>NC_137153.1:122230669-122830669 GCF_951394435.1 Stenella coeruleoalba
GAGAGAAAGGAGGGGCTCCGCATGGGGGCAACGGTAGGAGGCCAGCTGCCCAGGCGTCCCGGGAGCCCGTCCGTCCCACGGCTGGTCCCGTGCCTAGGGCGGAGGCTGGGCACATAGCCAGCGCCCGGCACTGCCAGCCACCTGTCCTGAAGCTCTGAGCTCCTCTTGGCTCCGCGCCAGCAGCAGCACTGACAAGGCGCCACCCCCTCCTCACCTGCGTGGTCCACCGCCCCGCACCCGGCTGAGGCCTGGGCAACTGGACCACACCGCCGCCCCCGCAGCCTCACCGCCACTGAACTCATGGCTGCGACACGCGGAACAGGACCCAGTGCTACCCGCTCCTCCCCCGAGTCTCTGCCGCCTCCTCTCAGCCGGGATTCTAGTGCGCATATCCAGTAGCCCCCCAGGGATGCTCCCATCCTCATGGGGCACAAGCACAGGATGGGGGCCTGAGCCCAGGGGACAGGCAGTGAGGTAGAGGGAGGGCTGCACGCCTGAGGAAGGCGAGGCCATCACATCTGCCCCACCCTGCCCACCAGGGACTCTGCCGGAACTTCGAGGAGGCAGTGTGGTGGAGCAGGGGCACCAGCCCAAGTCCTCCTGCCACATGCTGCTCCCTCTGGACTCACCAGAGTTGCAGGTCCTGTCCCGGCATTTTCCTGGGGTGGGGGTGGGATGGGCAGGGGCTCACGGGGGGCGGGGGGGGCTGTCTGCTTCATGGGACAAAGCGGCAGGAAGATGCAGGGAGGAGCTGGGCTGACGCCACGATGGCAGGAAGTGGAAACCCCAGGGGTGTGCTCCCTGCCCTGCAGGGTGGACAGCGGGAGCCCAGCATGGGCACTGGGCACCCCACTGAAGAGACAGGAGGCGACGCAGACCCCTCCCCCACCCCAATAGCATCTGCAGAAGGGCTCGAGGGGGGCCAGCAGGGAGGACAACGCAGACCTGCTAACTACTGTTTAATTCCCCTTCCCCCAGCTGCCCAAAGCCCTACTGAGGCGGCAGGGGTTGTGGGGGCAGCTCCTCTAGGGTCGAGTCCACGGTGATGGTCGTGAGGCAGTGATCTTCCAGGGGCGGCATCATGGAGACCTCCATTTCAGGGGCCATGAGGTGGGACCCCACGTGCACCGCGTGCAGGTCCATGTGATCTTCCTGAGCCCCGCAGTGCCCCACCAACCTGCGCAGCGTGGTCCAGGTCAGGCTAGCTGCAGGCGGCCATCAGCATGGGCTCATGAGGCCTCAACCACCCGGGGCTCCTGCCGTGTCTGTGAACCACACCTCCCGGGGGTGGGGGGTCAGGGAGCAGGGGCACAGCTCACCCCGGGGGTCCTCCCCCGGGGTCACTCACCTGCTCTCCATGTGTCCGGGGCATCTTTCACTGAGGGGCGGGGGGGAACAAAGGTAAGGCGTGAGTCTGGGAACAGTGGGGTTGGCCTCCAGGAGCCCAGCGGTGCTCCCCACACCTCTCCCCATCCCATTCTGGGAGACTCCATTCCCAAGCCCCTGGTGACCTCGCCCATTGAGACCAAGGGCCCAGGGGGACGGCCCGGCCCCACAGCCCTCACACGCCCTCCCTGGCCCTGGGGCTCACGCACCCCTTGGCTCGAATGACGCCAACCGCCACGATGATGAGAGCGCAGAAGCAGCTGGCGCTGATACCCGCCAGCACCACCAGCAGGGCAATGAGGGCCTTGCGGCTGAGGCCAAGGCTACACTCACAGTAGGTCCCAGCTGCAGAGACAGGGACAAGGGGCTCTTATCACCTCCCAGTGGGTCACCCCCAAGCCTGCCCTCCCACCCCCGGCAGCCACCAGAAGGACACGGGTGCGCCTGGCCTGCCTGAACCAGGGAGGGGCCCTGGCTGGGGACAGGGTTGGGGAACAGGAGGAGACACCTGCAGCAGGGATGAGCAAAAGGGACAAACATATCAGGCCGAGGGGGCGGCCAACCAGGCAGGAGTCAGGCTGGAGACAGGGGGCCATCTCCACACCTCTGGACAGAACTCATCGGAAGGCGCTGACCTCACAATGGAGCTGTGAGGCAGGGAAGGTGGGGGCAGGGCCTCGCCTTGGGCACCGCCCTCGGGTGCTGGGCTCCGAGAAGCCCTGGGCAGGCAGCCCCAGAGTAGGGTAGGTAGGGCGGCCGGGGCCTGGGAGTCACTCCAGAGTGCCCTGGCCAGATCTGAGGCAGGGGCAGTGGTGGGGCTGCCGTGGTCTTGGAAGGAGAGCGCTTCACGGCAAAGGGGCAGCGGCTGCACTTGGGACCCTGGGGTCGCAGAGGCAGCGGCCTGGAAACCCAGAGAGGTCCACAGTGGGCAAGCCTGGGCCTCAGTTTCCCTGTCAGGATAAGGGCTGCGGCAGCTCAGGTGGGGCCTGGGATCCAGCTGACTGATGTCACCACCCTCCCCCCAAGACTGGAACAAGCAGGGACCAAGTGAGGCCCGGGGGGTGGACACGCACCCACCGCCCCATACGGGCCCCAGCCGTGTTTCGCAGAACCCCCTCAAGGAGCAGGTGGCTGGGGCTCTGGCTTAAGTGTGTCATTACAGTTAGAGCTCACGACCACCGCTGCAGTCTGTCCCCTGTGCAGCCTCTCGCAGACCAGGCAAGCGCTGTCCACAGGAGGCTGGCACGGCTGGGGTTAACCTCAGCCTCCTCCCCTAAGGACCTGCCGAGCAAACCCAGGCAGCAGAAGCAAATACCTGCCCCCCCCCCACGGCTAACCCCACAGGGCACTTGGGGGTGGGGGGTGCCCCGCTGGGCCGCAGCCAACCCCTGGTCACTGGGGGCCTCCCTGACCCTCACACAGGTGCCCCTCCTGGTGGCAGCTCCTGGCACACCTCCACACCTGTTGAGTGATCCTATGACCTGAGACGCTGGGTTTCACCACACTCATCCACAAACCGAGTCCAAAGGGACTCAGGGCAGGTGTGTCCCGGCCCAGCGGCTGGCACTGCCACCCTGCCAGGCCAGTCCAGCAGGTCTGCATCCTGGTTAGGATGACGAAGGCATGCCCAGCCCAGTGCCAGGCAGGAAGTCCCTCTTCTTTTTTTCTTTAAGTGTCTTTATTACTTTTTTATTTATTTTCGGCTGCGTCGGGTCTTCGCCACTGCGCGCAGGCTTTCTCTAGTTCCAGTGAGCCGAGGCCACTCTTCGTCGCGGTGCGGGGCCTTCTCATTGCAGCGGCTTCTCCTGTTGAGGAACACAGGCTCCAGGCGCGAGGGCCTCAGCAGTTGTGACTCGCAGGCTCTAGAGCGCAGGCTCAGTAGTTGTGGTGCACAGGCTTCAGTAGTTGTGGCACTCGGGCTCAGTAGTTGTGGCTCGTGGGCTCTAGAGCGCAGACTCAGTAGTTGGGGCACGCAGGCCCAGATGCTTCACGGCATGTGGGATCTTCCCGGACCAGGGCTCAAACCCATGTCCCCTGCATTGGCAGGCGGATTCCTAACCACTGCGCCACCAGGGAAGTCCCAAGCCCCTCTTGTGACCACAGTGCAGCCCACCTTGGAGGGGCCAAGCAGGTAGAGCCCAAGGCAGGGACCCACTGGCCTGTCAGAGTCCTCAAACTGCTAAGGCTATGCAGCTAATCTCTCCAAATCCCACAGCAAACACCACCCTGTGGAGCAAGAAGGAAAAGCCCTAGAGGGAGCTCCCTGGCAGTTTAGGGGTTCGGATTGCGGGCTTCCACTACTGTGGCCTGGCTTCAATCCCTGGGTGGGGAACCGAGGTCCCAGAAACTGCACGGCACAGCCAAGAAGCAGAAGAAAGAAAAGCCCCAGAGCAGGACTGACACTAGGGCCCTCGAGCAGAACAGGCCAAAGAGCGGAGTGGGGGCACCGGGGCACAGACTGGTGGGGAGCCGCAGCGTGTCTGGGGGGCAGCGGGCATGGCTCCAGGCCTGGGAATGCACCGCAGGGAGGAGCAGGGCAGTGGAGACATTCATTCCAAAGGGCCTTTGTTGCCATGGGGACAGCGCCACTGGGCTCGAGCAGTTCCCGCTGGACAAGTGAAGGTCTGGGCCGCGGAGGCCGTGGCACCGAGCACGGCTTTGAAGGCCTTGGGCTGGCAGAGCTCACAGCCTCCCCGCCTCCTGGGACCTGGGAGCAAGGGCAGTGCGGGGCCCCCAGTGCCGGCCTTGGACAGGACCCTGTGCTCCGGACACAACAGCCCTGTGCTGCAGCTCTGGGGATGGCTGGACTCACTGGGCCCGGCATCTTGTGCTAGGAACATCGAGGCCCCCAGGCGCTCCTGACCACACGCCTCCGGGCACAGAAAGAACTGGCCTTTCTGAAAGTACTCTTCCTTGGAAGCCCCCAGCACTGCAGCTGCCCAAGCCTAGGCGTATCCCAGGCAGCACGTCATGCTGGAGACGCAAGAAGTTCTTGGCTTCACACGGGCTGCCTGGCCACCCGCCCACCTCATGCATTCTGATGGAGCCCCCCACCCCGGGCCGCAGCAGCAGCCCTGGGGCTCTCAGCCCAGCACTTGGGCGCCAGACTCTCGTGCCAGGCAGAGAGAGGGGGACCCGAGGGCTTCTTTCAAAGGCCAGAGGGGTGAGGCTGGAGCTGGATGTCCCTCAGGAGGGTGGCCCAGGAGGGCCCATCTCCCAGACAGCCCACCCCCCGTGAGCTCCTGCCCAAGCCATGAGAGTGACGGGGGCCCCTGTCAGCCACGGTGGTCCAGAGATACCACGTGCCAGGACTCCCGGCCTGGAGCCCAAACACAGGTGTGCAGCTCCCCACCGACTCCTGGGGCCCGGGCTCTGGCAGGCTCTGCCAGAGGCTGGTCTGGAGGGAGAACCTGACCGCATGCCCACGAAGCCCACAGAGCCAGCAGGACAGGGAGGGAGGAAGAACCGTCTGCTTTACTCTCATTCTGGGGGCTGGGCGGGGACGGGCGACGGCTCAGCCGCAGCTCTTGGGCAGGCGGTAGACGCCGGCGGAGTAGACGAGCTGCTGGTCGCGCACCTTCCTCTGCAGGAAGCCCTGGAGCTCCTGCAGGTCGATCTCGGCCAGCGCGGGGCCGGTGACCACGAACATGCGCAGCATGCTGTAGATGCGCTCCAGCGACAGGCTCTCCAGGTTGGTCAGCATGGCCTGGATGTACGTCCAGAAGAGCTGCGGGCACGGCGGCCGGGGCCGGCGGTCAGGCCGAGCTGGGCGGCGCCCCCCCCCGCCCCCGCCCGGCCCGGGCCCCGCGCGCACCAGCAGCTCCTCCTCCCTCTGGTCGGCCTGCGAGGCCATGCCCGAGTCGCTCTCGTCGTCGCTGTCGACGAGCACCATGCTGTCCCGGTCCTGGGGCCGCTCCTCCTCCACCACCGAGAAGGTGCCGGCCGGCTCCTCTCGCAGCACGCCCTGCTGCAGCCACACCGACACGCGCCGCCGCAGCAGCGCCACGGGCATCTTCACCACCTTGCTCAGCTCCTCCAGCGTCCAGCTGGCTGTGGGCGGGGCGGGGCCGACAGGACCCTCAGGGCACAGCCAGGCCCCGCATGGCTCAGCCGCCTGGGTCCCACCCACCCTCCACCGGACACGGAACGGTGCCCTCCCGGGAGGCGCGGCCAGAGCAGGGCGGTTGGGGGCTCACCTTGGTCCTGGAAGTACAGCAGGACCACTGCCTGCACAGGGGTCACCGCCACGGACAGGGTACGGTCAGCCAGCTCCACATCCATGGTCACTAGGCCCAAGGTGTGCTTCCAGCTGAGCGTCCGCATGGCCTGGGGAGGGCTGGGGTCAGCACGGGCCGCCCGGCGGGTCCAGCTGGACAAGGCTTTGCTACCTGGGACCGGGTGAGGAAGGGCTCCCTGACCTGCCCCCACCCTGGCGGGCAGCGACGGGACCAGCACACGGCGGGACTCCAGTCCCCTCCCCCTCCCCCGGCACCCCCTAACAGCGAGGGCCCCTGCACCTCTGAGAGAAACGTCCACGTCCTGGCCCCAGGACCCCAGAAAGTGGCCTGACTTGGACACTAGGCCTTTGCAGATGTCGGTAGGGAAGAAGAGGTCGTGCTGGAGTACCGCGAACCCTAATCTAACTCGGTAAGTGTCCTCGCGGGAGGGCAGACGGCGTGCGAGGCTGGAGCGACACAGGCGCCCCTGGAGGCCGGAAGAGGCAGGGAGGACTCGCCCGCAGCCTCCAGAAGGCCCTCACCTCCATCTCACCCCCGGCCTCCAGAGCCGAGAGAAGCTCCTGTTTTAGCACCTGGTGTGCGGTACTTTGTCACGGCCACCGCAGGACAGCGGTACAGACTTCCGCCGGAGGGGAAGGTGCTGCTCTAGCAAACACCTTTTTGGAACACGTGGGCGTGGCTGCGGTGTGGGGGATGGGGAGGCCTGGGAAAGTTCTGAGCTGCAGGCTCATAAAATCCCGGGTTGCCCTGGAGAGGCTACTGGTAGAAACACAGACAGGAAAGGCCACTCCAGCGAGGCCTGCTGAAGCAAGGAGCACATCACCGGAGACGGGAGGAAAGGCGACCCGTCACGCGGCGGCAGAAACGTGCTCTGCTGGGTGGAAAGCAGAACTCGCGAGGGGGGAACCTGGACGTTGGGCTGAGATTTCCAAGCAAAGTATGGAAGGTGCAGCCTGCCTTCTCCTCACCGCTTGTAGTGAATTGAGAGAGAAAACCGAGGGAGGACGTGGTGAGCAGAAAGGAGCCAGGAGCACTCGGTGGTTTGCACATCTTGCCGTGTGCTCTGCAGACAGAGCCTCTATGGCCCTAGAGGTGACCTGTGTCAAGGTGGCACCAACCAGCAGTGCCCAGGAGCCAGGACAGAGGGGCCAGTAGAGGTGTGAGAGCCCCCAGGCCCACGGACTGGACGCCGAGAACTGCACGGAGGCCACAAAGGCTCCTGAGAATTTAATAGCAGTGGAAACGATGCCAGCCTGGGTGGAAAGGGAGGGACGGCCAGAGGGAGAGCATGACTCCGAGGGCAGGGCCGTGCTGCAGAGGCCTGGCCTGGCAGGGTGGGGCTGCCCCCGAGGGCAGAGAAGACTGGCACCCAGCCAGATGGAGTGGAATTTCCTCCAGTGGAATTCAGACTTGCTTAGGGCCTGGGAACCCTCCCTTCCTTCCAGTATCTCCCTTTCGGAGGGCAGGTGTCTGCCCAACACCTGTCCCACCACTGGACCTCGGAAGCAGAGAAAGATTTATTCATAGGTTTACAGCTGAAGGAGAATCGTGCCCCAGCTCTCACCCTGACCTGACTTAGAGATCTGGGACTTTGAGCTGGTGCCAGAATGGTTAAAATCTGGGGACGCTGGACGTGGCTAAATGTAACTTGCACGTGAGAAGAACGTGAATTTGGGGGGCCAGAGAGCAGACTCTCACAGGCTGAACTGTGAGCTCCACAAATGATGTTCAAGTCCTCACCCCCAGTGCCTCAGAACGTAACCCTATTTGCCAGTCGGGTCACTACAGATGCAGCTAGTTAAGGGGAGGCCACACTGGCGTGCGGGGCCCTTAATCCAGTACGACTGGCGTCCCCATAAGAGGAGGAGAACGTGGACACAGAGACACCAGGAGAGGCCGTGGGGCACGATGCAGGGGTGAGTGACGCCTCTACAAGCCGACGACGCCTGGAGCCCCAGCAGCTGAAAGCGGCAAGAGGACCCTCCCCGGAGCCTTTGGAGGGGGCGCGGCCCTGCCCACACCTTGGCTGTGAACTGCTGGCTGCCAGAACCGGAACAATAAATTCCCGGGGCACCGACGGCGCCTGTCTGGGGCACTTCGTCAGGGCCAGCCTGGGGGACACTGGCTGCTCTGAGCCCTTCTTCACGCCCCCAGCTCTGAAGGGGGGCGACAGCTAACCTCTCTACAGCTGGCAGCTGGCCAAGCTCGTAACCACGCCCTCTGGCTCCAAGGCCATGACCTTTACAACCACTCCGGCCTGCAGCGGGCACACGCGAGGCCCAGCGGCAGACGGCACAGGCACGGCCACCCGCACGTGTCCAGCGCAGTCCTCGGACCCGGAGCCCGGCTGGCGGGAAGCAGAGGCACCGTGGCCACAGGCTTGGCCTCTGGCACAGAGCGGGGGCCTGCCGGCCGCTCCAGCGCTGGCATGCCGGGTCCACGGCCTGAGATGGAGGGCACGCCTGAGCCACCCCCAGGCCCCAGGGGGAACTGCGGAGGAAGCCGGCGGGGCCTCTCCAGGCAGGCGAGCTGCGGCGCAGAGCCCAGCAGGGCAGCCAGAGCAGCGGGGGAGGGTGCCGAGCACACGGGTGGGCCACGTGGACGTCCTCGACTGGGGTGTGGGGGCGGGGGCGGGGCAGCGCCGAGGCCCCACAGAGCAAGCACCACCCCCCACGCAGGGGCAGGAAGGGTCCCGGCCCAGCCCCACCTGCCGCCCTCCTGGGGCTCTGTCCTGAGGGCTCCCACCTCCAGGGGTGTCCCAGGTCCCCCGAGGGCTCAGGGTCTGCACCCTGGACACCTGCGGCCCTGTCCTCTGCTTGGGTGCCTGGCGTCTCCTCCGGCCGGTGGCCTCTCAGGGCCCCACACCCCACTCATCAGACTGAACGCCCCAGAACCCACTTCTCCACCTGTCCCCTGAAACCTGGGACAGGGGTCCCAAACTCCCTCCTCTCTCCCAACACGGCTCCTCTGAACCATCACCTGGAAGAAGGGTCCTCCATGCCACGGACCCTTGCCCACACCAGGATCCACCTGTCCACACCTCTCACCTGGACTCCCAACGCCAGGACTGGAGGGGACGAGCGATAAACTCTGCCAATCGGCCACTCCTGGCCCCCGGCCTCCTGACCAGCCCACACACCCCCTTCTCCTTGCCGAGCCCTGTGGCCCCAGGGACCTAACAGCAGACAGCACGGTCTGGGTGCCCAAGCGCCCTGGCACTCCAGGAAGCAGCTGCCAGGGAAGGGCAGGAGGGGCAGGAGGGTGGAGGGGCAGAGGTCAAACACCTCAAAAGCAACCTGCAGACTCCCTGGAGACGCCCATGGGACAGACAGAGCCCCCGACTCCCCCTGGGGCGATCCCTGCAGGCCAAGAGGGTGGACGGTGGAAGAGGCGGCCCAGGGACACGCCCACTCCCAGCGCCTTGGGGGCACAGGAGGGCGTGCAGAGAGTGTGCACACCTGCACAGACAGGCTCCCAGGAGGGGAGGGGAGGGTGCCGAGCGCAGGGCGCAGACGCGGAGGGACTCGTCCGAGGTGCCGGCGCCCCAGCGGCGCGGCCATACCTTCAGCTTCTCGTACTTCCTGCAATAGACCTCCAGGGCCTCCCTGATGTCCTCGGGAACCTCCAGCTTCTCATCCTTGAAGGGCGGCCAGAACTCGCTGGAGAGGATGACGGCGTAGACCCCGAACGGCGGCTGCTCCTCCGCGGGCCGCTTCTCATCCTCCTCACGGATGTTGGCGTTGATGCGGCGCGAGTCTGCCATGTCCTGGGGGGGAGGCGGGGCCTTGAAGGCCCGGGACCGACAGGCGTAGGGGCCAGGCGGTGGCGGGGAGCCCGAGGCACCTACCTTGAGCATGACCTCGCAGAAATGCATTGGGGCCTCGCCAAAGCGCAGCTTCAGCAGCTCCACGTTGCGGATCTCCCTGGAAGGACGCAACTCTGAGGGCTGCGGTGCGCCCCCACCCCAACTGGCGCCTACAGAGCGACACTGCTCCCCATCCCCCCAGCCCAGGAGGAGAGGCGGGAGCCCTGTGCCCACTCCACCCCAGGAGGGCCGGAAGCCCTGGGACCTACCGCCCCAGGCTCCTTGGCTGCCCCCAGGCCCCCCCCCGGGGGGCAGAGGCCAAGCACAGGTCAGTCCCCGCCCAGCCTCGGGGACCCAGCGCATCCCCGATGCGCACCAGGGCTCACAGAGAGCAGCCACTGCGAGTGAAGGCCGCCCCTCCCTGGGGACCTGGAGTGGCACCTCACAGGCCTCACCGCTCGGGGCTGAAACTGAACTGGTGCAGCAGGCGGTCGGCCAGCAGCGAGCGGTACTCATTGATGAAGAGGTCCTTGCTGCCGTAGATGCTGACCAGCAGGCTGATGATGTCCGAGGAGCGCCGCTTAGAGCTGGACTTCCCTGCACGGCACGGGCACCACCGGCGCCTCTCAGACACGGAGGCGGCACAGATGGCGCCAGGCAGCTCGTGCCCGGCCAAGCCCATGAGGTGGGGATGCCGAAAACCCACTCCTTCTCCGGCTGAAGCGGCAGAAGCAGGTGAGGCAGGCAGGGCACCCCCCCAACGGGTCTGGGCGGGGACACCACCCAAGGCAGGTGAAGAACCCTGGGGAACCAGGCGGGGTTACACTCTGACCATGGATCCCCTGGAGCTCCAGAGCCCACGTGGCAACAAACTGGAGACCAGAGCGCCTGCCCGACTGGACCACCCCCCAAAATCCAGAGCCTGGCAGCAGGGCCGGCAGGCGCTGACCTGGATCCGCATCCACAGGGTCGGGAACCCAGTCCTCTGGCTCGCCGGAGTCATCCTCGCTGTCCTGGCCGGTCTCCAGGCTGGCCGGGTCCGTCTTGGACAGCTCAACAGCCAAGTCCCCCGTCCCATCCGAGTCCCCGGTCAGCCCTGCCACGATCTGCCGCACCGTGTCCTCCCGCGTCCTGTCAGGCACGAGCCCCTCACCGCCTGTCCCACCTGAACACGGGACCCCGCCTGACCCCTGCAGCCAGGGCCGTCAGTCACGTGCTAAAGGTAAGCCCGTGAGACTCCCTCCCCCGCCCCGCCACCCCTAAAGCTAAATCAATTTCTAGGAGAAGGAGCTGAGACGACAAGACAGACACAAGGCCAGGCCATGCCCGGCCAGGAGGCAGCAGGCCTGAGTCAGAGCAGCTCCAGACGCTGCCCGGCCCCATCCCCGAGACGCCACTGTGCGCTTAGGGGTTTCTGGGTGGCTGTGCGTGGCCCCTGCTCCAACACATCCCCCGGCAGACAGCCCGAGAGGCTCTGCTCCTCTTGGTAGAAGGCCAGCAACGCAAGGCCCCACCCTTCCCGTCAGCCCTGGGGCCAAGCTGGCGCGAGGCAAAGCAAGCAGGGCCACCTGTCTGTGCTGGTGTGGGCCCCGCGACCTGCACACGGGCCTGGTGACCCTGGGCCACAGGCGTGGGAACCAGCACTGGCAGGAGGAAGGAGCCCAGCCTGAGCTGCCCGGCCCAGGAGGGGACATGGAGCGTCCCTGGCTCCCCAAGGACCACACCCCTCTGGCTGCAGCAAGACCCACGGGGAGTGCAGCTGCACGAGTGGGGCCCTGGAGCTCACCTCAGGTAGCGGCGAATGGGCTCACAGGCCACCTCCAGGACAACCATGGAGGGATCCAGCACGCGCAGCGCCTTGATGGCGGAGATGTACAGGGTGATGATGTCACACGTATTCACGCCTGCGGCCGGGACGGGAGAGCTCCGTCACAGAAGGGCCCAGGCAACACAGGGACACAGAGGCAGCCACCCTGGCCAGGTGACCTGCAAGTCCCACCTCACCCCCCGGAGACCCGCGTGATCTGCAGGGAGCTGTCCCCGCCGCTCCCCCTGCACTCACTTGCTTTCTCCCCTTACAAAGTGGGGTCTGTTCTGAAGGGACCGGGCACTGCCCCTGCCCCCGAAGGACCACACAAAACTGCCTCTAAACCCACTCCCTCCACAGGCCCCAGGCCTGGGCTTCCAGATCCGGGCCCTGAGGGTGAATGGCGGGTGGGCCTCGCCCTGGCGGCACCTGGGTGGAGGAGTCGCGTCTCCAGGGCAGCCTTGAGGGACACAAGAAGCTGCGGCCTCTGGTCGGTCCTCTCCAGGCAGTACTTGAGGTCTTCCACGGCCGGCCGGGAGTCCGGGAAGTCTGCGGGGAGAGGCTGGTCCTGGCACGTGCACATGTGGCGAGCACGCACTGCGCGCGAAGGGCCCAGATGTGCCCGCCGCCCCACCCTCAACGAGCTGAAGGGCAGAGGCACGGGAAGGCGGCTCCCTGGCAGGCGGGGCCGACCTCGGATGATGCTGAAGAGCTCCTCGATGCGCAGGCTGGCGTAGATGCGATAGAAGAACCTCTGCACGTGGCAGCGCCAGCGGCGCAGGGAGCTCCCAGCCTCCGGGGACGCAGGCCTGCTGGGGCCGTCCTGCAGGAACACCTTGCCCAGCCAGCCGACCACCCTCTCAATCCACTGTCGGGAGAACACAAGTGTGGGACTCTGGGGGCCAAGCCCAGAACAGAGACGAGGAGAAGCCACACAGGTACCCGCGCCTCTGGCTGGGCCCTGGGAGCCCCCAAGGCCACCTACTCTGAAGACCAGGAGCACGTTAAAATCAGCAGGACAAGGGGCCCAAAGGAGGCCTCCCAGGGCCTCCACCAACACACACCCAGGCCCCTTCCACACACACCAGCACCCGTGCTCATCCCCAGCAACAGCGGCTCTGACACAGGGCGCTACATCTGAGCGGACGGACACACCCTGGGGGTCCCATGCACAACGAGACCCCCCCATGCACAACCCACAGCATCTAGCGGGAACGCTTCTGAGCCCGTGCACATGAAATCTACAGGACACCCTACCACACGGACCCGAGCGTGTCCATGTCTTCCCACGGCCGCCCAGCCACCGGAAAGAGCACCCGGACGATGTGCCGCCTCGGGACGGCACAGCTACCCGCCAGACCTCCAGCTTCACACACCGCCCCCCCACCCCGTGGCAGAGACACTTGCTTTGAACACCACCCCGCATCCCCACAGCTCACCTGCATCCTCAGGAAACAGATAGCAAGAGCAGGGGAGGGGAGCAGCTGGGAAGTGGGAGCGGGCTGAGCCCCCCCCGCCGTGGTTGGGTGCAGCTCTTCCTCAACTCTGCAGCCCAGAGCAGATCCCAGACCATGTCCCAACAGCGTGGATGCCCCCGAGGCCCCCCACTGGGATACCCCAGACCTTGGCACGGCCTCCAGCCACGTGGCTCCGCGAAGACCTCACTAAGCACGTCACAGGCTCTTCCTTCCACCAGGACGGGCCCAGAATGACTGGCCTCCACCCAGCACCAAGACGACTTCCAGCACCAGCAACGTCCTGACGCACCCGGCTCTCCACGCTCTGGCCATTTCTAAAACTGAGGTGTCAGTTTTGCCAGAAACCTCTAATCCACAAGGACACAGCCCGTGGGGGTCCTCACCTTGTGGAACTCACGCAGGAAGGAGCGCTCATACTCGCCCCGGCAACGGTCCTCCATCCTCTCTCGGGTCACTTGGTGCAGGGTGGTAGTCACGGCCTCGGCACTGACCCGCTCCAGCAGACTAAGCCTGTGTCTGGAGAAGAGCCCTGCCCATGAAGAACGCAGAGCACACGCACACGCGCCCAACCCCACCCCAGCACGTACCGCCCACAGCTCTCCCATCGGGGGTACAGCTGCACCAGAGGCTTCGAGGAAAAGCTGCTGTGAAGACAAGCACTGGCAGCGACCGCCCGCCCCCCCCAAGCCGGCCTCCCTGCTCAGGCCGGGACACTAGCCTTCCCCACGTGGTCAGCACGTCTGGCTACTGGGGCCAAGGCTCACCTCCCAGAGACAGCCCTGAGACAACAGCTAAATACGTCACTACCCAGCCCCACAGACACAGGTGCAGCTGTCTGTGCCCTCTGGTGCAGATGCCGATCTGTGAGGACAAAGGCTCCTGAGAGAACAAAGCTTCTGTGGATCCGATCACACCCTCGGTCCAGCCAAGAGACTCTCTAACAGCTGCACTGCTGCCACTTCACTCAAAGTGACAAAATCATCATAAGTGACCACAGAGAATGGAAGAACCACATGACAGGACCTGGCTCTGACAACAAAATCTTTCCCTCCTCCAGAGGCCAGAAGAGCAATCAGTTTGCCCAGCACATTGGTTTAATCTCTGACTTGTTCTAGAGAGAAAAAACAACAGTCACACCTTTTGCAACCATAGGATAAACATCGTTCCTCCTCTGAGAGGCTACAAACAGCACAGCAAAACTCTGCACAGCCCAGGAAATTCGGAATCACGTGGAATCTTAGCATAAGCAAAGTGTGAAACCCTGAGCTAGGGCGAGTGACAGGTGCACCTGTGTCCAGGGTGAAAGGTAAAAACTCACAACACACGGATCCTGGGGACCCTCTCTTTGGCTACCAGGACAGGTGGCAGAGACCTCTGCCAGCAGCTCTCTGCAGGGGCCAGCTGGACCCAGAGGGGCAAGCAGGAGCCAGGAGGAACGGGGCACGGCCACGCAGGCACAAGTACTCACAGGACTTGGCTGAGCTGGTGGAACTGCTCCAGCGCCTGGCGGCACCAGCACTGCTGCTTGTCACTGCCACATCCCGCACAGAGTGGGCTCTGCAGAAGGCGGTAGTACCGGCGGCGGGCGTATCTGCTGTCCAATTCCCCCTCCAGTTCGGGGTCGGTTCCTCCTTCTCCTCTTCTCTTACTCTGCATGTAAACTCTCAAGAAGCGCCCATAGAGGCGCTGGATCATCTCCTGAAAAGTTCTGGGAGTGGAAAAGAACAAGACGCCCCGCAACGTGGTATGAACCTTTTCCCGAAGCCCCTGAGCACCGGTGCCCATAAGCAAGCCCAGGCGAGTCCATTTCTCCAGGAGCTCTAGACTACGCAGGTAGGGATCCAAGCGGCTCTCCAGGAGCCCAAAAGCATCGAGGAGCAGCAGAAGACACTGGGGCTCGTCTGCACAGTTCTCACGTTGGGAGATGGCATTCCAGAACTCGAGAGATATGTTAGCCTGCAGGTCGTTCTGCAGCACCTCTGCGAACCACTCCTCCAGGACCGAGTGCAGACCGTGGCCCCTGAGAACCTCCACCGCCGCCCGGAGCTCCTCCTCCTTTGGAGGGACCGCACCGCTGGTCCGGGAGGATGCCTGGAGTACAGAAAACTGTAAGAAGAGAACACAGCGCAGAGCTGGAGAAAGCAGTGACAGATAAAGATAGATAGGAAAGGGACAAAGCACAGGGGAGTCTACGGAAACCCCGCTGCCCTTCGTCGCACGGATGCAGGGCCCACGCTTAGGGACAGGCTGTGGAACAATAAAGGACTCTGGGGGAAACAAGCTGGACAGAAGCGGGCGGAGGGATCCGAATGAACCCGAGAGTGGACGCACAGGGTCCCGGGAACCCCGCACGGGCCCGCCGCCCTCTTCTCGGGCCTCACCAGTCCCAGAGCGGCCGGCGGCACCAGTCCGGTGCTCACGGTATTCCAGGCCACCAGCAGCTCTTGGGCAGGTCCGGGGTCATTGTGCGCCGCCGCTTCCGCCGCCGCCATCTGCTCCCACCAGCTCCTAGAGCCGCCGGCGCGGCGCGCGGCGATGACGCAAACGAGAGGCGCGCGGCAGTGACGTGTACCGTGGACTCGCCGTCTGTAGGCAGTGCGCAGGCGCGGACCCGGATGCGGTAACGGCGGTTGGAGCGGCCGGGACCCCGGGTGGCGACCATGACCCAGCAGGGCGCGGCGCTGCAGAACTACAACAACGAGCTGGTCAAGTGTGAGCGGCCGAGCGGTGGGGCCCGCCGGGCAGGCTGGGAGGGCGTGGGGCTCGCCGGCCTGCGGTCCCGGGCAGTAGCTGGCCCGCAGCGCGCGGCCGAGCGTGTTGTACGGTCCGTGCGCGGCTTTGCGGGCCGGGGCGGCGCGGACGCCGTGCGGACCTGCCCAGCGCACAGCCGCGTTGTGGCCCGCCCCCAGGGCTAGGTATCTGTGGAGTGAGCAGAGGACGATGGGCTTGAGTACGCACGGCCTCCCGGCCTCGCGCCTCGAGCCTCGCGCGGTGCTTTCCTTAACTCTGAGACTCCTCGGACGCAGGACATTGGCCTGGCTCGGGCGAAAGGTGGCCCATCCGGCACCCGGGTCCTCCACTATCCACTAGCCTTCTCTTCTCCAGAGCAGGGGGCTCCAGAGCTGGAGGGGCGGTGCTCTCCATTCTGCTCTGGGCCCACCGCGCCTGTCTCTCTCGGCCCACCCTAGGCATCGAAGAGCTGTGTCAGAAGCGGGAGGAGTTGTGCCGGCAGATCCAGCAGGAAGAGGAGGAGAAGCAGCGGCTGCAGAATGAGGTGAGGCAGCTGACGGAGAAGCTGGCCCGAGTCAACGAGAACCTGGCTCGCAAGATAGCCTCTCGGAATGAGTTCGATCGGACCATCGCGGAGACGGAGGCTGCCTACCTCAAGGTGGGCCTCGCGGGCTCGCGTGCTGGACCGAGCCCGTCAAGGGTTTCTGGCCCAGGGGTGCCTAGGCAGGCTGTAGGCCCCCCGTGGTGACAATACCGCGCTCAGAGTGACCTGGGTCTTGTTGTCGGCACCATACTCATCACCGCGTGGCGGGTTCCGGACTGTGAGCCGCAGAGCAGCAGCAGGAGCCATGACCTCAGCCTGGCTTCCCAGGGTGTGAGGAAGGGGCTTTGGGCCAGACTCAGAGGGGAGACAGGCCCTGGCCCAGGAGGGGGGCCGGGCCGCAGGAGCTTTCCAACAGGAGGAGCAGTGCTAACCGGCTGGTGTCTCTGTTCGCAGATCCTGGAGAGCTCGCAGACTCTGCTTAGTGTCCTGAAGAGGGAAGCGGGGAACCTGACCAAGGCCGCAGCCCCCGAGCAGAGGAGCAGCGGAGGCAAGGACAGCTGATGAGGCCAGAGGCGGAGGGCCTGCCTCCACTGTGCCCCCTCTACGGCTCAGCCCCCGGCAAGTCTGTCTTCAAAGCATCTTTGTCCTTCACGGCAGCAGCGTTTTCCTCTTGGTGTCTGGGGTGCCAAGAAGCAACTGCCAACCTTCACCGGCTCTGGGTGACAGGAAAGACCTGAGCACAGCCCACCAGGTGGGGATCCTGGCTCTGAGCTCACACAGGCGCTGGGGAGGGCAGCTCTACTCAGGGTCCCACTGAGGCCTCCACACCAGCCTGGGGCCGCGGGGAAGGCCCGGTTCCGGTCTCAGCACCTTGGGAGTCCTGTCACCCCTCCCTCGGCCCGCAGGTGCCCAGGCAAGTGTGGGAGGGGCTGGGGCCCTCCTTCACCTCAGAGCTTGCCTGGGGCCTGTGACTGTCAGTAAAGATTGTCTTTGTAGAGATCCACGACAGCCTGCTGCCTGTGTCAGGAGTGTGGGGCTGCCGGGCCCCCCTAGAGTCAAAATACGAATCCTTGTCCAGTTGTAATACGGCTCCTCCGTGAAGGGATGGCTTCCTCTGTGACCGGCCTTGCGTTCAGAGCTAAGGGTGCCCCTAAGCGTTTCATGTGACCCCCGTCACCCACCTCTCCCATCAGGGCCGCTGGTCCTGGTTTCTAGCATAAGGCCTGGCCCAAGGAGACGCTCTTCCTGCGCTCAGGTCCCCTGGGAGTGGCTGCACCCCAGCTCAGTAATTCCAGATTCTGCCGGACAGCAGCACCCCTGCTCCCACTCTCTGGTCACAGGCCAGTCTCACATGCAGCCCAGGGCCCTGCCTTCCATCCCGAGTCCTCCATGGGTCCACCTGCCTTGGCCTGTCAGCCCCCATGGGGTCCCTGCAGTTGCTGTCCGTGGGGGATCGGGGGGTTGGGAAGCATGTGTTGGTTGAGAAGGTCTGCAGAAACTTGGGCCCACCATTCCCAAGAAAACGCCTTCCTCCCTCCCAAGGCTGGCCAGGTGGCATTTCCCGTGGGCTTGGTGCTCCAAGAGGAAAAGACTTGCGTCTGATGCCAGGACTGTGAACGGCCGGTCTCGGCACAGCCAGTCAGCCCAGCCGGGAGCCGCTCCCTAGTGGGCAGCTCTGTCTTCTGTCACTTTTCCAGATCTATCAGACCTCCCTGCTGACGTTACCCCAGGGGAGTGGTCTGCCTGCCACAGCATTCCTGCAGGCCCTTGTGGGTCAGGGAACCTTCCAATCCAAACAGGAGGCAAGATCCCTGAGGCTCTGCCCACCACCTGCCCTGCACTTCGTCCACCCCCAGGCTCTGGCCCTTCAGGGAAACCACTTCGGACCCGACAGCTGCAGCAACCACCCGGGCCCACAGAGAGTTCCAGACCCCAGAGGGCTTACCTGGCGTCCCACCTCCCACCATAGCTCCCACTGAGCCGCTTCTGGGAGGCAAGGGGAGCCCCAGAGACTGGGGGTGCTCACAGGGTAGGCACAGGGAAGTCCCTCTCCCAGCCAAGGGGATGGCTGGGAGGAGAAGCAGGGCAACTAGGGCCACAGGGGTGGGGAAAGAGCCTGGGGCACCAGGGCTGTGCAGTGTGGCGTGTCACCCGGGACTGCCTCCCCCGGGCACAGAAACCCAAGCTGGGCCTGCATCACACCCTGCGTGGGTGGCTGCCTCCCAGCTGCCAGTGCCTCAGCATAGCCCTGCAGACCTGAGCCCCGCTCCCCCTTTTCCCAGCCGAGGACCACGCAAGGAAGGTAGAGGCGGCCTCATCCAGGGCTGTTTATTGGGTCTGTCATCAGAGGCGGGAAAAGACTTGCCGTTCATCAGAAACGGAGTGGCTGACGTGGGGTGTGGGCTGGGGGTGGTGTCAGGGTCCCGTCAGCCCCCACCCCAGACGCACCCGACAGCCGCTGGGCATGGCGTACAGCAGGACACCATCCCTCCCCCACAGGCAGTGCCCCCGAGCCGGGGTCGAGTGAGTCCCGGGTGCCCCAGGCTCAGGCCTCGAGTACCGGCCTACTTGGGAGGCCCCGGGGAGGGAGAGCGGGATGTAGGAGGGCAGGCCTGGTGGGGCAGAAGGGGTGCAGCTCCCGGGCACCTGGGGCTCAGCCTTCGTCATCCTGGTAGGGCGGGGCTCAGAAGTAGAGGGCTGGCTCGCTTCGGAAGTCCGCGAGGTCATTCTGACCGGCAGGGGTGAGCTGAGAGAGGGACACAGAGGCGGTCGATGGGGCTTGTCCAGGCGTTGGAGCACCACGCCCACACCCCCGCCACGCCCCGCTTCCCTGGGCGTCCGCCCTCCTGCCCCACCCTGCTCACCATGACCTCCTTGGACGGGGGCTCCTCCGTGCTCGGCACACGCTCCAGCGCCCGCTCCTGCCACTTGCTGAAGGCCACGGAGTGCTTCGGAGTGTAGCTGGACAGGCCTGCGGGCCGACAGGCACACCGGTGGATGTGCGGCTGCATGATCGTGTGGCCCGGGCCACCCCCTGGGCTGCCCATCCCCACAGGCAGGCACTCACCGGAGCTGCCGTCCGGCAGCCGAGGGCTCTCGGGGCCCACGCTGTTCACGAACGTGGCTCGGGGCAGGAAGAGCGCGAAGGGCTTCTCCGCCGCAGCCGCTGCCGGGTCTGAGCCGCACGGCTCCCCCTCCCCCTCCCCCTCCTCGCTCTCCTCCTCTTCGTCTCTCCCCTTCTCGGCCTCTGCCTCTTCCTCCTGCAGGGAGCTCTCGGGGGGGTACTCAAACGTAGTCTGCAGACTCTTGTCGTTGAAGGAGATCTTCATCTAGGGCAGGAGGCACGCCAGTGAAAGTGCTGTGCCCAGCCACAGGGCTCCTCCGGCGGGACCGAGCGGGTACAGCGCGGGTGTCAGACCAGCGCAAGAGCCGAACACTCCGTTGGCCCTTCAAAGGTTCTGAGAAGTGGGGGGCTGCCCCTCATCAGAGAAGTCCCCTCCACCTGGACCCTGCAGGCTCAGGATGTCCAAACACCTGCAGCCCAGGCCTCACCCATCCCCTCCCCACCCCAGGATCACCGCATCCCAAGTGACCCACCCCTCCCAAGGGCCAGACCCCAGCCAGCCCCAGGAGCCCAAAGCCTCAGGGTCTCCAGAAGCCTCTAAGGCGTTCCCAGGGTTGCAGGTCTGCCTTCTCAGGGGGGCAGGGCACCACCAGCCACATCTCCCAGCCAGAGGCTCCCCGGCAGGAGCAAGGTCCAGGTGAGGCTGCACTTGGGGAGCTCACATCTACACCTCCAGCAGCCCCTCCTGTTGGCCGGTGCCTCTCTCCAGGGCTGAGTTCACGCCCCAGCTCGCCAGGCACCCGGATGCTCCTGCCCACCCAGCTCGGCACGGACCACCACTGTTGGGCAAGGGCCCGGCACACCCAAAGCCAGGCCCCCAAGGTCCCGCATGGAAGCCGGGCGGCTGCCACGTGCCAGCCCCGGGAAAGTGGCCCCAAGTGCTATCACCCACTCTGCAGACTGAGTCAGAGGTAGGTAGCCCGAGGCTGCACCGCGTGGGGGTCAGCGACTGCCCACATGGCCCACGTCCACCCTGCCCCCTCTGCAGGCTCCAGAATTCCATGCGTGGCAAATCTTTCCCAAAGGCCTCAGAGGCCAGACTAGGCTGCCGGTTCTGAGGGGCTATGGGGACAGGCACTGGTAGAAGGACTTGGGCACTGGGGGTCAGGATCCTCACCCTCCGAGACCCGGGACTAGGCTCCCCACAAGAGTCGCACGTCCCCCAAGGCCTGCTCGGCAGGGCTCGGCCGGGCCTGGCAGGGCGGTAATGAATACGAGAGCTGCCCGCCTGCAGCAGATGGGAGCAGCCCTGCTGGAGCTCGAAATATTAAACTCCAGGGCACAGGACACCGCAGCCAGCTCAAGTTCCTCCTCTTCCCCTGGAAAGAGCCAGGGGCGGGAGTCGGGCCCCCAGGCAGGGAACCTTGGGGCCTGGGGACAGCAGGACGGGGAGGGGCCTCGCAGAAGGGCCGGGCTTGCAGCCCTGGGCAGCAGAGGGACCCCAGCCTCAGGGTAACATGTGCAGGGCCGGCCAGGAGTAGAAGGCATTGCCCTGCCGAGCCAGTGTCCAGAGAGGAGCGCAATGCGCTCCTCCCACCACCCCACGGGCACACACAGCCCCGCACAGCCGTGGGCATCCCCGCCCGCCCCCCGAGCTTCTGGACTTGCGCGTCTCAGCACGGCCCACACAGGCACTTGCTGGGCAGGTCGCGAGCCCTGTCGCTGCTGCCCTCGCCCCGGTCGTCCACACAGACAAGCAGTCAGGGACGCAAGCAGACGGGCAGACGGCCACCAAAGATGGATCAAACCAGGATGGAGATGTTCGTGACTGTCCCCGCATGGGCCCCACCCGGACCTCCAGCTGCCCCCGCCTCCCCCCCCCCCCGAGGCCAAACAGAGCAGAGGCCTGGCACGGGGTAATCACCAGAGCCCACAGATGCCCGCCCACTGCCCAGGGACCACTGGAGCAGGCCTGGACCCTCCTCCACTCAGCTTCCCCACTGACAGGGGGCCTGCCCTGGGCTGGGGGCTGCCCTTGACTCAGCGCGTCCCACCTGGGCAGCTGTGTGGGGTGATCCTGTGGCCCCTATGGGGATGGAGTCACCTGGGCCCCCCAAGACTGGCTCCCTGAGACCTGGGGACAGAGACCCCAGGAGGAGCCCAAGGCAGAATGGGGCTGCCAGCACCGGGGCCCAATGCTGGGCCCCGCAGCGAACAGTGCTCCTGGGTACGTGGCATTGTCCCTGATGACCCTGAGCCCTCTGGGCCCATCCCCCACCACTGAAGACAGGGAAGGGCCAGTTGCCAGGGCCCAGCCGATCAGCACGCCCTCATTAGTCCGCATGACCAGCTCTGAGCAGGGAGACCGAGGGGGCTGGGTGCAAGCAGGCCCGGAGCCTGGCACAGCCGGGCCAGGCAGGGGCGGGGCTCACAGGCCTGTCGGCGCCCAGCTGGGGCCCGAGGCTCCGGTCACGTCCCACCTCGCCTTCAGTCTCCAGGCTCCTCGTGAGTGCGGGTCTGTGGGTCACAGGACCCCACGTGACTCCTAATGCCCGGGCGGCGGGGGCAGCCTCCAGACCCCGGGCAGACGGAACCGGCGGGGGGCACAGCCAGGGGCTGGCACGAGCACACACCTGCTCACCGGGCTCAGGGACTTTGCCCGCTGCACTGTGCAGCCAGCAGGTGGGTCCTGGCTCGGCCCACTTCCCGCTGCTCACGGGGAGAGAGCCCTTTGTTCCCCTCACCCCACCCTGCCCGGCACGCCCAGCTCGGATTACTGAAGGGTGTCCACCCTGCAGTCTGGGCTGGGAGCTGGGCTCCAGCCGCCCCGGTCTGGGGTGAGCACCCGCCCCACGCCACACTCCCCAGCACGTGCCATCCCCCACTCAGCCCGAGCTCCGGGGGCCACACACGGCCCCCCAGAAGTTCCCACAGCAGCCCAGGTGGGACGCCTGCTGGGCATCAAGGGCAGCCTTCCCCCGCCCCCACCAGTGGGGAAGCTGAGTGGAGGAGGGTCCAGGCCTGTTCCAGTGGTCCCCGGGGTCCAAAAAGACCACTGGGGGAGGCGCCTGCGGGGAGAGCGGATGAAAGGAGAGGCCGCGCCCGCCAGCGGAGGAGCGGGTGGAGAAGCCCCCAGGGCAGCGGCGCCTCGGATCTGAGGACCCGAGCGTCGGGGTGAGGGTGACTGCTACACCGCAGGCAAGGGTGAGGGCGTGGGGACGTGGCACGCTCAGGCTGGGCAGGGGATCAGCGGGTTAGAAAGTGAGGAGGGCAAAGGGGAAGGGAAGGAGCTGCCAGACAGGCAGGAGCCCAGCCAGCTGGCACCTCACAAAGGGGAGAGGCCCACAGCGCCGACCCCCTGGGAGGCAGGTGTGCGGAGCTGCAGGCCGGCCCCACCCACCGGGACAGCCTGGGGGCGGGGGCGAGAGGGGGTGTGGCCGCGACGGCCTGCAGCGGTCGGCTGGGCCAGCAAGGGACGGAGAGAGAGGGCATCTGTGATTCCACCAAGAGGTAACTAAGTGGGGACGTGTGCCCAGCCGGCTGCGCGCCCACTACCCAGGGCAGGGCTGCCGCCCTCCAAGGCCAGGTGAGAGCACAACACCCTGCACCGGAGAGGTGGCAACCCGGGGGGCAGGCTCCACGCCATCAAGAGCTGCACCTCACCTGCCCCCTGGAAAAGGGACCAGGACCCCTGCCCTGGGAGGTCGCCAAGGTCCTGCTGGCCTCCAGGCCACCACGTCCCTGGAAGGCGGGGGGGGCGGAGCAGGACAGTGATAGAAACCACAGGCCGGCTGGAGTGGGCTGGGCAAGGACAAGGCCCAGGGGCAGCAGGCAAGTGGGACGAGGGGTGGATAAAGCCAGGGGTAGCCCAAGGTCATTCTGAAGGGCTGGGCAGCCCCATGCCTCCGACCCACCCGTAGGCGTCCTGGCTCTTCCTGGACAGGGCAGCTACTGCATGCTCAGGCAGAAGATCCCCCCAGCAGGTCGTGCTGCTCCGGCACGGCCCCAGCCAGGCCACGCGGCTATGCCAGGAACCATCCATCTGGACCCCCAACCCCTGAGGCTGGCACAGAGACGGGGGCCACGCTGGCCCGAGCGCCAGGCTGGACCGGGGCCTGCTTCCCTCCCATCACTTGTTCCTGCCTCGAGAGGCCCTCAGGCCCCCACCGTGCCCTTCTCACTCCAACCAAGCCCCAAGTGACCCCCACGGCTCTGCCCCCAGCTGGGGACAGAATGACCAGGCTCCGGGCTGCGGCCAGGCTCCCAGTATAAGGGCAGCCGGGTTAGGACAGGGGCTCACACTTGGGTCCCACCCCACGAGCTCCCCAATCTCCACCGGCCTCAGTATCCTCGGTCTACAAAGCAGGAGGCTTCTGTCACCTCCACCGCCCCAGGCTAGCATGGGAAAGGACGCCTCCCAGAGCAGCTGGGATCAAGGGTCAGGAAGCAGGAGGAGGAGCAGACAAGGTGGGGAGGGCAAGCATGGGGATTGGGCTGGTGACCACGGCTACCGGATGACCGCAGCACCGAGCAGAGGGTGAGGCAAGGTCAGACGAGCAGGACAGGCGGGGGTTCGGGGCGCACCAGAAGCACTGCGGGGGACGGGTGTGGATGCCTGGCCCGGCAGATGGAGCTGGCAGGAGGGCCGATGCCCTCACTGGAGAAGGAGAGGATGATGCAGGGAGGAAGGGCAGTGCCAAGGCCAACCCCGAGGCAGGAAATCAAAGGAAGCCAACAGAGAGGAGACGCCGCATCTAGTTAGACAGCGCCAGCGGGACAGTGGGTAAGGGGGCTCCAGTGACGCACGGCACATCACCGTCCCCCAGGGCCCCCAGGAAACTGAGGCTGGGGCAGAGGTGGCCTCAGGGAGGAGCCGAGACACCAGCAGCCAGAAGAGAAGCAGTTCCGGGGGAGGGTGCATCCGCCCAGCGAGCCTGCTGATTGGAGTCATGTGGGGATGGCCTTGGAATTTGCCCCAGGGCCTGACACAGGTGCTAGGTGCTAGAATGACCAGGAAGAATCTGAGGAACGTCTCCTTGGGCCCAGAGGGTTCCAGGCCACCAAGCAGCCCTGCCAGGAGAGTGAGGCTCCAAGAGGCTCCTGGCCCTGCACCTGGGTCTCTCTCCATCCTCAGTCTCTCCTCCCCAGTGAGGGGAGCGTCTTCATCGCTCCCCAGCGTCACACCCCAGGCTCAGACCAGGCCTGCCACACACTAGGAGCTCAACAGACACTCGCACGAAGCCAAGTCCTGCTAAGCTCCAGGCCAGAATGCCTTCTGGAGAGCTGACAGTAGGTGTCCGACTCCACCCAAATCAAAGGTCTCCTGTCCCTTTCCACTTCCATCCTGGCACCTCCTACGTGCATAGACTCCAGAAAAACATGCCAGGCCACCCTTCAAAGCCAGGCCGGGGTGGAGCCAACAGCGGGACCTACGAAGGGACAGTCCTGCCCAGCCAATTCCAGACAGGGCCCCGAGAACCAACAAGCAGACGAAGCCCTGGCTGAACTGACCCTCCCCACCAGCCTTTCAAGGCACAGAGCAGGCAAGCCGTCCCCGCAGCCCCAGGGTCACTAGGGTTCCGCTGGAACCCAGGCCAGGGATTCCCCCACAGCTTGACCTCTCCTGGAGCTTACACGGCCACCCAGCTCCAGCTCTCCTCTGGTCCACGTAGAAGCCATCCCACACCCAGGCCAGGAGGTGTCCTGGGAACAAGGCACATGCTATACCCACAGCTCTGTGACTCGCCACCACTGACCTTCTTTCTTGAAGAGCCGGCCTTGATGAGACAGGACTTCTGCAGGGCCAGGTAGCCGCCAATCACCTCAATCTCATGCACAGTGGGGTAGCGCTTCTTCACTGAGGTCCCCAAAGCAGCAGGGGGCTCCGAAAGGCTGCCCGGCCCCTCTTCCTCAGCTTCCCTCGGCCTAGCCTCCCCGTTGGCCTGCAGGGCCCCTGGCTTCCTCTTGGGCACCACCGTGAAGGTGTTGCCACCTCGGTGCTGAAGCTCTGACAGGTGCCCAGGCCCGGTGGGATGTGGGTGGTACTGGGGAGGCACACCAGCCCCGGGGCAGGGCAGTTTGGCTTCTTGGGGAACCTCGTCCTCAGAGTCCACCTCATCAATGAAGGTGACGGGCAGCCCTGGCCTCCCAGGCTCCCTGCCATTCTTGGTCAAGCCAGGAACCCCAAAGCCCTGGGCAGGCTCAGCTTCAGTGGCGACCAGTGGGGACGGGGGTGGTGAAGACAGCCTCTGCCACCTAACGGTCCAGTCCACGAGAGTAGTGCCTGGCACGGGGCAGCCTCCCTCCTCGACCCCCGAGGGGCTCCTCCCACCGGCAAACACACCATCTGCTCCAGGCACCTGCTGGGCTTCACGCTCCTGGTGCTGGGAGGCCCAGCCAACTTCTCCCTCTGGAGGCCCCACGGACTGCCTCCCTTCCGCAGGAGGGACCCCGGAGGTCTTGCGCTTGGGGATGAACACGAAAGAGTTTCGAGAGTTCATGCGAAGGCTGGCCAGAGCCCGGGCCTGGAGGTCCCCGGCAGGGATCGTGTCCATGTCTGGCTTGGAGGCCGGCAGTATCTCGAAGGAGTCGTTGGCGCTGGTGGCCGCGGAGACCCACTGGCGCTGGTTGGGAGTGGCACTAGCAGGGCTGAGCGTGGGCAATGCCGGGGGCGCGGCTAGAGTGGCACTGGGGGTTCCGGGGCTGGGGAGAGGGTGGGCGGGGGCCTCCCCCAACTCCACCTTTGGCTTCCACTCGCCCGGCCCAGGCGCGGAGCCCGTGAGGCCGTTGGCAGCGCCGGCCCGGCGCTCGGGGGCCGCGGGCCCGTTGGGGAGTGGGCGAGTGCCCGCGCTGCGGCGCAGGCCCCGTGGATGTACAGTGAAGGAGTTGCTGCCGGTCTTGTGCAGGAAGTCGCTGCGCCGGGGCCCGGGGCCGGGGCCTGCGCCGCAGCGCTCGGGCTCGGGCTGGAAGCAGGCGGCGCGCTCGCCCACGCGCGGGACCAGGGCCGGACCCGGGGAGGGCGGCGGCACGGGGCGGCCGCGTTCCGGGCTCCCACGGCGGCGCGGCGCGGCCGGCGGGTCGAACTTCTGGAGCAGGCGGCTAACGCGGCCGGGAGGCGGCGGCGCCTCGTACACGAGCACCTCGGCGGCGCGGATGCGGGCAGCCGGGCCCGGCCCGGGGCCGGGGACGGGAGAGGGAGGGAAGCCGGGCGCCGACTCGATAATGAGGATGTTGTCGGCGCGGATGGTGCGCACGCCGGGCACGCAGCGGTACAGCTCCAGCAGATGTTGCGCGGGCCGCGTCCCCGGCCCCGCCGCGCCGGAGGCCCCGCCGCGCCGCGCCCCGTGCCGCCGCTCCGACTCGAGCCGCATGAACGGGTTCTCGCGCAGCGGGCCCAGGCTCTCGGCCAGCACCAGCGGCTCGGCCGCCGGCCCCGCGGGTTCCTCCGCGCCCGCCCCAGCGCCCGGCGCCGCGCCCCCGCCCAAGGCCGCCAGCTTGGCCCGCTTCCGCTCCAGGATCTCTCGCTTCCAGGCGGGCATCGTGGCGCGGGGCGCCGGGCTCGGCCGCCCCAGGCCTGCCATGCTGCGGAGCGGCCGCCGGAGCCAGCGCGCGCCGGGAACTGCGGCCGCCGCCCGCCGCCGGCCTTCGCGCCGCGGCCACGCCCCCCTGACCGCCGCCCATTGGGGGAGGCCTGTTCAGACCCGCCCCGCGCCCGGCAGCCTCACCTATGGGAGGGAGGATGGCCAGCCGTGCTGATTGGAGAACGCTCTCCCCGACCCCGCCTTCCCGCGGGCCTCAGTGGAGCAGCGCCCATCGCTGGAGCCGGCCCCATTGGGGAGGCCCCCTTGGACACGCCCGCGACGCCTCACGCCGCTCCGTGGAGGCCCCCACTTCCGCCTCTGCTCCCTTGGCCCGCCGCGCCCGCGGGGCGGAGCCCGGAGGGAGTGGATCCTGGCCGGTGGGCGGGTCGGACCCCTGGGCCCCAGGTCGCGTATGACCTTGGCCGGGTTTGGTCCTTCCTCGTCGTGCCAGCACCCTGCCCGCCTGTTACCCCCGCGGAAAGCACGGTGGAGGAAGGGCCAACCCGGGACCGGAAGACTGTCCCGCTCCCGTGGGCGGTGTGCCGGCTGCACGCCAGCCTCTTGCCTCCCGGTCCAGGACCCTCCGGGTCCAGGGACTGCCCACCTGCGGTCCTCGGTCCCCTACAGGCCTTAACGGAGATGCCAATGCTGGAGCCCCAACCAGTGCTGAGGAACCGGTTTCTCAGAAATCCCTAGCTTTTGCCGGCCCCCAGAATCCACTCTGTGGCTCAGACAGGTGGTGGAAACTCTCTACCCGCACTTTGTCATCCAGGGCCCAGCAAACACGGACGGGAGTGCGTAAGCTGTGAGCAGGCACAGAGGCAGGGGACTCTCCTCGCACACAAGCAGGCCCACAACTCTCCAACGCTGAGCCACAAAAGCCAGGGCGTGTATTCCATTCAGCCGCTGAACCGGCCCCATCCCAAGGCTAACCCTGCGGGCACAGCTTCTCTGCCTACTTGCCGTGAGGAAGTTCACTCTCCGTGGAGGGCTGCACAGTGCCCACCACAATCTTTCAGGCCTGTGGGAGCCAAGGAGAGAAGGGGAATTTGGTGGGCACAGGCAAGGACAAATGTTACCTGCCTTTCCATCACCTGCCCTACAGTCAGCAGATGTTCAAAAATGACACTACTGAGTCCCACACCACTAACCTGCCAGGGACCAGGCTCCAAGAGCGCCCGGGGCTCTGCAGAGACCAGGGGCAGGTTTCAACCCAGGGCCCTTCGCAGCTTCTGGATCCCATGGCAGTCTGCAGCTACCACTACGTTAACGGTACTTTAACAGCCCTGTTTATTCAGCTGGAGAAAAGAAACTGGATTACGGCCTTCCAGAGGTCAAGTGTTCCTTCAGGACTCTGCTCAAATCACCTTTCCGAAGGAAGCTAAGCCTTCTTATGCCCATCGCATCTATGCCGACAGGATTACCTGATCCTGAACTACCAGAACACAACAGGGGAGCAACAGACACACAAACTAAGAATAACATGAAAAGGAAACCCGCTCCCAACGGCCAGCTTGTACCTGGCTTTGACACAAGTTATGCCAATCCTGGGTAGGAGACAGTTTTGTAGCTGTGGCACAAACTACACCAGCCTCCAACTCAAGCATATCAATGGTTCAGGCCATGCAGCATCCATCCCAGGACAGGAGTCATGAAGCTGCTTCACTAGAACAAGGCTCCAAAGACATGTTCTGTAAAGGGCCATACAGTGAATATTTTAGCCCAGTGGTTCTTACCAGGGACAGTTTTGTCCTCCAGGAGACACTTGTGGTTGTCACAAGTGAGGGGTGCTATTGGCATCTAGTGAGTGGAGGCCAGGGATGCCGCTAAACACCCTACAATGCTCAGAACGGCTTCTCCCTCTGCACACACAGCAGTGATCCGACCCAAAAGGCCAACTGTGCCAAGACTGAGAGACCCTGTACACTGCAGGCCACATTCGCTTTCTGTCACATTCTTCTTTGTTTTTACAACCCTTTGAAAATGGAAAAGTTATTCTTAGCTGATGGGCAGCACAGGAACAGACCCCAGGCCACAGACTGCTGACCCCTGCTCTGCAGATCAGCAAGGCCCACAAAGACTCTGATGTCACACAAACTGCTTGGTAGGTCCTCAACACTGGTCCACCTGGGTTGTCTTCACCCTGGCTCCCTAGGCAGGAAGCAGGGATTCTCCAAGGGAACTGGCCCCCATCCACCCAGTATGCTCTAGCCAAGTTCCAGCACCCCCCCTCACAACCTCAGCCCTGTAACCAGCTACACCACACAGCAGGGAGCGTCTCAGCATTCATCTCATTTCACCCTCAAAAGGTCAGGCAACCACTGTGCATTTCAGCAAAACATTCTCTTATTTTATTTTTATCTCAGCAAATGTTCTCATTTGGCACCTGACTGGCATCAAACCAAAGCCCTTAGGCCAACAGGCGTGGCCTGAGACCATCTGCAAACTTCCCACGTGTGGGTCTCAATGGCTATGCGCGTCAGAGCACCTGTTCCTCTCTCTGGTCCCTTAGGGCGGCCTAAAGGTCTCAGGTGCACTAACAGTGCCGGCCGTGAGGTGGTGGAAAAGTCGTGACACTGCAATCTGCTGGGATAGGTAGACAAGCAGCGCGTTGAAAGCAAGTTCTTTTCTCAGGCGACAGATATCCAGATAGGGTCCCGATCATGCTTATTCAACATACTCCTGTCTGCCTGGGCTGGAATGAAGAAAGAGCCATCCTCCCCAGCGCAACTGGGGAGAAGACACAAGCTGGTTTACACTTTTTAGAGCTCAAGCATCTAAGGAAATCTTGTCTGGGCAGATGGGGCAGTAAGCTCTCAGGTCAGCACTGCTGGCCAGGGGAGATCCGAGTCCAGCTTTGCAGCCTTTGCACAGTGGGTACTTTCCCAGGAGCCATGAAAATACTCAGAGCCCATCAGGACATTTTACTTATATGCCGTTTCCAACTGTCAGAGGAGTTCAGGACTGTCTGGCCTTCTCAGGATCCTTCTCAGGATCTCAATTCAAGATTAGCTATTCAAAGGATGAAATAAGAGGGAATACGTTTTAAGAATCAAGGCTGCTCTTTTTAGCCCTGCTGAGGGAACCATTTCAGAGATGACTGATAGAAAGCTGGGCACCCAGCAGGGCACAAGCTGGCTTTCAGACCCAGACTTCTCCTCCGGTGCGGCGGAAGTGGGACCTCAGCCTGGGGTCCCGCATTCTAGCTTATCTTCTGCGAGGCTAGTTGACCCGGCAGGCACGGATCATGAGCAGCTGCAGGAGAATGAAGACCGGAGACGTGATCAGGCCAAACCAGAGCTCCCGAGTCTGCTCCACCAGCTTCTGGCACAACAACATCTCGAAGACGAACTTCAGGCCAAGAACCGTGAGGACCCAGAAAAGGCGGAGCACAGCCAGCCGCTTCTCTCCATCCTGGAAGAGGCGCACGGAGACGATAGTGGTGAAGTAGGTGCTGAGCCCGTCAGCGGCGAAGAAGGGCACGAACACGTTCCACCAGGAGAGGCCGGGAGCCAGGCCGTCCACACGCAGGGCCAGCAGCACGGAGAACACCAGCAGGGCCAACAGGTGCACGAAGATCTCGAAAGTAGCGAAGCCCAGCCACTGCACCAGCTCCCGGAGCGAGAAAAGCATCGCGCCGGTTGAGCGCGGGCCAGGGCCCGGCCGATGGTGCCACCCGCCAGGCTGCGCCGCCACTCCCCACGGGCCTCGCTGGCGCCTGCCGCCGTCGCCGCCGCGGCCAGCGAGAGGCAGAAAGCGACCCCGCCTGCCCCGGCCCTCGGCCCCGGTATGCAGCCAATCCCCCGGCCCCCGCCCGGGACCCAGCACTGGCCGCCAGCCGACGACCGCCTTGTTCGGACGCCATGCCCCGCCGGGCGCGGCCCAAGGGCGTCACTTCCGGCCGACGCCGGAAGTCGGAAGTCCGAGCCGATCCCGGCCGCCCGGGCCAGCGGGAGCTGCCTGCCGGTCCAGTTTCTGAATGCAGGGGACCCCGGGGCGCACCCCGATGCCGAACACGCGGCTTCTGGTGCTCTTCGGCAGCCAGACAGGCACAGCCGAAGATGTGTCGGAGAGGCTGAGGCGCGAGGCCCGGCGCAGGGAGCTTGGCTGCCGGGTGCAGGCCCTGGACTCCTACCCCGTGGTGAGGGCTCCCTGGGCCTCGGCGGGGAGACCCAGCAGGCTTGGGGTTCCGGCCCCCAGAGCCCTTGACCCTAGGGCGCCGCGTTTTGTCTGAGAGCGGGCCCTTCCGTTACGGCAGATTTAGGGGCCGAGAAAGCTTGGGAACAGCGGCCAGCTTAGCACATGGAGGAGGGGGTGAGGTAGGAGGGTGGACCCTGAAAGAGAGAAGGCAGGCCAGCCGTTCGCGGGTGTTAAGTACATTTACCCCATCTCTCTGAGTGAAGGAGACGGAGCCAGGCTGCTGGGAGGATGCCTGGTCATTACAGCCCGAGGCCTTACATATGTGTCTTTTTGTTGAGGTGAATCTGATAAACGAGCCCCTGGTGATATTTGTTTGTGCAACTACAGGCCAAGGAGAGCCCCCGGACAACATGAAGGTAAGGCTGACCTGAAGTGGCTTACTGTGCCTAGGAGCTCAGATCCCTGCCTTCGGCCCTCACCCCATTTTCATTGCCTGGAAAGTCTTGAGAAGCACAATAAATAGTTGCCCTACTATATCTGCTGCACGTCAGCCATGGATTTGGGAGGAGAGCTTTCGGTGGAGCTGGGGGCTCTGGTTGTCCATCTTAATAAACTCTTCACAGGCTACCACTTTAGCTTTTCCTGTTTTTCCAGGACTATATATAAATCTGTTATGGGTCTTGTGTGTATTTCAAAACTGACCTTCAGGGAACATTCTTCGATTCTTTGACCGTCTTTTGAGCACACACCGTATTCCGAGCATAATCTAGTGCTGGGAATCTGGCTATGAACCCAGTAGTCACGTTTCTACCCTTTCGGAGCTCAAAATACAGCAAAAGTGAAAGAGTTGAATGGGTAGTTACTATGCCAGGAAGTGCATGCTTCCAGGGAAAATGCCAGATGTTATGGGAGCATTAACAAGGGCTATCTAGCTCATTCTGGGAGTTCAGGGAGAGCTTTCTAGAAGAAAGGTGTATAGGCTAAGTCCTGAAGGATAAGTGGGGGCTAGCCAGGCACCAGGAAAGAGGGAGCAGCCTCTGCAGAGGAGAAAAACAACCCAGCCTCTGGGATGAGCAGAAAGCAGTTCAGGATGGTCGGGGTTGGAGAGGAGAAGGGGCCAGGCAGCCAGGTCAGATCCTAAGAAGCCCAGCAGTCACAGGGAGGCAGATGGACTTGAAACAAAGGGCCAGGGAACCCATGGGATGACGTGGTCACGTTCGTATTCTAGCAAAACTAGCACTTGTCTGCAGGGGGAACAGGCTGCAGGAGAGCAGGGACAATGCGGGGGGGGGGGTGCACAGCGCAGCCAAGAGCCTGGTGGCTTGAGCCAGGATGGTGGCAGAGTAGAGGAACGTGGACCCACTCCAGAGATGTTAAGGTAGAGTGGATTGAATGTGTAATCATATCTCAAAGATGAGAAAGAAGGTGGAATCAAGACAGGAAATTGGGCTCAGGTAGTAGGATGGATGGTGGTTCCAGGCACAGAAGCAAGAGAATAGGGAGGGTGAGGTGCCTGAACATCACCCGGGTGGAGACGCGCAGCTGGTCTGGAGCCCCGGTGAGGATCCGGGGTGGAGGTGGATGTCACAGTGACCAGAATGTGGAGGCGAGAGAAAGGGGGCGCCTCCCTCCCCCAGGGCAGCTGCCCTAAGCACGAAGGGCGTGGAAGGTGGAGAAAAGCCTGTGAGGGGCGGGAAAGCGGCCCCATGGGCAAGAAGAGGGAGCACACCATCTCCAAGGTCAAGGGCAGAGAGCTGGCTGTTTCCAGAGGATGGTCTCCGGCACTCAGAGCTGCAGGGAGAGGCCCGAGAGGCATTGCTGGGCTTTATCAGCAAAGGGACTGCTGGTGATATCGGGGAGAGAAGCCTTGAGGAACGTCTGTACACGAAACAATTCGAAAAGGCTTATTGCTCTGAGTGGGGCTAAGGGGTTAAAAAGAGGATACTCGTGAGACGGAGAAACGCAGGCCTGTTTAAATGTTGGTGGGGGAAAGTTGGTGGGGGAAAGGAGGCAGAAGGTTGAAGAACTGGGTTGGAGTGGGATGCTGTGGGAGAGCCCGCACAGGAGCACGCACAGGAGAGGAGGCAAGTCTGGAAGACCAAAGGCAGGAGGATGGTGGATGCCAGAGACGCAGGGTGGGGTGAGGGAGGCGATGAAGACCTCCGTCAGGTCAGCTGGCAGAGGTACAGACCTCACGTCGGAATCCAACAGCATGAAGGTGGTGACAGTGACACTGGGACGAGGGTGGATAAAGGAGGGCAGAGTGCCGGGATGGACACCCTACGGAAGTGGTCAGGATGGGGCCCTCCCAACGTAGCACGGACTGGAGGCTCCTTTGAGAGGCTCAGACCAGGGGCCCCGGACCGGCTGCACACTGAACAGGGAGAGCCCAGCCTCCTCGTCACGGTCCTCTGAGGACGCTGGCCAGGTGTGCCCTCCCAGGCAGCCAGGGCCTTGCCCCACTGGTGACAGGCGCGAACGTGGGGTTTTCTATCAGTGCTTTTTTTTTTTTAATAAATTTATTTATTTATTTTTTGGCCGCATTGGGTCTCCGTGGCTGCGTGCGGGCTTTCTCTAGTTGTGTCGAGCGGGGGCTACTCGTCGCGGTGGCTTCTCTTGTTGCGGAGCATGGGCTCTAGGCACGTGGGCTCAGTAGTTGTGGCACGCGGGCTCTAGAGCACAGGCTCAGTAGTTGTGGCGCACGGGCTTCATCGCTCCGCGGCATGTGGGATCTTCCCGGACCAGGGCTTGACCCGTGTCCCCTGCATTGGCAGGCGGATTCTCAACCACTGCGCCACCAGGGAAGCCCTGGCAGGTGGATTCTTAGCCATTGCGCCACCAGAGAATCCCCCTCTATCAGATTCTTAAGTACACATAGAGCAGAAAGAATGACCACGCTCTCAAGGAAAGACCCCCGTGAAGAACAGTGACCAGGAGAAGCACAAGCGGAACCCGGCGGAGCGGGGGCAGAGCAGCCAGGGTTCCATCTGCGAGAAGGGAGAGCTTGGCACCCTTGGGACAGAAACGCAAAACCTGGGCAGAGCTACGGATGAGGAAACACTGCTTAAAATGATACCAGATCAGAAGATAACATTGAGAAATCCTCCAAGAGAATATAACGAGATAGGAAACGAAAGATAATATCAGAATTCCGAGATTATTCCAGTAGCCTCGAAACGGGAAGAGTGGTGAGGGAATTACCAAGGGAAGCAACAAGACTGAAGGACGAGTCTCCAGCCCGCGAGCCCACCATGTGCCCAGGAAGGGCCCGTGGGGTGTGAACAGGGCTCCCGCTGACACACGTCTCATGTGGGTTTCAGCTGCTGGGCGCAGAGAGTGCCCAGGTGTCTAGTGAGGGACAGAGCAGGGCACAGAGCGACGCTGGCTTCTCGGCAGCGATCACGCGGTTGGACCAGCTCAGAGCAAAGCTTCAGGCTCTCGGGGAAGACGATTTCATGTAAAGTGTGCCCTGCTGTCTACCAGGCAGTGTGAGGGGAGGCCAGGCGTTTTCAGACATAAGCCGTGGGAATTGCATCTTCTCTGGACCCTTTCTCAGGAAGCACCCTGGGGGGCTCCACAGCCTGCCTGAGACAAGGTCCAAGCAGGAATGAGCAGGGGGTCTCAGGAGGCAGAGCAGGCGTGGTCCCCAGCGGTGGCCCATGCAGGAAAGTCTTGAGACCTCCAGGGAGCAGTCCAGGGCCAGTAGGCAGAATTGTGCCCCGACAGGCCCAGGACCCCTCCACCCCAGGGGGCCTCTGTCTGGCAGGTACAAAGCAGAAGGGAGGTGGGCTGTGAGGCGAAACCTGGACCGTACCCAGAGGGCAGTGTCTCAGGGCTCAGGTCACCAGTGGCCAAAGGTGAAGGGGAGCTTTGTTTAAAGCACCTCTGTCGGCCTGCAGGGAGGCCAGGGCAGGGAGTGGAACGGGTGTGCTGCTGCACGGGCTGCCCAGCGGGCGGCCCTGCGGTCGGAAGGAGAGGGACTCGGGCTCGGTCTCTCCTGCTGTAGAGCTTCTGGAGGTTCATCTTCCGGAGGAGCCTGCCATCGACCTCCCTCTGTCAGATGGACTTTGCCGTCCTGGGCCTTGGGGACTCATCTTACGCCAAGTGAGTAAGGGTGGGCAGGCTGCTGGCCTGCAGAGACTGTCTTTGGGGTCAAGCACAAGGTGTCCCGGCAGAGGGCTGGGTGGCCCAGCCCCCAGGGCTTCCACTTCGGGATGTGGCCCTGGCCATGCGTTCTCGTCCCACAGATACTCTCTGGCGGGCACCTCCTCCATGGCCAGAGGCCCCAGGGCTCGGAGGGCAGGCCAGATCCATGCAGGAAGTGGGCAGGGCGGCAAGGTGGGCGCCAGGCTGGGGCCACGCCCAAGGCACCTTCCAGGGCAGGAGGTGATGTTTGGAGCCGGACGTCCGAGGTCTGAGCCAGCGTCACCTGTCACCGTGTGACGTAGGGCAGCAAAGGCCTACCTGCTCTTCCCCCACTTTTATAAAAGCCTTTCATGAGACATTTGGGCTTGCGAAGAGCACATAGAACAGTGAGCTGCGAACAGGCGGCAGGCACAGAAGACCCCAGCCCCTGGGAGCCGCCCTGAAGCCAGCACTTCCCTGGACGTGGCCATGGGACTGCCTGCCCCGGCTTTTTTTCTTTCAACGTTTTCACAACGTAGCCATGTCCTAAGCAGAGAATGCCATCGCTCTGCGTTATTTCTTGGGGAAGTACAGAGGGCTTTGTGTTCAAGGGTATGCATGGCGTTAGGTTCCCAAGATATTAAAACCGCAACTGTGCAGCACAGGAGCTGAGGGAGGGGTCGCTGGGTACAGACACTTCCAGAGCCGGACGCAGCACGAGGCCTGCAGTCGTCCAGGTGAAAAGGACAGAAAATGGGTGGCATAGTTATCCTTGCCTACGGGGGCCGAGGGGTTCTGTTCAGCGCGTAACGTAGACATCCATTCCTGCTGGTGGGCGCGCCCACAGGAGGGGTGAGAGACCCTTCCGTTGACAGTGGCTCTGCGAGGAGCTGCCCTTCAGGGAGCAGCGAAGTGACCCCAGGCAGACTTGGGACCCTCCGCCCTGCGCAGCCAGCTGGGTGCTTCCCTCCTGCCCCTGCCTGGGGCCTGGGGCCCGGGTCAGCGCCAGCCTCCGTCTCTCCGTAGGTTCAACTTCGTGGCCAAGAAGCTGCACCGACGGCTGCTGCAGCTCGGGGGCAGCGCCCTCCTGCCCGTGTGCCTGGGCGATGACCAGCACGAGCTGGGGTGAGTGGGGGGCGGAGCACCCTTCTGCAGGCCCAGCCGGGAGCGGGGTCCCCAGACCAGGGTGCACGTGCTCTCTGCAGGCCCGACGCCACCATCGACCCCTGGCTGCACGACCTGTGGGAGAAGGTGCTGGGGCCGCACCCTTTGCCCCTTGACCTCGGCCTGAGCCCGCCCGGAATCCCGTAAGTGTGGCCTTGGGGCGGCGCCTGCGGGCGCAGCAGGCCGCTCGTCCAGGCTGGCCAGTGGTCTGACAAGTGTCTTCCCCCTTCACAGCTGGCCCTCCAAGTTCACCCTGAAGTTCCTCCAGGAGGTCCCCAGCACGTGCTCTGAGGAGCTGTGTGTGGCCGGGACAGACCCTCAGGGACCCCCTTCAGAGTTACAGCCCTTCCTGGCAGCCATGGTCACCAATCAGAGGGTCACCGGCCCCTCACACTTCCAGGATGTTCGGCTGATTGAGTTCGACATCACGGGCTCTGGGGTCAGGTGAGGGCTGGTCCTGGGGACCCGTGGGGGGCATGGCCGCAGCAGGGGGGACCGTGGTCTGGGGTTCAGCAGGTCCTCTTCCAAAGCGGGCACTCAGCGGGGAAGAGAAGAGAGACGGCGGCCAGGGAGGGGGGACCAAGGACCGCCCCCGGCCTCCCTGGCCGCTTGTTTCCTTCCTCTGAAGTCCCCCAGAGCCCTGGGTGTCCCCCACAGCTTTGTGGCTGGCGACGTGGTGCTGATACAGCCCGAGAACACGGCCAGCCACGTCCAGCAGTTCTGTCAGGCACTGGGCCTGGACCCTGACCAGCACTTCACGCTGCAGCCCCGGGAGCCGGGTGAGCCCCAGCCGCCGCTGCTGCCACCGTGCACTGCGCCCTCTTCTGTGTCCCCCGCCCCCGGGCTGCCCCCACCCGCGTCCCCAGCCCCCCACAGCCTCCCATTCCCCACTGCAGGTGTCCCCTGCCCCGCGCGGCTGCCCCAGCCCTGCTCCATTCAGCGCCTCGTGTCCCAGTACCTGGACATCGCCAGCGTCCCCCGCCGCTCCTTCTTTGAGCTCTTGGCCTGCCTCTCCTGCCATGAGCTCGAGCGGGAGAAGCTGCTGGAGTTCAGCTCGGCCCAGGGCCAGGAGGAGCTATGCGAGTACTGCACCCGGCCCCGCAGGACGGTCCTGGAGGTGCGGGCAGGGGCAGGCGGGCGGGCGGGCGTGTGTGGCCGTTCCAGCCGCAGCCCTCCTGAGGCTGTCTCCGCCAGGTGCTGTGCGACTTCCCACACACGGCTGGCGCCATCCCCCCGGACTACCTGTTGGACCTTATCCCCCTGATCCGGCCGCGGGCCTTCTCCATCGCCTCTTCTCTGCTGGTGAGGGGCCGGCCTCGGGGCAGCCAGGGCCGGGGCCACCAGGGTGGGCAGCGGGGCCCTGCGTGAGGGCTTCGGGCCTTCCCCAACCCTCAGCAGCCACTGGGACCCAGCCGGGTGAAGGGGCTGGAGCCTGAAGCAGGGCAGGGTACCCACTGTCCCCTCCCCCAGGCCCACCCCTCGAGGCTGCAGATTCTCGTGGCAGTGGTGCAGTACCAGACGCGCCTCAAGGAGCCCCGCCGGGGCCTCTGTTCCAACTGGCTGGCGTCTCTGGACCCTGGGCAAGGTGACCCTGGCTCTCTGGGGCGGGGGGCCGTGCGCAGGCCCCGTTCCCCCGCGTGCACCACAGCCAGTCCCGGGCTAGGGCCCTGGGCCTCCGAGCTTCTTCACGCCGCCTCCCTCCCGCGATAGGACCTGTTCGGGTGCCCCTGTGGGTGCGGTCCGGGGGCCTGACGTTCCCAAAGACACCAGACACGCCTGTGATCATGGTGGGGCCAGGCACTGGCGTGGCCCCCTTCCGAGCGGCCATCCAGGAGCGAGTGGCCCAGGGTGAGACCGGTGAGCACAGAGTCTCAGGTGGGGTGGTGGCCGGGCTGAACCTCGAGGGCCCAAGTCCTGGCTCAAGGCCCCCGCGCTTCCCCAGGAAACGTCTTGTTCTTCGGCTGCCGCCAGCGGGACCAGGACTTCTACTGGGAGGCCGAGTGGAAGGAGCTGCAGACGCGGGGCTGCCTGACTCTCGTCACGGCCTTCTCCCGGGAGCAGGTGGGTGTGTGGGGGGCGGGGAGGGACGCTGGGGGGCGCAGACTCACCCCGTCCCCCCGCCCTGCAGGAGCAGAAGGTGTACGTGCAGCACCGGCTCCGGGAGCTCGGGCCGCTGGTGTGGGGGCTGCTGGATCTCCGGGGCGCTCACTTCTACCTGGCGGGGTGAGCCCGGGCGCAGGTCGTGGCGGGGGACCAGTCCCCTGGGGACTCCGACCGTGCTGAGCCCTAGCCTGCCTTTCCCTCCAGCAACGCCAAGTACATGCCAGCTGATGTGTCGGACGCCCTGACGTCCATCTTCCAGGAGGAGGGCGGGCTCTCCGGCCCCGCCGCGGCCGCCTACCTCGCCAGGCTCCAGCGGACCCTGCGTTTCCAGACCGAGACGTGGGCCTGAGGAGCCGTCCTGCTGTTGGCCACGGCCACTCTGACTTCTGCTCTCTGGAGACCATTGTTACCTCTCTCCCTGTCCGGTCCCAGCTGGGAGGACAGTCAGCTCTCCTTCCTGCACAGACCCCGAGCAGCGGGAGGAGACCCCCAGGCAGCCCACACCGTACAGCCTGAGCAATAAAGGATGGGCTCTGGGTGGCCGCTTCTTACCTGCTCTTCCTTGTGCCATAGTGCTTCTCAGGTGGTGGGTGGGCCCACAGCTCACCCGCCCTGCTGGGCGCGAGGGCACCGTTGCTCAGCCCCACACCTCGGTGCCCGATTCTCACGCGGTGGGTGCCAGCTGTTTGCCCTCCTTGTACAAGCTCTGCCCTGGCCCTGACGGCCCAGTAGGGGGAGGCCTGGAGAGGCACCAGGCAAGGCTGGCGTCGACCGTCCCCTCCCAGCCCAGGGCAGAGCAGCCCAGGGCCCTGGGAGGGAGGGGGCGGGGCCTCGGGTGGGAGGGGAGGGGCGGGGCCCAGACTGGTTGGGGAGAGACGTGTGCGCGGTGTCCCCACCCCGGGAGTGGAATTCTTGCTGGAGGAGTTAGGCTGGCCTGCCCACAGCGCCGCCGCCTAGAATACAGCTGGCTGACACAGGGATCGCTGCGGCTGGGCCTGGCAGAGCCTCTTGGGGACGGGACGGCACGCTGGGCCCAGGAGCCGCCCGCAGCTGGCACGGCTGTTGGGGCCCGAGTGAAGTTTATTCTGAGTGGGGCCTGGAGCCAGGAGGAGGAGGCAGTCGCTGCAAGGTCAGTGCCAGGCCATGCCCCAGCCCCGGAGGGCCACACTGACCTTCACAGCCCCGGCCTGCCCCGTCGCCGCCCTGGGGTCCCCACCCACCCATCCCGACCCCTGCCCTGGAGGCACCGCCCCTGAACTGTGCCCTGGGGCCCCCACTCATGGCCCTGCTGACCTCAGCTCTGGGCTCACCAGTCTGCCTTTGGCCTCCCTGGGCCCTGAGCACCTGGACCCTCTGCGCCAAGTGCTGGTAGATAATGGGTCGGACAGCGGGGCCCTTGGGAGCCCCCAGGGTGCCAGGACTCCAGACAGTGAGCCCCTGCTGGGGGCTGCAGCCTCGGCCCGCCCCTGGGCCCGGCCCACAGAGAACGAGGACGAGGACGAGGACGAGGAGTGCCCCATCTGCACTGAGGCCTACGGGCCCGGGGAGCACCGCCTCACCCTGCTGAACTGCGGCCACGGCCTATGCGTGGGCTGCCTGCACCGGCTGCTGGGTGCAGCCCCCAGTGCTGACCTGGGCCGGGTGTGCTGCCCGCTGTGTCGCCAGAAAACACCCACGCTCGAGTGGGCGATCTGCCGGCTGCAGGAGGAGCTGCTCCAAGCCGATGGGCCCCAGCGCCCTGCGCCCAACGCCCTCCCCATGCCGCCCCGCCGGGGCCCCGGGCCCTGGGCCTCCCTAGAGCACCGCTACCAGCTGCGCTTCCTGCCGGGGCCTGTGGGCAGCCGAGGCTGCCTGCCCTTTCTGCCCTGCCCGCCCTGCCTGGGCTCCCGGCTCTGGGCCCTGCGGGAACGGGGGCCCTGCGCCCGCCGCCTGGCGCTGCTGGGGCTGCTGGCCCTCGAGCTGCTGGGGCTGCTGCTCATCTTCGCCCCACTCGCGCTGCTGGGGCTGCTCTTCGTGCTGCTGGACAGCTCCCGCCGCTAAGCAGAGCCCGTCACGGCCGCCACCAGCACGGCCTGGGTCTGGGACAGCCATGGCCGCCAGCGGACAGGAGGCCCAGGCTGGCCCGAGCCTTGGTGCCCTGAGGCCCGATGACCAGGCTGAAGGACCCAAGGGTGACCGGGGCACTAGCCTTCAACCAAGGCCCAGCACCCGGGCAGGGCCACCCAGGAGCCTGTGTTCAGCATCTGACCCAGCCAGGGACTCCAGACTGCCCTGCTGCCCGGACATGCCACTGACGCCCAGGACAGCACTGGAGGAGCTCTGTGACACGGGCCCCAAGTGCCCCTCGATGGACAGGCCCCACACTGCTGCCAGGCTGTCGCCGCCCTCCCACCTGGCCTGCCTGCAGGAGCGGGACGGGACGGGTGCAATGGCAGGGAGTTGAGTCCTTGGAGTGGGCGGAGCCCTGGGCCGGGGCTGCAGGACCCCCACCTGCCCATGTTCCAGATAAGGGCCAGCATGTGTTCCCTGAAGGTCAGGGTAGCCGAGGGGAGGGCTCCTGCCGCACAGGCCCAGCCCACAGAGGGCCTGCTCACCTGGCCAGTCAGGATCCAAGTGGCGACCCTGAACAGCCGGAGGGTCAGCACACGCCCCTCAGCTTCAAGGGACGTGGGCCCAGCCAGGCCCTGGAGACGCAGAGCACCAAGCTGGGCCCCAGTTCTGCCCCTGCCTCCTCTGTGACCTCCCTTCGGGGAGCCGGGGCCTTTATCTGAAGGACAGGCGCCGTCACAGCACCACCTCCTGGGCTCGTTGGTGACATGCTGAGCCCTGTGCCCAGCGCGCGAGATGGCCCTCGGTAATAAACGGTAGCTGCTACTGACACTGTTGTGGCTACGTCGCCGTCATCTTTACCCTGCCTTCACCAACCAGGCGACAAAGTTTCTTCTCCAAATCCAGGTCGTTCTGGTGCCAGACAGGAGACCCTCCTCCGGTCCTCATACCTGATCGTGACTGCGGCCAGCCTTTGTCCCAACCCCAGTCCAGGCTGGCCCCCAGGCCATTCTCACATAACCTCAGAGGATCAGGCAGGCACCAGGGGCCAGCTGGACTGACTTGTTCCCCCGTTGGCTGCACTCACATCCAGCGGCCAGTGCAGAGGAAGCGTCCTCCCTTTGCCCAGCTGGGCCTGCTTTGCACACCTGCCCCCACAGTCCCGCCTGGCACATACAGGAGGCTGGCTCCGCATAGAGGTGTGGGGCGTTCACATACACACACACATACACACACACACAGAGGCTGGCTCTGCATAGAGGTGTGGGGCGTTCTCTCTCTCACACACACACACACACGAGTGTCAGGCCCAGCCCTCCTGGGCAGCCCTCCTGGACCAGACTGGCCCCCAGCGAGCAGACCAGGTTGACCCCAAACAGCACTGGGCCTTCCTCTGGCTCCTCCAGCCTGGACCCTGTCAGGGCTGCAGCCCTGCGTGCCCACCCTGGCCCAGGCCTGTGCGCAGGCCTAGGCTTCAGTCCAGGGAACGAGGTGCAAACTTTGGCAGAGTTTTAATGGCAAGGTTGGCTGCAGCGACAGTGCCACGCGGGTGGGGACCAGAAGCTGTGGTGGGCAAGGGGTCAGTGGGCAACAGGGCAGGGCCAGATCCCTGAAGAAGCAGCGAGCGAGGACCGGTGGGCGGTGGCGGGCGGGCGGGCGGGCGGGCGCTACATGATGGAGCAGGCAGACAGCGGGTTCCGCACGTGGCAGGTGCACGCGGCCCCGCAGTACTGCCGGAAGGTCTGGTAGCAGCTGCCCTCAGGCTCGCCCCCCCACTGGCCACCGGACGGAGCGGTCAGTGCCTCGGGTGGCAGGCGGCTCAAGATGGACGTGTTGACGGCCAGCGCAGCCAGGCCGTAGTCAGTGAAGAGCACAGTCTCGCGGCGGCAGGTGGGACAGGAGATGAACTTGTACTTGGGACAGGACTCGTAGAGAATCTGCAAGCACTGCTCACACACAGAGTGCAGGCAGGACAGCACGCGGGGCCGCCGCTGCGTGACGTTGTACGTGTGCCCGCAGGTGGGGCACTCCAGAGGCTCTCCTGCAGCCGCTGCCGCTGCCGCGGAGGCCCCTGAGGCCGCAGGGCCAGGCCGAATCACGTACTGATTCACGATGACCTCGTCCGCCGGCGCCACTCGGGGGAAGCCCAGCTCCGCGCTGCCCTTGCGGGGCCGACGTGGCAGTGGCGGGGTGCAGGGCGCCCCTTCCAAGGCAGGCATGTCCCCCCCACAGGCCTGGTTGACGATGATCTCTGTGTCTGAGGGCCAGGCTCTCTTGGGTGCCAGAGCAGGGGTGGGCCGGGGTGCAGGTGGGAAGCAGGGGGCGGCCGCCTGCAGCTCGGGGAACTTCTCAGGGTGGACCATCTTCATGGCCTCCATCTTGAGGATGACATGGGGGCCCTTCAGGCAGGACATGAGGAAGCTCGGCCAGCCACTGCCCGCCTCGGGCCCAGGGTCAGCCGGCATCCGGCTGTCTCCAGTCAGACTGGGTGTTCGGGTGGGTGGGGGAGTTGGGTGCGGCCGGGGGGGAGGAGAGGGGGCAGCATCCTGGTCCCGCCAGGCCTGGTGGGGACCCTGGACGCCCTGTGGACTCCTGGGGGAGGCTGGCAAGAGCTTGGGGGGAAGGGCCCCCCCCAGTGGCCACAGTGGCTTCTCAGGTCCAGTCCGAGGAGGAGGAGGAAGGAGCGGGGGAGGAGGAGAGGAACAGGGGCAGGGGGGTGTGGGAGACTGCCCTGGGCTGGAGGTCGGGCCCAGGGGCTCACCCAGGGTCTCTGGCTGCTGAGGCTGGCGAGGGGGCGTTGGGGGGTGTCCCCCTGCAGCCGAGATCAGCCGTCCCGGGGCCGGGACATCCGGGCAGGCAGGGGCTAGGTGGGCCCCATGGCTCCAGGACAGGGCGCCCAGGGAAGGCAGCTAGCCTGAGCCCTGGCTGCGGAAGGACCCGGGCTGCAAGCTCGGCGGCGGCGGCGGCGGCGGCCGCGGCGGCCGCGGCGGGAGCAGAGGAGAGGCCTTCACCGGGCCCGAGCTGCAGGTGAGAGACAGCGTGAGGGCAGCGCCCGGGCCCACCCTCACCCTCACCCTCACCCTCACCCTCACCCTCAACCTCACCCTGCACAAAAGGGTGCCCGACCTCTGACACTTACCCTCGCCAGACTCGGAACCCAGCCCCCTCCCCTGTCCCCGTTCCCGAGGCCCGACCTCTGCCTAGGAGTGGAGGCCGGCCAGCGGCGACCCCGCGCTGTCCCGCCCCGCCCGCGCTCACCTGCCCCAGCCTGGCGTCCCCGGCCGGGCCGCGCGCCGCCGCCGCAGAGGTTGTCTCAAAGGCAGGCCTGGATGCGGCGCCCGCGCCTTGGCCCGGTGGCTCCGGCGGCTCTGGCGGCGACCTCGGGCGATGGCCGGGCCGCGGCGGCTCCCGGGGGCGTGGGGCGCGGGGCTCGGCTCGGCGCGGCGGCGGCGGCGGCGGCGGCGGCGGCAGGTGCGTGCCGAGCGTGGCGCGCTCTGCGGCGGAGGCGCGGGGACCGCAGTGCGCGCGGCGCCCGCCCGCGCCCGCAGCGCCACCCCCCCCCCCCGTCTGGGGACCCGCGCGGGGTCCGCGGGGCGGGGCCAGTCTCTCTGCCGCCCCTCGATCCGCCGCGGGCCTGGCGCCCGCTCTCGGGGTCGCCCTCCTCCTCCCAGCGCGGGCCGCGTGGGGGTCAGGATCTCCGCGGCGTCCCCCCTCCTGCCTCCCCTTCCCCCGTCCCCGCCTGGCTGAGCCTGGGTCCTAGTCAAGCCCCCCGCCTCAATTCTGGAAGGGAAAGCCTGCTTTGAGCTCTCACAATGCCAGAGGGAGGAAGGGGAGGAGAGAGCCCAGGGGTGGTCCCATGAAAGCTGGTTCCCAGGACCCCACCATGGGACTGCCTTGTGTCCCCGCCAGAGTCAGGGTCTCTGCTTGCCCTTCCACTCGGCCCCCAGTGGGGATGCCTCCAGGGTTTTCTGGCTCACAGGTGCAGCAGGCTGTTTCAAAGACCGCGATGTGACAGAAGAGGGTGATCAGGGGCGGGCAAGCCACATCAGAGGAGTGAATGGAGGGAGGAACGGCAGTTGGGAGAATGCTCCAGGGACAGGACAGTTGGACAAATGGGTGGTGTGAGGGGTAGGTGCAAGGTCAAACAGACAGCTGGACAGGCTGCCATGGGGCAGCTCAGGGAGGACACGCACCTACACAGGGTGGGGTGGCCCTTTCCAGCATCCCAGCAGGTCAGCACGTGTCCCGTTGTCACAGAGTTGTGTGCTAACCTGACCGCACCCAGCACAGAGGCTCCATTCCTTTCTGCTTCTTCCTCAGGCCAGGCTTCCTTGCCCACCCCCTCACCCCCCGGGATACGCCCTCTGCCTGTGAGGAGCTCTCAGGTGAGAGGGAAGACAGAGGACACGCTGACAAATACAGGGCAAGGGACCAGGGCTGCATGGGCCTCCAGAGAGCCTTTCCCTAACCTGCCAGGGCCACCACATGGCATGCTGGCACTCCTTTGATCAGCACTGGGCCATGCACCTAACCCTGGACAGTCCCAGCCCCTTCTGGCCACAGCTCCTCTGCTCTGTACAGGCCAGACTGGCTATACACCTAGCCCCAAGTCCTGCAGGCAAAAGAGCCCGGAAAGGTCGGCGCTCCTAATAAAGGGCCCCACGCGGGCAAAACAGGCTGCAGAGGCACCCCTGGCCCATAGGCCTTGACTTTGCCGCTCTTTGCCATCTCAGGCTAGTGCCTGCGCCTCTGTGCCCTCCCCCATTCAGCGAGAGCATGTGTGCTAGTGTGCAGGTGCCCCGTGGGAGGGGCAGCGGGGTGCTTATGGGGCCCTGGCGCGAAGGCAGAGAACCTGCGGCAGCCCCGACCAGGGGAGGACTGGGGGTCCAGTCTAGGCAAGGGCTTTGCTCATCTCCCCACCAACTCCCTAGGCGCGCACCCAAGGTGGTACCGGCCACTAGGCCCCACCCCTTACCCGAGGCCCCGCCCCTGGAGATAAAGTCCACCCAGTGCAAGGCTCCCGCCCAGAGCCCGCCCAAACCCACGCCTCCCGAGCCGGGCGGCTCAGAGATGGTGCAGCCCAAGCCGGGTCCTGGACGGATGAGGCCAGCTGACCCCGAACCTGGTGTTTAGGAAAACCCTTGAGCGCAGAGGCTTCTGGGGAATATAGTTCCCACCGGTCGCACCTCCACCCCAACCCTGTCAGTCCTGTTTTGCGCATGCGCCAGCCTCCTCTCAGCAAGGGGCAGAATCTGTAGGGGCTGTGGGCGGGGCTTCTGGCGCCTGCGCACTGGACCTCTGTTGTCCGCCTCCGAACTTCCCGGTCTTCGGGCCTAATTGCCCCTACGTCTGGTGCCGCATCGGTACTACTCATGTCCGGACCGGTCTGACCGGCCCCATGCAAGCCACTCTGGTCAGCTGGCCTCTGGGCCATGTCTGATTTGATCCCGCCCTTCCTGGGGGTGCCCCCCGAGCGCCAAGGACTAGGGGTGCGTGTCCAGGCCGCACCCTACTGTCCCGGTTGCCCCAAGCGGAGCTCACCGTGCCAGGCCCAAACCCAAGACCCCAGTGCTCACATCCACCCCCCCACATACAGCGACCCTGTATGGCAGGTGCTATGTGCCCCCTCACAGATGGAGGGGATGCAAGGGCCAAGGATGGGGACGCTGAGGGATCGGGGGCTTGTGGCCCACGAGGCCACCAACCAGAGGGAAACTAGTTTCAGAAATGAGCTAGAAACGTCACTTGTGTATGAAGCCCATGTCGCCAATTGTAAGATAAGTAAGTTTTATCGGCAAAGGTGTGTAAACCGAGCATTTCTTATCGGTTAAAAAAACCAGCAAACCTCCAAGCCGTGTGTTCGCAAACATCTTGGTCTCTGCCTGCGGGGTAGAGGCTGGGTCACAGTGAGGACCTCTGCTCTCTGCTTCGGAGCAGAGGCTCTGAGACGTGTGAGTAATGGCTGGGCCCCCAGACCACCTGCAGGCCTGACCCCAGACTCGCCTCCTGTCCTGCCTTCTGGTGAGCTGCAGGTCCCTGGAGGGCCAGGACATGCCCCAGATGCGTTGAGGCTGAATCACCCAGGCTGGCAATGTCCCGGGGAGGCCAGGCTGCAGTCAACGCCCATCCAAAAAAGGAACGGTGGGTGGCCGCTGTGCTCCAGGAGCCGGGGCCTCCTGGGATCCTGGGAACCCCATCTTTGAGCCCCGCCCACAGCCCCACCCCTCCCCAGGAGGGAAAGGGCAGCTGCCAGTCGCTCAGCTCACAGGCGCCGGGGCCCGGCCCAGAGAGCTCACGGGCGCCGGGGCCCGGCCCAGAGAGCTCACGGGCACCGGCCCAGAGAACAAGACAGCTTGCTGCCGCCACCACTTCAGGTGGGTCCTGGGCTGAGGGGCTTCCGCACCCCCTGTAGGACCAGCTTAGCTGCATATCCCAGCCCCCACCCCACTCCCAGCTCCGTCACAGGGTCCTGTCTCTCAGGGAGGGCAGGGGACACCTGGGGGCAGCTAGGAGACGCTGGCCCTCACTCTCCTTACTCTCCGCTGCCTTGCACACGCACTGACACATAGGCCTCACACACACACTCAGGCGCTTCCACAGCCTGGCTTTTCTTGGGTTCCCCTCCACTGAGCTGATTTTGTCTCCTCTGCCCACCCCTGCCAGGGCAAGCCATGGACCCCCCTGAGATGCTCGTCAAGGACCCGTATGCCCATGTCAGCATCCCGAGGGCTCACCTGCGGCCCGAGCTGGGGCAGCAGCTGGACGCGGCTCCATCCTCCTTGGAGTCTCAGCCTCTGCCCGTGGGGTCCTGCACCCTGGAGCCTACCGACGAGGCCCCAGGGCCCAAGGGTGCCAAGGGGCCTGCCTCCATCCAAGGCCAGCAGGCCTGGCAGCAGCCCTGCACCCACTATGGCAGTGGGCAGGGCCAGGCAGGACTGACCTACGCTGGCCTGCCGCCGATGGGGTGTGGCGGCAACACTGCCCACCACTGCTGGTGCTGTGTCATTTCCTAGCCTGGCCCCTGGGCCGCAGGGCCTGCTGCGCGGCGCCCCCACACGGCAAGCCGGGTCTCTGCTCAGGTGGCCACAGCAGTGCCTGGACAGTTGGAACAGCCACTGGCCTGTTGTCATGGGCGTTGGCTGCTCCCCACCCTGGACAGCGGCACCTACCCACCGAGAAGGCTGACAGCTCAGCCCCCGCCCCTGAAACAGAGCCCTGGGCGTTAGCCATAATGGCAGCCCCGGGGACACCCTTGACCACCTCTTCAAGGCCCAGGGCCAGGCAATAAAGCAGGGCGAGCTTCGTCCCGGCCCCTCTTCCTTGCTGCTACCCGCTTTGGGAGGGTCCCAGGCTGGAGGCCACCACAGGCTGCCAGCCGCTATGGGACATTCCGGGGTGGGGCAGCCTCATGACAACCTAACCTGCTCTGCACTCTCAGGTTGGCCCAGAGGCTGGACAGGAAGGCTGGTCGGGCCTGGGTTTGAGCTGCCCTGCATTCCCTGGGGCCGAGGGTGAGCATGGGAGACAAGAGAGTCTGCGGGTCACACGGCAGGAGCATGCTGGGCCTGGAACCAGGAGGAGAGCCCGAGAGACGCCTCCAGGAGGACGGTGCTGGCAGTGCGGTGGTGGGCGGCACCGGCGCGGGCAGGTTTCCAGGAGTGGAGCCCAGGTGGCCAGCACCGAGCCTGCCCACCCGAGACTCACTGCCCTGCCTCGGCCGGGGTGTTTTCCTGGTTTCCCACAGAACATCCAATTCCTGAACATCTGCCGTGTGCTTCTCCCTGCTGTCCTGCCTCTGGGGCCTGGGCTTTGTGGAGGTGGGCAGAGAAGGCGCTGGGCCAGACCCATCCCCCACCTGTCCAAGCAGCACAGCGCACCTGCGTCAGGGGCATGTGGGGCGCTGAGCCGTTTGGCACGGGGGTGAGGCCGGGATGCCGGTGTGAAGACTGGGCAGCGAGGCCGGTACCGGGCACACTGATGTTTCCGGGACCAGGCAGAGAGAGCCGGAGGAGGCCAAGCTGGCCCCGCAGGATGGACGTGTCCTGGTGCCAGCCTTCCCCCGACCCCTGGTGACTGGCCACACGGCAGGACTGGTCCCTGGGCGTGGGCAGGCGTGTCACTGGCCTGACTCCACGGGGCTCAGGCTCCCGGCCCTGCCCCATGACTGGCCCGCACAGGAAGATGACCCCACCTGGGCCAGTCACCAAAAACCCATCTGACCAGCCCAGGAGGCGGGGGCCTGCCAGGATGGCAGGAGTAAGGAGGGGACCCTCTGGGCCTGGCTTCCTCTAGCGGGACAGAGAGGGTTCTGGGGTCCTGACCTCAACCCACCCTTCCCAACACACCCCATTCTGCTATGTCACTGGGCTGGCCCCAGAGCTTTGACCAGGCAGAGGCCAGGGGGAGGTGACCTCTGAGGAGGGCATCCGGAGCTGCCCGCGGTGCCCTGCACCTCAGAGAGTTTCTGGGTGGTCTCTGTATGAGTGGGGATCTCCACTCCTGTGCTGGAGGGCCTCCTTGCAGCCTTACGGGGCTGGCTTGTGATGGGAACATGACAGGCCTAGCCCAGACAGGGACAAAGGCAATGGGACAAATCAACATGGACACACACACCGTGACTGTGCTTGAGCCACAGAGCAGAAGGACCCCTCAGAGCTCTGAGCTGGTGGGGGTCCTGGCAGGCTTCCTGGAGGAGGTGACGCTTGAACTAAGAACTGAAGAACAGGCATCACCCAGGTCAAAGCCAAAAAGCTTTCCCATCGTGAGGTGGGGGTGGAGTATGAGTGCGGGTGGGGTGGGCACAGGTCTGGGTGGACGAAGCGGGAAGATGGGCAAAGTTGAGTGGCAAAGCCAGGCCTGGGTGAGGGGTTAGTGGAGCTGGGTCTGCGCATGAAGGGGGCGGGGCAGGCAGAGTGGGGGGGGCCCTTATCTCCTGATGAGTTGGTGGTGCCGGTGGATCCAGTTGCAAGCTCTTTGTGGCTGAAAGGGGAGCCCACGCCTGCCCACAGCCACCACCTGCCTCCCTGCTGACTGGTCCGTGGTAGGCCAGTAACGCGAGCCCCAAGGAGGGAGCCGCAGGGCGCCCTGGGTCCCCCCTACGCCCAGCCACCCTCTGGCTGGACATAGCCACCCAGCAGAGCGGATGCAGGTAAGAGACGCCTGCGGCTCAGGCAGGCTGGGGTGGGTTCGGGCCTGGGATGGCGCACGAGAGCCACAGAGGGAGACCAGACAGCAGGGCAGGGTGCTGCCCAGCAGCTGTCACAGGGACCCAGGCTGTGCCCAGAGCCTGGTGTCCACCAGGCCCACTGGCCACCACCCACCCTCCCGTGTCCGCAGAGGCCTGGGCTCCTGTCCTCCGGTGGGGCTTCTGGTGCTGAGGCCCCAACCACGCAGGACAAGCATGGGCAGCCTGGGACGGGTAGGCTGCAACCCCCCTGCATGCCTCCCCCAGGATGCTGCCGCCAGAGGGTCCCCGGGCCTCCGAAGAGGGCACAGCCGCTGGGCCCCAGCGAGGTGACTGCGTCATCTGCTACTCAGCCTATGACCTCACTGGACACCTACCCCGCCGCCTCTACTGCGGTCACACCTTCTGCCAGGCGTGCGTGCGGCGGCTGGACACGCCAGCCCACGAGCAGCGCTGGATCCCCTGCCCGCAGTGCCGCCAGAGCACACCCACGCCCCGTGGAGGGGTGGCCATGCTGGACCTCGACCTGGCTGCCTTCCTGGCCGTCAGGGCCGAGCGGGAGCCGCCTCGCACAGAACCCCAGCCCCCCACGCCCCTCAAAGGCAGCACCGCCATCACTCAGCAGCCGGCCAGGCTTTGGCCTGCCTTGGGCCCCCAGCCCCACTTCCCCCAGCCCAGATGCTGCTTCTGGGGCTGCAGCGGCCTCTGCTGGGACCCCCCAGGCAGCCCCGAGGCCTGAGCTCCGGCCGGTCTGCAGCACGCCTGCCCAGAACCTCTGGCACGTCTGCCCAGAACAGCCTGGCGGCAGAGTGTCCCGGGTGCCACTCTGCGTGTTCACCCCGGGGCCACAACCTAAGGTCGGGAGCTGTGCCCACAGTACCGTAAGCCCCTGCAGGAGCTGGAATCCCAGCCAGGATTCCCAGGCCCCGCGCTGGTCTGTGTGCAGGGGAGCGGTGCTGCTGTCAGAGTCGCCTGCAAGGCCAGCCCGGGTCCAGACCCAGCTCACAGGGTGGCTCCTGAAAGGGTCTGGGCTGCAGGCCGGAGCGGCAGGGCCCGGCAGAGGCTGTTCCCGGTCCTGCTGGAGCAGGTCTCCCCTCCTCTACAGAACGGCCCAGAGGCGTGAGCCCGGAGGGAGGGAGGGCCTCTCCCTTCACCCCTGGCCCGTGAGGCAGCCCTGCGATGTTCGTCTGCTCACTGAGCTCCCGCTGTGTCGGGAGCTGTTTGGGGAGGGTCCCCCGCAGGCCCAGTCACTGCTGCCACAGGTGTCCAAGGAGGTCCAGGCCCAGGGTGGGGGGACCTGCCTGAAGGGCTGCTCAGGACAGCCGCTCCCATGCCAGGCCCTCAGCTTCCTTCTGCCTCCCCGTGGCCACCAGACAGGCCCTTCAGAGGGACCAGAGCATGTGCTGGAGACAGCGGACGCAGACCCCACCAATTGGGCTGCAGCATCCCCACCCCCGCACAGGAAGGAGGCCCTGGGAGGGCCCACGGGGCCCGCGCCGGGCAGCGGGTGGCAGGGACGGACGAGAGAATGTGCTGAGAGGACACTCAGAAACCTCCGCCCTCCTGGGGACAAAGTCCCCCTGCACCAGTGACCGGTGGGCAGCAAGCAGGGGCAGGAAGACCAGGCCTGACAGGGAGGGGCCGGCCCCAGCCGGACAGCTCTTCCTCCCCACATCCCAGGAGCAGGAAGGGGACTGACCCCAATAAGAGGCACTCCACGAGCAAGGGGGCCGCTCAGGGCTCAGCTGGAGCGAGAACAGGATGGGCCGAGTCTCCTGGTCCAGGTGAGCTTGGGCAGTGGGCTGGGCAGCAACGTGGCCTGGGGGAGGGGCCTGGCCCGCCCTCCCCCTTGCAGATGATGGCATGACACCCGTGACCGTGACCATTGCTGCCCAGCACTGGGGCTGAGCCCGCAGGGCGCTCTGCCAGGCCCAGCCCTGCCCCAAGCCCAGACCTGAACTGGATGACCTCAGGGGCTGTTGCCCTCCCCGCCTACCTGGTGCAAAGGGCTTCCCTCTGGCTATCGGACCTGGGCAGGAAAACCACGGTGAGGTCCGTAGAGCTTCCCGAGGGGTCCCCAGGCTGGCCAGTCAGAGCCCCAGCACCCTGCCCTGCCTTGGGCAGGCAGCAGGCACACCTGGCGTGTCACCGAGTCATCCACTCGTGGAAGTCCAGCACTCAGGACCCCCTGCCCAGCCCCGCAACAGCCCTGAGTGACAGTGGGGCCTGGACGAGGCGGGCACCGGGGCTGCAGCGGCACCCCTCAGGGGCCTCGGCTCCTGGGTAAACATTAATGGGGCTCAGCGCACGGCAGGTCATGTGCGCGCCCAGCAGATCTTTGACCTGCAGCTGCTCCTGGCCTGTGTCTCCTCCCCGAAGGTGCCCCTCACTACCCACACAGGTAGGAGCTTCTAGGACCAGGTGGGGACCCAGGACACTGGGGTCAGGGCTGGGTGACCTCCAGGGCTTAGGCGCCCCCCCACTCTCTAGGAGCTGAGGGAGAGAGAGCAGCTTGGGGGCAGCAGGCTCCCCAGCTCCCGGGCCTTGGGCACTGGGAGCTGAGGTAGGCGGCTCGATGGGAGCTCCAGACCCAGCAGGCTGAGGAGGGAGCCTTGAGGTGGGGTGGGGGCGACCAAGCCCCCTGTCCTGCCCCCCATCACTGGAGGTGGGGCCCTTATCAAGCGGAGATGTTGCCGTTTGGTACCAAATACCAGAGTCTAAGCCGCGACCGGCTGCAGTGGTCTCTGTGACACCTGATAGGAGAGGTCCCCGAGTCCCCGGCTCCCGACCACTTCCGGCCACACCCCAGCACCCTAGGCCACCCACCAGGCCTTCTTCCAGCCAGGACCAGCAATGGAGCCAGGGTTCCCTCAACTCGGTCCCCCCAAACTGGACTGGGCTCACCTGACAGCCACTCGAGGTCACTATAGCCATCTCCCTGCAGACAGAGGAAGGGGACAGTCACCAAGGCCAACGGCGGGTGGGAAAGGAGGACAGCGGTGAGGTCTCAGGCCAGGGGACCCCAAGACCTGGCGGGCAGGGGTAGGAGCTGTGTCTGAACTGCCCTTCGCCCCAGCAGATCTAGATTTGGGCCTGGGCCTGTCCCTGCCCAAAATCCATGCCGAGTTCCCTCACCTGCGCCCAGGACCCTCCTGCCACTCTGGACACAGTTGGCCTGGTGGACCAGAGGCTGGGAAATGCAGGTACCAGCAGCCCCAGGGTCCCGGAGCCTCGGCCTGCCTCCCTGCCCACCCACCTGGCCCCTGACCCATTGCTCTGGGGAAGCTGGGAAAGGGGCTCCAGCCCATCCGTCCCCAGGAGAGCCCAGGGGCCGGAACAGTTAGGGGCCCCCCTCCTTCCCACTCTTGTCCCTCACCCCAAGCCCCTGTGCCACAGTCCCCCCAACCCCTTTGGGCGCCACCTAAAGGTGTCCAGGAAACAGCTAGGTTCCTGGCCCTACCTGACCCTGATCCCTGCAGGGACCTCCGGTTCTGCCCCCATCTTGGAAGACGGGGATGTGGACCCCTGGGCCCTCCCTCAGCTAAAGGACACTGGCCAGTCCTGGAAAGGTAGGTCTGGAGATGCTGGGTAACCGGACAAACGAGGCTCGGACTTGCCAGGGTGTGAGCGTGAGAGGGTTCTTGGGGAGAGAGAGCAAGGAGGGGGTTTGCCTCAACGGGCCCCATGGAAACCCGCCACGCAGACCACCACCAGGGCACCCTGGTCCCTCAGCTCAACGGCCTGCCTGCCCACCTGCCCTCCCTCCTCCCTCCTGTGGGCAGTGAGGCTCCCCGGAGGCCCTAAGGGGCTGTCTGCTTGGCCACTCTGCAAAGGAACAGAGGAGAGGGACCCTGGCCCTGTGCTGGGAGAGGGGAGAAGAGGAAGGGGCCTGGAAGGGGAGCCGGGGCGGGGGCAGGGTGGGGACTGGCTGAGGACAGCCCTGCCCTCTGTCCTCAGAGCTCAGCATGGCCGGCAGGGTGCTCCAGGGGGCTGCTGGCTTCCTCAAGGCCTGTGGGCTCCTGGGCAGCCTCTACCTCTTCATCTGCTCCCTGGACATCCTCAGCTCTGCCTTCCAGCTGCTAGGCAGTGAGTGACTGGCTAGGTGGCTGGGGGTGGGGCAGCCAGCCAACCGTCCCCAGCCTCAGGGCACCATCTCCCGGGCGTAGGCAAGGTAGCTGGAGACATCTTCAAGGACAACGTGGTGCTGTCCAACCCTGTGGCTGGACTGGTCATCGGCGTGCTGGGCACGGTCCTCGTGCAGAGCTCCAGCACGTCCTCCTCCATCGTGGTCAGCATGGTGGCCTCCAAGCGTGAGTGCCCCCCTCCCCTCCCCCAGGATGGTGGTGGCGGGGTGAGGGCCGAGAGGCTGATGCAGTGCCCCTACAGTGCTGACCGTGCGGGCATCTGTGCCCGTCATCATGGGCGTCAACGTGGGCACATCCGTCACCAGCACCCTGGTCTCGATGGCACAGTCGGGGGACCGGGACGCGTTTCGGAGGTGAGTGAGGTGCGGGGGAGGGTAGGGGCTGCGGCTGGGGCTTCCGACCACCCAACTCCGTGTGGCCTCAGGGCCTTTGGCGGCTCAGCCGTGCACGGCGTCTTCAACTGGCTCACGGCGCTGACCCTGCTGCCGCTGGAGAGCGCTGCGGCCCCCCTGGAGAGGCTCAGCGCACTGGCCCTGGGCGCTGCCAGCCTGCAGCCCGGGGGGCGCGCGCCTGACATCCTCAAGGTGCTGACACGGCCGCTCACACGCCTCATCGTGCAGGTGAGGCCAGCCGCTGCTTCCGGCAGGACCCACACGCCAGGCGTGGCGGGGAGGGGTTTCTTGGGGAGGTGGCGACAGACAGTCGAGGCAGATGTGGGCAGGGCGTCATCGGCTGGGGAAGAGAGAGCACACTGGGCCGGGCTGTGGTCCTCTGAGCCCCCGGGGCGTCCAACACCAGACCCAGACTCCTCTGTCCCCCAGCTGGACGCTGATGTCATTACGGGCCGCGGCACAGGCAACGCTACCAACAGTAGCCTCATTAAGCGATGGTGTGGCACCGAGGTGCAGACGGTGAGGTGCCTTGGACCCCTGAACTCCGACCCACTGAATTAGCCGGTGCTGGCTACTCTGAGCCTGTCCTGAGCCCAACCCGCCTTGCCTCCCCAGACTGCAGGGAACAGCAGCACCTGTGCGGCGGCCACTGGGGGCCCCTGCCCTGCGAGGAACAGCTCTGCCGCCGAGGAGCAGCTTCCCTGTGAGGCCCGGCGCCCGCCCCAGCCCCGCCCACCCCGCGCGCGGGGCCGCAGCTCACCCGCCCCAGCCCCGCCCACCCCGCGCGCGGGCCGCAGCTCACCCACCCCTGCCCCGCCCACCCCACGCGCTGGCCGCAGCTCACCCACCCCTGCCCCGCCCACCCCGCGCGCGGGCCGCAGCTCACCCACCCCTGCCCCGCCCACCCCGCGCGCGGGCCGCAGCTCACCCACCCCTGCCCCGCCCACCCCGCGCGCTGGCCGCAGCTCACCCACCCCTGCCCCGCCCACCCCGCGCGCTGGCCGCAGCTCACCCACCCCTGCCCCGCCACCAGGCCGCCACCTGTTCGAGGGCACAGCGCTCGCGGACCTGGCCGTGGGCTTCATCCTGCTGGCTGCCTCCCTGCTCGTGCTCTGTGCCTGCCTCGCCCTCATCGTCAAGCTGCTCAGCTCCACTCTGCGGGGCCGCGTGGGCCAGGCCGTGAGCACCGTCGTCAACGCTGGTGGGCCTTGGGGAGGCGGTGAGGGTGGCGGCGAGGAGGCCCGACTGCGGGTGACCGGCTCCCCCTCCGCAGACTTCCCCTCCCCATTCGGCTGGCTCAGCGGCTATCTGGCCATCCTCGTGGGGGCCGGCCTGACCTTCGCGCTCCAGAGCAGCAGCGTCTTCACTGCAGCCGTCGTGCCGCTCATGGGTGAGCACGACAGGTGGTACCTGGCCGAGGGGGCAGGGGGTGAGGGGCCCGTGACGACCCCTGGCTCCCCCAGGGGTCCGGGTGATCAGCCTGGAGCGGGCGTACCCCCTCTTCCTGGGCTCCAACATCGGCACCACCACCACGGCCCTGCTGGCTGCCCTGGCCAGCCCTTCGGATATGCTGATCAGCGCCGTCCAGGTACCACCCTCCCGCACCCCTCCCCTGCCCCCAAGCCCCTCCCACTCCCAACACAGGCCTGGGGCTTGCGCTCAGGCTCAGCCCCCTCCTGTCCAGCCCTCTGGGCTGGAGGCGGCAGGCCTGCCCTGGGGCCTCAGGCTCGAGCTCTCCTGGGCCCCACCTCTGGCTGCCTGCTCAAACCTGCGGCCTCCTCATCTTCCGGGACCCCAGGGGCCCTGTGGGCATTTCTCAGGATCCCAGGCCTTCTTCTCTTCCCCTGCAACCTTATCATTTCTAGGATCCTGTAGTCCCAGGGTACCTTCTCCTCCTTTCCAGCTGGCAGCTCCCCCCAACCTCTCCTGAGGGACCACTGCATACTGCTGGCTGTGTCCCTTTGAGGCCTCCCGGCCCTCGGGGGCCTCAAGCCCCTCTACGCCAACACCTCTAGGATGTCCCCCACCCCCAGGCACCTAAACCCCACAGGCCCCTACGTGGACGACTCACCGTCCTCCTCCGTGCACCCTTGGCCGGTCACAATTCTGCCTCCGGGATGCCTCCCCCAGCTGCGCACCCCACGCCCAGTCCCATTCAATCCTGCGGATTCTCTCCAGATCATCCCGTGCTCCACTGCTTCTGTCCCAGCACCCTAACAGGTGCAGCTCCTGAAAGCCTGGATCTTGCTGGGCTGCTGCCCACAAGAAGAGATGAACCCCAGCCCTCCCCGACTCCCACCTGCTCTCTTGCCTTGGCTCTTTGTCCATTTGGAACCTCCCAGTGCAGGGCCCTGATCCACCCCCTCCAGGAAGCCCTCCGGACTGCACCCACCACACCGACTCCTCGACTTCTTCAGCAACCCCTGGAGGGAGTTGTGTTCTCTCCACGTGTGGCCCTGCAACTCCTCCTCACAGGAGCCAGGCCAGAGCCCAGGGCTGGGTGGCCAAACCCGCTCAGGGATGGCATGAGCGGGGTCACCATGAACGACGCTTTGGCAAGCTAAGCCAGCTCAGAGGAAGGTCGAATCCACGGGGTCATCACAGATGCAGTTACCACACGGGGATGCCGTACTAGGGCCCCGACCCTCAAAGTGTTGGGGGGTGCAGGAAGAGCGGGCCCAACACAGCTGGCCAGAATTTGCCCTCCCAGGCTGCCGTCTCGGCTAACGAGCGGGACCGCAAACTGCCTTTGGGCTTAGTGCCCTTTCTGCCAAGAAAGGGAGGGGCAGGCATCCCGGGGAGCCCAGGGGACCCCGTACCACAGAGCCCAGGCTCCTGAACCCTGCCTGCCCTCCCTCCCTCCAGGTCGCCCTCATCCACTTCTTCTTCAACCTGGCTGGCATCCTGTTGTGGTACGTGGTGCCCGTCCTCCGGCTGCCCATCCCACTGGCCAAGCGCTTTGGGGACCTGACTGCCCGCTACCGCTGGGTGGCCGTCGCCTACCTGCTGCTCAGCTTCTTGCTGCTGCCGCTGGCCGCCTGCGGGCTCTCCCTGGCGGGGAGTACAGTGCTGGCTGCAGTTGGGGGGCCCCTGCTTGTGCTGGTACTCCTCATCATCCTGGTCGCCATCCTGCAGCGGCACCGGCCAGCCTGGCTGCCCCGCCGCCTGCGCTCCTGGGCCTGGCTGCCCCTGTGGCTCCGTTCTCTGGAGCCCTGGGACCGCCTGGTGAGCCGCTGCTGCCCCTGCAAGGCCTGCAGCCCCCCTCAGGCTGCGGCCAAGGAGGCCCACTGCTATGAGAACCCCGAGGTCCTGGCCTCCCAGCAGTTGTGAAGAGCGGGCGCCCCCACCCCCGTTGACCTCTGGGTGCCCTGAGGGATCCTAGTGGCTGCGGACATCTGCATCACCTGCATCACCTTCTTTGCAAATAAACAAGCCTGTACCCAGGTGTGGGTGGTCTTCTCTCCCCAACCCCAGGCTGCGTGGGCAGGGCCCCACCTGCCTCCATAGGGAGCTGGGAGTGGGGCAGCGCCGTTGCTGCCCCCAGCGCACACCCGGGGCCCGCACTGAGCCCTCGTGGGAGCTGGCCTTCCCCGGAGGTGCGGCTACACAGCTGATCCCCGAGGCCCAAGCTGTGACTCTGTTTCTCTCCGCGGCCACTGGGGACAGAAGGCCCTAAGTAGTGGCCAATCCAGAGCGTAGAGACTTCCCGCAGCAAGAAGCTCAGGGTCCAGGGAGCCTGGAAGCGGCCGGGGCCTTCCCTGTGGGTACAGGAGGGAAAGGGCGACCGGCTCCCACGCACCGCCGCCGCGGAGGACGCGCGCGGGCAGCTCCTGCGCCGTCCAGCCCCCTGTCGGCTGTCGGGCTGGAGGACGTCACGTGGCCGCGGCAGGGCCGCGAGTTCCGCAGGTGCGTCGGGGAGTGGGGAGGGCACATGCAGAACCGGGTGGCCCCAAGGCGCCCTACTCCTTTCCGTCCCCGTTCTGCCTCTATCTCTTTTTCCGCAGAGCGTGGCGCAGGCGCTGCAGGGCACGGCGCTGCGGGGTGGCGCGTGGCCGGAGCGGGGAGGGGCGGGGGGGAGGCCCTGCGGGGAGGGGAGTGGGCGGGCGCGGGGCTGCGGGCTGCGGCTTGGGGGGGGGCGGAGCGCGGGGCAGGCGAGCCAGTGCGCGGTTTCCCGGGTCCGCCAGCCTACAGTTGGCCGGCCGCCAGGGGCGCCACCCTGCCGGCCTGGGCAAAGGGGGTGCTCAGTGCCCCCCACCCCAGGAAGTGGGTCCTGCCCGCGACGCCCGGCGCCGCTCGCATCTGGAGGCCCCCACCTACGCGAAACACCTCGGCCGCGAGGCGGTCGAAGGCCTCCGGGCCAGGTGCCCACCTGGGGGTGGAGCGTGCGGGAGGGGGCCGCCCCCGCCCGCCCCCTGCTCCTCCCCGCAGCGCAGCGGGTTTCCACACAGGACCGCTTTTGTCTGGCGGCCGGGCGGTAACCGGACACCCCTCCAGCCCGGGGCTGCCCACAACCCCAGCCCGACCTCACGCCTCCGCCCTGAGAGGAGGGCATTGGCGGATCACGTGTCCCGGCACAAGTCGCGCACGGAGAGGGGCGCGCACGCGCAGACCTGCGGGCCGCTCGGGGTCTGGTTTGCCCCGTTAGCTGCTGCGGCCAGTCACCGCCTCCCGGTCCGTGGATGCTACCCTGATGGGAGCACCTTCCTTCCCTGGCCCCCACGTTTGCCTAACCAAACCCGGGGGGACAGGTGTGAATCGTCAGGAAGATGAGACCAGGGGACCCCAGAACCAATTATTGTCCAGGATCATGTCCTTTCACTTCTCAGGTCTCTCCGCCCCACTCCGTGTCCCCTAGTCCCTCTCAGCCCCTCCAGGTCTCCTGTCCCCCCCAACACGCTCCTGGGTCTCCTGAGCCTGGGGCTCACCCTGGCCTCGGAAGGAGCTAGTCACACGTTCTGAGAGCCACAGGGGCCTCATGGGAACAAGACCCCTGGGGCAGGCTCATTACCCCCTTTTGGCTTCCCCCCACTTTTGTAACCTCAGGACACACTTGTGGTTCTGACATCAACCTCACTCCCATGGAAGTCCCCTGAGGAGGGACTGGGCCTGGCTGCTTCCCTGGGGACATGGAGGGGGCAGGTCCCCCTCCCCATGGTGGGAAGGCAGTGAGAGGGGAAGAAAGTACCCCATGCACCTCTCCTTCCGGGGGCGGGTGAGGCCGCCCACAAAGGCTGACTGCTGGGTCCTTTGAGGCCGTGAACGACTGTCTGCCTGCTGCTCCTGCCTGGCGGTAACGCACCCTCCCGCTGGGACCATGGCCACCGGTAAACAGAGCCGTCGTTGTGGATGCCTCCGACAGCTGCAGGCTGGGGCAGGAGGGCCAGGCGCCTAGCACTCCCACAGCCCCTGCCCACTCTGCCCTGCGTCCCGCTGGGCCACAGAGCCGCACTGGGCCCAGACCGGCCCCCCAGCCCAACCTCTCCACCCTGCAGCAGGAACACCCTTGGCTAAGGGTGGGGACCTGCAGGGCTTACCCCCGCCAGCCCTGGGCAGCAGTGGCAACTGTGGTCCTTGGCCGAGGGACACGGGGAGCTTCCTGCTGTCTTGTTCCCAGTGTTCACTTTGGGAGGGCAAGGTGGACAACCTGGTGCCACGGGGGGCTCTGGGGCTCACACCTGGGTGGGAGACACAACCTCTATTTTGTTACCTGTAAAGTAGGGGGGCCATGCCGAACTCCCAGCCCTGTGTGCACTGGTCACGGGAAACAGGGACCTTTGCCAGTGGGGATCTCAGGCAAGTGTGGGGGGCAAGGAGAGAAGGCTTTGACAAACATCTCAAAGAGCACTGCTCACTGGCTCGCTTGGAGGAAAATCTGAGCTGCTCCCTTGCTCACCAGTTTGTGGGTTTGGGACAACTCAATGCTACCAGGCCCCAGAGCCTCCCTGCTGCAGGGCCAGGGCCGTGCAGACTGCTGCTTGGGCAGCTAAACCACTTTGCAGGGCACCGTGAGAACCCCGGATGCCAGGCAGTGACCCTGCACACCCCACATGCCACTGCCTGTGGCCAGCAGAAGCCGGGCCCACCTTCCTGAACTGGCATGGAGGGGGGACTGACCAGCACTTTGACATGCTGACTCACCCTCCAGGTCAGGACTGCAGCTGCAGACCACTCTCAGGGGATGCAAAGGCTAATCTCTATGCCGGCATGCTGCTTGCCCCAACAATTCCATCCACAGATTAAGTATAGAATAACATGTCCTAACGCTGCAGTATACCATGATACCGTAGTGTCATGTATTACACGGTGAAGAGAAAAGCGCATTCTCTTTAGGTAGAAATAAACAGGTATTGCCCCCAACACCCTTGGGTTGGTGAGCAAAGGAGGGTAAGAACCGCACTGAGAAAACCAGAATCTACAGAGGACCCAGTGGCCACGGCAATGGAGGCTGTCCAGGGCAGACCCAAGGTCGTAATTCCTGGTTTCTTAAATGTTATGCAAATATACTGCAAGTGTACTGTTTGTAAAAGGAGTGATTAAAGGTGTGACCACGTGTAATTTAACTGTTTTTCCTTCATAAATTTTTTTTCCCCCCAAACAAAAATCAAGGACGAGTAAAAACATTTGTCCACCCAGGTGTACTGGTCCGTGGTTGCCCAGAGGCCTGGGCGCTGCCCTCGTCTCCACGCAGTTCTGTTCTCTCCTGGGGCCAAAGTCTCAAGGCAACGGGCGCAGGGCCAGCGCGGTCTCCACAACAAGCCGCTGCTAGGCAGGGCCCCTCCCCGCCCCACCGGGCCCACTTCTCCCCTCCTCTGCCCCCTCTCCACGGGCCCGGCGCAGCGGGCCCACGTGCTCCCCCACCTGCCCGCGACGGGTGCGGACCAAGGAGGGGAGCAGGGAGCCACAAGGTCTCCGCCGCTCTGGGGGGAGGGCCCGACTCCACCGACACACCCGCCCCGCCGCCCCTTGGCTCCTGAGCCCCGTATGTCTCTGCTATGAACGGCTCCGCGCCCCTCCTCGGCTGGGAGACCCAGCAACCCGCGCTCGACCGCCCTCCACAGGGCGCAAGGCGGGCCCGGGCTTAAGCGCTCGCCCACGGGGCGCGCCCCGCCTACCTTCCCCGGGCCTCGGGCCGGCCCTCCCCCGCCCTCCCCGCTTGGCCCCTCCCGAGCCCGCGCCCCCGCCCGCGTGGGTCCCCGCGGCACTGCGGCGGTTACCAGGACGCTGGCCCAGCGTAGCCAATAGCGCCGGCCTGTCGGCGTGCTCTCCGGAGCCAACCAATGAAAGAACAAATCAATCATTTGAAACACCCAATGGACAGAGCACCGCAGAGCGAAGGGGGGTATTTTGATAGGGAGAGCAGAGGCCGCGGCGGACCAATAAAGGGCCAAAGGCGTTGGGAAGGCGGGCGTTAGGCGGAAAGATTGACGGAGCTGCAGCCAATCAAATGAGGACGCTTGCTAGCCTCGCTCTGGAAACTCAATACGAGGCTGGCGGGGGCGGGCGCGGCGGCTATATAAGCACCGGCGGCGAGTCAGTTGTAGCACTCTGCGCGCCAGCTCTTCGGCTCTCGCTCCTCATCTACCACTGCTGCCGCCGCCGCCGCCGCCGCCGCCACCGCCGCCGCCGACGCCATGAGGGAGATAGTGCACCTGCAGGCCGGCCAGTGCGGCAACCAAATCGGCGCAAAGGTGAGCGGGGGCGTCGGGGCCGGCGCAGGTCTTCCGGGCGGGGCGAGCGGGCGGCGGGAAAAATGGCGGCAGCGGGCGGGCGGCGGCGGCCCCGCATTGCGGCCCCGCGCGGCGCCCGAACCGGAGTCGGGGCGGGGGCGGCAGCGAGGGCCCTTGGGGACGGCCCGGCGGCGGCGGCGGCGGCGGGGGAGGGGAGGGCCGCGCCGTCCGGGGCGGGGCCGGCTCCGGGCACCTCAGGCGTGACTCAGCCCCAGCCCGGCCCGCTCGCGTCTCCCGCAGTTTTGGGAGGTGATCAGCGATGAGCATGGCATCGACCCTACCGGCACCTACCACGGGGACAGCGACCTGCAGCTGGAGCGGATCAACGTGTACTACAACGAGGCCACGGGTGAGACCCCCGCGCTCTTTCCCCACCCCCCTGCCGCCCCGCGGCCCTCCCGTCGCTGACGCCCTCCCGCCCCCCAGGTGGCAAGTACGTGCCCCGCGCCGTGCTCGTGGATCTGGAGCCGGGCACCATGGACTCCGTGCGCTCGGGGCCCTTCGGGCAGATATTCAGGCCGGACAACTTCGTCTTCGGTGAGCTGCAGGTCGGGCTGGGGGGTGGCTTGATAGCCAGGGCGCCTTATAGGTCAAGGGGTGCCCAAGGTCGTCAGTTTTAGGACCGCAGAGCCGAGGTCCTGATTCACTCTGCACTCCCTGTAGAAGCGGGGTTCAAGGACACTCTCCTTCCTTCTCGAGTCACTCAATCCCCGCTCCTAAAGCGGCTTTGGGGGGAAGGCCCAGCTGTCCGCACGCACGGAAGGAGCAGGCAGATGTAATCTGCCAGCCGTGCAGGCTGAGTCAGAGGCGGTGGCGGTTCTTCTGCCCTTGGGAATTGGCGGAGGCTGCCCGTGGGAGCAGCTGGCTTGTCGTTCAACTACTTTAGCTTGAACTCTTTATTTCTAATCGGGTACGTCGTTACGTTATTCGTCTGGGGGTCCACCTGCTGTACCTGCGGTGGGGGGGTTGTGTGTGGCCTCACGCCGTGTCATCTGGCCTTTTGGCACGGGTGACCAGTGGTGACCACGTGCCTGGCCGAAGAGCGACTGGCTGCTCTCCTTTGCAGGTCAGAGTGGTGCTGGGAACAACTGGGCCAAGGGGCACTACACAGAAGGTGCGGAGCTGGTGGACTCGGTGCTGGATGTTGTGAGGAAGGAGGCGGAGAGCTGCGACTGCCTGCAGGGCTTCCAGCTGACCCACTCGCTGGGGGGCGGCACCGGGTCCGGGATGGGCACCCTTCTCATCAGCAAGATCCGCGAGGAGTACCCCGACCGCATCATGAACACCTTCAGCGTGGTGCCCTCGCCCAAGGTGTCGGACACGGTGGTGGAGCCCTACAACGCCACGCTGTCCGTGCACCAGCTGGTGGAGAACACGGACGAGACCTACTGCATCGACAACGAGGCGCTGTACGACATCTGCTTCCGCACCCTGAAGCTGACCACGCCCACCTACGGTGACCTCAACCACCTGGTGTCGGCCACCATGAGTGGGGTCACCACCTGCCTGCGCTTCCCGGGCCAGCTCAATGCTGACCTGCGAAAGCTGGCTGTCAATATGGTCCCCTTCCCCCGTCTGCACTTCTTCATGCCCGGCTTCGCCCCACTGACCAGCCGGGGCAGCCAGCAGTACCGCGCGCTGACGGTGCCCGAGCTCACCCAGCAGATGTTTGATGCCAAGAACATGATGGCGGCCTGTGACCCCCGCCATGGCCGCTACCTGACCGTGGCCGCCGTGTTCCGGGGCCGCATGTCCATGAAGGAGGTGGACGAGCAGATGCTTAACGTCCAAAACAAGAACAGCAGCTACTTCGTCGAGTGGATCCCCAACAACGTGAAAACAGCTGTTTGTGACATCCCGCCCCGCGGGCTGAAAATGTCTGCCACCTTCATCGGCAACAGCACGGCCATCCAGGAGCTGTTCAAGCGCATCTCAGAGCAGTTCACGGCCATGTTCCGCCGCAAGGCCTTCCTGCACTGGTACACGGGCGAGGGCATGGACGAGATGGAGTTCACCGAGGCCGAGAGCAACATGAACGACCTGGTGTCCGAGTACCAGCAGTACCAGGACGCCACGGCCGAGGAGGAGGGGGAGTTTGAGGAGGAGGCCGAGGAGGAGGTGGCCTAGGGCTGCGGTACCGGGTGAGGCATGGGAGCCGTGGGAACTCTTTATTCACTCAGCCTGTTCTCTGATAGCCCTGTCTTTCTGTGTGTGTATTTGTTCTTCTTGTCTCGACATCACATGCTGTACAGGTACCACCATTAAAGCGTTTTCATAGTGTCTGGCTGCGCCTCTCCAGTTCCTTCTGGCAGGCCTTGCGGGTGCTGTTCCCAAACGTCAGTGCGTAGTTGTCCTGCATGGCTGCGAGGGGCACCACTGCAGCTGAGCGCGCTCGCCGCGTGCGCAGGGCGAGCACGCGAGTGGCTGCTGGAGGGGTCGGCTCGGCCTGCGCACACGCCGACTCCTGGGAGCTTGGGGCTGCCCTGGGCCCCTGCCTCCTGAAGGCAGGTCTGGCCTGTGCACAGGAAACCTCTAGAAGGCCAGCATGGTCTGCAGGCAGCTGGCCTCTGTCTGACTTCTAATGTCAGGGCTGTGAAACCCTTCTACACTGGGGAAGAGGGGACGTTGGGTAGTCCTGCCCCAAGGGAATCGTGTGGTCCCACAGCTGGCCTTCTGCCTGAGGTTCAGCACGGGTAAGGGAGCCCAGCCCCGGACGCCTCCCCACAGTGACCTGTCACCGTGACCTTGTCTGGGATGGGGGCGGGGAGCCTACTGCACTCACCTGGTATGAACCCCATGTAGAAAGGTATCAGACCTTGGCTTCTGTAGATGGTGGTGTTAGGCCACTGCGTTCTGGGCAGCCTCTTGCCCGGGGCACGGAAGGGATTTCTGAGCAGGAACTGCGGAAACAGGCAGGCGTTGGCATGTGCTGCCGCCCCCAACTGGTAACCAGTGAGCAGAATGTCCCGGTGGGTGCAAGACTGACATTCTCCTGCGAATGAGTGGCTCAGGGTCTTTTCCCATCTGTCTTCAACACTCCAAGGCAGAGAGCCAAGACCTAGTCAGAAAGACGTTTGGGGGGCAGGGGCGGGCGGAGGGGAGCAGCCTCTTTGGGCCAGGCAGAGCCCCCTCCCTCCAGGGAAGCCAGAGCGTGGAGACCTCTGTGCTCGCCCAGGGATGGTGTCCACATACCTGGCTCTTGTCAAACTCATCTGTGGCCTGTGCGACCCCATCGCGAAAATTCATCCCTATCACCCAGGCAAAGCGAGGGACAAAGCCAGCATAACCTGGGGAAGGAGGAGCCAGGGCCCCGTTCCCAATCATGCCCATCTTCCCCCGCCCGGGCATTCGCACCTGCTCCCGGGGGGTTAGGGAAGTCTGTCTGGGCTCCTCTCTCCCGCTAAACAGACAGGAATGGATCAACAGGAGCTCCCAGTCTCGGGGAGGGCCCTTGGGCAGCCTCACTTGCTCTCCCCAGGTCCTGCCTGGGCCCTTGGAGCCTTGCGGGTGCGTGTCGTGCCCAGGCCCCAGGCACCCACCTGAGATGGCCTTGCGCTGGATCAGGTCGGGGTGGTCCATCTGGGGCGGCCTGTGGAAGCAGCCCACACGTAGTGTCTCCCGCTGGTGGGCTGGGGCCAGGCAGTCTTCCCTCATGCAGGGGCACAGCTGGAATGGGGAGGGGCAAGTCAGCGCCCCAGCCCCCACCGGGCTCTGGCTGTGGCGAGGCTTGATCCCAGTGCTCCCAGTGTGTCTCTCAGTTACCTGGTACTGCGTGGGGGCCTCACGGGCAGAGGTGGCGCTCATCCAGGCCTCTTCCCCTAATGCCAACCGCAGGCCCGGGTGTCCAAGGTCCCTGGAGTCCCCCTTCCTGCCCGGTGGGCAGGGAGGGTAGAGGGGGTAGGGCACGAAGCCTGCAGGCAGTGGGACTTGCCTGGATACATTCTCTCCTCCCGGCGGCCCCTGGGCATCCACCTCCTGGGGTGGGAACCGGCCCAGGATCTCACAGTTCTTGTAGGGCTTCAGACCTGTATGGACAGGGCAGCCTTGAGCCACAGCAGGCATGGGGGCGTCCCCGGGGCTGCAGGGCCGGTGGGCGGGCAGCGGCTTAACTGGTGTACTGGCAGACGTAGGGCTCTGTCAGTTCACGGCAGGGCGTAAAAGGTGGCTGGGACTTGCTGAAGTCCTCGATGGACTTGGGCTTGGCTATGGGGGACAGCACGGAGCACGGGCTCTTCGGCACGCTGGCGTCCGCGAGCAGCTGCGCCGTGGTGCGCCCATAGGTGTTCCCCACCTGGTAGCGCAGCTGCGGGTAGAAGCCGGCATAGCTGTGGAGGAGAGAGGAGCCGGTGTGGGCCCAGCCTACTGGCCACAGGCAAGATCCGCGACCCGCCTACAGAATGGGGTCACGGCAGCACCTGCCGTCCGGGGCTCTTGGGGCTTGAATGGGCACACAGGCCAAGCACTGAGAACGGGGCTGGCCCACGGGAGGGGAGCTCTGTCATCACCACCATCGGGGTCCCATCCACCCAGCCATCTTCCAACAACAAGGGTCTTAAAGATGAGGCAACGGGGAGCTCTGCCCCCCCCGAAAGCATTGCAGGGGTGGCCTGAGACACAGGGCAGCCCATTGTACACGAGTCGGTCCCGCCAGGAAGGTATGGTGGGCATTGGGCCCAGATGGCGGCCACCCGGGAGGCTGGCGGGAGGTGGCACTGGAGCTGAGCGTCATTGAGGCCCGTGGGGAAGTGGTGTGGGCGCCATGGCTAAGCCCTGAGGGCGTCCACTGCTGCCCGGGGCCTGTGTAACGTCCAAGGGGGGTGCGTTGCTTTCCTCTTAAGATCTGCTCAAGAGAATGCAAGTTTGTCAGTCAGCGGCGCGCGGCTGGGGCTGAAGGCGAGAGCCTCTGCAGTGTCACCAGAGTTGGGTCGGGTTCTTCCCAGCCTTTTCCTTGTATGTGGTCTGAGTGTGTGTTGGTGTGTACACACACTCTGGAGGCCTGTTTCTATTCTTATTTATTAGGTTGTGCCGCACAGCACGCTGGATCTTAGTTCCCTGACCAGGATCCCACCCGTGGCCCTTGCAGTGGAAGCTCAGAGTCTTAAACGCTGGACGGCCAGGGAAGTCCCTCGTTTCTGTTGTTGGCATGCGGGACACCTAGCAAGGTGGCCTGGCATCGGTGTCCATCACTTTACTCCACATGCTCCTCTTCTCTTTATGTTTTTATTTATTTTTATTGGCTGCGCGGCATGCAGGAACTTAGTTCCCCAACCAGGAATCGAACCCGTGCCCCCTGCGGTGGAAGTGCAGAGTCCTAACCACTGGACCGCCAGGGAATCCCCAGTTCATCTCCTCTTTAAAGCGCGGAGTGCTCTATGGAAGGAGAAGCCAGCCTCCCCAGCTGTCGCGCTGTCCCCAGTTTCTGCTCTCGACAGACGTGCTGGCCACCTGAGACGGCTGCTCCAGCAGGGCAGGTCGGCCGGGCCCTCTCGAGCCCGCCCCAGCCCTCCCTCCTGGCCCCTCCAGCCCTCGGCCTCACCCCCATTTCCCTGGCCTTCCGGGTCCCCAGGTTCCTGCTCAAGGGCCTCACCCTCTGGCCTCAGCTTCCTGGAGACCCAGCTCTGGGGCCCCCCTCACAGCTGAGCAACCTTCAGCCCTTAGGCCCCGGCCTTGCTCCCCCATCCTCGGGGACCCCAGCCTCCCCGCAGGGCTCCGGCGCTTACCCAGGGATGTAGTGAGGTTCCGGCGGGAAGAGGTTGTGCTTCTGAGTAGCTGTCATCGCGCCTCAGCTCTGCCTGGGCTGCCTTCAGCCCCTCTCGTGCCTGCACCTGGCTCCTTCCAGAGAGGAGTCCTTGTTGCCTGGCAACCATTGTGAAGAGGCCCGGCATTGCTGGGCAGCACCTGGGCCGGGCCCCTTCCCATACCCTGTGAGCACTCCCGTCTTACGGGAGGCCCGGGGAGGCGTCTCACTGAGGACAGACCTAGAGCTTGGGAAACGGGGACTGTAATTGCAGCCCAGTCGGTCCTGCTAGGTAGTGAGAGGCAGGGTTGGGTTTGAACGCTTGCTACCCGCAGGGGGCCAGTACCCAACTGAAGGGCAGCCTCCCAGGGTGAGGCTAAGGGAGCCCCACCCCAAGCCCCGCCTCAGATGCAAGGCCCTGGACGCTTTGGAGGCATTGCCACAAGGTTCCCGAGCCGGGGAGCTGCTGGGACTCTGTCCTGGAGGGTCTTTCCCCTGGAGCTGGGCACTATTTTCCATTTTAAAGAAATCCTGATGTGTGTGTGTGTGTGTGTGTGTGTGTGTGTGTGTGTGTGTGTGTAGGGAGGACTTTCTAACCATAAAAACGAAGAAAAATATCATAAAGGCAACGATTAGCGGGTTCAAATACGTGTCAAAAAACAGTATAAACAATACTAAAAGGCAGATGAGCAACTGGGGAAAAAGTTTGCAGCAAGTGTTATGTGCAGACGTGATATCAGTGGAAACAACCTTACAAAACAAACCTATGAAAAATTAACACCCCACCAGAAAAATACATGTGAACTGTGCCTATAGTCAACGAGGGCAGAGCCTCGTCAAACGAATGCTGATGAAACGCTGATGCTGCACTTTCTGACGCTCCTTTGCCAGCATGAGGACCGCCTCTAATTTGGGAGCACAAAGGCTGCACAGGCTTTGCCCCACCGCTTCCACTCGGTGCGTCTACCCTGAGGAAATGATCCATGTTTAGCTGAAGACAGGCGTGCACGTCATCCACCAAGGCGATGGCAGTATTTGTCACAGGGAGAACTCCCAGCTGCTCACGCCCAGTGACAAGGGCTCTGACAAGCTATACCTGCATCTGTGGGTGATTATGCCCTCAGAGAACACCATGCACCACGGGAAGGGCCCTGGAGCACAGACTGGGAGCCCCCCGCCCTGATCAAAGGTGTGTTTCCTCAAGGAAGTCTTTATCTGTCTGCCTGTCCATCTGGAGCACCTCCCGAGGCCAGGCAGGGTCAGCGTCAGATGGGAGGGCTCTGGAGAGGAAGAGACGGGGGTGCGGAGGAGGAGACATTCTTGGCCGGGCCCCGCCTGGATGAGGCCAAGGCCAGGGCTGAGCTGGTTGGCTGGTCAGCTCTGGAGCGCGCCGCAGGGCCCGGTGTGCAGATGGACTCTCGCTCAGTCGGCCTCGTCATTGTCATTCCTTTGCGTTTCAGCCTCAGCAGCCCCAGCTGTTTGTGATACCCTCCAGCCTCTGTGCCCCCAAGAAGACAGGCCTCCCCACCTCAGCCCCACCTGGGCCGCCAGGCCTGCCTCTGGGGTGGGCACGGTCCACTCAGAGCCAACCACTGTTGCTCCACTTTTCCGAGGGCCGGGTTTTCCGCAGGGGCTCCTCCTGCGCCAGGGAGTCTCCCTGGACCGTACACCCTACCCCCACGCCTCCTTCAGCTGGCCCTGCACAGCTAGGTGCCCCCTGGCCCCTGCCCCCTTCTCCACCCTCTGCCAGGGCCTCAGTCCTCCCCAAAGCCCTACTAGAGTGGACCCCAGCCCCCCAAGAGACCCCAAAGTCCAGGAGAGCGGAAGGGTTGGGGCAAGAAAGTGGGGGAGGGAGGAAAGGTGGCCGAGCCAGGAGTCACGGGCGTGGGGCGGCTGAGGGCCTCCTGGCCATGGCTGATCCCAGGGCAACCCACCTGGCAGGTCAGGGGAAGGGCACCTCCAGGGCTGCTTCCCCAGGGAGTTCCCGGCAACGGGGTGGGGGTGGGGGGCATGACCAGCCAGCGAGGTCACAGAGCCCTGAGATGTCCCTGGGGGAGGGAGCCAGAGACCCTGACAATGAATTTTGACCAAAAGGCGGTGAAATTCCTGGCAAATTTTCACATCAATGGAGGCGAACACTGGACCCATGGCCCCCTGAAACAGAAGCCACTTGTGACTTCCCAGTAACTTCCCAGGGCGCTGGGCGGGCTGGGGGGCGGGCAGCTGGCGTAGGGTGGCTATTGGCTGGGGGCATGGTGGCCCCCAGGGGTGCAAGAGCTCCAGGCGGGCCTCAGGATGCTAACGGACCCCTCCAGGAAGCCCGCCCACCTGCGCCCACAACCTGAGGAAACTGTGTGAGTGAGGGCTCTGGACCCCCAGCCCTGGGCCGGTCTGGGGAGGCAGGCCGGTTGGTGGAGGCCCGCCTGGAGGACCCAGGCCCAGAGCTTGCTTCCCGCCAGGGCTGGAGCGACGCCCTCCCGTCGTTACCAATCTGGGCGTCCCGGGCCCCACCAGGTACCGGGTGCCAGATGCTTCGGTGCGAGAGTGCTCCCCACTGCCCCACTCTTCACCATCGGCTCGCATGCACCCCACCCGTGACGTGCGCCCTCCCCGAAAGCCCCCACTGTCCGCCCTCACCCCCGGAGTGGGACCCCGGCCACCAGCGCCCCCATGACGTTGCCCCCACCGCAGAGGGTGGCGGCTGCAGAGCGTGGCAGACCGTGTGGTTCCCGAGGGAAAGCCCTGTCACCCAGAACGACTTCAACTGGGAGCAGGTTTGCCCGGCGGGTCCTGGGGTGGGGGCAGGGGCGTGTCCCCCGAGGGAGGAGCCTGCGGCGACTTTGACCTGCAGTGGCCCTCGCCCGCCGACTACCAGCCGCCCAGCCCGCCCGCCTGCCCGGCCTTCAGCTTCGGGGGTCGCCTTACTCCAGCCTCCCCCACCGAGGCCCGAGCCCACTTGGGGATGCTGCAGGCCTGGGGTGCAGGGCCGCGGGCCCAGCCCCTCCTGCAGGTGCCTCTGCCGACGGGGTTAGCTCCATCGCCTACAACATCCTTCCCGGGTGCCGCCTGCCGGGCCCCTGCCCGCCCGCTTTCTGCATGAGCTGCTCGCCCCTGCTGGCCTCCTGGGTGGGCTCCTGTAAGGAGGTGGGCGGGGGCGGGGGGGAGGTGGGCACCGGGCAGAGGGGGCGGGCACGGTAACTGCACCCACCTTCCCTCTGCAGCCTGCACCCTGGGCCCGGCTGCCTATGGCGTGGAGGACTGCTACAACTCGCACTTCCCCTCCGCACATGGGGGTGGTCATCCAAGGCTTGCAGAGACCCAAGTGCCACGACACTGGCCCCTTCTGCGCGCTCTCGAGCCCAGTGGGTACAGCTGGCCCACCCAGTTAGCACATGAAACCCTGGCCTTCCAGGCCTGGGGGCCTTCCCGGGCCTCCCTCTGGAACTCAGTGCCCCCAGCCTGGCCTTCTGACCCTCTGGGCACCCGTGATCCACCCTCCGGGCCGGCCGACCCCTCTGACCGGTGGACCCAGCCTGGAGCCCAGCCTGGAGCCCTAGCCCGGAGCCCCACCTGCCCACCCCCCTTGTTATATAGAGATGCTGTTGGTTCTTCCGAATTCTGTGCTGTGCTTGGTGGTCTTGCCTGGTGAGCTGTGCTGCAGATGTGGCCTGCAGCTAACCTGTCATGTCCGGCCTTCTCTGGCCAGGGATCCCCCTTCACTTCCCCTTCAGTGTTTCTCCTCTAGGGTGGGGTGGCCTGGGACAGGGTGGGAGGGAGCCCTGTGGGCAGTGTGGGACACCCCCATCTAGCCGTGCCATCCCGGAGAGGGTCCGGCTGCCAGTCTACCCAAGGATCAGGCTGCTTGCCGAGCCGAGGAACTGACCGTTGCAGTGGAGGCGGGGGGCAGTCTTGAGGTAAGGTCAGACTGCCCGGCCACCAGGTAGGGCCCAGAGGACCAGGTCGTTAGGGCCCGGCCCCCCTTCTTCCCGCACCTGCCCAAAGACCCTGTGAACTCACACGGGGCCGTGCAGGTCAAGCTGTAGCCGATAGACTCCCCAGGCTTCACTGTGCGGCCCGGCCCCTGCCCACAGCAGCAGCCTGGCCACTGGACTCCTCGTCACCATGGACCCGCCCTCCTACCCAGGGGTCGGCCCCAAGGCTGCCTCCCTGCAGGGGCCTCACCTGCAGCTTGTGGTGGCTCCTGTCTCTGCACCAATTTCCCCAGGGGTCCTCCCTGTGTCACCCAAGCCCTGGGCCAGGCCCCCTTCTCTGTCTCCTCTAAGCTCAACCCCTTCAAACAGTCACTGCACAAGAGCTGCTCCCATGGTGTTGGCATCATCCCTTTCCGCAGGGAAGCCAAGGACAAGTGAGTCTGAGCGTCGCGCACCTGTGACCTCCTCCAGGGCTGAACCAGCTGGGGGTCAAGCCCCAGCACCCTCGGGAATCAGAGCAGTGGGACTGCAGACTGTTGGCACTGAGCCCTGGGCTGACCAGCTCAGGCAGCGGGCAGCAGAGATAGACCTGGGGCACTCTGGCCTTGGGAGTCTGGCCCAGCGTGGGAGGACCAGGAGCCCTCCTCTCAGCTGCACCACAAGCAATCCCTAGGTCTCAAAGCCAGGAGTGGGACCAGCAGGAAGGTTGCAGCAATCCCTCGAGCTGGGCTGAGGAGGGAGGGTTTTCCGGAGGGGGCTTTCGAGGATGAGTTTGCTGGGCAGCAGGAAGGGAATTTATGAGAGCAAACCTCAGAAGCCAAGGCACATGAAAAGGGAGAGGGTGTGATGTTTGGTGTGGCCAAGCTTGGGAAGACCCCGAGCTGGTGGGACAGAAGGAGGTGAGCTGGAGGGATGGAAAAGCTGCAGAGGGCTGCATGCTGGGTCCGGGGGCTTGCATGCTTGGCAATGGGGAGCCCACGGAGGGTGCAGGGCAGGCAGTGACTGCTGCAGGCACTGTATGGGCATCTTGCACTGCAAGAGATGAGGGACCCCATGGAATCCAGGGCTCACATGTGCAGCGAGTTGGGCTGGACCTCAGCCTGAGGGCCTAACACTTTTGGTTAGCAAGGGGGATAGATGCTCAAGGTGACAAGAGGACAGCCATCCTTTGTCACCCTGTCACTGCGTGTCCAGGTCTCTGCTAGGCACTCCCTATTTGAGGCAAACTGTTTTTGTTTTAAATAAATTTATTTATTTACTTTTGGTTGCATTGGGTCTTCGTTGCTGCGCACGGGCTTTCTCTAGTTGCGGTGAGCGGGGCGGAGGGGGGCGGCTACTCTTTGTTGCGGTGCGCAGGCTTCTCATTGCCGTGGCTTCTCTTGTTGCAGAGCACGGGCTCTAGGCGTGCGGGCTTCAGTAGTTGTGGCACCGAGGGCTCAGTAGTTATGGCGCATGGGCTTCGTTGCTCCGCAGCATGTGGGATCTACCCGGACCAGGGCTTGAACCCGTGTCCCCTGCATTGGTAGGCGGATTCTTAACCGCTGCGCCACCAAGGAAGTTCCCACACTTAGATTTTGGTCTTTGTGATAACACTACGGTGTGAGCTTCGCCGTGTGAGCTTCGCCGGGTTGGACAAGGAAGAAACCAAGTTCCAGGATGAGAGAGGGTCGTGCACCTGGTGGGCGCTGTGAGGTCAGCAACAATATTTTTCATGATTACTAAAACGCTCTTGGCTAAAATAGCAGCTATGAATCTCCTGAAGCAGGCCGCGGCACCCCGCCCTCTGTGCTCCATCCCCCTCCTCCGGTGCCCCCTCCCCCAGGCGCCCCGCAGCACTCCGCCCTCCCTCCGCGCCAACCCTGTTCTCCTTTGCCGGTAAACGGCTGCAAGCGCCGCGAGGCTGGGCGGGGTCGCGCAGGAGGGCGGGGCCCGGGTGGGCGGGGCGGGGTTTTCTCGACGCCCTGTGCGTCGTCCTGGCACCGCCTTCGCGCTCCGTCTCCGCCAGGCGAGGGCCGCGGCGCAGTTGCCGGGAACCTCTCCGGGGCGGCGGCGGCGTTTCCGGGGAGCCGGTTGGCGGGCGGACCCGGCTCCTGTGCGGGGCGGAAGTGGGCGGCTGCGGTCCGAGGGGATCCGCGCTGCGGGCGGAATCTGGCCGAGCTGGAGGGCGCCGGGGAGCGGAGCTCGGGCGGCCCCCGAGGCCCGGGCGAGCGGACAGCTGCGGGGCCTGCGGCGAGCGCGGCGGTGCCCGGGGAGCGCGGAGGAGATGGGGCGCCGAGCCGGATTGGGGCCGGGGCGTCGGCCATGTTCGCGGGGCTGCAGGACCTGGGCGTGGCCAACGGCGAGGACCTGAAGGAGACGCTGACCAACTGCACCGAGCCGCTCAAAGCCATCGAGCAGTTCCAGGTGGAGCCGGGTGGAGGGGCCGGGTGGAGAGGCCGAGCGTCTGGGTGTGAGTCCGGCGTGGGGCGAGGTCGCGTGGGAAAGCGGGCAGATTTCTCTCCCTCCCGATCGCTGCGTCTTTTCCCCGGGCTGGAGGAACCAAGTGTCCTGAGTTGAGACTACGTCGACGGACATCTGAGTGGTTTCCAATTTTTGCAGTTACAGCCAGCGCGGCTGGGAACATCCTTGTCCCTGCCTCCGTGTGTACTCAGGGCATCCGGAGTGCCTGGCCAGACGGGGCTGTGGCTGAGGTTTCTCTTGTCGCCCGAAGAGTCAAATCGAGCTCCGCTTCTTTAGACAGAAAATGGCGTGCTGCTGCCTTCCCTGCAGTCGGCCTTGCCCTTCTTGGACCTGCATGGGACGCCCCGACTGGAATTCCACCAGTCAGTGTTTGATGAGCTTCGGGACAAGCTGCTGGAGCGCGTGTCAGCCATTGCCACAGAGGGGAAGGCCGAGGAGAGGTAAGTGGGCGGTGAGATGGGCAGCCCCCTCCCCAGCTCGGGCACTGAATGTGCCCCGGTGGCTACACATCCCTACTGAAAAAGGGGCCGCCTGTGCACATCACCCACCGGTCTGGGGACAGGCAGGGAGCTGCTTCCGACTTGGTCCTGGGCTGCTCCCTCAGTGCTGAGAGTCCTTCCAGGTACAAGAAACTCGAGGACCTTCTGGAGAAGAGCTTTTCTCTGGTGAAGATGCCATCTCTGCAGCCAGTGGTGATGTGCGTCATGAAACACTTGCCCAAGGTAACAGCCGCAGGACCAGCTTGCCCTGGGGAGGTTTCCCGAGCTGCCTGCCTCAGGAATAGCAGCTTCGGAGCACGTTCCCCTCGCTGGCTTCTCCCTGAGCCGAGCCGCGCATCGACTGAACCTTGGCACAAGCTCTGGAGCGTGGCGCCCTTTCTGGGAAAAAGCTGTTTGTGGGCAGCACAGCTCCTGCCCCGTCAGAGCCTGGGGGGCCAGTCACGGGTGCCGCTGTCAGTTGGGGCTGGGCTGGCTGTGGCCTCTGCTGTGGGGGGCTGAGGCCTGCCGGCTTGTCTTGAGGGAGACCCCTGGGGCACAGGTGCTGCTCACAGGTGGGCTCCGGGGTCACGTAGGTTCCTGAGAAGAAACTGAAGCTGGTGATGGCCGACAAGGAGCTGTACCGGGCCTGCGCCGTGGAGGTGAAGCGGCAGATCTGGCAGGACAACCAGGCGCTCTTTGGCGACGAGGTCTCCCCGCTGCTGAAACAGTACATCGTGGAAAAGGAGAGCGCGCTCTTCAGCACGGAGCTCTCCGTCCTGCACAACTTCTTCAGCCCTTCCCCCAAGACCAGACGCCAGGGCGAGGTGAGGCGGGGCGGGGATGTGTGCAGGGCCTCCCCCGTGAAGCCCGGCTTGTCTGCTTCCAGAAGGCTGGGCTCAGATGTGGGGCTGGCAAGGGGCGTTGCAGCACTGCACCTGGGTGTGGGTCTCTGGTCTTTCCTGCGTACTTGGAGCTCGGCAGCTTAGCCGGCCTCTTCAGCTAAACTCTCTGTGTCTTCTTTCAGCTTTGGGAGCTTTTCTCTGTTTCTGTGTTTGATTCATTCCTTGTTTCAACAAATGCTTTTTTTTTTTTCTTTAAATAAATGTATTTATTTATTTATGGCTCCGTTAGGTTTTCGTTGCTGTGCGCAGGCTTCCTCTAGTTGTGATGTGCGGGGGCTACTTTTCGTCGCTGTGCGCAGGCTTCTCATTGTCGTGGCTTCTATTGTTGCGGAGCACGGGCTATAGGCGCACAGGCTTCAGTATTTGTGGTACACGGGCTCCGTAGTTGTGGCTCGTGGGCTCTAGGAGCGTAAGCTCAGTAGTTGTGGCGCACGGGCTTAGTTGCTCTGCGGCATGTGGGATCTTCCTGGACCAGGGCTCGAACCCGGGTCTCCTGCGTTGGCAGGCGGATTATTAACTGCTGCACCACCAGGGAAGCCCAACAAATGCTTTTAGGGTGCTGACTCACTGCCCTGGCCCCTGGGCCCTTCAGTGACCCCTGGGGTACTGGGGCACCTGCCTGGGGGTACTGCAGGCTCGTGTGGGGCGGACCCTATGCAGTAGGTGTCATATTTCGGTCCCTGAGAGCTCCAGGGGTAGAGGAAGGCGGGGGGGGGGGGGGGGGGGGGGGTTGTTGTCTGGAGGCCACCGTGGACACTTTGACCTTTCCTGGTGAGGTTGGGGTCCCTGGCCCGGTTCCAGGAGGACCCCTCAACCTGGGAGGGAGGTGATGGTACGAGGCCAAACGTTGGCCAAGGAGCGTTCGATGTTTCGCCGTGTTCTTTCACCGCCAGCCTTCTCACCTGGGGTTTTGTGTGTGTGGCCTGAGGTAGGGCCTCACCTAATGTTTTCTCTCAGATGTTGGGCCGGTGCTCGCAGCACCACTTCCTGGACAGGCCGCTGAGTGTGTCAGAGCCCTGCCTGCATTGCGTCCCCTTTCGTTTGGGGGAGCCTGGCCTTGGGCCGTGCTCCTGCCCCTTCTTCACTCTCCCCTCCAGGCCAAGGGTCCGCCTTGGAGTCCTGCCAGGGTAAAGGGAGAGCGCGGTGGCAGGTGACACGTTGCCCCACCGTCCTCGGGTGGGTTAGGCCTTGGGGCTGTGGTTCTGTGCCCAGCAGGCCAGGCCGTGGTCAGGCTGGAGTGCGCGCCTGTCTCCGCGTTAGAGGTGCTGGTACGTCGGCGCTGAGACGCGGGTGATGCTCTATGCCTGCCCCGCTTGTCGGGGTGCCAAGGCCTGCTGGTGGTCCTCGGCAGGGGCCCTACGGTGGGCTGCCGTCCCTGCTGACCTCCCCACTCGCTGCATGCAGCCTGTTGGGCTGCCTTGGTGTCTCACACCAGGTGGCCCTGTGCATCCTTACGGCCCCAAGTGGGGCCCCCTCCTGTTGGCTGCCGCCTTGGCAGGAGCCTCCCAAATAGGGGCAGGGGGCGGAGGGGGGCGGCGGCGGCCGCCGGGAGAAGGCGGGAGTGGGGTGGCTGCGGCAGGGCCTTGAGCAGACGCTGAGCGTGGCGGTGCCGCCCATCCTCATCTGGGCCCGAGTCCCCCACGCCACCACCGGCTGCCCCGCCCACCGACTCTGGTGGAGTCTGGGACCCGGGCTGACGGCCTCTCAGAGGAGCCGCAGGGCGTGATGGGTTCGCTTCCTTAAAGACAAGAAACGTCGCCACCCAGCACAAGTTGATGTTTTGTGAGAGAGGAAGCTTAGCGCCACAGGGCCGTGGCGTGTGCGAGGCCTGCCCGGTGTCCCGGCAGGTGGTGCAGAGGCTGACCCGGATGGTGGGCCGCAACGTGAAGCTGTACGACATGGTCCTGCAGTTCCTGCGCACGCTCTTCCTGCGCACCCGCAATGTGCACTACTGCACGCTGCGCGCCGAGCTGCTCATGTCCCTGCATGACCTGGACGTCGGCGACATCTGCTCCGTGGACCCCTGCCACAAGGTGGGCACCCGCCCCGCCGTTGCTGCTCTCCCCCTCGGCTTCTCTTTCCCCTCCCCTTGGATGTGGCGGTCCAGGCACGTGGGCTCCGCCCTAGCCCCTGTGCCACCTCTGCCCACCCGGCTGGGGGACCGTGATGTCCCCTGGACGTCTGAGCCAGAGCCAGCTGCGCCCCGCCCCCTCCGGTCTTTCCGGGGCCTCTGGCCCTCCCCTGCCCCAGAGCCCTCGGGGGCTGCTCACTGGCGAGCTCTGTGTTTAGGAACAGGGCTTTCTGCACTGCCCTTGTCCTGGCATAGGTGCCGTGCGGCCCCAGACGGCGTCCCTTCCCGGGGGCTTCGCAGCGTCACGCTCTGAGCCGGCACTGCACCCACCCCCGCACAGTGGGGGCCCTGGAGGGGCCCATTTCAGAACAAAACGCCCATTTTGCTGTTTCTTGCAGCACCTGGCCTGTGGGGGTGTGGGCACTTGGGCCTGCTTCCTTTGTGCTGTCCCATTCCTGGGGGCAAGCCATGCCTCGGCGACTCGAGGTGGGGGTCCCGATGTTCGCCAAAGGCTCAAGAAAGCTCAGGCAGCGGTGAGTGCTGCCTGGAGGCTGCGGTCTCTGGCTGAGTCCTGACCACGCCTCCTCCCCGCAGTTCACATGGTGCCTGGACGCTTGCATCCGAGAGCGCTTCGTGGACAGCAAGAGGGCCCGGGAGCTGCAGGGCTTCCTTGACGGAGTGAAGAAGGGGCAGGAGCAGGTCCTGGGGTGAGGGTCGGCCTTGTGCCGGGTCCTGTCCACGGGCGTCCGGACGAGCGTGCTGTGGCCGCAGTCGGGAGCGGCTGTTTTTTCCAGTACATTTTAGGAGGACTGGTTGGCGCCCGTGCCCACGGCTGAGAGGCTCGGCTGCTGGGGTGAGGCCGTTGCTGTCCCAGGCGAGCTGGGCGCCCGGGCTGGGGCTCTGGTGTCTGCAGCCACGTGGGGCCTGCCTGTGAGCTGAGAGGCCCGCCGCACCCGGAGGTGGGGGGGTCTGGCTCCCGGCAGGGCCCTCTCTGGGTGGGCTCCGCCTGGTCTCCTGTCTCAGCTCCTCGCTCCTGGAATTGTCTCTGTGGGAACCTGATTGAATTTATGGAGTCCGGGTCGGGTTCTAGACCAGGACTGGACCTTAATTCTTTAAAAACCACTTGATGCTTCAGGTTGTTAAGTAAGTTAAGGGCAAGTCACGAACCACAAGCTTGTGGAAGGCGGTCCTGGGCGGCGTGGCCGTTGTCCATGCCGAAGGGCCGTCTCCTCGGGTCAGTGGCTTGGTGGGCCGGGAGCGCCCCTCACTGATGCCGCGGGCACGTCCTCACAGGGACCTGTCCATGATCCTGTGTGATCCCTTCGCCATCAACACCTTGTCGCTGAGCACGGTCAGGCACCTGCAGGAGCTGGTGGGCCAGGAGCTGCTGCCCAGGGTGAGCGCACCCGGCTGGCCATATGCTGCTTTCTGGGGGACATGTGGGTGTGGGGAGAGCACACACACCAGCCAGGTGGAGGGCATGTGCAGCCAGAGCCCCTGGCTGAGTGCGGTCCGGGCGGGGAGCTCAGGTGAGCACGGCCAAGGCCTGCGTCTCCCTGCAGGACAGCCCGGATCTCCTCCTGCTGCTCCGGCTGCTGGCGCTGGGCCAGGGGGCATGGGACATGATCGACAGCCAGGTCTTCAAGGAACCCAAGATGGTAACAGGGTCAGGCGGGCTCCTTCCCACTGCCTTCTCAAGGGACTGTGGGGTGGGGTTTGGGGAGGAGGACGGGCCCCAGGCCCACGTCCGGGAGGATGAACGGAGGAAGGGGGCCGAGGGGCAGGGACGATGCAGGACAGCTCTCGGGCCTCTGCCCCAGGAGGTGGAGCTGGTCACCAGGTTCCTGCCCACGCTCATGTCCTTTGTGGTGGACGACCACGCCTTCAACGTGGATCAGAAGCTCCCGGCCGAGGAGAAGGCCCCGGTCTCGTACCCGAGCGCGCTGCCAGAGACTTTCACCAAGTACGGGCTGCGGGCACTGGGCGGGAGGGCCTTCCCCTTGGGCTCCCTCGGGGCTGACGGTGCTCGGGCGCAGGTTCCTGCAGGAGCAGCGCGTGGCCTGCGAGGTGGGGCTGTACTACGTGCTGCACATCACCAAGCAGAGGAACAAGAACGCGCTCCTGCGCCTGCTCCCGGGTCTCGGTGAGTCACGTGGGCGGCGGGGCCCAGCCATGTCCTCTCACAGACGCCCTCGGCTCTCGCCGCAGCCCGCGTTTGCGAAGAGCCACCTTAATCTGTTCCTGAGGGGCGAGAGGCGTGGAGCCCCTCAAGTCCTCAGACCATTGAGAGAGCCCCCGCTCCGCGGTGGTGAAGAGGCCGCTTCCCCCGGGAGCCTTGCTCTGCCTGGGGTGCGGGGTGCAAGGCAGGAAGACGAGGGAGGGATCTGAGTGGACCCCTTCAAGGGTAAGGGAGCGCCCAGCCGGCCCGCCGCGCACGACAGGCCCGGGGCCTCTGCTGGCCCGGTCCTGGTCCCGTCTGAGGCGTTGCGGCTTCCCGGGGAGGATCTCACGCTTCACCGTCTGACAGTGGTGCGAGCTGTTTCCCGACTTTTCCACGTGGGGGAAGCGGCCCATTGTGGGTATTAGTTTCTACCCAGCCACCACCCAACTGATCAACAGGAACTTATTCTTACGGTTCTGGGGGTCAGAAGTCTGCAGTGAGTCTCCCAGGGCTGGAGTCAGGTGTGGGCAGGGCTGGCTTCTCCTGGGGCTCCAGGGAGAAGCCCCTTCTTGTCTCCTCCAGCTTCCGGGAGCCGCGTCCTTGGCTCCTGGCCCCTTCAGTTCATCTGTCCAGCTTCTCCCGTCCTCCTGTCTCTGGCTTTGACTCCCGCCTTCCTCTTCCAAGGACCTGCGATCACCGTGGGCCCACCCGGGGCGTGCAGGACCATCTTCCGTCTCGGGGCCCGGTGCCCCTCAGGTGGCGCGTTCACAGGCTTCTGGGTCAGCATGTGGCGATCTCAGGGGCGACAGCTTGTCTGTTTCGGGGGCTTCCAGGAGCACAGTCATAAGGAACTTGGATTTGCCTCATTCTTTCTACTCACTTTTGAACTTCTGTATCTTTCTTGTTTAATCGTGTCTGTAGACACAGGATGTCCTGTGAGGTGGGAGCATCAGTGTCTCCCAGCCACGAGCTGCCGCCTGGGGGGCTGGGGTGCAGGTCTTCAATCACGTTCAGGGAGAGCGATCTCGTTCTTTGCTGTAACTGATAGGTTCTGGTAAGAAAGAATGTTGGTTTTTAAAATTCTTTATTTTTAAACTTTTTTTTGGTGGGAGTTTTTGATGAAACCCAAGTAAAGAGCACAGGATTGTGCAGGCCAGTGCCCGTCGCCCACCTGCACTGGGGTCCGCGTGTGGCTGCCGTCCCGTCCGCTCAGCGGTCTGTACGTAAACCCGGCAGACTGGCTTGGCACGGTGCAGCAGGTGTCTCTACAGAAGACAGACTCTTAAAAACCACGACCTTGGCACGTGGTTGGTTGGGGTCCAGGTCCTGACGGTGGCCGCGTTGCCCCAGTTGTCATATAACACTTTTGTGCGGATGGTGTGTGCAAGTCAGGAGTCAAACAAGGGCTTCCCTTCACCTGGCTTCTCCGGCTGACTCTCAGGTCTTGTGGTCTGTAGGGCTACGCGGGGTTTGCTGGGGGAACCAGGGCGTTTGTTCCCCGGTCGGGACTCTGCTGGCAGCGTCCCTTGGTGCAGTGACCGTGTGCTCGCTCGAGTGTCCTGTAACCGGCCACGAGGCCAGCCGAGTCCCCGGTCAGCTGTGCAGCAGGAGTGCACCCCGGGCGCGTCTGGTGGGGTCGTGTCTCCCGCCGCGTTAGGGGCTCGGTGGCTGGGGTTGCGTCGGCGTTTCTGTCTCAGCTGCTGTGCCTGCCCGCGTGCACTCGGTGGTGTTGCCGGTGATCGCTGCGATCGGTTGATAGTTACTCTTGCCATCTCTCTCTTCTGAGGTTTGATGGCCGTGGCTTCAAAAAAAGAAGGCTCGTTTGCTCCGTTCTCTCTCCTCTAGAGCCCGTGGTCCGGCAGGCCTGCCGGGCCAGCCCTCGGCACTTCTGTGTGTCCTCTCGCTACCGGCCCGTTCAGCTTTCCCTCTGCTGGAGTCCCCTTCATCCTAAGCCCCTTGGCCGCTGGGCAGAGCCACCCGTGACGGGCTCTCGTCCCTCCCCACCCCTGCTCTGGAGCCCCACCCCCACCGTCTGCTTCCCCCGTCCAGGCCCAGGTTCTGGCCCTCAGGCCCGGGTCGGGGAGGTGGGTGTTGGGCGAGCTGTGCGACGCCTGCTGTGCTTGCAGTGGAGACCTTCAGCGATCTGGCGTTCGGGGACATCTTCCTGCACCTGCTCACGGGCAACCTGGCGCTGTTGGCGGACGAGTTTGCCCTGGAGGACTTCTGCAGCAGCCTCTTCGACGGCTTTCTCCTCACCGCCTCCCCGAGGTGCCCGTCCTCTCGGTCCACATCTCGGTCGGGGGCGCCGGGCACAGCCGGGGAGGGGGTGGGAGGGCGGCTCTGCAGCCGCCTGCAGCCCAGCGCGGCCTCTTCCAGGAAGGAGAATGTGCAGCGGCACGTGCTGCGGCTCCTCCTCCACCTGCACCACCGGGTGGCCCCATCCAAGCTGGAGGCCCTGCAGAAGGCGCTGGAGCCCACGGGCCAGGTGGGTGCCCTCCCCTGCCCCGCCCCGCCCCAGGCTGGCTGGCGTGCATGTGCGTGCGTGTGTGAGAGAGAGAGAGACAGAAAGGGAGAGGGAGAGGGAGAGAGGAGAGAGATCTGTGTGCACACGCTCTGGGCCTGCCCCGAAGCCACGCGCTTCCCCCCACAGAGTGGAGAGGCGGTGAAGGAGCTGTATTCCCAGCTTGGTGAGAAGCTGGAGCAGCTGGACCGGAGGAAGCCCAGCCCGGCCCAGGCCACAGAGACCCCAGCCCTGGAGCTGCCCCTCCCCAGCGTGCCCGCCCCAGCTGTACTCTGAGGCTCCGCCTGGGGCTGCTCAGGGGTGGGCAGGGCCCCCGGTGGGGTCGTGGCCCTGGTCAGCCAGGGGAAGAGGCGTCTCTCCTGAAGGTGGACTGACTGTTCTGGGACTGGGGGTGGGCTGAGCGGAGACCCCGGGGACCGTCCTGTGGGCAGGGCACCGGTGCTCTGCACCTCAGCCTCCCCTGGAACTTGGTCCTGGGAGGTGCGTGCCTCCTGCGTGAACGGGACCCGGCTGGCTCCCTGGAGCACAGGCCTGCTGCAGGCCTGCTGCCCCCCGCCGGGCCCCTCGCACTCCCACGCCGTGGAAAGCTGCTTGCGTGTTCCTCCTCGCGTGTGGGTTTCCACTGCTGTCAGGCAGACAGGCAGTAGTTGGCATTAGGAAAAGGACACCCGTTTTCCAAGGGGTGGGGGGTGGGGGGTGGGGCAGGGTCCGAGGCCTGAGGGGAAGAGGGCGGGCCGGCAGGGTTGGCGCCCGATTGGCAGAACCGCGGAGTTTGCCGGGGGCGGGGGTCTGCAGGTGGAGCCCAGCTCTCCAAGGAGCTCCTCCCCTGTTGGCAGTCCCGAGTAGCACATGGGGGAGGAAAGCCCAGCGTCCCCTGCTGCCTCGATTTACCCTCCGAGCAGCGTCCTCGGCCAGGGGAGGGTCTGCTGCTGCTCATAGTGAGACTTTCACTTTTGTAAATAAAAGGCGTTTTGGTAAATCCAGCAGAGGAGCTGTTCTGTGCGCGCCCAGGGCTGGTTGCAGTGCAGGCCGGCGAGCACTTTCCTGGCGCCTTTCTCCGTGGGCACAGCCTGGATGCCCAGCCCCGTCCGAGACAGCAGCTGTGGATGGTGAGGCCTGGGCCTGGCTGCGCTCGGGGCCAAAAGACTCGACACGGTCAGCCCTGGGTGGGCCTCAGTGCCCATCACCAGTGCTGACATGTTGCCGAGGGGCAGGCTGTGTGGAGGTCACTGTGACCTCGACAGGTGCGGCTCTGCAGGTGTCGGGAGGCACTGGTAGAGATGGTGACTGAGGAAAGCAAAGACCCGGGGGTGTGGGCGTCAGCAGTCGGGAGGAGCCCGGTGTGCGTGCGCTGATGGGAGTGACAAGGAATGAAAAGTGGATGGGGCTTTGGGGGACGGCTGGGGTGTCACTGAGTGGGGGAGGGGGCAGCGCCAGGCCCAGGTGGGCCCCGCGGGAGCAGGCGCGTTCCCAGGGAGGAGGCGGGGACCCACTTCCAGCTGCCGCTTTTCCTCCGGGAGCCAGGGGGTCCTGGGCTGGGAGGCAGGATGGGGCAGAGGTGAGGAGAGGATGAGGAAGGAGCTGGGCCGGGGGAGGAGCAAGTGCCCGCACGGGGCCCGCGTGACCCCCCCTGAGGCTCACGGTCAAGGGGGACAGAGACCAGTCGGAGGCCAAGCTCCTCCAGCCCCGACAAAGGGACCGGGGCCCAGAGGCCCCCGGTGGGCGGGGCTCGTCAGGGGGAGGGCGTGAGCTGCAAGGACGGACCGGGTGGGGGTGAGGGCTGCAAAGACGGCGAGCCCCAGGTGGGCCGGTGGGAGGGGGCAGCTGAGCTCAGGGACACTCTGGGGCTGCGAGGGAGGCGGGAATCCTGAGGCTGGACCGGGCAGGGCTGCGGGGAGGCTGGGGGGTGGGAGGTCTGGTCAGAGGAAGGGAGCGTCCACACGGGAATTCGGGGAGGAGGGAGCATGTGTGTGGTGCAGGCCCCGCCCACCTCCAGGCCAGCAGTTTGGGAACCTGAGCCCACACTGGGCTGGTGGAGGGGTCGTGGGTGGGCAGCGAGGTGAGGGGTCTGCAGAGACCAGGCTGAAGTTGTGGACCTGAATTCGGGGCTGGGGACAGGGCTGGACAGGGCGCAGGCTGGAGGGAGGGGTGGGAGGGCATCCTACGGGCGTGGTGGGCTCGGTCCTGAAGGGTAGGGACAGGTGGGGCCCCCTTCACCCCTGGAGATGGGGGAGAAAGTACAGAGGAGGCGGGCCTCAGTGCAGGGCTCAGGCTCACCCTTGACCCCGCTGGGGGCAGGCCCTCTGAGGCATGACTTTCTTGACTCCTGCCACACCCCACGTCCAGGCCCCCACCTCACCCAGTGCTGGGGCTCTGGACCCCAGCAGGTTTGGGACCAGCATCTGGCGGAAGCAGCCGCCAGCCAGCGCCCCGCCCCCACCCCTGGGCACCTTTTCCTGCATCTGCCTGTCAGGGCCCCCTGGGGTTCTCTGTGTCAGAAGCAGCTGGGAGACTGTAGAAAGCCTGAAGACGCCGAAGGACCCCACCCTCATCCCAGGGCCGTGGGGCACCAGCAGAGGCCTGGACAGATGTCCTTCCGTCCTGGTTCCAGGAAGGCCTGGGCAGGGGCCACATGGTGCGTGAGGCCCGAGGGGTCCCTAAGCACCTGGCCCAGCACAGAGAGGGGCAGCGGGTCTCGGGGAGCCAGGCCCGCAGCTGGAGAGGAGGAAGCGGAGAAGCAGTGGTTTCTCAGTGATCCTGCCAGAGGGCATCGGACACACGTGGACAGGCAGGAGCCCCATATTCTGGGGAGGACGGGAACCCCCAAGCCCATGAGTGGCTTCTCCCTGATGTAGGTTGGACAGGGAGGTGGAGGGAAGCTAGGAAGTGGGGAGGGATGGCACGCTCGGCAGAGGGACCCCGTGTGGGCAGAAGTGTGGAGGATGAGGGACAGGGAGGCTGGAGGATGGGGGGCTCAGGACTGCCAGCGCCCGCGGGACACAGTTGAGCTCGGGGCCAGGACTGGTTTGGGGGCATTACTGGTTAGTAGACCCGCTCCAGAGGGGAGGGTCATCCAGATAGGCCAGTCTCCACAGAGATGGGAACGGGGGTGGGGGCAGGGCCACTTGAAGCTGGTGGCGGGGAGGGGCCCAGAGCCTCCATCTGCCAACTCCGGGTCCAAGTTCTTTCTAAATTTGCCTTCCGACCAGGGCCCTGAGTCATGTGTGGGTTTTTTCCCCCCATTCTAGAACTTCCTGCCCTGTCCTGGGGGGGTGCTCTAGGCCGAGGTACAGGGGAAGACAAAGGGGGAGGCGGGGGGGGGGGGGAGCGCCGTGGAGCCCGGGACCTGGTAGAAGAGGGGGAGGAAAAGGAAACGAGCCCTACTCTGTGAGCACCCGGATTGGGCTTGGGCAGGGTGAAGAGGGGAGAGGGTTGGAGGACCCCAGCTGGGGGACGACCCTGCCCGCCCGCTCCGCCTCTGCTAATCGGCAGCCTGGACATGCCTATCCCCCTCGCTGTGGGTCCTGCGGGGGGCGGGGGGTGGTCAGGCGCAGATGTCCCTGGGGAGGTGGGGGTCCTGTGGAGGGCAGGCTGAGGAGCAAAGGCACGTGGGACCGCAGGGGAGGCATTGCCCTCGGCCTCACCGGGTGTCCTGGGCCTGGGCTGAGTCAGGAGGGCTGGGAGGGCTTTAAGGTAGGTGACCAACCGGCCGGGGTACCTGGGCGAGTCAGCCAGGCCTCCCCCTCTGGTGCCTCCGTCCAGCCTGAGTCCCGCCCGCGCCACACCCCTGACTCACTTCCTTTGCAAAGAAGCGGAAACCTCCCCAGAGCTTCCTCCGCTCCGGAGGAGGTGTCGCTGCCCCTCTGAGCCTGAGCTGACCCAGTGAGGCCCCTGACCCCACCCCGACCCCCGCCAGGAAGCCAGCACATTCAGCTTCCTGCGTCGCAGGCCCCAGCCTCTGGCGTGGGCTGGGGGCCCGCCCTGGGGGGCTGAGGGCGGGCCAGCGAGAGCCTGAGCTGACGCAGCTGCAGGTACTGGGGAGGGCCGGGGGCATCCACCCCACCTTTCTCCAGCTGTCTCAGTGGCTTCATCTCTCCTTCTCCGGGTCTTGTCTTTCTGTTCTTCTTTTCACCCCACCCCCACCCGCCTCTAGGGGGCTCCCTGCCCCCAACTCCATTAGTGTGCCCACTAGAGCAATGCTGGGAGGCCTGGGCTCAGCTTGGGGACAGGGGCCCATTCTGGAAAGCAGAAGTAACGGCCAGACCGCCCCACCACCACCACCACCAAGTGTTCGTGGGGGAGGGGCATCTCTGAACTCTGGGGATGCTTGGGCGTCTGCTTCCCACGCCCCCCTCTAGGGACCGGAGGGCCCCCGGCGCCCGGCAGTCGAGCTGCGTCAGGGGCGGGGTCCGGCCTTGACCCTGCTCCACCCCTAATTGGCGGCAGGTTGGCACCGACTCCGACTCCTCCTCCAGGAAGCCCGGGCGGCGGCCGCCTGATAAAATGCGCCCCCGCCCCCCACCCCCCCCGCAGCCACTTCCTCAAGGCCGGAGGCTGTTTATGCGAGGATCCGAGAGATTTGCATTGGGGCCCGGCCGGGAGCCGCTTCCTGGTCAGAGGGGCGAGGCCCGTGCCAGGCCCTGCCCTCGGGGCAGCGGGCCGCACTCCGGGGGGCCTCGCGGGGGTGGGTGGGGCTGAGATCTCGGGGGAGGGTCCCAGTCGGCCGGGCGGAAGTCTGGAGACCCTCTCCGTCTTCCTGTTGCAGGGAGGGTGACCTGCATGCCAAGCGCCGCCCCTGCGCCATGGACCGCGGCCAGCCCAGTCCGGAGCCCGCGGCAGCGGACCACGTCGCCCCCGGCCCGAGCGTGATCGCGCCCGTGCGCGCCGTGGTCCGCCTGCGCCGTCGCGTGCGCCTCCTGCGCAAGCGGTGCTTCTCGCCTACGGCCGTGAGGCCGGACTCCGAGCCCCGGGCGCCGCGCGCGGACCCGGACCAGCCTCAGTTCTTCACCTTCGACGGCCCGGCGGAGCTGTCCTCGAGGCCGCCGCGAAAGAAGCGCCGGCGCAGACGCTTGGTGCTCTACCCCGAGACGTCGCGCAAGTACCGGCCGCGCGTGGAGCGCCGGAGCCGCGCGCAGCGTTGCCTGTTGTTGCTCGTGGCCATCGTGGGCTTCCAGGTGCTCAACGCCATCGAGAACCTGGACGATAACGCGCAGCGCTATGACCTTGACGGGCTGGAGAAGGCGCTGCAGCGTGCCGTGTTCGGCCAGCCGGCGGCCGTGGAGCGCATCGTGGCGCTGCTGCGGGACTACCTGGCCACGCACGTGCACAGCCGCCCGCTGCTCCTGGCGCTGCACGGGCCCAGCGGCGTGGGCAAGAGCCATGTGGGCCGCCTGCTGGCGCGCCACTTCCGCGCGGTGCTCGAGGACGGCGCGCTCGTGCTGCAGTACCACGCGCGGCACCACTGCCCCGAGCCGCGCGCCGCGGGGGACTGTCGCCAGGAGCTGGCGCGGCGCGTGGCCGACGTCGTGGCGCGGGCCGAGGCGGAGGAGAAGACCCCGCTCCTGCTTCTGGACGACGTGGAGCTCCTGCCGCCGGCGCTGCTGGACGAGCTGCACGGCTTCCTGCAGCCGCAGCGCTCGCACCACTTCCACAATGCCATCTACGTGCTCCTCAGCGGCAATGGCGGCGCGGAGGTCACGCGCTTCGTGCTGCAGAACGCGTCCCGCGCGCTGGCCCTGCGCGCAGACGGCGCCCACGGGGCCGGGGCCGCGGCGGTGGCGGCACAGGCTGAGGAGGAGCTGCGCGCCAGCCTGAGGGCGCTCCTGGTCCGCGAGCACCCGCTGTGGGAGGTCGCGACTATCGTGCCCTTCCTGCTGCTGGACAAGGGGGACGTGGTCAACTGCTTCCGGGACGAGATGGCCGGGGAGGGCTTCTTCCCAGAGCAGGCCCGCGCCGAGCTCCTGGCCGCGCAGCTCAGTTACTACCGCGTGGCTGGCCGGGAGTTCGCCGTCACTGGCTGCAAGCAGGTGGTGGCCACGGTGAACCTCTTGTAGCGCAGGTGCCACCGGACGCAGTGGACGCCCACTGGCACGACGGGACGTTGGTTTGACAGGGGCATTTGGAGGGAGGGGACCCTGTGGATTTGCCCCAGGCCTCTACGCCTCGAATAAATCTGTCCATGGCCCTCCGCTGGTTCACACTGGGACCTGGGGGGACCGGTGGGGCTGGGGCAGCTCTGAGCTCCTCTGCCAATTCCAACCTCCCTCAGAGCCCCAGCCTGCCACCTGCTGGGTCCTTAATCCAGCCTGCATTCTTCAGCGCCAGTATGTCCCACAGGGCTGGCTCCCGGGGAGTGGGTAGGTCTGTCTCTGTGGGACAGGATAGATGACGGCAGACAGCGTGAGCAGGCCCCAGGGACACACAGCTGGTCCCCTGCAGAGTCGCATGTGACCACGAGTCTTTCGGGTGCCCGCAGCAGCCGAACACACACTCCCCCACACACACCTGCTCACCCCGGGGGCCTAAAATTCCGGATGCTTCACCACTGCAAGAATCCCGTGGGTCTGCCTGGACTTCTCATGGCCTCTTGGGCCCAGGAGCTCCCCGGCAGGCAAAGGGATGGGTGGGGGCTCCACCCAATGAACTGGTCCAGTGGAATATTCCCTAAGTGGTCCAGAAGGGGGGCTCTCTCAGGGTGACAGCAGCAGGAGGTGGGTCCAAGTCGGGGGCCCTGACTTCCTGGATCCCCCTGCGCTGCCCACCAACCTGCTCCAGGGTGCTGAACTCGGGGGAGGCCTCGAGTAGGGATCCCTCAGACCTCAGAGGTCCACTGCTTCCCAGGCCTGGACTGGGGCCTCACGCTTGCCATCCTGGCTTCTCCACAGCCCTGGCTCCGCAGGCTCGTGTCTCCCCGAGCGGGACTGCAGGAACCGCGCCGGCTGGCTGGGGTGGGTGAGCCTTGGGGCCCCTCCTGGGCTGGGCTCCCAAGGGGGGCGAGGCAGTTTCAGTGCTGTCTCGTGGTGGGCACGCGGGTCAGCACGGCCCCACCCACCCGGGAGGAGGGCGCGGCCTGGGAGGTGGGCGGGACAGGAGCACAGCTAGGGGCCGAGGGGAGGGCTGGTCAGGGTGGAGGCGCCGCCAGCGTGGACCGTGCCAGGAGCTCCAGTCCCGCACCGCCGAGCTCAGCCCGACCCCTGCCCTCCCAGAACCTCAAGGACCACGGGGGCTGGTGTCTCTAGAGACCCTGTCAGACGCCCCATCCCTGGGGGTCCCGCATGGTCACAGCCGCCTCGCCGCCATCCATCCTCTTCGTGGTGGTCATGGTGGTCGGCTGCAGACCTGGATGCGCTGAGGTTTGTCAGGGAGAGGAGCCTGTTCCGGCACAGGGAAGCGGCTGACCTGCCAAGCTGGCACGCAGCCCCTGGGCCCCGACGGGAAGGGTGGGGAGGGGGCACGTCCTGCCGGGAAAGGCTGGATTCCTCCCAGCTCCAGGGCTCCCTGGGGGCTGCGAGGGATGGCCAGTTTGCACGACGCTTCTAAAGCAGGAGCCAGACCTGCAGGTATCCAGCTGAATACACCTGAGAGACAGCGGGTTGTCCGGTGACGTCGCTCTAGCCAACGTCTTTGCTCTTTAGCCTTATGTCATTGGGTCTGTGCTTCCCCAGGGGCATTTAACCACTTGCAGCAAGAGGGGTTTGCTGCTGCAGACACCTCCTTGCTCAGCAGGTAGGTAATTGCAGGCTCGTGGTTACCTGAAACCACCTTGGCTGGTGAGTTAAGTGACCATCACTGAGCTGAAACTGCTTTGGCTCCGGAGTGGCTAACTCTCCTAGTGTCAGGGAGAGATTCCTCATCATACGTCCATCCGTGGGAGGAAAGCTCTCCCTACAGAGGTAAAGGCAGACTCTCTTACGCCTGCTGGAATTTCTTGCTTAAGGCAGTTATAGAGGTTTAATGGGACGGATCAACATGAGGCTTCTGTTCAGTTATGTCAGGAGAACAGGACAGTGAATAGAGCAGGGCACACCGTCCTGTGTTCTCCAGCCATCAAGACAATGGGCTGCCCAAGCATAAAGGCCATCCCCCAAACTTCCACATATGGAGGTGAAACCAGGGGGCGCTCATGAAGCCTCCACACGAGTGATGGAATCTCTGGGTTCCTTCAGTGGTGCAGAGGCACTGGCATTGCTTAGCCAAGGCTCGGAAATTTTGTTGTTCCACGACAGGAAGTTACCTGGATGTACGGATATGTCAGCGAGTTTACAGATGACTCAACTTGCATTGCCAGCTCCGTTGAACTTTCATGCAGATATTCAAAGGATCTTGTTTTCCTATGCCAGGGGTGGGTCAAATTGAAGCAAGAAATACATTTAGGTGGGCTTAGCTCCCTAACTCTATAAAATGGGCCTGCAGGACAATTTGGACAGACAGCAGCATCTGGAACCCCAGTGAAATTACTTATAGGCTGAACCAAGAGGCCGTTGCTATGCTGGGCCAGCTGAGGATTCCAATGGCAAATCGAGCAATCGGAGAGGTTTCCCCCTTTCTTCAGGGACTGGGAGATAACGAATGAGGGTGTTGTCCTTCCATAGAAGGGAGGGAGGAACAGGGTGAGGGACTGTATTGAAGTAAAGGTATACAGGCCTGGTCCAGACGTTTTGGGAAAGCTGTTGGCCTCAGATGTCCTCTGCTTCGGGTCCTAATGGGCATTATCTTCAGGTCGCCAGAGAGTGTACAGGTCCAGTTGGGATTTGGTGCCTCCTTTAGATGGGACACTGAACCCAGGAGTCCCCTCTCTGGAGTTTGGTGGCACAAGCGTTAGTCAACAGGATTTGATGGGGCCCTGCTGGCGAGCCTGGAGAGGATCCTTTTGGAGGTGCCTTTTCCAGCACCCAGAATCTCCAGGCTGTGGGCTGTGACATTCGGGGTCTTGGTCTTCCGGGAGTGTGCTGCAAAAGGAGTGCTCTGCCAGAGCTTGGTGATTTTCTTTCTTTTTTAGTTTTTCAAAATTTAATTGAAGTATAGTTGATTTACAATGTTACGTTAGTTTCAGGTGGACAGCAAAGTGATTCGTTACACACACACACATATATGTTCTTTTTCAGATTCTTTTCCCTTATAGGTTATTATAAAATATTGAGTTGGTTATCTGTTTTATGTATAGTAGTGTGTATATGTTAATCCTAACTATTTTCTTAAACTTTTTTTTTTTTTTTGACCACACCATGTGGCTTGCACGATCTTAGTTCCCCCACCAGGGATCGAACCTGGGCTCTCGGCAGTGAGAGCACGGAGTCCTAACCACTGGACCGCCAGGGCATTGCCCAACTGGTTATTTTCAGTAGAAGCAATGAGGCCTTTACAATGCAGAAGTATTTCTCCCTTTCTCAGCTCGGATCAAAGAACCACGTGCTTTGGGTGTCCTGTTCAGGGACAACAGACTCCATTGAACGTGTGCACATACGTCCACTGTCATGAAAAACAAAAATACTTAAGAAGAGTTTCAGAACTCTTGAGGGACCAGGTAGGGAGAAAATGTAAATGCTTCAACCTTTGATGCCAACGTACACTTTACCAAATTGTTTTAAGTTATAGACAGCTTAAAGGAGAGGAGAAAAGGGGATCCGTTATGTCTGGAAAGCAAAACATTAAAGCAATTGGTTTTCCATTAGAGTTTTAGAAATTCTTACACAGTTCAGTCGTATGATCTTAGAGTTATAAGAAAGAAAACTGTTTCAGAGTACCCGTCAGAGTCCTTTCCGTGAATCTCTTTAAAGAGGAACACATTACGAGAAGCATCAGAGTAACGCAGTAACTATAATGACAGAAAGACTTGAAAATGCCCATTATTAAAAATCTGATGAGAATTCATTATAATGGGAGTGGCAAGGGGATCAGCTTATCTTTTTGACATATGTTTAAAATGGTGAGCGGTTGGAAATTCCCTGGTGGTCCGGTGGTTAGGGCTTGGCGCTTTCACTGCTGGGGCCCGGGTAACTAAGACCCTGCAAGCCATGCAGCACGACCAAAAAAACCCAAAAAACAGAAACAAAACAAAAATCATGACCAATAACATTATATCAGGACATCTCAGAATTTAGCAATTTCATATGATTTTGAGCGCATGTTAATATGTACCTATACAACTATAAGGTTAAAAGGTTCTGTATTCCTTCTTATTTAGAAGCCTATTACAAGCTTCCCATGTAATCTAGCTCATCAAATAAGCCTGATTAGTTCAGCATTTTACCAGGTGAGAGACAAATCCTTTGAGATTCTCCAGGGGCCCTCTGGAAGAGCCCAGTTAGTGTAAGGTCAGCAAGACTTCATTTATAACATGATTTGGGGTAAGTTTGTCAAAAGCAACAAAAGGTGTTGGACATTTGACCAAACAGGACCACAGATCATTATGAAATGATACTTAATTATCTGTCTGACCAAAGTAACAATAAAAGATTTCAAAGGCAAATACAAGAGGTTACATAGTTGTAAGCAAAACTTAGCTCTTTTATTTATTTTTAATTTTTTTAGCTCTTTTAATATTGAGAAGAGGACTTCCCTGGTGGCGCAGTGGTTAAGAATACGCCTGCCAATCCAGGGGACACGGCTTTGAGCTCTGGTCCGGGAAGATCCCACATGCCGCAGAGCAAATAAGCCCGTGCACCATAACTACTGAGCCTGCGCTCTAGAGCCCGTGAGCCACAACCACTGAGCCTGCGCTCTAGACCCTGCGAGCCACAACTACTAGAGCCCATGCTCCGCGACGACAAGAGAAGCCACTGCAATGAGAAGCCCGCGCACCACAACGAAGAGTAGCCCCCACTTGCCGCAACTAGAGAAAGCCCGCGTGCAGCAACAAAGACCCAATGCAGCCAAAAATAAATAAATAAAAAATATTGAGAAGACTCAGTTTTCTTTAGTAATGAAAGTCCTGAATAAGACAACGTAAGCACAGGAAATAATTTTGTTAAAACACAAATCTTTGCTTTCTAAGCAGTTTACTTTAAAAAATGGTAAAGAAAAATTCATAATCTCCCACGAGAAGCAAACCAATATTCCAAGAAAACCTTGTCCTCTTAGTAAATGAAAGAGAATTGTTTTAGTTTTACCTAAGTATTTTTTTATAAATTTATTTATTTCAGTTTATTTATTTTTGGATGCATTGGGTCTTCGTTGCAGTGCACAGGCTTCTCATTGTGGTGGCTTCTCGTTGCGGAGCACGGGCTCTAGGCACACGGGCTTCAGTAGTTGTGGCGCACGGGCTTAGTTGCTCCGTGGCATGTGGGATCTTCGTGGACCAGGGCTCAAACCTGTGTCCCCTGCATTGACAGGCGGATTCTTAGCCACTGTGCCACCAGGGGAGTCCTGCTCCAGTTAACTTAAAAACTATAATTAGGGGTTAAGCATTTGGACCCTAAGAGGGTTCAATTTTATTTTATTTTTATTTAATTTTTATTAAAGTTTTTTTTTGATGTGAACCACTTCTGAAGTCTTTATTGAATTTGTTACAATACTGCTTCTGTTTTATGTTTTGGTTTTTTGGTCTCGAGGCATGTGGGATCTTAGCTACCTGCCCACATATTGAACCTGCACCCCCTGCATTGGAAGGTGAAGCCTCAACCACTGGACCGCCAGAGAAGTCCCCCTGAGGGTCTGATTTTAAAGGGGCAGGTTTTCACAGGGGAGGGGAAAGGAAGAAACAAAGGGGGCGGAGTCTGAGACAAAGGGGACGGAGAAGACACACAAGATGGTGCCAGAGACAAAGAAGTTAGGGGAGGGGAACTCAAGGAGCACAAGGCTTCAGAAACTGTTCTGCTCTTTTCAAGTTTTTTAGTTGTTTTGGCCACTTTAGAAATGGCATCTTGCAAAGAGGCAATTGTAGACTTTGGTGCACAGTTGCAAGCTTCCAGGTACCAATGAAAATAAATATCCCATTCTTCTTATTTAATTTTAGAACCACATGGGACTTCCCTGGTGGCGCAGTGGTTAAAAATCCGCCTGCCAATGCAGGGGACACGGGTTTGATCCCTGGTCCGGGAAGATCGCACATGCCGTGGAGCAACTAAGCCAGCGCGCCACAACTACTGAGCCTGCGTGCCACAACTGCTGAAGCCCGTGCGCCTAGAGCCCGTGCTCTGCAACAAGAGAAGCCACTGCAATGAGAAGCCCGTGCACCGCAAGGAAGAGTAGCCCCCCTCGCCGTAACTAGTGAAAGCCCGCGTGCAGCAACGAAGACCCAACACAGCCAAAAGTAAATAAATTAATTTAAAAAATAATAAATTAAATAAAATAAAATTTTAGAACCACAGTTCTCCAATTTAATCTTAAGAAAAACAAGTTTGGGAAGATTGAAAGTTCCCTGTAATGGCCGTGATAATTCTGGATTACTTTTAGTTGGTTCAGCCCACTTAGTTAAAAATGAGCATGTCAGGGGAAAAAGAAACGAGCATGTCAGGGTCCGTAGCTTTCAAACATGAACCTTCCAGAGTCCCTGAGGGAGGGCTGCCCTCAGAGCGCATAGATGACCAGGATCCCTTTTCCTTAAGTTCTCCTGGAAACCCAAGAAAGTTGCTGGAGTCCTAGCCCAGATTCCAAAAGGAATAAAGCAAATTATTCGATTCCAGTTAGCTCGATCCCCCCACTCTTGCACACTCCAGAAGACAACTGAGTATTCACCAAGGGCGAAACCTTGAACCAGAAAGGATGAAACCTCTCCCCTGAAAGGACAAAGCCTTTCCAGATCCCGAAAAAAGCTAGAGAACTCAAAACGCAAAGAAGCAGTTTGGAATACAAGAAGAGACTCAGGGAAGTGATGAGCATGAAGGGCTCACAGTGTGGGTACCTCGCTCCATTCCAGGGCCTGTCATCTCTTGGGGTTCGCCGCCTTCAGATCCCACTTCTGACACCATATAAATATATCAACTTCAGTAAATGGTAGCCAGTTATTTTACCAGCGAAAGCAAGCTTATTCAGGAATAGCAGAGGAATTGCAATTTGGGATGTGGAAACTATGGCAGACAAAAAAGCCAAATCCAGAGAACAAGGAGGGGGAACTTGCTTTTATAGGGAAAAGGAGGAGTAGGGAGGGGCTGTGATAACCAAAGATTCCATTGGAGGAGCTGGGGTTCAATGGAGTCTTCCCATTGACTGGGCCCCTGCAGTCTCTGATTGGCTGGGCTGTCGGGGGTGGAGGGAAGTTTCCTTCCTCCTGACTGATGGTAAGTAGAGGCACCTTCCTGTCCAAGATGTAGGCGGAAATCTCTTCCTGTTTGGGGTAATTGACGTGCATATTCGTGGAGAGAGCTCCCTACAGACCCGTCCTGACTCCAACTTTAACTGAGGGTTCTATAATTAATTCCACAACTTAAACTTCTTCTTTTGACTTTATTTTGTGCCTTTTAGTTGTCCAGTTTTTTCTATGCTTCTTTTTTCTTATTTCTCACTTCTTTTTGTACTGGTACCCTCCAATGCCCAGTGTTCCATTTTTCTCCTTAATTGGTTGGCGGTTATACCAGGAACACCTAATCTAACACGTCTTATATCCTCACTGGAGCAGTGAAGGGACTTTCCATCACATGGGCTCCCATTTAGCCCTCTCCAACCTAAGGACGATTCTTGTCCAAGTATTTTAACTCTGTCCCTTTGTTTCAACCCTGCATATGAGATATTATTATTGTATTTCATTTATATTGATTTTGCTATTTTATTTTATTGATTTATTTATGAACTAGTTCCTTCAGATGCTCTATAATCAGTGTTCCAGGTTGTGTATGTGCCTGTGGACTGTTCTGGGCTCTCTATTGCCTTTTGTGGATCAGTTTGTTTTCCCTGGGCCGAGATCATGCTGTCCTGATAGTTACGGCTTTATAAGTCTGCAGAAGCCATAACAGCTAGCGGGATATCATTATTCTTGAAGAGTCACGTGGCTCTTCTTGGGCTTGTTTTTAATTTGATTTTGTTAAATTCTTTGAAAAACCTTTTAGGATTTGATCAGAGTTGCATTGACTCTACAAGTCAATTTGGGGAATAATGATCCCTTTGCCCTGCCGTACACTTATTCAGGGCTGATTTACTGCTTTTCAGTGAAGTTTGTAATTTGCTGTAGACACGTCTTCCTCGTTTTTGTTAGATTTGTTCCCAGAAACAATACATTTTTTGGTTGGTATTGTAAAGGGTTACTATTGTGTAATATAACATATGTCAAGAAACATCTATAAAACAAAATATATATTTAAAGTTTTATGGGAATTCCCTGGCAGTCCAGTGGACTTGGTGTTTTCACTGCTGTGGCCCAGGTTCAATCCCTGGTAGGGGAACTAAGATCCTGCAAGCCACGTGGTGTGGCAAAAATATATATAAATAAAAAATATATATATATATAATATATATATTATATATATAATATATATATTTTATATATATATAATATATAAATAAATACAGAAATAAAAACGTTTTACTGTAAAGCAAGCACTCATGTGCTCACCATCCAGGTCAAGAAACAGGACGTGGTCAGTCTCCTAGGAGCCCCCTAGCCTCCCCTCTACTCCCTGGCTCCCACCCCAACCCTCCCTGGTGCCTCTCCCCTGCCCCACGCGATAACCACCCAAATTTTAAGATAATTACCACCTTGGTGTTTTTTGTTTTTAATATTTATTTGTTTGGTTGCACTGGGTCTTTGTTGCGGCACTCGGGATCTTCATTGTGGCATGCAGGATTTTTAGTTGCGACATGTGGGATCTAGTTCCCTGAGCAGGGATCGAACCCAGTCCCCCTGCATTGGGAGCACGGAGTCTTAACCAGTGGACCACCAGGGAAGTCCCTACCACCTTGTATTCTTCATACTTCAACCACCTAAATTTATAACCCTAACCAGTCTGGTTTAGTTTGTTTTTTATGTTGGAGCTTTCTTGTTTATTTTTTAAAAAAACAGCTTGATTGAGGTATCACTTCCATACCACAAAATATACTCGTTTTAAGTGGACAATTTATTTCTATTTTTTATTTTTTTTAAATTTTTATTTATTTATTTATTTTTGGCTGGGTTGGGTCTTCATTGCTGTGCACGGGCTTTCTCTATTTGCCTTGAACGGGGACTACTCGTCCTTGCGGTGCGCAGGCTTCTCGTTGCAGTGGCTTTCTCTTGTTGCAGAGCACGGGCTCTAGGCCGGAGGGCTTCAGTAGTTGTGGTGCACGGGCTTAGTTGCTCCGCGGCATGTGGGATCTTCCTGGACCAGGGCTCAAACCCGTGTCCCCTGCATTGGCAGGCTGATTCTTAACCACTGTACCACCAGGGAAGTCCCGCTAATTTATTGATTTTTAGTAAATTTGCAGAACGGTGCAAATATCACCACAATTCAGGTTTAGAATATTTCCATCATCCAGAAAGATCCATCCTGCTCGTTTTCCATGAATCCCTGTTCCTACCCGTTTCTCAGACAACCACTAATCCTCTTCCTGCCTCTATAGGTTTGCCTTTTTAAAAAAGCATTTCAGGGGACTTCCCTGGAGGTCCAGAGATCAAGACTTCGCCTTCCAGTGCAAGGATTGAGGGTTTGATCCCTGGTTGGGGAGCTAAGAACCCACATGCCTCGCAGCCAAAAATCCAAAAAAACCCATAAAACAGAAGCAATATTGTAACAAATTCAATAAAGACTTTAAAAATGGTCCACATCAAAAAAAATAACTTAAAAAAAAAAAAAGCATTTCATACAAATGGAATCTTTTGCAGCTTTTCGCATCTGACTTCTTTCACTCAGCACGTTTTTGAGGCGCACCCGTGCCTTGCCCGAGGACATATCGGCAGTTGGTGCCCTTCTTTCTATTGCTAAATAGTATTCCATTAAATGGATCAAAGACATTTCGTTTACTCATTCACCAGTTAATGGACATTTGGATTGTTTCCTTTTTTTTTTGCTCTTATGCATAAATGGTGCAAGGAACATTTGCCAAAAATTTCTTTGTATGGACGTGTGTTTTTATTTATCCTGAATCAATAACAAGGAGTGGAATTGTTGAGTCATATAAAAAGATTTTTTTTGTTTAATTTTTAAAGAATCTGCCGAACTGCTTTCCAAAGTGGCAGCACCATTCTTCATTCCACCAGCAGTGTATGAGGGTCGCAGCTTCTGCGCATCCCTGCCCAAACCTGTTACTAACAGTCGTTTTATTACAGCGATACTGATGTGCGGTTTTACTTTGCATCTCCCTAATAACTAACGGTGCTGGGCATTTTTCCATGCGCTTATCAGCCATTTCTATTATTCGGGTTGCTTGTCTTATTATTGAGTTGATCTTTATATATTTGGGCTGTAAGTGTTTTATCAGATATATGATATGCAAATATGTATTTCTCCCAGTCTGTAGGTTGTTTTTAATGTTCATAATTTAAAAATGTGTTTTTTCAAATATTTTTATTGAAATATAGTTGATTTACAATGTTACATTAGTTTCAGATGTACAAAAAAGTGATTCAATTATATATATGTGTGTGTGTGTGTGTGTGTATATATATTCTTTTTTTACATTCTCTTCCATTATGGGTGATTATAAGATAGTGAGTATAGTTCCCTTAAAAATATCTTTTGGGGCTTCCCTGGTGGTGCAGTAGTAGAGAGTCCGCCTGCCGATGCAGGGGACACGGGTTCGTGCCCCGGTCCGGGAGGATCCCGCGTGCCGCGGAGCGGCTGGGTCCGTGAGCCATGGCCGCTGAGCCTGCGCATCCGGAGCCTGTGCTCCGCAACGGGAGAGGCCACAACAGTGAGAGGCCCGCGTACCGGAAAAAAAAAAAAAAAGTCTTTTGAAGTGCAAAATGTTGGTTTTTTTGTTTTAGTTTTTAATTTTTATGAAGTCAAATTTCTTTTTTCTGGAATGGATCATGCCTTTGATGTTGTATCTAAGAACTCTGCTTAATCCAGGGTCGTAAAGGTTTTTCTAAGTTTTTTTAAAAATAAATTTATTTATTTATTTATTTTTGGCTGCATTGGGTCTTCGTTGCTGCGCGTGGGCTTTCTCTAGTTGCGGCGAGCGGGGGCTACTCTTCGTTGCGGTGCACAGGCTTCTCATTGCGGTGGCTTCTCTTGTTGTGGAGCATGGGCTCTAGGTGCCCGGCTCAGTAGTGTGGCTCGCAGGCTCTAGAGCGAGATCTCAGTAGTTGTGGTGCCCAGGCTCAGTAGTTGTGGCTTGCAGGCTCCAGAGCACGAGCTCAGTAGTTGTGGCACACGGGCTTAATTGCTCTGCGGCATGTGGGACCTTCCCAGACCAGGGCTCGAACCTGTATCCGTGGCATTGGCAGGCAGATTCTTAAGCACTGCACCACCAGGGAAGTCCTAATCTATGTGTTATTCTAAATGGTTTTATGTTTTTAGCTCTTACATTCAGGTCTATGAACCATTTTTGTACTAATTTTTGTACATGCTGTGACATGAGGGTCTAAATTAATCTTTTTACACGTCAATATCCAAGTGTCCCAGCAGCATGTTTTGAAAAGACTATCGTTTCCTCATTGACTTTTGCTTTGATCCCTGTGTCAGTTAGGGTTCGACCAGAGGAAAAAAATCAGTGGGAGATATAGTATAAGGAAATTGTTTCTAGAATCAGTTTACAAGACTGTAGGGGCTAACTAGGCTCCGCGGCATGTGGGATCTTCCCAGACCGGGGCACGGTGTATAGTTGCTTTATAATGCCGTGTTAGTTTCTTGCTGTACAACAAAGTGAATCAGTCATACGTATGAATGTATCCCCTCTTTTTTAGATTTTTGGATTTCCTTCCCATTTAGGTCACCACAGAGCATTGAGTAGACTTCCCTGTGCTATACAGCAGGTTCTCATTAGTTCTCTATTTTATACATAGTAGCGTATATATGTCAGTCACAATCTCCCAATTCATCCCACTCCCCCAGATTAATTTTTTTGCATGTGGATGTCCAGTTGCTCTACGACCAGAACCTTGTGGATTTTTTATTTCATTTGTTGAGCTTTTTTAAAATATAAATTTATTTATTTATTTAATTTTTGGCTGCGTTGGGTCTTCGTTGCTGCGCGCGGGCTTTCTCTAGTTGCGGCGAGCAGGGGCGACTACATTGCGGTGCACGGGCATCTCATCACGGTGGCTTCTCTTGTTGCGGAGCACAGGCTCTAGGTGCGCAGGCTTCAGTAGTTGTGGCTCGCAGGCTCTGAGCGCAGGCTCAATGGTTGAGGCGTGCAGGCTTAGTTGCTCCGTGGCATGTGGGATCTTCCCGGACCAGGGATTGAACCTGTGTCCCCTGAATTGGTGGGCGGATTCTTAACACCTGCACCACCAGGGAAGCCCTGTTGTGCTTTTTAACTCCAGGTTTTTCCATTTGGTTATTTTTTGTCTTGCAATTCTTTATTACAAAACCCCATTATTTTCAGTCTTGAAAGTTTTAGAACCTAAGCACCTTCTCTTTCTGAAGAGTTGAAATGTTTGCAGCCAGTAGAAAGTGATGGAAGTCTACAAAAATATTCTGAAGAGCCAAAGGAGAAGCCTCAGACTTGCCTCTGGAAACACCAGCGGCTGAGATGAAGGACTGCACAGCAAAGTTTTCCGTAGAATGCCAGACCTCGGGCCAGCTCTTGCTGCACTGTGAGAACGGATGCATCTTATCACACGATACAAGAATCAATCGAAGCCAAAATGACGGAGATTGAAGTGGAACCTATGACATATCTCGATCTTCCCAGTGTGAAGCTCTTCACACAAATCCTGACTACCATAAAAGATTACAGAACCAGAGGAAGGTCTTAGATTGTATGGCAATGGTTATAGAAGAACTGCAATTATCAGTGGGGCAGCTTCAGGCCTTCATGGGCAAAAGTTCTCAGTGCTTCCAGTAGGGGTCAGTACAGTTTGGGAAGAGACGCCACCAACAGCCAGATCCCTCGCCGGCTTCAAACTTCCGGAGCTTCAGCTGCAAGCCCCGCCCACCACATGTTGCTCTGGGTCTTGTCAGTCACCTTCTGCAGCTTTCCTGCCACAAGATGCTCAAGAGGAGAGGAATGGCAGACTTCCCAGCGCCTGGGGACTAACCTTTCGGAATTAACCTCAGAACCAGTGGCCCATTCTTTTGAATATCCTTCATGGTCAGAAGTCATCATCCTGTGAAGAAGTTTTGCAGGTTTTGAAACAATCCAAAGTCACTCAGGACGAGTCTGATGACACATTCGGGCATTTCAAGTTGTAAAGTTATGGGACTACCGTTCCAGTGTGTCTCAAAGGTGGTTCCAGGTGGAAGAGTTTTGCATCACTGGGGTACATGCATCACTCCACACGATGTCCAGACTGTGGAAACGCCATATGCTCCGTGTCCTGATGTCCACTGTGTGCTGTAGCTTTTAGTTCCAAGTTGACATTCTGAGTCCCAGACCCATGGCAGGAAGGGACCAAGTGCCTTTTTTTTTTTTTTTCTTTTTTTTGCGGTACGCGGGCCTCTCACTGTTGTGGCCTCTCCCGTTGCAGAGCACAGGCTCCGGACGCGCAGGCTCAGCGGCCATGGCTCACGGGCCCAGCCGCTCCACGGCATGTGGGATCTTCCCGGACCGGGGCACGAACCCGTGTCCCCTGCATCGGCAGGCGGACTCTCAACCACTGCGCCACCAGGGAAGCCTCAAGTGCCCTTTTTAGCTCTTCTCTGTACTTGTTAAAATCTGCATTACAAATTGCAGATTATAACTACACAGTTATAAAAAGCTATTTTTATTTTAAAGAGCTTTCAAAAATTGAGATATAATTCACATACCATACAGTGCGCACAATTCAGTGGTTTTTAGTACATTCACCAAGTTGTGCAACCATCTCTATAATCTAATTTTAGAACACTTTTGTCACATCAGAAAGAAACCCTGTGCTTCCCCATTATTCTTACCAACCCCGCCCCCCGCCCTAGGCAGCTCATAACTGGGTCATGTACAATATTTGTCCCTTTGTGTCTGGCAGCTTTTACTTAACATAATGTTTTCAAGGTTAATTTTCAAGTAATATCAGTATTTCATTCCTTTTTATGGCTGAATAATATTCCATTGCATATATATCCCATATTTTGTTTGTATCTCCATCAGCTGATGGACATTCGAGTTGTTACTACTTTCTGGCTATTATGAATAATGTTGCTATGAAATTTGGAAGCAACTTTTTTGTTTTTTGGCCGCACTGTGCAGCATGCAGGATCTTAGTTCCCTGACCAGGGATGGACCCCATGCCCCCTCCAGTGGAAGGTGAAGTCTTAACCGCTGGACTGCCAGGGAAGTCCCTGCATGCATTTTTTTGTGTGGATGTATTTTTTTTTAAATATCTATTTAGTTTGGCTGTGCTGGGTCTTAGTTGCAGCACGTGGGATCTTCGTTGCAGCATGTTAAGTTGTGGCATGAGGAATCTTTAGTTGCGGTATGCAGGCTCTTAGTAGCGGCCTGCATGTGGGATCTAGTTCCCCGACCAGGGATAGAACCCCGGCCCCTTGCACTGGACCACCAGGAGAGTCCCTGGATGTATGTTTTAATCTCTCTTGGGTGTACACCTAAGCTTGGAAAAGAGTAATACATATGCTACGTTATGTGGAAACTCTATTTTTTCTTTTCCTATAAATTTATTTATTTATTTATTTATTTTTGGCTGCGTTGGGTCTTCATTGCTGCACATGGGCTTTCTCTAGTTGCGGCGAGCAGGGGCTAGTCTTCGTTGTGGTGTGCGGGCTTCTCACTGCAGTGGCTTCTCTTGTTGCGGAGCACAGGCTCTAGGCACACGGGCTTCAGTAGTTGTGGCACGCAGGATCAGTAGTTGTGGCTTGCGGGCTCTAGAGCGCAGGCTCAGTAGTTGTGGCGCATGGGCTTAGTTGCTCCGCGGCATGTGGGATCTTCCCGGACCAGGGCTCGAACCCGTGTCCCGTGCATTGGCAGGCAGATTCTTAACCACTGCACCACCAGGGAAGTCCCTAAAGTTTCATTTTCTAAACGTTAATTTGATAAGATGATTTTCTAAAGACACTCTGGGGTCAGAGTCCCAGTCCTTAAGGATCAGTGCCCAGGAGAAGGGAATGGCGTGTTTTGGAAAGGTAAGGGGCGGGCCTGTGCTCCCCTTCCCCTGGGCTCTCTGAGGTACCGTGCGCTGCCAGCACATTTACTGAGGATAATTCTGTCGACTGAAAAACTACCAGTGGAAACTATCCTGTGTTTTGTGTGGTACCAGCCAGATTTTTCTAGTGGGAAAAAAAAAAACCAGAAAAAAAAAGACCTCCCCCTCCCCCACAAAGTTACTGCAACCACATGGGTGAGTCTGGCACTGAGGGCCAGAAGCCAGGAAGTGCAAACCACACCAGTCCTTTTATAGATAATCCTATGACCTGTGGTGATGGAGCGGTCGGCGGTGCCCCGGGACCGGGGGGCGAGAGGAGCCAGCTGGGTCGCGGTGTGGAAGAACTTCGGGGGCTGATGGAAATGTTGTATGCTTTGGTTGTGGTGTGGGTTCTGTGGGCATACACACCAGTCCACACTCATCACACTCTAAGTGGCTGCATTTTATTGTATATAAATTATACTGCAGTAAAGTTGATTTTTAGGAATATGAATGATAAACCTAATCATTTTCTTTCGACCTTGATTAAAACGAAAAGAAGCCATGCCCCAAAAGACATCTTGGGACACTCGAGAAGGAGAACTTTATTGACAAAATAACCTTGAGAATTCCAAGTCCTGGGTTACTTATTACTTTGCTCCGAGATAAGGGAGAGGGAGGTTGGAGAACAGGGAACGGGGAGCAGAGGGGCAAAGGCTGGCTCTCCTCTGTACCGAGTCCTGCTCTCGCCTCGTGCAGGGAGCAGGGGTGTCCCAAGGTCTTCCTGGGCCCTCCGTTTCCTGACGGCCACACGGCAGGGCCTTGTTCACCTAACCTGCAGCATCGTTTCCCGTGGAGAATGGCTCTGCGGCTCCTAGGGCACAGCAGCATGTCTGCTGGACCCATCACTACACAGACGGGCTGTGCTCCCCCCGTCGTGTTTCTCGTGGGGCTGTGCACGTATAATCGGTCAGGCCTGGGAGGTGTAAATCTCAGCGCAAACAAGCACCCAGGTGTGCTTCCGCTTTTCATTCTTTTCAGTCCATTGCTGGACAGTTTTAATCCTTAGAAAGTTCTTCAGCACAAACCTCTAACGTTAGAGTGTAGAGTGTATTCCCGTCAGGGAAAACAAGGCAGAGCGTAAGACACAGACAACTCTGCCTGACCACGCGGCCTGGATGCTGCTGTCACCTGGGCAGGGACAGACCACTCCCAAATCTGCAGCTCTTCTTCGTCTATGGCCCCATTTTAAGCTGGGCATATCACTGAATAAAGACTACATTTCCCAGCCTCCCTTGCAATGAGGTTGGGCATGTGGCTATGTTTTAGCCAATGGGATGTGAGTAGATTTGGCAAAAACAGACTTCTAGGAAGTGTCCTGGAGGGAGGGGGCCCAGGCCCTAGTTCACCTCTTCCTCCTCACTGTTGGCTGGAATGTAGACTTGATGGCTGGACATGGGCTGCCATTTTGAGCCATGTGAATGAAAGGTCCACCCAGCAGAATAACAGCCTGTATCCTAATGCCACACACCAGCCCCGGACCACCTGTTCTAACTTCAGTGATGAGAAATACATTCCATCTTGCTTACAGGCTACTGTTCTGTATATTGTCATATGTCTCTGGAAAGTTTATGGGACAATTTGGGTTGGGCTCCCTTGGGGGTTCTTGTCCATAGGGTACCAACGAGGAGGCAGAGGTGGATTTTATCCACCGGCGGGACACGTACTGGGGGTAAACCTGGTCTCCAGGCCCCACCTCTGAGCCGGCCAAGGGTTCAGACAGAGAGAGAAGTCCTTTCCTTGCTTATGCCCAACACAGACACTTCCTGTGGAATGGGGGATGGGGTGGGGAGACCGCTGGCAGACTCTGCAATTCCAATGCCAGCCTCACCTGACCATCAAAGCCTTGCCCGCCACCCTCTGCTGAGGCTCCAGGCTCTGTGGGGTGCTCTGGAAGCACCCCACTGCTGGCCCTGATGGTTCTGACGGACGTGGTCTGTGTCTTGAAGTGACTCACATGGTGGCCATGTCCACAGGGCTGTGACACATCCTGTGTCCTGCTGACCATCCACTCTTTGTGACTCCGGGGCCCTGAAATGTCCTCCCTTCCCCTTTTGACCAAATGGGAGAATACTGCACCACGGCCAATCGCTCCACGAGGACCGTGACGGGGTCACTTCCCCAGGCCCTGGTTTGGTTCTACTTCCGGGGCCTGCAGAAGCCAGGAGCCACTATGGGTTGTAAAACCAAGAATGTGGCCCACTGGCCAGCTCTACAAAGATCTTAAGTCATCGGCCACTGCCGTCGCCGACCTACAGTGCACCCTGAAAGGGGTTCGGGGGGAAGACGGGACGAGGCACTCTGTGATTTGGGAAAACAGGCCCCTTAGAGAGTTAGATAGATTTCAGGAAAAAGTTTAGTGAACCGGATTCCTGCCTCTTTCCATACACAGAAAAAAAGGCTAAAATCATTAATGGAAATACCCCTTCCCCGTGACTAGCAGTTACCTTCTACCGAGATGCGTGCTTGGCTGCACACACCCCCTGGCCCAGACCACACAGATCCTGGCCGCTCCCCCACCTCTTCAGAGCAGCCCCGCAGAGCTACTGCGAAGCTGTCTCCCAGGCTACAGTCCTCGGTAAGATCCGGAAGAAAACTCAGCTCACGGCTCCTACGTTGTGCATGTTTAATGCCAGTCAACAGGTTCAACACAGCTGCCCCTTCCAGGGACACGCCCACCCTCTCCAGGGCCCTCCTGCCGGGCAGCGGGCCTCTGTGGCCGCCCTTCTGCAAGGTGACCCCAGTTCTGGCCCTGTCCCCTCCCCCAAGCCCCACAGATTGCCGGTGTTGTCACTGTAGCCTAGACCGACCAGGCTCTGCTGGACGTTCTCTCCCGTGGTCGCCCGAGCGAGACCTGGGCCCACCTGACTTGCTCTCAGCCTTTCCGGCGCTTTCCTCTGCGCAGCGCGCACCTTCGCCCCGCCTCGCACGGGACGGCCACCGCGTGAAGCGGACCCAGTTTCTCGGCCCGAGCTGGGCCCGAGCGCCCCCAGCCGAAAGGCCTTCGGCTCCCTACCCCCAACCCCTCGCGCCGCGGCCCCGGCGCCCCGCGGCCGACCCCCCAAGGGCCCCGGCCACCTTTCAGGAGACGAGGTCGCGGGCTCCAGGCACGCGAGGCTGGTGCGGGGCGGCGCCACCAGTAGGCCCGGGTCCGCAGCAGGCGGCGTGGGCGGGGGTGGGGGGTGCGGGCGCCTGCGCTCAGCGAAGGGCGGGCGGGGGTCTCGCCGCCCGGGCCCCCGGGCCCCAGGGCGCAGTGCTCGCTGCATCCGCAGGGTGGCAGCACAGCCCGCGCCGCGCGGTGCTGGGCTGGCGTCCTCGCCCGGGTCCGAACCCTGCCATCGGGCGCTGCTCGCCGTGCCCGTTCGTGGGAGTCCCGCCCAAGGCGGGGGGCGTCCCGGGCTCCGAGAGCCATGTTTCGGGGGCCCTCGTCCTCATCCCTCGTCGCCCCTAGGACGCCGGGTGGGCGGCGGTCAGGGTCCCCGTGTCCAGCTCGGGCCGCCTCCGCCCCTCCCCCGTCTCGCCGAGGCCCGGGGTCCTCGGGCGCCGCCCCCGGGAGGGGGGCAGCACGCGCCCGCCCCAGCGTCCAATCACCCAGGCCGGGGGGCTGCGGGGGTGTCCGGCCCTCCGTCTCCGGCTCAGACCCCCAGCCCGCGCGGGGCGCACCCAAGCCCCACGCGCAGCGGCGTCTGGTGGGCGGGGAGGGGGTGGGCGGCCTCCGGAACGAGCCGCCCTCCAGGCCGCGACCCCAGAACAGAGATGACAGCTGGTCTCTACTCCTCGCACCCCTCGCTCGGCGAGTGGGTGCGCGGGGCGGGGGTGGCGGGGGCGGCGCCCTTTCCCAGCGCCCGCGAGTGGCCCCCGCCGGTTCTGAATGCAGAGATTGGGCCTCTGTGAGCGCCCGTCCCTCCCCTCTCTCGGTCGGGCCCCCACTGCCGAGCCCCCGGCCTCCCGACGCTGGTTTCCCCCTGCGGGTGCCCCCACCTCGTCCCCCCTCCCCCGCCGATCCCCCGCCGCCCCCCACCCCCTTCTCATTAGCATAGCAGCTGCTCGCCGAGCGGAACCCGCTCGCAGGAAAGGGCAGAGGCCTCGAGGATGAATGGGGCCCGCGGCTTTGGAGGGGGCGAGAGAAGAAAGACCGACAGACGGACGCGCCGAGGGACAGTCCGACGTACAGCCAAGCAGAAGAATGCGCCGGGCAGAGGGAGGGGCGTGTTGGCGGCGAGCGGGGAGCCCAGGCCTGCCGAGGCGGAGTGGTGGGGGAGGGCGGCCTCCCCGAGACCCCGGAGCCCCGGGAGGGGCTGCGCTGGAGGCCTCGGGAGGAGAGGAGCCGTCGGTGATTCCCAGACTTCCCAGGGCCTGCACCCGCAGGCTCCGCGGCCTCAGGCTTTGTTTCCCAGTTGCACGCAGCGCCTCCTTTCCTGTCCTCAAGGCCCGGGTGGACGCCGGCCTCCTCTCCGCAGGCTCCACTGCGACGTCAGGAGGTACTTGGCCTTCCGAAGGTCAGAACTGCAGGGCCGCGTCCCTGTGCCTGTGTGCGACCGGGGCTGTGCCTCCCTGCGCTGAGCCAGGGCCTTTGAGGGACAGAGCCCGGAAGGCAGCCCCTTCCCTCTCCTCCTCCGAACCCGTCGCTTTGGCCCTTCGCTCTGGCCGGCTGTGTCCTGGCTCCCACGCCTGCTGGCTTTGGACATCACTCTTTCTGGCTGACCATTTTCCTGCATTTCCTGGTCTCCCTCTGGCATCCCTTCCAACAGTAAACACTTCCTGCGTCCGGCCAGGGTCAGGTCAGAGAGATGGACAGTTGGACAGGAGCTGCCAACACTCCTGGCCGGGGGGGTGGGGGGGGTGGTGGGAGGTGGGGGGGAGTGGGGCGGGCCCTGCCCTTGCCCATTTGGTCTGTCTGCTTTCTCCATGGCAGCCACTCCAGGGGTCCCAGAGGCCCAGCCCCGGGGAGGGTCAGCTGCGCCTTCTTTCTCTCCCTGGCCACAAAAAGACTCGAAGAGCTGTTCCCACCCCTGAAGACCTGCCTGAGGCGGGGTGGGGGGGACTCCCAGGTGACAGGGGTCCCAGAGTGGGAGCCTGCACCCTCTGCTCATCTGTTTATAGCTTTGACCCCCTCTCCTGCGCGAGTGCCTGGGGTGGGAAGTGGAGACGAGGTCCGGCCCACCTGGGGTCCAGGTAGTGCCCAGGCCTTATACCCCAACAGCGTCCAAGTTCTAACACCTCCTCCTTTGGGGCCAGGCACCCCCAGCACCCTCAACCACTCCCCCTGAAGGCTCAGGTCAGGCCTTGCCCTGGGGCCTCATTTGCATCAAATATTCCACTCACCTCTGTGCCGTCTAACGAGGGAGCTGGTCCACCTAGTGGGCCAGCTGGGGGTCAGTAAATGCTTGTGTAACCAACTGAAAATTCACTCGGAAAATCCTCAGGGCAGAACAGAGTTGGAGATGCAAAGTAGGAACAGGGTAAGGGCAATGCGTCTGTCTTGGGACAAAATGTAGCTGCGCCCCCCTGAGGGGAAGCTGCCACCCTCAGGCTTCTCACAGGGGCTCTGGGAGCTTTACAGGAGAAAGTTATCTTGTAACTCTCGAGTCCCAGTAAAGTTAGAACTTCCTTCCGTCTCCTAAGGGGGGCCTGATCCCTCCTAAGACCCCCGTCTTTCTTCCTTCCGTCTCCTCTGGGCGGGCTACTCTTGCCCCTGGGGGATGTCCTCCCCTGCACCCTCTCCCATGCAAGCTTCCAGGGTGGACCCAGAGTTGAACTCGGGGTCTGTGCCCTGGGGGAGTGGCTGCCTCATCTCCCAGGCACCACCAGGGACCGGAGCAGAGGAAGGGGTCTCTTACTCATCAGAAGTTCCCCAAAATTTAAAAGATACCCTTTCTGTGCAGCAGGTGGTCCAGCAGAAACCCACAGTAGCAGGGAGCTAGAGGGGCCTGATCCCTGCTAAGGGGGGCCTGATCCCTCCTAAGACCCTTGGCATCTCAGGCTGGCTTTGGGAAGGGGAAGGGCGGGAAGAGCTTCAAGTAGAACTTTCCACGTGGAGGCCTTTGCCAGGGAGCAGAGGAAGTGGTTGTGGGCGCCCTCAGGTGCCCCACTCCCATGGCTGGAAGCAGGCAGGCGGGCCCTCACAAGTCCTGTGCGTGGCCACTGCGGTGCCTTTGAGCTGAGCCAAGAGGCAGCTTACCAGGCTCTGTCTTCAGGTGGAAACAAGCCAAGCGCTGCACAGCCGTCACCCGCAAACAGCATGTTGCCGCCTGACCCTCGTCCCGGTGCCAAGCCCAAGAAGAACCAACAAACTTTTTTTTAATATAAAAAGATCAATGAAAAATTTATTTATAAATTTTTCACGCTGGGCTACAAGTCTATATCGTACACTCAGGAATGTGCTGCAGACTTCATCCAGTTAAAAGTGATCACACCGGGACCCATACACAGCTTCCATGTAAGCCTAGAAAGTCTTAACATTAATTAACATAATTAAAAAAGGTATTTGCATCTAGAAAAAATATACAGAAAAACTCCTTTTGGAGTAATCTGTGCCTCAGTTTCAATGTCTGCTTGTTTCACTGACATTATCAATATATTCTTCTCACACAAAGTTTTATAAAAAGCCACAGATGACTGCCCAAATCTGACCAGCCACGCACAAAGGGCCTCCACCCACCTGTGTCCTCAAGTGCTCCCCATTTTTGCACGAAGGGTCAGCAGCACTTCTACCCAGGGGAAGCCTCATTTAAATTTGAATAATTCAGCCTCCCTTTTATTTCTCAGGATCAAAACAACAAGGGGTGTGGGGTTGCATAGAAAATTGGAACCTCTGAAACCAGGAAGGGCGCCTTTCGGGACAGAAAGTGACGCAGAAGCACCGCCTTCGTCCTAGGTCCTCGCGCGGCCCCTCCCGGCGGCCCCTCCCCCGTGGCAGGATTTTCGGATTCGAATCGGGTCCTTGAAGCTCCGGGAGGCTGAAGAGGGGCAAAGCGGCCCTTCAGCTCACTCAGCAATTAGCACAAGAGATTCACAGTCTTATAGGCATTTTATAAAAATATAAATATGGGTACAGTTGCCCTCACAACGCTGGATACAACGCCCTTTAAAATTGGGTCTATAACCAAGATTCAAAAAATACACCTAAAACTTGGCTTAAAATATGTTAATATTTTATATTCTGTCATAAATGTTATGACATTTAATCGTGGCAAATCCATTTACTTTTTTAAAAAAAGTGTGCAATCGACTGTTAACTATAATAGAACTCACTAGAAAAGGCTTGATCCCCACCCCCACCCCCCCATCACCGCCACACCCGAGCACCCAGGCTCCCGCGGAAGCTTTGCAAACCGGCAGGCTTGGGGGATGGTGGCCTCTCACCGGACAAGGCGGAGGGAGGCCGGGGGCTTCCAAAACTCACGCGGAATTGTGTGTGTGAGTGTGAGAGAGAGGAGGAAAGGGAGGGCGGGGAGGAGGGGAGAGAGGTGAGGGAGAGAAGCCGGAGGGAGACGGAGCAGCACGGGGAAACCAGCAGGCTGGGCGGTATTTCAGTGCAACCAAGAAATGACAGACTCAAGTTTTTAGTTTTAAGACTAGAAAAAAAAAATGCATCTTCCCCCCCATAACCACATTGACCACGCGAAATATTTTCCAAACAGAAAACTCAGGCGCACAAACAAAACCCACAAATATGCACACACGTGATAAATAGTTTAGAAGCCCGGGAAGAGCAGAGCGTCGTCTCCGTCGCGCGTCGGCCACGGGTCCTTCCACCTTCAGGAGAACATTTTGAGCGGAGGATCCGGTGTCTCGGGATTCCGAACTTGCTGGTAGCGAGACTCAAATTTCAAAGGGGCTGGAGCCCGCGCCCTGCCCCCACCCGCGCGGCGGCGGGCGGGGCCGTGGGAAGCGCTCCGGCCGGTCCCCGGCGGCCGCGGGGGGCGCCGACCCCGGGCCGCGGGTGGGCGGGCGCGGCTCCCGTGGGCACCGACTTGCGCGCCGGACTTGTGGTGGCCGCGGGCGCCGAGGGCCGGGCGCACACCGAGGTAGTTGGAGGGAAGGTACAGCAGGGAGGACACGCGCGGGGTCCGCGCGCGGGTCGGGGTCCGGGCCGGCATCACCGGCCGCTGCCCGCGTACTTGGCCTTGGTGATGAGATAGAGCACGATGTCCTGGTGGCCGCCGAACGCGGCGATGTGCAGCGCGCTCCAGCCGTCGCGGTTGGCCAGGCGGATGTCGGCGCCGAACTTGACCAGCAGCTTCACGAGCTCCAGGTTGCCGTCGATGACCGACTGGTGCAGCGCCGTCTGGCCCTCGGGCCCGAACGAGTTCACGTTGAACTCGCAGTTGGTCATGTTCTGCAGCAGCGACTGCAGTTCCTGCGTGTTGCCCTTGCGCACGGCCTCCTGGAAGATGCGCTGCGTCTGCGGCGCCGAGCAGGTGGACAGCTCGGCCTGGCTCATGCTGCCGCCGGGCGCTGGCCGCAGGCCGGGCCGGGGCTCAGCGCGGGCGGCGGCTTCGGCGCGGGCCCCCGGCTGCCTCGGGGCGCGCCGCGGCGCATGGAGGGCGCGGCGCCCCTGGGCCCCGCACGCCGCCGCTAGGCGCTCCGGGCAATGGGGGCCAGGGGCCGCCGCCGCGGGACCCCCGCCACATCCAGCCGCGCCCGGCGGGCGGGCGACCGGGGCGGGCGCTGCGCTCGCGGGGCCGGCCGGGCCGGGGCGGCGGCGCCGCGCGCTCCCGGTCCTTGCTCGCTCCGGCTGCGGCTCCCACGCGGCCCCCACGCGCCTCCCCACGCGCCGCTGCACTCGCCCACCCGCCCGCCGCGCCTGGGCGACTTTTACCTCCTTTATATTTGCATAACAATAGGGCGCCCGTGACGCGCGCGCCGGCGGCCCGCCGATTGGGCGGCGCCCGCGTGGGGGCGGTGCCGGGGCGGGGCGTGTCGGGGGCGTGTCGGGGGGTTGTGCAGCGCGGCAGGGGGCGCTGGTCGCCGGCCGCACGGGGCCGGGAGCCAGGTGGCCGTGTGTGTGTGTGTGTGTGTGTGTGTGTGTGTGTGTGTGTGTGTGTGTGTGTGTGTGTGTGTGTGTGTGTGTGTGTGTGTGTGTGTGTGTGTGTGTGTGTGTGTGTGTGTGTGTGTGTGTGTGTGTGTGTGTGTTGGGGGGGGAGTCCGCGTCTCTACCGTCGTCCCGCCCACTCTCCCTCCGGCCACCCGGGGAATTCCAAGCTCCCTGTGAGGACAGATCAGGCCCGGCCCAGGGCCGAGCGCGACCCCGAGGGGACCCGAGGGCGACCTCCCCTGGGTGGGTCTTCGCGGGCATTTCAGACTCGGGGGGCCTGGGTGGAGATCCCGGGTCTCACTCTGCTCTCCTGGAGCGCTGGCCACGGACCCTCAGCGTTCCCAGCACCCCGGGCGCTCGCGGTGACGAGACCCGCCAAGCCCGGCCCGCGGGACGCATTTCCACGAGGCTGACACCCCCATGAAGAGCGCGGGCGTGTGACCTCAGCCACGCGGGGCCCTCCCGCTCGAGGACGGCTCCCCTGGCGGCCCGGGTCACCCCGAGTTTGCTCCCTAACTTGAGGGGCACGAGGGGCCAGGCCCTGAGGCTTCCGCCCTGCCCGGAGAAGCAGCAGGTCTGTAGGTGCGGAGGCCCAGGGCTGGGGGCGGTTTGGCAGTGGGGCTCCTCAGTGGGGGCCTGCCGCGCTCTCCTGGGCCACCCCCATCAGCACGAACGGGACCGGTAAGGCCTGGCCAGGTGAGCAGCCCCAGGGAAGGTGCCAATGCTGCTCTGAAAGAGAACTCTGAAATGACTCATTTCCAAACAGTAAACGCATCTTCTATTGACACTCGAACACTGCAGCCCCATTTCCTCGATAGGATTGAACAGTCCAGAGCTCTGCCGTGGTCGTTGGAAATTAAGGAGGAATGAATCTCGGAGCAGTAGGCCTGGGGCAGGGACTGGGATTGTTTCAGAGGCTGCTGCGAATTCCCGGGGAGGCAGCTCAGGGCCTCGGCAGGGAAGACCACCCTGTTAGGCCTTGTTTGGGGATGAGCTCGGTGGGTGTCTGCCCCATGCCCCCCAGGCCTCGAGACTCAGGGTGAGCCCTCACCTTGCTCCGTGACCTGGGAAGAGTTGCAGCCAAACCGAAGGAAACACTGGGCAAGACCTCAGGCCTGACCCTGGCTGACTCCCTCGGGGTCCTTCCAGTGGCCGGGGAGGGCCGCCAGAGCCCCTTGCTTAGCTCTTCTCTTCCTGAGGCTGGTGGTCCAGCTGCTCTGTTCAGACCTAACCACCCCCCTACCCCCAGGAGCTCTCCACTGTGCAGGTGGGTAAGCCCGGGGCTGTGCTTGGCCTGGCCGTGGGTGCCCCTGTTGGGAGCCCCTCCTTTGCCCCACTCATCCTGTGGGGACGTGTCCATGGGCGCAGTAAGGGGGCCTGGATTAGCGGCTGCTGAACTGACCACCTCCCCAGCACCAGAGTCAAGGCATGGCTCGGAGGGAGGCCCAGCTGAGGCTGTCCTGGGCTCTGTGCACCCAGACCCACGTTCACCTCTGGGCAGGGACCCTTGGAGTGGGGAGGTGTGACCCTGTGCAAGGCCATGACCTGTTGGGCAACCCGCCCCTGCCTGCCGCTCCCTGGAAAAGCATGGAGGGGAGGGATCTCTGAGGACATGTCTAGGGCAGGACCTCCTTCCAGTCACATCTGTGGTTTTTGTGTATCCGCCAGGGCCTGGCTGTGCCCAGGGCCGTCCCCAGAAGGTGGTAGGTTCACAGAGAAGCCCCAGCCCAGGTGGGCTGAGGCCCCCTGGCCTGGAGAAGAGCATCTGGAGACCCCACTGGGTCCGAGAGCAGAGCCTGGGAGAAAAGTCCCATTGACACCCCTGGCGGGCGTCAGACAAAGGGCCCCTGTGAGCTCAGTGTGGGAACGCGCGGCCGCCACCTCGAGCCATGAAATCGTCAGCTCGGTGCCCCTGGCAGGGACGGTGCGGCTGGAGTGGCCACAGGAGCGTAGCCTGAGGTCGCTGCCCGCCCCACCCTTGCTTCGCAGCATGGGTCAGACAGGTGTAGCTCCGGCTACCACCTGGGCCTCCCCCTCAACGTGCTGCTCGTTTGTGGGGCTGGGGTGATGGCCACCCTGTCCACCTGTCCACGGGGAGCCGATGGAAGGCCCGTGGCTTCTGCTCCACCGCGGCTGAGGGTAATTTTTCTCGGGGTCGCTCGGGTCCACGCCCCATGTGCCAGGAGCTGCCCTGTTCAAGGACAGGACAGGGAGAGGGACATGTGGGGCACGGGCTCCAGGAAGCACTTGCCCATGTTTGCTGAAGGACATGTCCGAAAGGAGGATGTTTGTTCCAAATGCCTTGCGGGGGGAGGAGGCTCATCCCTGCAGACCCAGTCCTGGGGCTCAGAGAAGCCCCTCCCATGTGCGTGGCATTCCTTGGTGGTGTGGTCACTTCCACAAACAGGCAGGGGGCTCACTGGCTCTGAGGGAGAAGCCCTCAACCTGGATCTGGGGGGACAGACCCAACCCTGACTGCAAGCCTGGACCCCTGTCCTCCTGGGAGCTGGCCCAGGGGTGACACCCTGGAAGGCCATGGTGGGATGGAGTCCAGGGCTGGAGAGGGCTCGCACCTCCTTCTGGGGACCTTCCCCAAGGCTGGGAAGGTCTGGGAGGGGCGGCCGGGAGAGGACAGTGTGGAAGGGGCGATGGCCAGAGCTGGGCCAAGGCCCGTGGCCACCTTAAAGCGCTCGGCAGGGGTGGGAGGGTGAGCGCGCAGGCGGGCAGTGGGGGCGGGGCTTCCAGCTAATTCATTAAAATGTGTCGGGGAGCGTGGGAAAGAGGAGAGTGTTTCTTCCCAGCAGCCCAGACACCTGGTAGAAGGGCCGAGAGGATAGAGATCAAATAACAAACACTCAGCCCCGGGCCAGCGGCGGCCTGAGCGGAGGAAGGACGCCCGGGGCAGGAACTGCAGCAGACAATCGCTGCAGCGGCAGGCCTGGCACCGGGGCCACAGCCCACCCTGTCGGCCTGGCGTCTGACCCCTAGCCCAGAAAGGGGCCTGAAGCGGTCACGGGGCACGGAAGGCACTTCCCGATGGGCCAGGACCAGGGTGGGGGCTGGGGCCTAGGATGGGCTGGCAGGGAGCGAGTGAGCCCGGAGGGTCCCCGGACAGCCGCAGCCAGTCTGGGCAGCAGAGGGGTGGGGAGGCGGGAAGCCCAGCTGGATGGGGCGGGCGTGGCGTGAGGACCAGGTCCCAGTCAGCTGTCCTCTCCTCTCCCTAGAGGGCTGCGCAGGGGGAAGGGCAGAGCGGAGCTGGGGCCGGACCTGCCTGGCGGGCCTGGAAGGACACGGGCCTCGTCTCCCTGAGCCTGTGGTCCTGGCCTCTCCCTGGCTCCGGCCTCTGTCTGTCCAGGGCCGGCTGCGACACCAGGGCCTCGGGTCACAGAAGAGTCTCCAGGATGCAGCTGGGCTGGGGAGCGGGGCCGGCACCCCCGGCTGCTTCCTCTTAACCCTACGGGGGGGAGGAGTGTGGACGGGGCTGCCGTCCCAGGACAGGACGTGCGGCTGGAGGTCCTGCTCTTGGAAGCAGCACCCCAGCGCAGAGGGTCCCCGCCCTGGTGGGCGCCCACTCACCCTGGCACCCCTGCCCACCCCTTTGGCTCGGTGGCAGAGCTGGCCCTCGCACGCAGCCCACGTCCCTGGGATGGCCTTCCTCTCTCCATCTGTGGGGCGACGCCCTGGCCCAGCAGGCCCCTGGGTTGCTGGGGAGCTGAGTGGGTCAGTGCCGGGCACCCAGCAGGGGGCTACACCCTGGGGGGCTCAGAGGCATTGGCCACCCTTGTGTGGTCAGGAACAGAGGGACGGGGCAGAGGCCGGCATGGCACCGTCCGTGCCCCGCGGGCCTGCAGGTGTGCCCCGCCCTGGGGAGAGGCGGCACCCTCCCCCGCCCCCAGGCCCCGCCACTCGGAGGCTTCCGCCTGGCTCCTCAGCAAATCTGAGCTGGTTTCCGCCCCGGGGCAGGAAGGACAGGAAAGGGATGTGAGCCGGGGTGGGTGTGCATTCCTGGGGGTGAGCCAGGAGGAGGCAGGCGAGGGCAAGACGGGTCTGTGCCCAGGCCCTCTGCTCGCAGGAGCCCCGACCCGGCTCCACCGCCCGGCCCTGTGGGCCCTCTGGGTGTTGGCACTGGCTCTGAGCCTTAGTTTCCCTTGGGAGTGGGGGCGGCAGCAGCTACTTCCTGCCGTTGGGAGGATGGAGGCTCAAACGCACATGTGCTCAGGGCCCTCCAACACGGTGCTGACTGCTGGTCTCGCTCACGCGAGGAGGCCACCCAGCCCTGAGCCTGCGTGAAGGAAAGAGGCCCTGTAGGAACATGGCCCAGCCGGGGCCTGTTGCCTAGGAAGGACCCCCATCCGCGCTCACTGGAGTCTGAAGCGCCAGGAGGGTCTCGAGGGCAGCCCGGCTGGGCCCCGGGCCCGCTGCGGGGAGTGAGTGGTGCAGGGGCCGGCACGTACCGCCACAGCAAGGTGGGTGGACCACGCAGCACATGGGGCCCAGCCACCCGTCCTGCACCCCTCCAGCCCCGCTGAGCGCCAGCAGACTTGGGGAGCCCCCCCCCGGTGCGGCCCTCGCGCCTCTGCCCAGGCCGTTTCCTCCTGCAGGCATGCCTCCCGAATGCCTCCTTGCTGAGCGCCGGGCAGTTCTTGGCTCAGGGTCCAAGCCTCCTGCCCGCGAGGAAAGCTCCGTCTTCCCGGGACGGCTGCGAGGGACTGAGCGCGCTCGGGGCTATGGGGTGAGACGGTACCCAGCAGCGGGAGTCCACGGCCACCACCCGTGCAGCTTTTCCACTTTATTGCCGGCTGCCTGGGCCCCCAGGGGTGAGGCAGGCCACAGGGCCGTGGGCCCAGTCCTCAGGAGGGGCTGCTGGCTGGGCTGGGGGCTCTGCTCGGCTCGCGGGAGCCGGGGACACCTTCCAGAACCTCTCGGAAGTTCTCGGCGACTCGGCCCAGGTGGGAGCCCTCCCAGAAGACTTTGCCGCAGCCCGTGCAGCAGTAGAAATGCCGCAGCCCCGGCCTCCGCAGCACGCCTGCCGGGACCCCCGACAGCTGCAGTCGGGTGCCGTCGCCCAGTGTGGCCGGCACGCGGCTCTGCAGGTCCTCCTCCTCCAGCCAGCGGCAAGAGGGCTCGTAGGTGCAGCCCCCAGGGGCCTCCTCTGGGGCTGAGCCTGGACAGGCGGAGCAGCCACCCTGAGCCCCCGCCCTTAGGCATGCGGCTCCCACCCCACTCTCTCCAGGGGCCCCTCCTTCCATTTCCCTAGCCACCCCCCCACCCTGCCTCCCCTACCCAGGGACCTCTGGATCACAGGTGACTGACCCCTCTCTCTTCCCAGCCCTCCCTGACACTGCCCCCCAATCCCCCAGGGCACAGGGACCAGCCCCTCAGAGTGGTCCCCTCTGCCCCATCCTGGGGGGGGTCCAGATGCCGGGGCCCCTTGTGTCCTTGGTGGGTGCTCCCAGGGCTCACCTGTCTCCCGTTCATCCTCGATTTGGGCGGCCTCGTCACCTGTCAATCAAGGATGTCAGGGTCTGTTCTAAGGATAGACTGGCAGCCCCAGCGCCCACAGGGCACCTTGAAGTGCCCAGCCTTTCCCCCACCCCCAGCAGAGAGGGCAAAGGGCAGGGGACCAAGAAGCTTTGGCGCCAGCCCATGGGAACTCACACCTTGGGAGGTTCTTGGGGCTCAAAGGTCCCTGGGAACCATGTTCTGGGCGTAAGATCGGCCGATTAGGGAACTTGGGGGCCTGAGAACCGGCGGGCAGGGGGGGTGGGGGCGGCCCGTCGGTGGCGATGAGCAGATAAGCCCACTGCCAAGGAGGGAGTTTCGCAACCAGCCAGCACCAGGTCGGTGGGCGGGCAGGGGCCCAAGGGACCGCTGGAGCTCAGGGTGTGGGAGAGACCCTGGGAGGCGGCCTCCTCCTGACCCTGCGGGAGGGCCCCACCCGCACCGAGGGCACGGTGTGACGGCCAGGCCGGCAGCAGCCAGGGGCCAGTGCGGGATGGAGGCGGCGACGGCCGAGGAGCCCTGGCCAGCAGGTGGGAGAAGCGTCCCCCAGGCCCGTTGACCCTCGTAATTTGCTTGGCAAACATTTCTTTGCAGATGGTTCCAGATTAACTGCAGCCAGATCTGAATGGACGAGGCGCCCAAACCAGCCCTGTCGCCCCCGTGGAGCCCAGCGAGGTCATGACCTCCGTCTGGCCTCCCTGCTCCGCCACAGCCTGTCTGGCCCCAGCCCTTACCTGCCAGCTCGTGAGGGTGCTGCCCAGGACAAGTGTGAGCCTCTGGGTGGGGTGTCGGGGGCTCGGCGGGGCTGGAGCCGGGGGGGGCCCTGTGGGGGGCGCTGCTTGTGCCCTGCCCCTCCCCCCAGCCTCCAGCACGCCCTGGCCACGCTGTGGAGAGCTGAGAGCTGCACAGGGCCGGACACAGGCCGTCGTGACAGCGCAACCACTACGTGGGTGGCCCCAGATCTCCGAGGGAGGCGGGAAGGACAGTGAGAACAGCTGGAGGAACACCAGCTGTGCAGAGGGGCCCGGAGGCACCCCGGTCTCAAGCTCACCCCTTCGGCTGCCCCAAGATGCCCTCTGTAGCCACCCCATCCCGCCCTCCACGGAAGGAAACTGAGGCCGGGCCCCTGAATAGGACCTGCCCTGGTGGGGGCGGACAGCGGGGCTCGCCCTCCTTCCTGTGCACCCAGGCTCACCTGCGTTCAGACCGCTACTGGGCAAGGCCAGCGATGCAAGTGTACGCAGGTGAACGTGTGCGCTCTGCCCGCGTGCGTTCATCTGTGCGCACGTGACCGAGTGTGCACGGGCACACGTGTGAGAGCGCATGTGCCAGTGAGCGTGTGTCTTCATGTGCAAGATACACATATGCGTCCGTGTGCAGGTGCGCTCCACGTGTGGGGCAGGGTGACTGAGCAGGGCCCACGGCAGAGAAAGTGGGGGACACTATCCTGGGGGCCCTGAGTGCTGGAGCTTCCCGGTCTCCTGGACCAGTGGCCTGCACACCACACAGAGGGGAGCAGAGGCCGTGGCCCTCGTCCCAGCCCTGGGCACTGTCCACCCCCACACCCCCACCCTGGCACCGGCACCTCCCTGGCCGTCCCCGGAGGTTAGCCCTGGGAGCATGCAGCAGCTGGGCCACTGCCCACAGACTCCACGGAGCCCTCTCCTGAGCGAGGCACACTCACCTGTACCGCTAGGGCCTTCTGGGTGGCCGCTGAGCCACACAAGCTGCTTCATTACATCCTTGGAGACCTTCAGGTACTGGTGACAGTTGCAAGCCTAGGGACGGAGGAGGTGCTGAGTCTGTGGAGATGCTCTCCGTCCCTCCAGCCCCAGCCCTGTGTTCCTTGCAGCTCTGGGTCTGCCCAGGGGCAGACCTGTGAAACCACAGAGACGCACGACACCTCCCTTCCTCTTCTTGCAAGACCATGGGGCGCACCACCTCCTGGGAGCCCTCCCTGACTACGTGGCTCCAAGTGGGCCCTGGGCAGGCTCTTCTAAGTCCTAAGATGCTAGAGGCCTCTGCCGTCACCCAGCTGTCCTCCCTAAATCCAGAGCCAAACCTGGGCCCCCTGGGATGGTTCAACATTGGTGGGGGACGCAGGCCCAGCATCAAAGGGTCAGGGTGGGCGGCCCTAGAGTTGCTCTGACCCCCTCAGCCCATTTTGGGGCATGCTGGGGCCATGTCAGTGTCCATGCCTTTTTTTTTTTTTTTTTTGTGGTATGCAGGCCTCTCACTGTTGTGGCCTCTCCCGTTGCGGAGCACAGGCTCTGGACGCGCAGGCTCAGCGGCCATGGCTCACGGGCCCAGCCGCTCCGCAGCATGTGGGATCTTCCCGGACCGGGGCACAAACCCGTGTCCCCCTGCATCGGCAGGCGGACTCTCAATCACTGCGCCACCAAGGAAGCCCGTCCACGCTTCTTGATGACTCCTGCTGCCTGCCCTGTGCCAGGGGCTGGCATGGTCTGGCGGCTCCTGGGCACCGAGTGTGTGAGGGGCAGAGGAGCAAAGCCATTTTCGCTTCCACGCAGAGTCCGGGTCGAGGACACGTAGCGGGCTCAGCCGCACCGACCTTACTGTCCCCGAGGGTGGGGTGGGGCTTGTGGGGCCCATCCTGCCCTCGCAATTGGCCACCCTGGGGCTGCTCCATGACAACCGCTGCCTGGCGGGGTGTCAGGTCTGGACATAGGATTCCCAGAGCGAGGCAAGAAGATGGGGTGGGGGGCCCGGGCGCCCGCTGAAACCCAGCTCCCAGGCGGGTACATGCAGGTGTCCTGTCACGGGAGGGGGGGTGAGCCTGTCCACGGGGAGGGGGGGCCGCGATGGGTGCTCAAGTGACGGCTCCGGGCCCCCTCCTCACCTGGTGAGCCCTGTCAGTGCCCTGGACGACAGAGCGCCTGGGGTGGGTAGTAGGCGGTGGCCACGGGCTCCTGGAGCCACGGGCTTGGGGCGGGGAGAGGGCTCCTGCCCTGCCACCCCCCCACCCTCTTCCCACGGCCTTTCATCACTGAGCCTGCTTTACCTGTGGCCTCACTGCTTGGCCTCCAGCATCACAGCCCGGGGTGGCGGGGGGGGTGGGCAGGCGCCAGAGGGCGGGGCCGCCTCTGCTGGGGGGCTGGGGGGGCGGGGCTGATCCTCACGCAGGACCCTCCCCTGGGCCTCTCTGGGGGCCTCCCCCCACCGACCGCGGCCAGACTCTGGGCTGGCCTCCAGCACAGGGAGACCGCTGTGGGCTTTGCCCTCCTGGTTGCAGGTCCAGGGGCTCTTGGGGCAGGAGTGAGGGCAGAGCCCAGGCTGCAGGTCAGGCCCGTGGTCACTCCAGGCCCAGCTGGGGAAGAAGCTGAGAAAAGGCGGGCCGTCTAGCCTCCGGCCGCTGCCCTGGGCTGCCTGCCACAGAGGCCCAGGCTCTCCCTGTCCAGGCCACCCGAGGGGACAGCACCAGCAGGTGTGGGAGGGACGGCTAGCGGGAGGAGGGTGGGGTGGGGTCCTCCGCAAGGGGTCCGCCAGCCTTCCCAGGCCTGGTGGTGTGTATGCCTGGGCGGGGCCGCCAGCTCACGCTGAGTCACTGCGCAGACAAACGCCCGGTGCTGTTGTCCGTGAGGGCCGGCCCCACCCTCGGGAAGCACCGGTGCTAGTTTTCCCACGGCCGCTGCCCACTGTCGGGTCTTGCTGCCACCCTGGCCCCCACCCCCACTCCCGGCTGGAAAAGCCGGTTCTGGGCCACCTGCCCACCCCCAGTCCTGTGGTCCCCATCTGTAGGAGGGCCTGGCACCCAGGGCTTCCCTGTCCATATCCTGTCCACCTCACGGCCAGCAACGCTTGCCTCACCACCTGCTGTGGGTGGCCGCGGCCCTACCCTTGTGGGGCTCGGAGCTGAGCGCACAGCCATCACCCTCCCCACGCAAAGGGGGACGGAGCCCCTGACCTCCCGTTGTGGAGAAGGGGCCTCCGAGGGGCTGAGTAGCTTGCTCACGGTCACACTTTGGCTGACCTGGCAGGGTCCTTACCCCGCCAGCCCCCAGACAAGGGGGTGCGTGCAGGTGGTGTCTGAGCCAGGTCCACTTCCTGCAGGGCGTGTGCAGACCCCAGCCTCGGCTGCCAGCAGGTCTGGGCAGACGCCAGTGGGGGGCCATGGGCGCCCTGGACGGGTGGACAGTGTGGTCTTGTTGGTCCCGCCCCGTCTCCTTGCCCCCATCCAGCCTGGGAGCCTGGGGGCAGGGCGGGCCTCCACCCCCAGAGCCTGGCTGGGTGGGAGGGGCCAGGTGAGTCGGGCAGGAGGGGCTGGGAAGGTTCCTGGCTCCCCTGTCCCAGGGGTCCACCTGCATGCCTGCTTGCCACAGCTTCCGAGGGTGCTTGGGGCCAACGTCCACCGTGACGTCCAACCCCAGGGCATGAGGCTGCCTCTCCGGGGTGGGCTGCCAGCCGGGACTGGCCCAGGGAACTGGTGGTGGTCCGGGACCCAAAGCCAGGCAGGCCAGGTCTGGTGGTCCGCCCTCTACGGCCTGTTCCCTCCCCCCAGGCCCAAGGAGGGCAGGAAAGGCCACTTTCCTGGGAGGCGCCCCCAGTCCTTCGCTGGGCTTGGCGGGTGTGCGAGCTGGCGCCCTCCGTTCCTCTAAGACTGGGACTTGGGGAGGGGGAAGCTGGAGGGCTGAGGGGTCGGTTCCCAGGTGCTGGGAGCCATGCCCATGAGCAGGCCAGCTCTCAGCTCTGAGCCCAGGAATCCCACCCCCACCCATCACTCTCCCCGGGGAGCGACTGCCACCAGCGCAGCCAGAGCTGAGCAGGGGCGAGGTCACGGGGTCTGTCCTGAACTGTGTGTCCCCAGGCACGTCTGCTCCCACCAGCCGTGGACGCACACTTGCCGTGGTCCGTGGTGTCTGCTGTGCCACCAGGTAGTGGACGGCTGGTGCACCGGTGCCGGGAGTGGGGAGAGGGCTGTCCCTGGCAGGCCGGACTGGGCCACAGAGTGCGGTGGGAGGGGCCTCGCACACACTCCTGCCCAGAGCCCACCAGCCCCTGCCAGGGCTGAGAGCAGCGCCGTGCGAACTGCTTATAAACACCCTTGAAGCCCCATCAGCCCCGGGCCTCCCCGAGTGGGGTGCTGAGGGGGGCGCGGTGGGAGATGGGCCTCACCAGGGGCTGCCAGGGCACAGGGCGTGAGAGAGGACCAGCGGTCCCTAGGGGACAGGGCGGCAGGAAGTGGCCTTTCCAGGCTGGGAGCCTAGTGGAGGGACCCAGTTCTGAGCAGGACCTGGGCAAGGCTCCCCGCCCAGCCAGCAGCCGGCCTGACCATGCTCCCTGGCAGGCCAGGCCCACCACCCAGTGGGATGTGAGGTACGGTCAGTCTGGTACCCAGGCCCCAGGAGGCCCCACGGGCAGGGCGGAAGGGGGCTTGGGCTGAGGAGCTGTGACACGCTCTAGAGTAGTGGCCCATTTCTCGCTCACTTAGAGCAAATTTACAGCAAAGCACAGAAGAGCAGAAGAAAATAAACATCATCCCCGCGCGGGCACTGGGCGAGAAAAGTCAGCGTGGGGTGGCGGGGTCTCTGGCACCTCCCCGTACACACCTACACTCGGCAAGTGTCTCCTACTCGTGCCAGAGGGGCTGCAGGGCACCAGTGTCAGTTCCCAGGGCCCTATGGCCCATTTGGTCCCTGCCAAGCGCCACCCCCTGCCCCACCTTGCCTGAGGTCCTGAGAGCGGTGGGTCCAGAGGCCTCCCAGGGCTGCCTTGTGCACCATGACCCCCCAGAGCTGCCCCCAACAAATGGTGCAGGGCCAGGGACAAAGGGCTGGTATGAAAGACCCCCGGCCTGGGGGCGGGCCTGACACCTCGTGGACGGGCACTTAGGCGCCGCCCTGGGTCTGCTCCGCACCTCACTCTCCCACGCTGTCCGGCAGCACTTCGAGGGGTCCTGGGTCAGCTGCCCCCCGAGCCCCCTTCAAGACAAGCTGGCCTGGCCCAGGAGGGCCCTGCTGGCCCTGGCACTGGGTCGGGGTCTGGGAGAACTGGGGCCCCTCCCACCACAGCCGAGACCCCAGGCACTTGCAGGGTTCAACCCCCCACCTGCCAGCCAGGGGCACAAGCTGGGGCAGCAGGACCAGGCCCCAGGGCCCCGGGGAGGTGTGTGGTTGAGATGGGGCCTGCCTGGGAAGGTTTAAAATCCCAGCCAGTGCTTTTCTGACCTGTGAAGCAGGCTTGCGGCCCTCTATCCCCACTGCTGGAGACCTAGGATGGCAGCCCTGCAGGGGCCCCGCTGTGTACCCGCCCTGCCCCCAGGCCCAGGAAGGTCAGTTCCCACAGGCCCGGCCCCTCCCCCACCAGGCCACGGTCCATCCCCTTTGTGGGGCCGGGACAATGTCTCCGCAGACAGAGCGGGGGATGGGCCTCTGGCGCTGTCGGCACCCTGGGGGGTCAGGGGCCACGGGTGCCGGGGCCTGCGGTCTGTGACAGACCCTGACAGTGCCAGGTCTGGGCACACGCGTGTGCACTGGCACTCCGCAGGCGTGTGTCTCAGAAGCACCCAGGTCCTCGGGGTGCAAGGGCACCAGCTTTGGAGCAGCTGAGTGTGTCCACGTGTGGGCGTGAGTCAGGCATGTGAACACGGAGCCTGTGTGACCCGGCATGTCACGTGAGGACAAGGGGCCTGCGTGAGTGGATGTGCCTTTGAGTGCTCGCCCAGCCCAGCAGCCTGCAGTGCCCCGCACGGCGGTGGGGGTGGGGGTGGAGGTCCGGAGGTGTGTTCCTGGGGTGGGAGGAGTCCTGACCGGGAGAGTCCGCCTTTCCCAGCAGATGGGGAGGGGACAGTGGCATCTGGGACAATGGGAGGAAAGCCACGTGCCCCGGGCAGAAAGATAAGCATGGTGTCCAGGACACAGTCTGGACGACACAAGGCCTGACTGAGGGGCACTGCCCGGTTAGGGCCACCCCGGTTAGGGACTCACAGGAGGGTCTGAGCTCCTCCCTCAGGCTCTCTGGGGCCGGCAGGCCTATGGCCCGGGAATTGGTCACCCCCGCCCTGTGTACCTTGGTCCTCTCAAGCCTTCACCCCCTTCTCCTTCCAACTGTGCCAGCCCCGGCCCAGGGCCCACTTAGGACCTGGACGTGCAGACCCCGCTGCATGGCGACAGCCGGACTGACAGCCCAGCTTAGGCCATCTAAAGCCAGTCAGAATGAGACCCCACGTCCAGCTCACTTGGATGGGTCGGGCCAGTGTCCACTGAGGCAGACAGAGGGGTGTGAGCCACTGGGCCTGGACAGGTGGCCAAGTCCCCCCCTTCTCGTCGCATCCTGGAATCTGACACAAGACAGTCACAGCCCCCCCCCTCCAGGGGGGCCAGGGAGAACGCCGACCACTATGTGAATTTCAGATGAAACATGGGATTCTGCTCTGAAGTTCGCGCTTATCAGGGTCTGTCCTTGCATTTCCCAAGTCCGGCACCCAGCTCTCCCAGGCTCATAGAAGGAACAGAGAAAGTGAGAGAGCTGCACGGGAGGCCCCGGACGTGCTCCCACGGCAGGGAGACCCCAACGAGGAGCAGTGCACACTGTCCCCAGGCAGGCATGGCCAGGACCCCCTAGCTCTCTCTGTGAGGTGAGGGTGGGTGGGTAGCCACGTGCCCTGGGTTACATCAAACAGAATCTGGGCCAGAGGATGCCCTCTGGACCCAGGCCCTGGGGTGGCTCCCCATCCCCTTTGGCCCCTCAGCACCTCCCCCTAGGCAGCACATCCCCCTTGACGCCCATCCCTGGCAAGACGCTGGGCAGCACACACCCCCACTCCGTGGCCCCCAGTTATCCCCACTAGCTGGTTTTCCCCCTCCCCCCACCGTCCACACCGCCACAGCCCCAGCACCCTCCTAGGCGGCACGTACACCTCCCCTGTGGCCCCTGAGCACCCCACTGCGAGCACATAGCACCCCTCCCTCGAGCACACCCCCAGGCGGCACACAGCCCCCTCCCAGTGGTCCCGAAGCCCCCCCCAGGTGGCCATACCCCTCCACCGTCCCCGATGAGCCCGGGAGGCGCCCCCTTCCCGGGGCTCCCGGGCACCCCCAGCGCGGCAGGCGCGAGCCGTTCCCAGACGGGGGAGGGGCGCGGGCCGTGAGAACCGCCGGCGGCGGGCGCGTGGGAAAGCGGGAGGAGGGGCGGCGCGGAGGGCGGGGCGCGCCTGGGAACGGCCCCCGCCCCCGCCGGCCTTTGAAAGGGCCACTCAGGGCGCCCGGCCCAGATTCAAAAGCAAACGGCCGCCCGCCCGCCAGCCTTCCCGCGCCGGCGGGGGCGGGGGCGGGGGCGGAGGACCTCGGCTGCCCAGGGCCGTGTGGGAGGGGGCGGGCGCCAGCCGGCGGAGAGAGGGGTGGCAGGCTGGGGAAGTCGGGGAGGGGCCGATGCGGTACGGGTTGGGGGCAGCCCTGGTTGTCCTCCTCCCACCGACAAGTGGAGCTGGGCCCTCAGACAGCAGGTGGCAGCCCTGCAGCCTGGAGTCTGTCACCCACTCACATCAGGCCTGCACAGGGGGCCAGGGGACAGTCCTGCCCCCGTGCTCTCAGCCCAAGGAGAGGGGGGCTCCAAAGGGTGGTGGTATTCCCAGGATTGGGCTGGGGGCCTGGAGAGCTTCCTGGAGGAGGTGACATATAAACTGGGGCTTGGCAGGCCTGGTGGAGAGAGTGGGTGCTCAGGTGCTGCAGGAGCTGGGGTGTGATGTGGGGTCCAGTGCGGTCAGGAGGGACCGGTGTGGACAGCAGGCTGGAACGAGTCAGGGCGCTGGCAGTGTGGAGGGGTGGGCGTGGGGCTGAGCCCAAGGGCAGGCGTCCCCCGGCCCTTCCCCCTTCCTGCACCTTCCAGGGCCACTGAGTCAGGCCAAGCAGGAGAGGGCCCCCTCTTCTACTGCCACCTGCGCCTGGTGCAGTGCGTCTGACGAGATGGGGGGAGGAAGAAGCAGTCCCTACCCAGCTCAGCCCCCCACTTCCCGGGGGCCCCCCCTCACTGCACTCTCCCCCGCCACTCCCCCAGCTCCAAGGAGGAGAGCACCGTTCCTTCTCCCGAGGCCCTGCCCTACCCCTGGCTGGCTGGGGGCACACCTAGACCCCCACCTGCCCAGGTATCCACCTGCCATGCTGCTCCCCTGTGGAGACCCCGTATCCCTGTGGAGACCTTCAGGGTCTGTGCTGGTCCCAGATGTACCCGATGATGGGCTCTCAGCAAAGCTCCACCCACAGTGGCCCCGCTCAGGGTGGCGGGTGGGCGGAGAGTGGGGCTGCCTGGGAGGGGCTGGGAAGGGGGTGCGCCCACACCCCAGCCGGTCTGACCCGTGTGGATGGGGAGGGGCAGGTGGGCTCGCCCACCCACAGGGCACCCACTGCACTGCCCATCGACCCAGAGGCCCCTGCTCTGTGCGGACACAGATGGAGTAGCCACTGCCCGGCAGGCCCTACTCTGTCACCCTGAGGACCCTCCCCGACCCAACCCACAGCTCCCTGGGGCCTCGTCCATCTGCAGCCCTGAGGGGCTGGCTGCCTCCGGCCCCCGACCCCAAGGCTGGCGAGCCTGTCTTGCCTGCTGCATCCGGGGCCCAGGGGACAGAGGGTCTGCAGAAGCTAGGCCCGCTAGCCTGGGCCAGGCCCCCTGTCTTTGGAGCTGGCAGTACTCGAAAGGAAGAAGAGACCACCTTCCCTGCTGGATGCCAGCCTGGCCCCTGGGCCCGGTCATCCCTGCCACCGACCCCAGCAGCGGGGTGGGGGGCGGGGGCTTTCCTGGAAGGGCTGCTTGGTTTCCGCGAAAGCAGCTGTGGGCAGCGTGTGAACGAACGCACAGGCGGGGCTGCTGCCAACAAAACCTTACCTGCGGACCCTGAAGCCCGCATTTCATGTGATTCAGCTCGTGGGCTGCGATGTCAGACACCTGGGGAGGGTGCGCCTTCTGCCCTTCCGCCAGCCCCAGCCCCGGCCGCAGGACCCTCGGACTGAGATGGGTGCCCTCCCCCACCCACCCCACGGGCCTGGCGGGCATCGCCTGCCCCTCGCTCAGAAGGCAGGTCATCTGCGCCCCGCCCTCCCTCCCCTTTCTTTCGAGCCCACTGAGCGGCGGGTTTAGAGCTGGACTGACACCTCTGGCCAGTGGCTCCTGCTGGCTCCGTGGCTGGGGCTCAGAGAGTGGCACTGACGTGGGCCACGAGGGCACAGAGCAGCAGGATGGGAGACCCCAGACTTTGTGTTTTGGGTGTCCTCTTGCGGCCCAAGGTGTCTTACTGACCTTGGGCCTGAGAGCACAGAGCCGAGGGTGCCCACATGGTCTCTGCCCCTCCCTCCAGCTCCAAGAGGCCTGTCCTCTCTGGCCTGCACTAGCTCCCCCTGAGGCCATGTCACACCAGCCTGTCTTGGGGCCAGCGTCTTGGCCGTGGCTGTGGACTCGTCCCTCCATCCTGTGTGTCTGTGCACCAGTGTGCCCGCCGTCCCACCCTGCACTGTGACCTGTCTGGGCTACACGCCTGTCCTCTGTCAGGCGAGTCTGCGTCCTCTGCGTTCTGACTTGAAGCATCTCGGCCCTTTTAAAAAGTGAACATCCGTCAACATCCAGGAGGTACATCCTGGGGGGGGCCCCAGACTGCACATGGGAGCACCTCTTAGAAGCACACGGTGAGGACCAGGGTCCAGAGGGGAGTGGCCCTGACCGCCGGGCCCCGGGGCACCTTCCCCGCAGACAGACACAAAAGGAGCAAGGAGCCGGGTGCCTGGATGGGCGCCTGGCGGGAGCTGGGCTGGGGACTCGCACACCCGACCTCCCCGGGCGCTGACCAGCAGGTCCCCTGGCCCAGGCTGTTCCCAGGGCCTCAGCACACATCTCGGACCGCATGGGGGCCCCTGGTAGCCCTGCGGGGGGATGAGAGTCCCACGTGGGGCAGGCATGGTGGCAGACTACCAGACGGCTGGTGACCAGGCAGCCCTGCGTCCGTGCGATCCAGGTCCTCAGTTCACGCCAGCCCAGGATCCTTCCTAAAGAAGTGGGCCACCGGGAGCAGGGGTCCCCAGGCCCGTGCGATCCAGGTCCTCAGTTCCCCCAAGAGCCATCTGGTGGGAACCAAGGCTGGGCTCTGGACGAGACCCAGAGGGGAGGGGTGGGACCGAGAGGAAGGCCCTGCAGGCTGGGGGGAGGGCCTCCTGGGGCCATCAGCTGGGCCCACCCTGCTGTCACCTCCGGGGGGCTACGCTGAGCTTGCCGACGGGGCCAACACCCGGCTGGCATCCTGAGTCTTGGGGCGTGCTGGGCCCCAACCCCTGATGAAACCTGTCTGGTAGCTCCCGCCACCCCCGAGGCCTGTGACAGGAGCCAGCCGCCCGGGGTCTCTGCCTGTGCAGGGTAGGGGCCGCTCCTTCTGCAGCCTCTGTGCCTGTGTGACCCTGGGGGCACCGAGTGTGGGAACGGGGCTGGGGGCCACGTAGCACAAAGGCCGGGGAGGGGCGGGGTCAGTGGCCGCTGTGCCTCTTCCTGTCTGTTCCTGCATCTGCAGTTGGCCATCAGGGTATAGGGAGGGTCTCCGTGCTCGGGGACAGGCTGGGCATGGGCGCCCCGGCTGGCCCCTGGGTCTGGGAGGGCTCCGGGGCCCCCACCACTGCAGGCCCCCAAGTTGTGGGTGTGTGCGCTGGGGGGGCCACTGGCCCGGGGTTCCCCTCGCATGCCCAGGCCCCAAGAGCCCTCTGCCCACACCCGTTCCCGTGCCAGAGATCAGCCTGGGCGGCCTCCTCCACCCTCTCAGGGCCCCTGCCCAGACCTGGGGTCTCCCGGGGGGGGGTCTGTGAGCCTGTCCCCGAGGCCCAGCCTCCCGTAACTGCAGGCTCCCCGCCCATCACCCTCCCCTTCCTGGAGACCCCTGAGCTGGCTCTGCTGAGAGCTCCCTGAGGTGGGGTGACTGTCATCCTGCAGTGGCCTCTCCCCTCCTGGGGCCCACTTCTAAGGGCTGACGTCACTGGGGCCACGGCCCAATCCGCACCACAGCAGAGGGGGCCGGAGGAACAGAAAAATAGACGTTATGCCCGGCCACGCCTGGGCTCCTGCTTAGGGTTTTTTTAAACTCAAATTTCTTTGATAAGATCCTTTCCCATGGTGGACAGCACTGGGAATGTCCTCTTGGCGGACGTTCCCGATGGACAGTCCCAGGCCCAAGTCGCCAACTTCGTGGGCCAGGACCCTGCCCTCTACGAGAGACCCACTGCCCCTAGCCCACTGGGCCCCGGGGTGGGCGGGCGGGCCACCTCCCTGTGACAGGGGCCTCCCCCACGTGGCCGGGCACACAGTCCCTCCAGCCTCACTTGCCCTGGCCTCGCACCCCGACGAGCAGCCCCGAGAGTGGCCGGGCAGGCTCTGGGAACGCTTCGTGTGTCAAGTGGGTTTTCCCTCTGGGAACAGCACCAAAATAGCAGAAGGAAGGAAAAGAAAATGGAAACTCAGCCTGGCGGCGGGAGCTCTCCAGGGAGGCGACCAGCTCTGGCCTGGGCAGGGGCAGCAGAGGCTCTGAGCCAGCGTCCAGGGTGCTCGGGCCCTCGGGGGCGCAGGACGGGACCCTGCCGGCTGAGCACAGCACGGAGGCGCTCTCTGGGTCAGTCCTAAGCGTGCTGCTCCCTGCTGGCCGGCGGCCAGTGCCCTTTGATGTCCAGATGAGCGTAGGAGCCACCCTGGCCCTGACCGTGGCCTCTGAGTGCAGAGCAGGGTCTGCAGCCGCAAGGAGCTCCTGGTCACTGGGCCTCAGGCCATCACCTCGGGGCATCTGTGCAGCCCCTTTTCTGGGCTTCTTGGGGTCCACCTGCGAGAGGGCCACTGGTTCCCCTGGGCCGGCCCCGAGGACAGCATCGCTCTGGCGCTGGGCGGGCAGCCGTTCCCGGCCGCTGCTCAGGCTGAGCTCCTGAGGGGAGGCCGCGAGTACCGTGGCCGAGGGGCTCTGGGGGCAGGCGGGGGGGAGCATGGCCCGAGGTGCCCAGCCCGGGTGCAGACACTGCTGCAAGTCGGCAGTGAGACTCCTCTGCTCATCGTGACCAGCTCCACGGCCTGAAGACCACGGTGGGAACCAGTCCACTAACCCAGAGCCAGCTGGGTCCTCCCACCCTGCCCCGGATGCTTCTGTGGTGAGCGAGGCTGGGCTCAAATGCAGAAATCCGAGCTTCTCAGGGACCCCCTTCTCTGCCCGCCTGGCCCTGCCATGCCGGCCTTTTGGGGTCCTTGTGCACAGATGTAGATGTCCCCAAACAGCTGTCTGCCACCCAGGGAGGGTCCTGCCCTGGGGCACACCCAACCTGCCTCGCTCTGGAGCTGAGCCCCGCTGGAGGCTGCCGGACAGCCACGGACCTCAGAGGCTCCCCGGCCCTGGGACCCCCTTCCCGACTAAGGCCCACTGGGCGCTGCTGCCCAGCCTCACACCCGGGCTCCCACCTGCCACCCGTGTGGCCGCACACACAGGTCTCTGCCTGGCGCCCCGCCCCACTCCCGGCAGCCCCGTGTGGCCACTGGTGTGGCCACCTTCTGCTTCTGGGCCCTGAGCCGTGGACCCTGTCTCTGTCCTCTTCACCAGCTGGGCACGTGTGTAATGTGTGCACATCTACCACAGAAGGACAGAGCTGGGCAGGGCCCCAGCTGGGCAGTAAGCCCCTTCCCCCCGCCCCAAGAGCTTGGTGTACCCCGGCGCGCCCTCCAGACCAGATTCCCGAGAGCCCAGACCCAGCACCTGCCGGGCCGCCGGCCAGGGGCTCAGCCTAAAACCTAGGATCCAGCCGCGCCCGTGAATCGTATCCTGGATCTTCTGTGCCTCGCCTTTGCGCGCCCCCCGCCCCCCCCCCCCACCTTACATGGGCAGGTGCACCACCTGCTCCAGGTCTCCTGCCTCCCCGCCCTGCGGTTAGAATGCTGCAAATCTGTCCCACCTGCTGCGGCCTCCCTGGGCCCCGCTGCCCCCTCGGGACTGTCTCCTGTCTCCCGGGGGCACTGGCTGGCCCCGCCAGAGTGCGGCTCTGTCCCTTGCCTTTGCACCAGCTCCACGCCCCCCTACGGGGCCCACGCCGGGGCAGGGCAGCGGCGGGGCCAAGAGGCAGGGCACACGTGGGGTGAGGGCAGCGGGGCCCTGGGTGCTCTTCCCGCGAAGGGCAGCGGCCACCCTCTGCGCCTGGCCCTCGCAGGTCCGAAGGCTCAGGCACCCCCCAGCCAGTGGCCTGCGGCGCGAGTGGCGTTTTCCTCCTGGCTACCCAATTTCCGTTTTCTCAAGAAGACACCAGCAGAGGCTCTGAAAAGCTCAGGAAAATGCCCCCCCGCAGGCCTCGCCTGACGTCCTGGGGTCTTTACAACACTTGCAGCCTTGAGCAGGGACCCGGTCCCGTCCTCCCGAGCTCCAGCCCAAGGGAAGGCACTTCCCGCCGCCCGGCTTGGCCACCGTCCGTCCTGGCAGGGCAGGGGCCCAGCTTCTGCACAGACTGCACCCCAGGCCAGGCGGTGGGGGTCCAAGGACCTGAAAACAGGGGCTTCCCTCCCTCCTCCCTCCCTCCCACCTGCTGGGCGCCGGCCTGGGGGACCGTGCAGAAGTGCGGGGCCCCGCCGGCCTCCACGTGTACCCGGATGGGGGAAGCCAGGCTGAGCTGCCACCGAACAGCTGGGCTTCGGGAGCCGCTCCCAATGCAACATCGTCATGGCCTGAACTCCAGAACATTCTGGGAAGAGCCAGCACCCTGCACGGGGACCGGCCCCGGCCCTCCCTGCCTGCCACACCCGTGCAGACCCCAACGCCGAGGGCAGCCATACCCCAGCCCGGCAGGGCCGGGCCCAAAGGCCGCATTGCCTCCCCTCAGCTGCACAGCTCACGACAGGGCACCCAGGCCAGCAGGGGAGGGGAGGGGTGCCCCCTCCCTGGCGCCCAGTCCCCAGACTCCTCACGGATCTTAACCTTGGGTACGGCTGCCCCGACCTGGGGATTTCCTCAGCCAGACCTTTCTAGCCGTCAGGGTGGACCCAGCAGCAATCCATGGCTCTGGACCTTGCCCTCGGAAAATGGGATCCGCCCCAGACAGATGCACTTTGGTGGGTTCCCTGTATTCCCTCCAGAAGCCCAGTGGGAGGCCAGCCCTGGGCCAGGAGGACATTCCCAACCCTGAGCTTGGACACTCGCCCTGAGCTGCCCTTTCACTCTCAGCTGCCCACCTTGGCCATGCGGGCCCCGACGCTCTGCCACCTCTTGGCCACAGGCTACAGTGACCGCCCCTCCCCCACCCCACCCCCGCCAAGCTCCCCCGTGCCTTGGGCATGGGCGTCTGGGGGTGGCGGAGAGGAGAAAACGCACAGACCAGGCAGTGGCGACTGCTCACATGGGCAGAAACACCAAGGCCATCCCGCCACCGCCAGGGCCTCGCGGGCCTCACCTGTCAGAGCCTGGGGCTTCCACACCGGCCCAGGGCCAGCAAGGGGCACGCAGCACCCACCTGGCAGCGGCTGAAGATGTCCGAGTGGGTGACACGCACGTTGAAATGCCTGATCACGGCTGTGGCTTGCTGCCGGGCCTTGAGGGAGCAGTCCACCGAGAGGCAGCGCCCAGCCCCAACCTGGGCCCGGAGCTGTGGACACATGCAGCCGTCGAGCGGTGGGCCAGAACCCAGAGCCCACCCAGGCCCCGCCTTCCCAGCTCCAGGCCGAGAGCCTCCGCTCAGCCCCCCTCCCCTTGGCCCCACGACAAGCAGACCCTGAGGTGTGGGCGGCTCAGGAAGTCGAGGCTCAGATGTGAGTCATCTGTGGGGTCCTCACCTTGTGGTACGGCAGCCCTGAGGTCAGGATGACCCTCCCCTCCTGCCTGGCAACCTGGGCGGGAGGAAAAACTGGCAGGTGAGGGTGTCAGGCCAGCTCCTGGGGCTGGGGCTTCTTTTGCCCCCCTTTCGCCAGCCCCCGCCCCCCACCCCATGCCCCAGACCTGTCTCCGCCTGGCACCTGAGTGGCCACCAGATTCCCGCAGGCTGAGGCGGGGCATCCCCTCCTGTTATAGCTTTGGTCTCAGAATCGTGCAGACGCTTCACAGAATTGCAAACAAAATTAAATTTAAAAAGCAATTTCTAAAAACCCAAAGATGAAACAAGTGAACTACAAAGACAGAAACATTCCAGATGACACGAAGCCACAGTGAATCGACCATGTATCTCTAGGGCTACAGACCCAAAATGAAAAATACCTGGCAGTAATACTATTGTTGGTGATGATAATATCAACATTGTTATTCTGAAATATCTGTGTGTGAATTGTAACATAAAACAGATGGGTGGGCTTCCCTGGTGGCGCAGTGGTAGAGAGTCCGCCTGCCGATGCGGGGGACGCGGGTTCGTGCCCCGGTCCGGGAGGATCCCACATGCCGCGGAGCGGCTGGGCCCGTGAGCCACGGCCGCTGAGCCTGCGCGTCCGGAGTCTGTGCTCCGCAACGGGAGAGGCCACGACAGTGAGAGGCCCGCGTACCGCAAAAAAAAAAAAAAAAAAAAAAAGGGCAAGGAAGGGACCTGAAAAGACGTTTCTCCAAAGACACACAAATGGCCAATATGCACATGTAAAGATGCTCAACATCATGTCATCCGGGAAACGCGAGTCAAACCACAAGGAGACACCACTTCACACCCATCAGGATTGCTTTTATTTTATTTTTATAAAGGAAAATAAGTGTTGATGAGGATGTACAGCGATTGGGAGCCCTCATGAGATGCCAGTGGGAATGCAAAATGGCGTGGCTGCTGTGTGAAACAGTGTTGCAGTTTCTCAAAAACTTAAACACAGAATTACCATATGATCCAGCAATTCCACTTCTGGGTATAGATCCAAAAGCACTGAAAGCAGAAACCTGAACAGATGCTTGTACATCAAGGTACATAGTAGTAGCACTATTCACAATAGCCAAAAAGGTGGAAACAACCCAAGTGTCCACCATCAGATGACAAAAACAAATACACACACACACACACGCACACACACAATGTACAATGGAATTTATTCAGCGTCAAAAAGGAAGCACATGCTGACATGTGCTACAGCATGGATGGACTTTGAGGACATTATGCTCACTGAAATAAGCCAGACACAAAAGGACAAACATTACGTGATTCCACTTACATGAGGTCCCTAGAGGAGTCAAATTCACAGAGACAGAAAGTGAAACAGTAGTTACCAGGGGCTGTGGGAGGGGGAAGAGGAGACTGATTGCTTAATGCATATAGAGTTTTTGTTTGAGACGATGAAAAAGCTCTGGATATAGACAGTGGTGACGGCTGCACACATCGTGAATGCGCTTCACGCCACTGAATTGTGCACTTAAATACGGGTAAAATGATCAATTTTATGTTATGTATGTTTTACCACAATTAAAAAAAAGCAATAAGCAAGTGGTTACTTTGTAGTGGTAACAAATATATATCTATGTGATTAATAAAAAAGCAAAATTAAAAACACACACACACAACTGAAGTAAATATGAGGAAAGACCCAAACAAAAGGGCAGCCGAGAGTAAAACCAGGAGCGACAAGAACGGAAGGCAGACGTCCCAACAGCAATGACAGGTGCAAGAGACAGTGGACTCTTATCGGAGTTCTGTCAAGCTATAGCTATAAACCCTGCAACATTCTTTTTCAGAAGACAGAGGAAACAGAGTTTTCAGGGAAAAATGGCCCCAATGAAAGGTCATAGCAAAGGAAGTTCTTTTAGTGAAAAAGAGCCTGCTTTTTCTTGGAGTGCATGTGCATGTCCATACATCATAAACTCGGAAAGGGACAGAATACATAAAACGGATTTAATGATATCTAATTTTTAGAACTAAGAAAAACCACAATGTGTTAAAAATACTGGAAAATAATAGCAGGTAAAACGGAAAGCAGGCAAGAAAGCTAAATTGACCTAAAATCCCTGAATTAACTTTAACTTTAGACATTGTCAACTCACAAATAAATGTTAAAATTTCTAGGCCAATCACTAAAAGAACAGAAATAGAATTTATAACTTTCAAACTAATAGAGGAAAAAAATAGAAACAAGGATGAAAAAGACAAAAAAATATAAGAAATAAAGGGAAAAAAGATCAGAAGAAGTAGGAGAAATAGAAAGCACAAGTTATATAGTACAACTAAACACAAATTATATCAGTAATTACAATAAATGTAAATGGATTAAACTTGGTTTGGATTAAATTGGTTGAAAAGCAAAGACTGTCAGACTCGATTTTTAAAAGTCCATCTAGAAGCAGTTTGTAAGTACAGTAATACACCTAATAAGAGCAAAGAAAGGTTGAAAGCGAAAGGGTGAGAAAAGGATATACAAATACTAACCAAAGAATGCTGGAGAAATGGTATTAACATTAGTTCAAATAGACTTTACTGCAAAGAGCAGTACTAGAGCCAAAGAGGTTCACCTCATAATTGTAAAAGATTTCACTCAACAGGAAGATATAAGAATTCTAAAAGTTGTATGCACGTGCACCTAATAACAACTTTAAAACATATTAAGCAGATACTGACATGACTACAAGGAGAACTTGGTGAACCCACTGTCGAGGTCTTCGATAGAAGCAGGCAGAAAAACAACCAAACAAGATACGCAGGACTTGAGCAAACGTTAAGCAAGCTTGACCTACTGAGCGTGTGAGAGCAAGAGAGGGAAATGCACATGGCTGGAGGAGACTGTGGCCTTTTAAAGTCCACGTGGAACATTTGTAAAAAGGATCATCTGCTTGACTACGAAGCAAGTCTTCACAGATGTCTAAATCAGCAGTATACAGGCTACAATTCAGATAGGTGAGAAATGGATTTTTAAAAGATAACTAAAAAGCTCCCAAACCCCAAGCTTTCTGAAAGTGAAAAACAGCCTTTCAAAGAACTCAAGTCAAATAAGCAATTATAACAGACGCTCACAAATTATTAGAACGAAAAAGTAATGAAAATACTACGTATCAAAACGGATGGAATGCAGCGAAAACGGACTTCAAGAAAAATTTATTGCCTTGAATGTTTACATCATAAAATTTTAAAGGCTGAAAATTAAAGAGCTAAACACTCCACTTGGAAATAACCCCAAGCAAGCAAAAGGAAGGAAACTGTAAAGATAAGAAGAGAAATTAATGAGACAAAAAACACAAGAATGAAATAGAAAGGATCAACAAAGCCAAATGCTAGTTATTTGAAAAGACTTAGTAAATTGACAAACCTCTGTGCGATCAGGAAAGAGGGGGAGCACGAGTGAGCAGCAATCAGAATGAAGCTGACCACCTGCAGGTACCGCGGAGCTTTCACAGCGGAGCCGGACACCAGCACGTACGTGAAACACTCTGCGAAATGGGCACATCCAGAAAGAGGTACGGCTACCACGTGGCTCAAGAAGATGCAGACAACTAAGCGGTCCTAAAACTATTAAATAAGAAAGAATCAGAGACTCCTGGAAACGCCTCCCCCCGAAACACCAGGCTGAGGAGGCCTTGCGGGAAGTCGGCCAGTGTTTGAGAGGATAATCTAAATGTTACTCAAAGCAGCAGAAAGCAGAGAGGAGGAAAAACTCCCAGCTTGTTTATGAGGTGGAAGAGAAGATGGTGAGGAAGACAAGTTCTGTGTCAGACACGGTCCTGGAGGCAGACCCAGCCACGTGACATGCTGGCTAGGCTGGGTCCAGACTGAAAAGGTTCGTCACGTGCACAGGTCACAGGGATGCTCTCAACGGCTGCAGAGGAAGCATCAGGTAGGATTCAGCTTCTTTCATGATGAAACGTGCAGCGGATATGGCACCCGGGGAGCCTCCCCAGCCTGGTGTGGGGGCCTGGCAACCACCGTGGTTCACGGAGAAACATTCCCTGTCAAGTCAGAACTGAGACAGACGGCCACGGCCACCACCTAGTCAACCCCACCTTGGAGGCCTCGACCACTGGGACAGGATAAGGGAAAGAAAGAAGACCCATACAGACTGGAGAGGAAGGAATGAAACCAACCTGTTTGCAGAAGATATGTCCACAAAGAGAACCCCAAGAACTGAGTCGATTCAGTAGAATTTAGGAGACTTTTGCAAGGTGTCCAGATGTAAGATCAACGCTCGGCCAGCTAAGAACTAAAGGTCCACCGCAGTTCTGTGTATCCGCAGGAAAGCGAGCAGCACCGCGCGTCGTGGCAACAAAGCAGAAGGTTCCTGGGGTGCAGCCTCACAGACGTGGCAGGGCTTCGTGGAGAGCTTACAAAACGTGCGTGGGACCCTCGCAGAAGAGCGAGACCAACACTCACGCACAGAGGACTCGACGTGATGACACGTCACTGTCCCCACCCTGGCTCACAGTGTCAACGAGATCCAAGCAAAGCCCACGGAGGGGCTGTTTCCAGACCACCACGGGAAGGTGGAGGCGGAGGGAGAGCGAGGTGGGGCTCCCCCTGCAGATGCCAAGATGAACTGAGGCCACAGGGAGGAGGACGGAGCGGCAGCAGGGTCCCCACACCATCCCCAGGTCCGGGGATTCGCTGGAAGGACTCAGCACACCATCAGGGAAGGACAGAAAGCAGAACCAGCTTACGGAAAGCACCTGGGCAAAGCACAGAGGAAACCACTCAAGCCCCGGAGCCTGCCTGGTGGAGTCGGCCTGTGCTGAGTCCCCCCTGCGCCGGCCACCGCAACACGCGTCACCGGGCAGATGCATTAGTGACTCAGCACCCGTGGTGTGCGCCGCGGTTCAGTCACCCAGGCACCCTCTGCAACCCGGAAGGGAAGCAGGCGTCTAGGCAGACCACACTGTCTGGACAGCTGGGGCACAATGAGCCCCTCCCACCATTCGGGGCAAGTTTTCCATCAGCTGTTTACCGGCCGGACCATCTGTGCCAGCGGGCCTTCCCAGCCCAGGGTCAGGCCTGCTACTTTCTGCCCGGGGCACCCCACAGGACAGGGGCACAAGCAGCGAACGAGCGTGTGGAAGGATGCTCAGCTTCACTGATATTCGGAGGAAGGCGAGCGAAAGTGCAGCGAGATGTGACTTCCTGCCGACGAGACTGGCAGAATGGACGGTGAAGCAGCGACCGCGAGTGTGACCTGTGTGTTGTCACCCAGCGGCTCACGGGATGGAGCCCAGAGTGTGGTTCTGAGCTGCCTCAGCACCGCCGCCCCAGGACTGAGGGGCTTCCTCCTGGGCCCTCCCGGCCACTGGCCAGCCCCTTGGGCTCTCCTTCTGCAGGGCCTCCACGGGGAACCCCAGCCATGTTCCGAGGAGCTTGGCCACATCACAGCATGGCCCACCAGTGGCCTCTCTACCCCTGCAGACGGGTCCTCAGTGCCCTAAGTCTACCAGATTAGCAGATCAGACCCAGAGACCCCAGAACCGCTCAGAAATCACTTCCTGGAGACTCTTCTGGACGCGCTTATCTCCCCACGTCTATCCGTCGGGGTCCCCAGAGCAGCAGGACCGCCTGGAGGCACACAGAGACCTGCTGCAAGGAGCCAGCCGAGGACGCAGGTGGCGGCGGGGGCTCCGTCGGGGCAGACTCTGCGCCACTGTCCGTGCGTGCACTTGCTCCTCAGTCTGGCTCCTGCCAGGGTGGCTGCCCGGCCTGGCCATGTGCCCCCCAGCTTTGCTCAGGCCACGCCCGGGGAAGCCACCACTGAATGCTGGCATCTTCCTCCATCCAGACGGGCTGAGAACCTCCCCAGACATCACGCCCCAGCTCTTCTTTGCCGACGGCTCTTCGCTCAGCAGACTCCGTCCTCTCACACTTGAGCCCAAGCAGCAGGAGGCCCAGGGTGCACCTCAGTGCGGCTTGGCTGGCGCCCCGGCTCATCCTTGAAAGGTCTACTGCCCGCAAGCGTGGATACAGCGCCCGGGCCTCTGCCCCGCGTGGCAGGACCCTCCTCCCTTCCCTCACCAGCAGTGCTGCCTTTCTTTAAAAAATGTTTGAGTGTTAACAGCGCTCATCATAGGAGTCAAAACCCACAGTACAGCCCTTCTATACCGAACAGCCAGTTCATCCACTCCGGGGGTCTGGACGGGAAACGCGTGATTGGGAAAGATCCATGGAAGAGAAAATGTAAACGGCCAAAGGGACACAGCAGCTCCCACGGCTAGAGGCGTCCTCTCCGGAAGATGCCCTCAGGGCTCTGGCCGCACCCAAGACCATCACAGGTGTGAGAAGTGCGCAGTCGCCCCCGGCCCAGAATGCTGCCCCCGGCACCGCTCGCGGGTGGCAGTAAACCGTCCCACCCCCGCAGGGTGGGCACTGAGGACGAGGCCCTGGGACCTCCGACCACAAGGCTGAGGGGACAAGTTAAAAGCCTCACGGGAGACGTGGGTAAAGTCCGTCTGTAACGCAGGGGCTCGAGCTGCAGCTCCAACCCCAGGAATAAGCACCTCGGTCCCCCTCTCACACCCCTTGGGAGGGCCCTGGGCCCGTGGCCCCACGGGCTGCGATGTTCCAGGTGCCGAGGTCTGAACCCCCGGCTCCAGTCCACCCCCTGCTCTGCTGCCCCCTCTGCTCCGTCTGGGCCGGCGCGACCCCAGCACTTCCCCAGCCTCTCCGGCTGCTCCATCTCCCGCGTCTGAGGCATCATCACAGCAGCGCTGCACCCCTGGCTCCCAGATACACTGATTTTCTAACGTGGCCACAGCCACTGGAGCATGAACTCACACTCAGCTCTGTGGGGTGGGAGCGGGCGGGCCCCAGGGGCTCACGCACAGGACCCCCGGTGCTCCGGTGCTCCGGTGCCGGCGGCCCGGCTCTGGTGACGAACCCACTTCCAGGCTCCTTCGGTGCCACAGGATCCAGTCCCGGGGGCTGCTGGATGGAGGTCCGTCTCCTCGCCCTGCGGCCCACACTGAATCCTTCCTGTGCTTTGAGTCTGACGATTGCCTTCCGTTTCTGCTGTCAAGGGCTCACGTGATGACACTAGCTCCACCCATATAATCCAAGGTCCTCCCTCCGGGGCGGCCCCTTTGAGGTCAGCTGACAAGTAAATCACACCTGCAACTCCCTTGGGCCGCATCATGTAAAACTTCAGAGGGTAACGTGGGAGTGCGGGTGCAGACTAGGGGCCAAACCCTGCCTTCCGTCTGCTGAGACCGGGGTACTCTCGGGGCCAGTTGGGAAGGCCCCTCCTCCCTGGGTCCCGTGACCACTGACGCCTGGTCTGCGGTCCTCGAGATGCCAGGCTGGCCGTCCTAGTCTTGCCCCCATAAGCTAGAAACAACCCTGGTTGGGGACAGAGGGGTTTCCGACAAGGACGGCATCCAGAGCCACCCTAGGCACGACCACATCCTCCTCCCCTGGGCACCAGGACCAAGCGACCGGAAGAGACGGCTGTGAGGGGCCAGGGCTGGGGAGAGTGGACATCCTCGCACAGACGTGGGGCTGGCACGGGAGGCTCCCGGCTTCCCCCTGCAGCCCCGGGCAGATCCCCTCTGCTCTTCCGGCCCCAGCTTCCTCATTACTGGGGGTGGGGGCTGCTGGGAGGACCCGGCTGGCGGTGCGGAGTGTGGAGGGAAGGGCCACTGCTGACGACGCCCCACAGCTCTGCAGTCCCAGGGTCCTTGGCCAGCTCTGTGCTCCGGCCACCCACCTGGTGAGCCTGGGGACCCCTTCCAGAAGAATGTGTTCAAATTCATAAAAGAAACCACATATTAAAAGCCCACGTTGTGACCCGGCCTCCTCTACGCTCTTTCACGGCTGCACGAGTCACAGCAGACGAGAGTGGAAACAGCCCGAGCGTCTGTCAGCGGCCGGGTGGGTGGATCCGCTGCGGTCCACCCGATGGAACGTTATTTGGTGGTAAAAAGGAGTGAAGCGCTGACAGACGCTACAGCATAGCTGAGCCCGGAAAACAGCACGCTTGTGAAAGAAGCCAGGCCCGAAAGGCCGCGTGCGCGAGTCCACTGACATGCAGTGTCCGCAACAGGCGGCTCCCCGGAGACCGAAGCCAGGCTGCCAGGCGCTGGGGAGGGGGCGCGGGGGACAACTTCACGGGTGAAGAAAGTGGTTTAAGACCGACTGTGGCGATGGCTGCACAACTCTGGGAACGTACAAGTGCACGCTGTAAACGTGCGGTGCGCAAATCACATCTCAGGAAACCTGGTAGAAAACGCTTACCAGCCACGTTCTAACCCCTGCATTCTGACAGCCCTGCTGGGGTTTCTGCAGGGCCCTGGGGGGTTCGTGCCTCCAGCGGTGTTGTGAGCACCTGCTTCTCGGAGGAGGGGAGGGCCTCACGGGCACACAGCGTTTCCAGGGGCCAAAAGACAGCGAGGGGGCCAGGACTACCCTGAGTCTGCCTGTGTCAGGCCACCCCCCAAAGGATCCTCAAGGGCTCCAGGCCTGCAGACCACAGGTGCCGGAGCCATAAATGTCTCCACCCCGGCATCCAGGGGGCCCCGCCCTCTGCCCTAGTGGCGCGGGGGTCCATGCAGCTGGGGTCCTGCGGCCACCCCAGACACCGCCCCCTCTGCCAGCGGACGCGGGAGGCCTGCTCACCTCGGCGGCCCTGCGGTGGTCCTCGCCCGTGGCCAGCACCAGCACGTCGATGCCCAGACAGCGGAGTCTCCGCGCCAGCCCCTGCAGCATGCTGTCACACACCACGCGGAAGGCCCTGGCCGGGACCTCGGGGGCCGCGTCCTCACCCGCGGGCACCTGCAACACAGCCCCGCTCAGCAGCCGTGGCCCGTCTGGCCCACCCTGGACCCGGTGGGGAGCGAGGGTCCCAAGGGCCGTGAGGTCAGCTCGTCCTGAGCAACATGTACTCAGTGCAGAAAACAGCAGAGAAGCTGGGCCCCGAGGGGAGCCGGCACACCTCTCCTGGGGGGGGTGGTCGTGTGCACGCTGGAGCAGGGCCTGGGTCCCTGGGGCACACGGGGACACGGCCAGAGGCTGCCCTAGACCCTGGCAGGGGGCACGCCAGACCTGGTGTCAGGAGACCGTTGAGACCCCTCCTCCTTTAGGAAGCTAACCCGCGGCTTTGCTCTCCTTCCTTCCCGGCAGAGGGTCCAGCGTGCGGGACACAAGCCCTCTGGACGGCTCTCCCCGACACCCCACACCCACACCGGTCTCCAACCCTGTAAGGTCCCAGTTCTAAGGACAGGGATCTCCCCGTAGGAACTGTGATAAAGGAGTCCTGGCGGGCTTCGCCTACCTGCTGGGGTGAAGTCGAGGCCTTCTGAAGGGGCGGCAGCTCCCCAGGCCCTGCTCTCTCACCGCGCCTCAGGCTCCTGGCCAGGTCCCCCGACAGGTGGAAGCGCGCAGGCTCTCTGCACAGAGCCCAGTACACCTCCAGCAGGCAGTAGGCATCAGCGGCTGGGACAGGCAAGGTCAGCCTCAGCCTCCAGCGTGGGGACAATCGGGGGTGCGGGGCAGGGGTGCGGGGGGCGCCCACCTGCGTAGACCAGCTGCCCCTCGCACAGCGGCCGCCGGTCCCAGTTGGAAAGCTGCTGCGCTTTGTCCAGGGGCTTGCCCAGCACCTGCTGCACCAGGAGGCTGAGGCCCCGCGGCCCTGCGGCCCCATCCACACCTGGGGCTGGCCTGTCTGCTGCCCGCATCTGCAAGACAGCACCCCTTGTGGGTGAGGGGCCCGCCGCAGAGGGAGGACGGCCACCGCACGTGCCTTGGCTGCCCCACGAGGAGCCCTGGGGCAGGCCCTGTGTCCTCCATGGAGGACAGGGCCGCAGGAGAAGCGCGCTGGTGGCCAAGGCAGGCCGTGTCGAGGTCTCGGGGCCGTGGTTGCCCGCCCACTGGTCAGCTCTGGGGCCAACGCCTTAAGCCCCAAGGGTGTGTGCTGAGAGCTACTGGGGTGGGGGGCGGTAGGCAGAGCCGGGCTGGTTCTGGGGAAGCGTGGGGACGTGTGGTGACACGGCCTCCCTGGGGGACCCTGTGTCCCGGGTCCCTGGCGACCTTGGCCAGGGAGCAGGGCCGGGGCCAGCCCAGAAGGCACAGAGAGCCCGAGGCCGAGTCCCGGCCCGCAGACACCCCGCCAGCCTGAGGTGAGACCCCTGCCCCGGTATCGCTGTGCAGGCGGCTCAGCACAGCAGGGAGCCCCCCACCCCCAGCATCCCCCCAGCGCTGACCTGCCTGTGCACCTGCAGCAGGTCCACGCTGCCCCGCAGCTGCTTCTCGGCCTGGGCCAGGGCCGGGCAGGAGGCACCCAAGCTCCGCAGGTCCCCCGCCAACCCATAACCTGTGGGCGGGGGCCGTCGCTGTGATGGGCACCCAAGGAAGGGGCCCTGGCCTCACCCTGACACCCTCCCCTGGGCAGGCAGGGCTGCGGCGCGGGGCCGGGGGCTGCGCTCACCCAGCTTGGTGATGGAGGGGTCCGCGAGCAGCCGGGACACCAGCCGGAAGAAGGCCTGGGCCGCCTGCCCTCCTGCTGGACTTGAGAGCCGGGGCAGGTCCAGCAGGAACACGCGGCCCTCCACGGCCACCTGCATGAGCGACGCCCGGGGCCGGCCCCCGGCTCCGAACGAGGGCCTCCACTCCAGGTCCATGCCGACCACCTGGCCGGGCTGCAGACAGAGGGGCTGGCGTGAACGGCACAGCCGAAGACCGGGAGGAGGACACGCCCACCTGCCTGGCCGCCTGAGGGCTGATGTCCAGGGGAGGCGGCCTCTGTGGGGAGAGCTGGACCGGCCCTGCGAGTGCCCACACAAGGAGTCGAGCGCCACACCGATGCTCAGGTCCACACCGGGCTCAGGACTCAGGCCCGGAGTCCTTAAGCCAGAGCGCCCGGTGTGGACAGAGCCCCAGGGGGCCTTGGTGAGCAGCCCCCCAAGCCGCTGCCTGCGGGAGTCAGGCACCCACCTGCAGGAGCTCCTCCTGGTGCCTGGCCAGGTCCTCCCACGAGGCCAGGAAGTGGAGGTGCTCCCTGGGGATGGGCAGCTGGTAGTGATCGTCCTTCCCGTCCTCCGGAGGGGCCTCAGCCGTCCTGGGGAGGAGCCGAGCTGCAGCACCGCCCCCACCAGGGCGCCCCACAGCACAGCCCGGCCTGGACCCTGGGGCAGCGGAGTGCTCAGGGCCCGCGCGTGGGCTGGGGTCTACGCGGTCTGCCCCCCACGCCTCTGCCCTCGCAGACTGCAGGCGGCCGGGTCCTCAGGCCCCTGGGAGTATCTGGCCGGCTGAGGGATCTGGCCATGGGGTCTCGCTAGCACCCAAGGGGCTGATCCGCCTGCCTCCTGCTGCGTGTCTGCATTCTGCCTGCGCCCCTGCTCGGCTCTCCCGCGCTTCTAATTCCCAAACCACCAGCACGTATGACTATGGCCACTTTCGAGGGCGGGGGCCCAAGGGCGTCCTCCTTGTGGGCCTCTGAGCCTGGGGACGCTCACCTCTCCTGGATCCTGAGTTGGCGGAGCTCTGCGGCCACCGAGGCCGGGAGTCGCTCCTCGGGCAGCAAGAGGTCCAGGGCACACTGGGCGACCAGGGCCGTGTTGTCGTGAGATGTCAGCAGCTGCAGCAGCTGCTCCTGTAGCCACTGGTCCTGCCCGACCAGGCCCTGGGGGACGGGATTTGGGCTGCTCGCCTGGTCTGCCCCAAGGGGTCGGGCCCATCCAGGCAGCCCCCAGACCCAGGTCTGCCCCTCAGACTGGCCCTGCATCCCCCCCTCAGACCCCAACCCCCGCCAGACCCGGCCCTGAACTTCCCCCTAAGACCTGGCCCTGACCCCGACTCAGACCTTCGTCCTGACCTCCCCCATCAGACTGGCCCTGCATCCCCCCCTCGGACACCCCTCCGCCCCGCCAGACCCAGCCCTGATCTCTCCACCCCTCGGACCCGGCCCTGACCCCGACTCAGACCTCGTCCTGACCTCCCCTCCTCAGACCCGCCCTGAGCCCTTCATAAGCAGGTGGCTGTCCTCTGAAGACCAGCAGTTCCCATGACCGAGGCTCCACGGTGACCGAGCTGGCTTGAGCCAAGGTGCTGAGGGGCCTGGACGTGTCAGAGGGAAGGGTCGCCATCCTGAGCCCACGGCCCGTCTTGCTACCCACTCCGCCTCGGCCTTTCTCTGCACGCACGAGCCCCCGCCCAACACCGCGGCTCTGCTCAACGGCCTGCTCCCGGGCCTGGGACCCGCACCGCCTCCCTGAGCACGGTCTGCCCCGGCCCTCACCACCAGCATCTCCCCTCTGCACCTCCTCACCCCTGCCCCTGGGCGGCCGCGGTGCCGGGGAGGGTGAGGCCACGGAACAACCCTGCACCCACTGTGCCCTCAGGGAGGCAAGGCCCGGTGTGGGCGCAAGAGGCCCACGTGGCCCACAGGGTCCCGACGGGGGTGGGGTGTCCGTGTCTGCGAGGTCACAGGTCGCTGTGGGCCCCACCCTCCTGAGGAGTCCCTGCTGGCCGGCAGGCGGGGCCACCTCCCCACACGGCTCTGTCCCCAGCAGCCTCAGGCCGTCCGTTTCCCGCAGGCCGCGGGTTCCCACGTGGACAATACGTGGAAGCCCCTCACATTCTTCAGGATGTCCGCTGCCCTTCCGGACGGCTCGGCCTTGGCACCCAGGAGGGACCGGCCTTCCGGGCCTTGCCTGGGGGTCCGCGTTCCTCTCCGGTGACTCACCACCCCTGCCCGGTCACTCCGGGGGCGGCTCGGCACTGCCCTCCACTGGATGCCACGCAGGCACCAGGCCCTGCACGTGCGCTCAGGAGGGAGGGGCCCCCCCATTCCACTGACCACTGCAGAGCTCCTGTGCACACGGCACCCGGGACCCCCAAGAGCCCACCCTTCTCCCAGGCCGATTCACCTGGGGCTGGGGATAGCTCTATACCTGCGATGACCCCCACTCCAGCTCTGGCCTGAGGACAGAGGCTGCAGGACGACACTGTCATGGGGTCGCAGTCCGGCCCTCCGTGTCCCCACATCACCCCAAGGGGCGCCTGCCTCTTTCTCGGGGTCTTCAGTCTCACCAGGCCTCGGGGCCCAGCGCCATGGCAAGCAGGGCGCCTGAGGATGGTCTAGAATTTCCTCTCGGTGAACCTCTCCTCATCCAGCGCCTGAGAGCTCTGTTCACAAGTGGTGAAGGAGGATCCTGGACCCCCGGCCGCTCCGACCCTGCCCCACGGTGGGGGGGCGGTCCTTGCACACTGGGACCCTCTGAACTCACCTGCACATGCTCGGCCCAGCTCTCCCGAGATACGCTTCTCTGCAAAAGTGGACACCAGCGCAAGCCTTTCTAGCGGCAGCCCCAGGAGCACAGCAGCGGGCCTCGCTTGGAGCCCCTCTCCACCCCGGGCCCCAGTCCACACACCTCTACCAGCCTCTTGTAGCACAGATACCGCAGGGCGGCCAGGCGCTGCTGGGTGATGACGTTGGGACACAGGTCTGAAAGAGAGGGCGGGCTCTGGGCAGGGCTGGGACGGAGTGAGTACGGGATGGGGCAGGGGTCGGGGCTTGTGTGGCTCTGCCTGTCTTCCCCTTCCCCTCTGCCCACCCCCCCGCCCCACCCCATGGGCAGCCTCCATTCCACCTGCATCAGAGCGGCCCTCCCAGCCCTGAAGGAGGGTGCCCCGCCCCCATGCAGCACCCCAGAGCCCTCCTTGCGCCCTCCGCCCGCACCTGCCGGGCCCATCCTCCCTTTGGGTCTCCTGGACGCCCACCTCTCAGGGTCTTCCTGCCTTGTCTCCAGGCAGCTGGTGCCTTTGCTTCCTGGCCCCCCCAGAACGTGAGTTTCTCAAGGAAGGGGTGGTCTTGCTCATGTGTTCACAAACTATGCTCACCTGTTGGCCTCACCTTCATATTCTGTTCAGAGCCCAGGGGGGCCTGGGAAGGGCACCTGCTGTCCACTCACCCGCTGTCCACCATCCACTGTCCACTCACCCGCTGTCCACCACCCGCTGTCCACCACCCGCTGCTGTTCCTCCCTCCTGGGGCCAGCTGTCCTTGCAGCCTGGTGGTCCGGGGGGGATGCTGACCACAGAGCCTGCCCACCCGCACCTCCCAGTGGGGGCCCGGCCTTCCCCGGACCCTGGCCAGGACCCCATGCTCTCGAGGGGCGCGGCCGCCCCAGCCAGGACCGCACAGCCAGCACAGGGAGCACCCTGGCTACAAGGACGCTGTCCGAGCACACAGAGGTCGGGGCTGCCCAGAGGCCGGGTCCTGCCAGCTGCCCCTCAGCCTTCCCTCCCGCTTCCTGCCGAGGCAGGGACGCAAGACCAGAGGGCTCCAGATCCACGGACGTGCCCCACAGGCCGCTCGGGAGCCTGGACGAGACTGCAGCAGGGAGGGAGGGACGGATGAACAAGTTACTCAGGGCAGGAGGCGACGCTCAGGACAGAGACAAAGGTGTCGAAGCTGCTGCAGAAGCAAGTCTCGCTCGGATGGAGACAGACAGACACCAGCTTTCCTGACATTTCTACAATGCTGTGCATCATTTTGCCAATGAGATACTTTGTCAACATCCTGTGGGTACAGTATCGCATCGACAGAAGGCCCTCAGGCCGCAGTCTGCGCTGATGGTTCATCCAAACCCAAACATAAAGGAAAAGGTGCAGATGGGTCAGGCCCAGCCACCTGCCAGACGCTGCCAACTGGAAACGCAACCCAAACGTGCCCTGCTGACTCTGCCCAGACACCGGGGCCTCCACCGGGACCCAGGCCTGGGGAGGGCGGGCTGGGGGAGCTCAGGGCTGAGGGGTGAGCGGGCCCTACCCTGCATCGTGTCTGACTCTGTCCTCCCAAGGAGGGCATGGGGTCAGTCCACGTGGAGGCCCACGCCGCAATGGCGGATGCCCAGCGAGGACCATGGGGGGCGTTGGTGCCCCTCCCTCTGGGGGGGCAGTTTTTAGGACGTTGGAAACGCTGGCCTGTGTTGTCTGAAATTAGGAACTGCCAGGTCTACTGAGAAGAGGCAGCCCTGCCACCGTGAGGCCTCCTGGCTGGGACAGACCCCGGAGCCAGCTGGGGGGCTACAGAAGGGGCCTTGCAACGCATATACCCGGGAGGGGGCCTGGTGGAACCTATCTCCCCAGCAGGGCTGCCGGCCGAGGCCCCACGGAAAGAACCTGCCGCTGCCCTCCTGTCCGCACTCCTGGCCCTCCGCACGATCAGCAGGGAAGGCCCCACCTGTCCCGCGGGCTCCGGGCACTCAATTGCTCCAGCCTCGGGCCGGCTGAGACCTGTCGGGTGGGATGGACCCTCCCCAGGCGGGCACGCCCTGTCCTGGGAAGCACGCAGCTAAGGCCAGCCTGAGGCCGCCAAAGGCTGCTCTGGCGCCAGGCCTGGCCCACCACGGCCATGACGTGGCCCCTGAAGTCAAAGGAAGGTGTGCCAGGGCTGCTGGATGGTGAGCTGCCCCCGCCACAGCCCTCCCATCATGCCTGGCTCTGTGGGCCTCCTGCCCACCTCCCTCCCCGGCCCTCGAGGCTCTGGTCCTGGTCCTGGGTGGGCGGGGCCCTGCCTCAACCAACCACCACCAGCCTTGCGGGAGGCCCTGGCAGCCGGGGCCTGGATGTCCCCACCTCGTGTTCCCACGGGGCAACGCTCCCAGAGCTCCCTGACTGGTGCCCAGGGCAGGTGTGCAGGTGAGCCTGGAGGCCCCTGTGCCTGGGTCAGGGGTCCCTCCAGCCCACTCGCTTGGCTTCAGCTCAGGGCCAGGTCCCCAACTGCAGGGCGGTGGACGCAGTCCAGTCTTCCAGGCCCCTCAGAGCCCAGCACCCCCCAGCGGTCTGCGTCGCTGGGACCTTCCTCAGAGCTCCTGAGTCTAGAACTCACCCTCTGGGTTTTAATCAGCAGCCTGAGGGGGGCTGGCTCCTTCCTGCCCAGCCAGGCCTCTGAGGTGGGCTCCTGTGTCTCGGGTGCAGTGCCAACCCCCCGCCCCCACCGCCAGTGCAGCCCGTGGCCCTGGCTCCCAGGGCCCTGATGCACCTGCGCCGCTGGCCTGGGTGGTCCCACCCCTCCTGCTTCTCCCTTCTGTGCACGTGGTGCCTCCAGAGGGGCTGAATCAAAACCTGTCAGTGGGGATGTCCCTGGTGGCGCAGTGGTTAAGAATCCGCCTGCCGATGCAGGGGACGCGGGTTCAAGCCCTGATCCGGGAAGATCCCACATGCTGCAGAGCAACTAAGCCCGTGTGCCACAACTACTGAGTCTGCGCACCACAACTACTGAGCCCATGTGCCACAACTACTGAGCCTGCGCTCTAGAGCCTGTGTGCCACAACTACCGTAGCCCGCGCACCACAACTACTGAAGCCCGTGCACCTAGAGCCCCGTGCTCTGCAACAAGAGAAGCCACCACAAGAAGCCCACGCACTGCAATGAAGAGTAGCCCCGGCTCGCTGCAACTAGAGAAAGTCTGCGCGCAACAACGAAGACCCAACGCAGCCAAAAATAAATAAATATCTAAATTCCTTTCTGGAGGCAGGCAGCTTCATCAGATGATTTCTCATGGTTGACAGGCGCAAAGTTAGCCTGCAAGTAAGCAAGGCAGACAAACCAGACCAGGACCAGAGACAGTGCTGAAGTTTAGCTACAGACCATAACACAGCCAGGAGCACGGTACTCAGAGACAGAAGAAACAAAATCAGAAATGTCTTCAGGCAATGGGAAGGCATACAAAGGGAAACAGCAGATCTGAAAAAGAACCAAACTATAAATTCTAGGGCTGAAAACATAACAATCGAAATAGAAATAGTGGATGGATTTCATAGTACGTTGGATACAGATGAAGAGAGAACTAGCAAAGTGAAAAAGACAGCAGAAGCAGTTACCAGGATTAGACAACACGGAAGAAAAGGGATGAAAAGTATGTAAGAAAGGTAAAATACATGGAAGATATGGGGACTCAATATACATTCAGAGTCCCAGGAAGAGAACAGAGGGAAGACAGGGGAAGGAGACAACATCCGAAAGAGGTAATGACCGAAAAGATTCCAGAGCAGATTGAAGACACCGATCCACAGATTCAAAAGCCCAATAAATCCCAAGCAAGACAAATAAAAAGAAATCTGTAACTAGGCTCCTCACAGTGAAACTGCAGAACACCAAAGACAAAGAGAAGGGTCTAAAGGTATCCAGAGAAAAAGAGACATTACTTTCAGAGGGGAGAAGTTAGATCTCTTCCCAACAACACATTTCAACCCAGTCAAAGGACTGACATCATACCAAGCATGGTCCCTGATCACAATGAGATTAACAGACCATACCAGAAAGATAACCAAAAATGTCATAGCTTGGAAATTAAAAACACACTTCTAGGGACTTCCCCGGTGGTGCAGTGGTTAAGACTCCTCACCCCCAATGCAGGGGGCCTGGGTTCGATCTCTGGTCAGGGAACTAGATCCCACATGCCCGCCACAACTAAGAGTTTGCATGCCACAACTAAGGAGTCTGCCATGCCGCAACTAAGGAGCTCTCGAGCCTCAACTAAGGAGCCCATATGCAGCAACTAAGGAGCCAGCACAACCAAGAACACAAACAAAAGAAGCAATGAAACATACTTCTAGTTAGTTCATGGGTAAAAAAAAAAAAAAAATTATAATAGAAATTTAAAGTGTCTTGAGCTGGACAATAATAAAAATAATACATATTGAAACTTGGGGAATATATTCAAGAAGAAAGAAGGGAAAGATTCAGTTTAGTGGGATGAGCAGGGCATACAACAGACAGGATCAAAAAACCAAAAGCAGGGCAATGAAAGCAAAAATCAACATATGTGCGACATCAAACAAAACCTGCACAGCAAGGGAACAATCAACAAAACGAAAGGGCAACCTTCGGAGTGGGAGAAGATGTTTCCAAACCACGCACAGATAAGGGGTTAATATCCAAAATATATAAATAACTCATAAAACTTAGTAGCAAACACCCCCAAATAATCTGAATTAAAAAGTAGGCAGGGGAGGGCTTCCCTGGTGGCAGTGGTTGAGAGTCCGCCTGCCGATGCAGGGGACACAGGTTCGTGCCCCGGTCTGGGAGGATCCCACATGCCGCGGAGCGGCTGGGCCCGTGAGCCATGGCCGCTGAGCCTGCGCGTCCGGAGCCTGTGCTCCGCAACGGGAGAGGCCACAACAGTGAGAGGCCCGCGTACCGCAAAAAAAAAAAAAAAAATAGGCAGGGGAACTGAAGAGATGTTTTCCCAAAGAAGACACACAGATGGCCAACAGGCACATGAAAAGATGCTCAACATCACTAATCAGGGAAATGCAAATCAAAACCACAATGAGACATCACCTCACACCTGTCAGAATGGCCGTCATCCAAAAACCAACAAATAACAAATGCTGGCGAGGATGTGGAGAAAAGGGAACCTTAGGACATTGTTGGTGGGAACGTAAATCATTACAGCCACTCTGGAAAACACTGTGGAGGTTCCTCAAAAAATTAAAACTGGAACTACCATACGATCCAGCAATTCCACTTCTGCGTAGGTATTCAGAGTCTATGAAATCACGCTCTCAAAGAGATACCTGCACCCCTACATTCACTGCAGCATTATCCACAACAGCCTGGACACAGAAACCACATGAGTGTCATCGACAGATGAGTGGACAAAGAAGCTGAGGTGTAAATATAAAATGGAACATTACTCAGCCATAAAAAAGAAGGAGTCTTAGGAATACCTTATGACAGTACCTTTGGAACCATAAGTGAAATCGACAAACTCCCCGAAAAAAAACCCACAGTGACGAATCAATAGTCATGTCTCCACAATGAAAAGCAATCCAGGTTCACAGGCCATTTCCCCTCAACTTCTCAGGGAGAAAGAATTCCAATCTTAGACAAACACCCTCAGTGAAAAGAAAGGACAGGCCATCATCCACTGCGTGTTCAGAGGCCAGCTTAACCTCGTACACAAAGCCAGAAGCAGACATTTCAGGAAGGCGAAGTCTGAATCCAGCTTCAGTTGGCAAACGAGACCTAGCAGTCTACGTAAGTGGCAACACAACCCGGCAGAGACGGGGCCATGGCAGGGATCCAAGATTCATTTAACGTTATATCGTCAGTCAACCTAATCCACCCCACAGACAGACCAAAGGGGAAAAGCATAGCATCAGCCCAACAGGTGCACGAAGAGTATGTGTTAGAATTCCACATCCGTTCCCGATCAACACTCACGGGCCAGGAAGTGAGAAGGATTTCCACAGTCTCACACAGGGAAGCTACAAAACACTGTCAGTAAGACTGCTCCCCTGAGAGGGTGCCCGTGAGCACCAAGGGGGAGGGGGCAGGGGGCACGGTGTGGGTGCGGCCTCGGTGGTCCTCACCCACGGGGCCCAGACTCCCAGGGGCACCCCAGGTGGGCAGATGCTGAGGGGAAGCAGGGAGGAGACGGGAAGGGAGCTGGGGGTCGGTAGACCCCGGTCCGCCTGAACCCCTGGCGGCACCAGCCTGGCACCCGCCCCAGCGCAGGCCGTGGGGGCCCCACTCACCAGGGTCCAGGCCATGCTGCTCCAGCAGCCGCAGGACCTGCCGACCCAGCGCTCTGGGGCTCAGCCTCTCCAGCCTCAAGGTCGTCTGCGGGTACCTTCTGCAGGAGAGAGACACGGCTCGTGCCCAGCAACGCTTTCTCTCGATTAACGCATCTCAAGATTCTACCTTTCATCAATGTCATACACGTGCACAGTTCAAAAGCCAAGTCTTCTTCCAAGGCTCAGAGAAAGGCAGCACGTCAGCACGGCCCTCCTGCCGCCAGTCACCCGCACGACAGTTTTGAGGTGGTCTACATTCGCCCCATGTTTCCAAGAACCACTTTGTATTGTGGCCTCTCGATGATTCAGTTTTAGGTGTTTTGTACGATGTCTCACCACAGAAGGCTCCTCTCCCCAAACAACAGCACCCACGGTTCCAGTTAATTGGGCACAAGCAGCTTCTACCATATCACGATGGTGCAAATACGACTGGCGGCTAAGCCACAGCCTCCTCTTCTCTGCGGGTTAATCCTTGCTGGTCTGATTGCTTCCTTAGCCTCCTGTCCTGTGGACAGAGCCCACATCACCCTGCGCCCCTCTCCCCGCCACTGGCTGCTCCCAGGCCCTGTCCATCACCGTCCTGGTGGCCCTGCACCTCTCCTGTCCCTAGGCCAGGGCAAAGCGGCTCTGCAGGCGCCTCCCAGGGGCAAGGCGTGGACCTGGAGACGGTGCCCTAGGCCTCACACTGGACTGCGTCTGGCTGGGCTGAAGCCTGCGCCGGCACTGCTCCTGGAACCGGTCTGACTCCTGCTCTTTCTGAGGGTTTAGGGTCCTGGTCCTCAGTGTGGGTCTCTCTCCATCCACCCAGGACTGGGTCTGGAGTGAACTCCTCCATGTTTTCCCTTCTTTCTTTCTGGAATTCCCATTATTTGGACGTTGGGTCTTCTTGACAGAATCTGCCATTAAAAAAAAAAAAACCTTTCCTCTGCTTTTCCTCCTTTGTTCATTTATTTTTTATGACGTTGGGAAGATATCTTCAAGTTTATCTTCCAAACCTTTTATTGAGACTTTCATTCTGCCATCACGTTTTTAACTGACAAGTCTGTTCTGTATTCCAAAGGCGCCCTCTGTATAGCTCTGGTGTTTATTTCAGACACAGAAACTCTCTAAAGGCCTACAGCTTTCGTGTTTGTTTTTAAGTGATTTTCTGCTTCCTCTAAGCTCCAGATAGGCTGGCCAGAGGTCTCAGAGCCCTGGCTGTGTTCCCCTGCTCAGGGGGCTTTTCTGGGGGATAGAAATCGTCAAACTGATTCTAAAATTCGTATACAAGTGCAAAGGGCCCAGAATAATTAAAAACAACTTTGACATAGAAGAACAGCATTGGAGGGCTAACCCTGTCTGACTCAGGACTTGCTGTGAGGCTACGGCGGTCAGAACACGTGCCACAGACAGAGCAGAAGAGGACAGAGAGACCCACACATATATGGACACCTGACAGAGGCACAAAGTCAACTCTGTGGGAAAGGACAGTCTTTTACAACAAATGCTGCTGGAACAATTAGACATCAGCTGTTAAAAAAAAAAAAAAGAACTTCAATCCACACCTAGCACCCCATATGAAAATTCTCCAAAAATGGGCCATAGATTGAAATGTAAAACCTAAAATTATAAAACTTCTAGAAGTAAACAGGAGAAAATGTTTGTGCCCTAGAGTTAGGCAAAGATTTCTTAGCCATGATACCAAAAGCATGATGCAAAAATGTTTTTAATTTATAAACTGGACTTCAACAAACTAAGAACTTTTGTTCTTTGAAAGATCATTAAAAGAATGAGAAGATGCACCACAGGGTGAAACGTCTGCAAATAATATGTCTGTTAAGGGCCTTTAGCCCAGATTATATTTCTAAATCTCTCAAAACTCAGTAATGAAAACAGTCAACCTAATTAAAAAGTGTGTAGGGACTTCCCTGGTGGTGCAGTGGTTAAACTGCGAGCTCCCAATGCAGGGGGCCTGGGTTCGATTCCTGGTCAGGGAACTAGATCCCACATGCATGCCGCAACTAAGAGTTTGCATGCCACAACTAAGGAGCCCGCCTGCCACAAATAAGACCGGTGCAACCAAATTAAATAAATAAAATTTTTTTTTTTAATAAAGTGTAAAAGACGGAGCAGCTAATTCACCAAAGAAGACACACAGATGGCAAATAAGCAAATGAAAATACACTTTACATCCTTAGTCATTAGGGACTGCAGATCAAAAGCACAAAAAGATACCACTCCACGCCCATTAGAACCGCGGACGTTACAGGCTGACCAGGCCGTGGGCCAGCGAGGATGTGGGGCTGGCGATTCTCGCCTGCTGCTGGAGGGAATGGGAAACGTGCAGCCGCCCTGGAAAACAGTTTGACGGTTTCTCAAAAAATTAATCCACACGCATCACATGGCCCAGGCATCACACTCCAGGGTGTTCACCCAAGAGAAATGAAGACACACGTCCACGCAAAGCCTTGGGCACGAACGTTCGCAGCAGCGGTGTGTGTAACAGACCAAACCTGGGAACACCCAGATACCCATCGATGAGTGAATGGACAAGCAAAGCGGCGCAGCTACACGCGGCAACACCACTCAGCGCTAAGAAATGAAATAACGTGGATGAATCTCAGAATGATGGTGCTGGGGACAGAAGCCAGACGACGCAACTCCGCTTGCATAAGGTACTAGAAAATGAAAAGGAATCTACAGTAACACAGGGCAGATCAGCGGTCCTCAGGGGGTGGCGGGGGGTGGGGGGGTGTGCTCAGCACCTGGACTGTGGTGATGGTTTCGTGGACACGTACATACATCAAAAGTTACAAACTTACACACTCCGAACAGAGTTCATTATATAGTAATCATACTTGAAGAAAACTCAGAAAAATGATGCTTGCTGTAGTTTTCTTTTTATTTTCAGTACTATCCTTTATCCGATAAAGGAAGTTTCCTTATATCTGTAGTTTGCTGAGAGTTTTTATCATAAATAAGGTTTGAATTTTATAATTTTTATATACGTTGAGATGCTTACATAGTTTTGTTATCTAATCTGTTGACAGGGTGAATGCCGATGGATTTTTAAATGTTTTACCAACCTCACGTTCCTTAAATAAATCCCACTAGATCATGGTGTATAAACTTTTGAAAACATCGATTTTACTTTTTTTAGGGCAGTTTTAGGTTCACAGCAAAGCTGAGCAGACCGTGACACACACTGTCAGCATCCCCACCAGATGGTCCACTTGTCACGGTGATCAACCCACCTGGACACGTCATCCTCACCCACACACAGTCCATGGTTTACCTTGGGGTCACTCTTGGTGTCGCACATTCTATGCGCTTTGACAAATGCCTAGGTACCCACGATTACAGTGACATACAGAGTAGTTTCATTGCCCTAAGAATCCTCGGTGCTCTCCTATTCGTTCCTCCCTCCCCATAATCCCTGATCCTTTTATTGTCTCTATAGCTTGGCCTTTTCCAGAATGTCATATAGCTGGAATCTCACAGCAGTAGCCTTTTCAGATTGGCTTCTCTCACTTTGTAATTTGCATCTAAGTTTCCTCCCTGTCTTTTCACGGCTTGATGGCTCATGTCTTTCTAGCTCTGAATAATATTCCATTGTCTGGATGGACCACAGTTTACTTATCCATCCAACTACTGGAGGACATCTTGGTTCCTTCCAAGTTTCGGCAACTATAAATAGAGCTGCTATAAACACTCAAGTGCAGGTTTTTGTGTGGACAGAGGTTTTCAATGTCTTTGGGTAAACACCAAGTGGCGCGATGGCTTGGTCATATGGCAAGAACGTGTTTAGTTTTGTAAGAAAGCACTAGACTGTCCTTCAAAGTGGCTGCAGCACTTTGTATTCCCACCAGCAGTGATGAGAGTTCTTGTTGCTTCACATCCTCGCCAGTATTTGGCGATGTCAGTGTTCTGGATTCTCTCCATTCTAATAGGGGTGTCATGATAGCTCGTTGTTTTAGTTTGCATTTCCCCAGGACATACGATGCAGAGCATCCTTTCATGTGCTTATCTGTCATTTGTGTATCTTCTCTGCTGAGGTATCTGGATCTTTGGTCCGTTTTTAAAATCAGGTTGTTGGTTTTCTTTCTTTTCTAAAAAAATTTATTTATTTAATTTATTTATTTTTGTCTGCGTTGGGTCTTCGTTACTGCGCACGGGCTTTCTCCAGTTGCCGGGAATGGGGGCTACTCTTTGTTGCGGTGCGCGGGCTGCTCACTGGGGTGGTTTCTCTTGTTGTGGAGCGCAAGCTCTACGTGTGCAACTTCAGTAGTTGTGGCTCACGGGCTCAGTAGTTGTGGCTCGCGGGCTCTAGAGCGCAGGCTCGGTGGTTGTGGTGCATGGGCTTAGTTGCTCCGCAGCACGTGGGATCTTCTTCCCGGACCAGGGCTCAAACCTGTGTCCCTTGCATTGGCAGGCGGATTCTTAACCACTGCGCCACCAGGGCAGCCCATGGTTGTTTGTTTTCCTACTGCTGAGTTTTAAGGTAACTTTCTATGTTTTGGATAACAGTCCTTTATCAGATGTGTCTTTGCTAATATTTTCTCGCACTTGGAGCTTGTCTTCTCATTTTCTTAACTCTTTAATATATTAGTTGATTTGATTGCTAATATTTTGTTTAGTATTTTTGCATCTATGTTCATGAGATACACTGCACTTTAATTTTCCTTTCTCCTAATGTCTTTTTCGAGTTTTGGTATCAAGCCTTAAACTAGCTGAATGAAACAAGTTGGGGACTTCCCTGGTGGTCCAGCGGTTACGAATCCGCCTGCCAGTGAAGGGGACATGTGTCCCATCCCTGGTCCGGGAAGATCCCACAGGCCTCGGGGCAACTAAGCCCGCGTGCCACAACTACTGAGCCTGCGCCCTAGAGCCCGCAAGCCGCAACTACTGAGCCCACGTGCCGCAACCACTGAAGCCTGCGCACCTAGAGCCCATGTGCCACAACCACTGAGCCCACGCGCCTCAACTACTGAAGCCCGCATGCCTAGAGCCTGTGCTCTGCAATAAGAGAAGCCACCGCAATGAGAAGCCTGCACACTGCAATGAAGAGTAGCCCCCACTCACTGCAACTAGAGAAAGCCCCCGCGCAGCAACGAAGACCCAACGCAGCCAAAAAAAAGAAAAAAAAGTTGGGATGTGCTCTTTCTTTTTACATTCTCTGGAAGAATTTGTGTAAGATTGGTACAATCTCTTCCTTAAACACTTGAAGGAATTCACTAGTGAAGCCATCTAAATCCATAGTTTTCTTTGTGGTAAAGTTTTAAACTACAGATGCAATTTATTTAATAGATATAGGACTATTCAAATTTTCTATTTTTTCAGTTTTGTAAGTTGTGTTTTGCAAGAATTTGGTCTGTTACATCTAAACTGTTATATGGATTTGCATCAAGTTGTAAACAACATTTATTACCATTTTAAAGTCTGTAAGGTCTGTAGTGACGTTCTACTTTTCATTCCTGATATGGGTAATTTGTATGTATCTCTTTCTTTCTTAGCATCTCTTTATGATCTGTGCCTAAATCAATTATTTTATTGGAAGTTACAAAATGGTGATTTCTAACTTTATCATTCCTTTCTATTTATTAGCTGACATACCCCGTAAAAGAGTTTTCCTCCCTGCCTTTGAGCATCACTCCAGACTCATGCATTTTTCAAAATATTTATTTATTTATTTATGGCTGCGTTGGGTCTTCGTTGCTGCACACAGGCTTTCTTTAGTTGCAGTGAGCAGGGGCTACTCTTCGTTATGGTGCACGGGCTTCTCTTGTTGCACAGCACGGAGCTCTAGGCATGTGGGCTTCAGTAGTTGTGGCACACGGGCTCAGTAGTTGTGGCTCGCAGGCTCTGGAGCACAGGCTCAGTAGTTGTGGCGCACGGGCTGAGTTGCTCTGCGGCATGTGGGATCTCCTCTGACCAGGGCTCAAACCCGTGTCCCCTGCATTGGCAGGTGGATTCTTAACCACTGCGCCACCAGGGAAGTCCCACAGACTCATGCATTTTTATAAATTTATTTATTTTTGACTGTGTTGGGTCTTCGTTTCTGTGCGAGGGCTTTCTCCAGTTGCGGCGAGCGGGGGCCGCTCTTCATCGTGGTGCGCGGGCCTCTCACTGTCGCGGCCTCCCATTGCGGAGCGCAGGCTCCAGACGCGCAGGCTCAGTAGTTGTGGCTCACGGGCCCAGTTGCTCCGCGGCATGTGGGATTCCCCCAGACCAGGGCTTGAACCCGTGTCCCCTGCATTAGCAGGCGGATTCTCAACCACTGCGCCACCAGGGAAGCCCCAACTCACGCATTTTTAAAACTCCAAGGTATTATGCTCTATTACCATGCTTTTATGCTCTCTTATTGTTTTCATTCTCAGCCTACTCCCCAAGGAGCCTTTGTTCCTTTTAGTGGAGAATGGTATCTAGAAACCAAGATCTGGTTGCTAGGTGTGCTCACTGCTAGGGGATGTCATCGCTTCTGAGCCCTTTCAGAGCATAGCACGAGGACATTTAAAAGAATCATGAAATATCCACGTTAGATCTAACTCACGGGCCCCCCCCCCCTCCACCCGCGTGTCTCCCCTCTTCCCCGTCCGTGCTGCTCCCCTGTATTTCTCTCTCCTTTTTAATGCATAATAAAAGCAATGGCAGCAACACTACATGTGCCTGGCCTGCTGCTTTGTTCACTTCGTAGGGTGTGAAGTCACGACAGCCCTTTGAGACAGAATTAGTCCCATTTTAGGGACGAGGAAAACACCCAGCTCCAGGGGGGGAGGGTCCAGAGAGGCCTGCCGCCAGAGCCCAAGGCCTGACTCTCAAGTGAGAGGGTCCGGGCTGCAGGGCACACGGACAGGGCGCCCAGCCCCGCTGCCTGCTGAGGGACAGGTGGCCAAGGAGCCTTGGCAGCCCCAGTGCACTTCCCCTCAGCCACCCCAGGGAGGTGGGAGGAAGCCCTTCTCCTTCCAGATGCCCATGCTCAGGGGACGCCCTGGGGTCACACGCACACGCACACACGTGGGCTCCCTGTTGGCATGCTGCCTCTTCTCTGTAACTGCTGGGACAGGGTTCACGGCAGGCGCTCCACAAACATTTATTACGTGAAGGAAGAAACGAAGGAACCAGTGAATGGATAGGAGATATGACTTGCAGGACTGCGTAAGGAAGGAGTCCCTGTGGAGAATTATTTGTGCTCATCTCAGAGCATTAAACTCTCTCACCCGGCGGCTGCCAGCCCGACCTCTTGGCTCCCGAAGCAGGTCCCTTGCCCACCTGGCCGGGGCTCACCTGGAGAGGTGGTGTGGGGTATGGGGTGACTTTCCCACGTGCCTACTGCCCCTGCCAAGTCCCTGCCCCCACCCCACCCCGGGCCCCCGTGGGGCTCACCTGGCGACGACTCTGATGTCAAAGCCGGGCTGGCACCAGGAGTCCATGAGGGCCAGCAGCCTCCGCTGGAGGTCGGGAAAGCCATCCACGTAGCGTTCCACGAGGTCTGCCTTGTCCTGGAGGAGCAGGGGGAGGCACATCTACGGGGAGACACACCTTCAGGCCGCAGCCCCACTGCACCCGAGACCGCGGACTCACTTCCAGCCCAGTGCAGGGAGTGGCCAGAGCGTCAGAACCAAGCGGCCTGGAGGCTGGTCCACGCAACCTGCCTCCCCGGGGAGCCTGGGGGCCCAACCGAGTGTCTGAGGACCTCGCGAAGCCCCACGGCCGGCTCACGGCCTGCGCCCCATGCTCTGCCCCTGCACACACACACAAGCCCCGCCGCTCCCTGGGCCCCGTCCCTGGGGGGCTCTGTGGTCACCCCATCTCCATCGGGAAGGATGAGAGGCTCCAAGACACAAGGGGGCTCCTGGAGGGGCCCCATTGTCCCCTTGTCTTCACCGAGCAGGGTGGGGTGGGCAGGATGGAGATCAACTACCGGCCATGGCCCTGCTGGCCCAGAAATGCCCATCACGGGCAAGACGGCACCAGCACGTGGCCTGGCGCAAGCTCACAAGACCCCCAAGCTGCCTGAGCCCTCAGGGAGGCCCCGAGGGAGCCCCTGGCCGTGGTGTTGGGCACTGGGACATACGGGCCACTCCCCTTGAAAGAACCAGCTCTCGACAAAGCCCCCTCCCAGTGGCCCCTGTGGAAGACCCCTCCTCACCTGCCTTCCCCTCCCCCAGGTGGTCACATAGGGCAGGCTGTCTGGAGCCCAGATTGGACAGAGGCCCATCTGCCAAACCAGGGCTCCAGGTGGGCGGTCCTTGTGGGAGCCCCCATTCTTGAGAACCCTTCCAGCCACCCCAGAGCAGAGAAGGAATGCCTGGTGAACTCCTGGCGATCGGCCACCTTCTGAGCACGTTACACCATGCCTGCTGGCCACACACAGGCCCTTGCTGGCCCCTCCCTTCCCCTAGTCCTGGACCCTCCTCACATGAGCAGGTAGTCACATGTGACCCCTGCCCTCCAGCGCCCTGGCCCCAGCCGTGTGGGGAGCAAGGCTCAGGGCTCAGTGGGAGGGACCCTCCCTACACCACATTTCTGGAGCCCTGGAGCTGGAAGCTACGCAGTTTGCATGAGAATGACCCTTACCTTCTCAACATCAAGATCTGCCTGCAGCCGCAGCTTTGCGCCCAGCACGATGGCCTGGGAAACAGAGGGACCGGATGACACTGGGCCTGGGGGACAGGCGGTGCCACAGGTGGGGGCTCCCGCCCTTCTGCAGCCCCCACTCCCACCCCGTCACTGCCCAGTCGCTGCAGGCACAGCCACAGGGCCGGAAACCAGGCAGTGCTCCAGCCTACAAGCCCCCCTGTGCTGAGCCAGGCCCCGCACGCGGTGGGGTGGGTGGAACGACCCCTGTGCCCTCCAGACTGGGGTGCGGCCTGGTCGGGGCCGCAAAGTGCGAGCTGAGCCAGGTGGCCTGGGTCCTGGCTTGCTGACGAGAGGGTGGAGGACGCAGAGGGAGGGACAGAAGCCCCCATCACCTAGCCATGGGGCCTGGACACGGTGCACACCGCTCTCCCCACGTCTGCTCTTGCTGCCCCACTCCTCCCGGGAGCATCCCCTCCCACCATTCACAGGGCCCACAGCGAGGGCACTCTGTGCGCCCGGGAGGCCCGAGGGACTGCGGCGGCCCTGACACGCGGGGCTCCTTCAGGCCTCTGAACCCTTTCCACAAGCCACACCACGCGCCCCAGTGACTAGGAGTCGTCGGATGGGGCAGGCTCGCTCCAGGTCCATGGCAGCGGGACCGGCGCGGTCGTGCATTGGGGGCATGCAGAGAGCTGCCCCAGGAGCCACAGAGCAAGAGGCTCTGAATCCCCCCACCCCCAGGCAGCCCCTCATATGGGGCAGTGGGCACGCTGGGCGGCCTGCCCTACACGGGGCGCATGACCCTCCCCCGACTCAGCAGAGGAAACGGCGCGGCCCTGGGCGCCCGCACGTAGCACAGGCCGCTCTGCTATTAATAATTTCCATACGTCGTGCTCCCATTATGAGCAAAAATAACTAGCCGGGCAGCCCGGCCCCGCCCCCTGCAGCTCACAGAAGGCCCAAAATAGCGGCCTGGGAAAGGCTGCTCCGGTGGAGGCCTGGACCGCGCGGCGGGGGCGCGGGGCTGGGGGGCCTCTCCCTGCGCGGCACTGACCCGGCGCCCCGCGGCCTGGCCGGTGTCCAGGAGCTCAGCCTCGGCCAGGCCCCAGGGGGCCCAGGGCCAGGGGAAGGGGGGTGCAGGGCTTGGGCGAGGGGGATAAAGCAGAAATGGGGGAGGGGCTGGGGCGGGGCCAGGGAAGGAGCCAGGGTTGAGGAGAGGGTGCAGGGCTTGGGGGAGGGGCCCAGGGCTGCGGGCAGGGCGCAGGTGCCACCACGTGGGGGCCTTCCTGGGCACCACTCCAGCCTCACAGGATGGCACCGACCTCTTCTGGACGGGAAACCCCCGAGAAGTTGAGGGAGATCCGGACCCTCATCCAAGAAGGCCAGAGTGCCCACACTGGCGGCCTCACACACTTTATTCAGAACCTGGGGTGGTCAGAACCCCGTCCCCAGTGTCCTGCATCTGCTGGACCCTTGCCTGGCTTCCAGGCTACTGAAGGGCCAACATCTGGACCTGGGCTTGGTCGGGCCATGCCACGGTTGGAGAAGGGGCCGTGGGAGGGACGACTGGGGGCCTGGGACCCTCCTACCCCCCAGATCAGGCCCTGGGCAGTGACCTGGGAGTGGGGAGGGGAGGGGGCAGCGAGGTGAGCCCCTTGCTTCTCACCACTCTGCTGGGCTGTTGGCCTCCATCGTCTGAGGATCCAGCTCCTCAACAGGCCCCCCCCCCGTCCCCCTCCCCGTGAGGGGTGCACAGCCCTGGCCACAGGACGACACTGTCAGAGGCTTTGGGTCCCCTTCTCTCTGCCTGCTTCCTCCAGGGCAGCCAGCCTCTATCCAGGCCAGGCTGGAGCCTCTGTGCACCCAGGCTGCCCTCTTTTGGCCAGGCAGCCTGCGTGGACGCTGAGGGGTGTGGCCAGAGCATCCAGGGCTGGAAGGCCATGGACACCCCCAGGGACAGTCTGGGAAGTGCCCTTGTCCTGCCCCCGCAGCCCTGGGGAGCTCCGTAGCCTGGAGGCTGGGGGGCACAAGACGAGGAGGGGGACCGTTTGGCCTCACCCGGCCACGGGAGGGCGCCCTAACTCCATCGGGGGCGGCCACGGTTACCTGGCAGCAGAACCTCCTCTAGGAAGCCCCCGGCCTGGACTCCACCTTGGATCTATTGGGCCTGGCTGAGAACTGGATTCTGGTCACTTCTCAGTCTGAGCTTCTGCTGAGGGGCCAGCAGGCCAGGCTGCCCACGGCTTACCACCGGTCACGTGGCCACGTGGGGGGCCCCGCGGATGCAGGAAGATCGCCCGCTGGCCCAGGTGCCTGCAACTGGCTCCAGACCCAGGCCGGGGAGCAGGCCCAATGGGAGGAGGGCAGTGGCCGGGACCTGCAGATGGACACTGCCCAGGGCTGGGCCCACCTGGCACCTTGCGGGCCTCCCTGACCTCCGCCCAGGAGGCTGAGAGCCAGCCACCGAGAAGAGGGCTGCCCTGCAGCCGGGTCAGGGTGGGGCTGCAGGGACCTCTGACCAGACGGACCCCAGAGCTGCCGCTTTGGGGGAAAGTAACTAAAAAGACCAGAGGGGCTGGGGCGGTGACAGCGGGAAGAGCCCTGCACGGACGCCCGACTGCCCGCTCGGCCAACAGGGGGGCTGGGCAGGTGCCCAGACCCGGCGGCCGGGCCCCGGAACGGGCCTTCCGTCCGCGGCGGCTCAGCGCGGGCCTGGAGCCAAGGGGCTTTTTTTTTTTTTAAAGCAAAGCTATCTTTTTACCTTGATAAGCTGTTTAAAAAATGTAAATAAAATAATGCAGCAGACAAAAGCAGGCATTCACGCGGCTGGGGCCGGCCGCCGCCCTCGACATGAAATATCGCAGCGCATTAAGTCGTGAGTCCCCGCTAATCCGAGCGGACAGGCCTGAAGGCGGCCCCTCGGCGGCGCGGCGGTGGGCACTGGAGCGTGCACTGCCTGCCGGGCCGCCCCGCTCGGGGACAATGGCCTTTCTTCGCACGAGGGGCCTGTGCGGGACAAGAGCCCCCTTTGTGTGCAAGTCTTGCCTCAGAGCGCAAGGGAGGCGCATTCGGCCGCCCAGACGCTCTTTGAAAGGCCTGAGCGTAACAGGAGACGCGACACACCAGCCCGCCTTCTGCCTCGGCGCCCGTTCAGCCCCGGCCGAGCCCCGAGCAGCCGGGCGCCCGGCCCCTGCGCCGCCATCGTGGCCGCGCAGCACAGCCTCCACCTGGGCCTGGGCCGCACACCTCCGTCCCGACGGGCCTCCTCACCGGGAAGAGGCCCCGTGTGGGGTGGGCCTGGGACCCGCCTGGGTGCCGGCCGCACCCCACGCCTGTTGGCACCCTGGCGCCAGAAACTTTGGGCCCCACGAGGCAGCGGGGGAGGTGAGCCCGGAGGGAGCCTCTGGGCCCTGGGTGCTGGACTCACCACCCAGGGAGAGGGCACCTTTGAGCCGGGCGCCGGGGCTGCCCCACCTCCCCTGCCCTGCAAGGGCATCGCGTGTCTCGCATCTCGGGGTGCGCGGAGCCCAGGGCCCCCTGCGCCTGCAGCACAGCTCAGAGCTTCGCTGACAGCGCCCCCTTGCTGCTCACCCGTGGGCCCCGCCGCTCCCGACCTCAGCCGCAGACGGGTCATCCGCGGTGAACACTGGGCCAGGACCCCAGAGCTCCCGCTGCATCTCAGAACCTTCCGGGCTTCAACGAGGACCGCTGCTGCTCACGAAGGACACTCAGCAAACCCACCGAGCTTCCAAAAGCCCCCAGTTCCCACCCAGAGACCTGCAGCCACTAAGCCCCACGTTTGCGCTCCTGGCCCAGCCCTGCCCACGACAAGGGAGCAAAACGCCCTCCCCCTCGGGCGGCCCCCAACCCACATGCGTCTCACACGCTGGGGACTCCTGACGTGGCTGAGAATCTGCGCCCCAAGCCGGCACGTTGCCCCACAACCGATCTTCTGAAAACCACAGGTGTGCCGGGGCCGGTCCCTGGGGTGGGAGCCAGCAGGGCCCTCGGGACGCAGACCCTCACAGGGTCACCACCACTGGCCCGACCCAGTCCGAGGGACCCAGCAAACAGGCAGGGGTGGGCACCACCCAGAGCGTGGCCCCCGGCTCTGGGGCAGGGCCGCACGACAGGTCCGGGAGGCCGAGCGCAGCCTACAGATGCCCGGCCACGTGCTCTGTTACCGACCAGGACTAGAGCACAGTGGCCAGTCCCCCGGCCTGGCGTGGTCGTGGCTTCAGGGCCCCCCACGCAGGGAGGGTCTGTCCTCATGGAGCAGCAGCTGGGCCCCAAGGGGCCTCGGCTCCCCTGCCCCCAGGCCAGCACAGGACCAAGTGACCTTTGGGTGAGTCTGGGCAGGGGCAGGAGAAGACAGAAGCGGGCCCCGGGTCTGATCTGGGCCCGGGGCACAGAGACTGCGGCTAGCTTCTCCCACACCCGCACTTCTCAGCCCCCCGGAGAGCAATTCTGGGAGTTAACAAAGGGAGCTGGGCCGCAGCCACGCGGGCTTCTGGGCCAGAGCTGGGCGTCCCCACGCTGCTGACCCAGGGGGAGAGGCCGGCGGGCACCTGGGGAGGAAGGGCCCTGAGCGTGGTGCAGACCAGGCAGGGTGTGGGGGGCTGTACCCAGCCTCTTTCTCAGTCGGTCAGCGCGAGGGGCTCCCAGGGCCGCCACACCAGGCACGAACCTGACATGGTCCCCAGAGCAGCTGGTCCCCAAAAGCCTGCACACCAGACATGAGGCCCCCTGCAAGGCCCCCCACGCTGGAGGGCAGAGGGGACACTTCTGGGCTCGGCGCCTCGAGCCCCAGCCTGGCTCCTGCCCACCCCGCTGACCCACGTGGAGGCCCAGCCCGTGGACGAGAGGCCCAGAGCCACAGGGAGGGTCTCACTCACTTCTTTGAACTTGCCCTCCTGGTGCAGCCGGTGGACTTGAGCCAGCAGGGGGCTCCGGTCTGCGTCCTGCAGCTGGAAGATGCTGACCAGTGGCTCTATGAGGCCGGGGGGGCTCTCGGCGAGAAGCTTGACCGCACGGGCCTGCAGCTGCTTCAGCCCTGGGCTGCCCTGGAGGCCCCAGACCCAGCTTCAGTGGAGGCGGCAACCGGAGTCGCGGGGCCTGATGCGGGTGGGGGGTTGGTGCTTGGGCAGGCCCAGTGCGGCCAGCACCTGGCAGCCCAGAGCCAGTGGGTGGACGCTGTGGGTGAGCAGGGGCTGGCTGGCAGGGGCACAGGCAAGGGAGCCGAGGTCGGCCCGGCGTGTGGCTCTCGGGAGGCCGAGAGCCCCCGACCACCGTGGGCGACCTCCACAGGCCGCAGGGGCCCGGCCAGGTGCGCGTGGGAAGCCCGTGCCGAGGCCGGGACGGGCTGGGAAGGGGCAGGCTGTGGGCCGCGGGCAGGGCTCACCCGGGCCGGCCCCGGGCACAGCTGTGCCTGCAAGCAGCGCTTCAGCTCACGGGTGACCCAGGCCTCCAGGGAGGGGCCCTTCCCCCGCCAGCCCCGGCTGCTGTCCAGCATGTCCAGGAGGGCGGCGAGCGGGTCCTCCAGGGCGGCGAATCCCCTCTGGGCTTCCTCCCGGAGCTGTGGAGACACAAGGCCTCGCTGTGTTGAGTCCTCCTGCCGGCCTCCCCCACCCGCACGGAGCCGCCCACACCTTCCTGGTCCGCTGCACCCAGGCCGGGCACAGGGACCGTCCAGGCCAATGGTCCTGCAAAGGCTGGGGATTGCTCCCCAGGCCAGACCCTGGGCGGAGCTCCTCTGTGCCCTGACCACCCGCGTGGCACGCATGGGACATGGCGCTGGCCCTTCAGAGACGGTGACAGGTCAGCAGGGCCCAGCAAGCAACAGGAGACGGAAAAAAGGAAAAAACCCCAACTGAAAAATGCCTTTTGTTTACTTTTCTACCTCCTGTGCTGGGAAGCTCTGGGGGACACGTAAGAGCTGCAAGACAGAGACAAGAACAGGTGTGTCCCCAACACCCACGTCCAGGGGGACAACATGCATCTCACCACCGTCTCTAGAGCAGCCGGGCGTCCTCTGCGTGACCAGCAGGGCCCTGTGCACGGCCAGCCCGCCACGCCCTGCCCGCTCCAGTGGTTCAGGTCACTGCGGCTCCCTTGACCGAGGACCCGCTGGGGTCCGGCCCAGGGTGGACCTGCAGGCGTCAAGTGTGAGCTCAGGGGGCCGAAGCCCTCGCACCCAAGGGCTCTCTGGAAGGGGCTGCCCTCGCTGTGGCTGTTGGAACTCACCTGAGATGGCCTCAAACAGACCCTGAGGACAGCTGTCACCCTCCAGGATGGATAGGCAAGGCCACACACACCTCTCAGGGGTCTGAAGGGCACCAGCAGGGGGCTGCGGTTCCCACAGAGCCTGGGGGCCACCGTCCAGCATTGCCCGAGGAGGGGGCGGGGTCTCCATCAGCACCACACCCCTTGCTTGGGAAAAGGAAAGGTCTAGAAGGACCCAGCTCTGGCCTTTGGATTTGGATTTCCACGTGCGCTCAGGAGGGTGGTCCTGGGGACGGCCCTGGGGACCTGGCCCTCAGCCACCAGAGGGAAAAAGCTGCACTAAGGGGAGCTCACAATGAAAAACAACAGGACACACAAGGAGCAATTCACCATGATGGTGACCGCAAGCAGGGTGATCAAAGCTCTAAGAGTAAAGAACAGTAAGGTATCGGTTTGGGGATGAAAATAGAATATAAATATGTCTAGAATTATACAAGAAAATAAATCAAAACTAAGTAAAGAATAAGACGCAAGTGGCCCTGAGCGGTAGCTGCAGCCCTGGGGTGGAACTCACGCACCAGGTTTGGGCCCCAGGGGTTTACGTCTGGCCCCGTGTCGCCCTCCCGTGCTACCCCTGCCCTTGGCGTGGTGGGCTCAGCGTCCATGTCGACGATCCTCCGGACCCCTGGCTCTGAGACCCTGGCTGACCTCCTCTCTCCTTCCCTCCTGCCCTCTGGCCTCCCCTTCGTCTCCAGATTCCCTGTCCTGTCCGGTCCCTGAAAACTCCACGTGCTCTGCTGGGCTCCAGCTGCTCTCATGCGGCCGCCCCCTGGGTCCCTCTGCTGCTCCCTTGGCCCCCAGGACACTCTGGCTCACCTGCACCCTCGTCCTCAGGGCTCGAGCCACCGCATCTCCCGCTGCTGGCCCCTCGGTTATCACACACGTCTGAGCTTGGACTGCACAGCGTGGTGCCGGCTGCTCACAGGAACCCAGGACGAGCCCTGGTGAGCAAACGTGTGTCCCCTCCAGGCGGGAGCTTTCGCCAAGTAGGGAACTCGGAGTGTTTATATAACTAACCACAAAACAAGCCTGTCCTGTGCAAAAACCAAAACAGATGGACCGGGCTCCTTCACACCCAGAAACAAACAGCTAAGCGACATCAAGACACAGCCCTGTGTTTCTCTGGAAATGTTGAAGGAGACACGGCGAAAATCAGAAAACAGGAAGGACGATGGACCCCTACACATCAAACCGGTGACGAACAGAACTCGGGGGGAAGTGCGGCGTTAAATGCAGCATCGGAAACCAAGACTCCTGGAAACCGATGCCTTGGGCGTCCGGCTACCTGAAGGCTGAGATCAGCCCCGGGAAAGAGGCACAAGGCCGGGGGAGGGGCAGCGCTGCCGGGAGACGCGGGGGTCAGGAACCGGGAGGGACCTCCGGCGAAACCGTGGTGACGTGGAGGAAGCGGACGCTTCCCAGAGAAATAAATCCAGAGACAGACACTCTGCCCAGGAACAACCATTAGGGAGACCGCCCCCAGGCTTCATTTGCAGGCCCCCCACCCGTGCCCCGCCGCCCCCGGGGCAGCGCCCGGCTCGTCCTCAGGCTCTGCGGGCCTCTGGCTCCTGCCTTCAGTGAACAGGGATGGAGGGTCGAGCCGAGCTCACAAGCCGGCTCACCGTGACACCAGGGCAGAGGATGCCACCTCGCAACGAGCCCGCTCCCAACTGGAAGGCTGAACAGCGCCACAGCCCTGTTGCCTGAGGCTCACCCTCAAGCCACACGGCACGAAACTGGAAAATCAAAAAACGTCTGGCTTTTGCAAAAACTCTGGATTCTCCAGCTGATGGCTAGAGACGGCTGCTCTCAGGCCTGAGCGCAGGCAGTGGATGGGCCGCTATCTGCCCAAGGCCCCGCAGCTCAGCCGGGCGGGGAGCCCAGGCCTGTCCAGAGAGGAGGCCGGCTGCCGGCCCTCCTCCACCACGCAGCGCTGTGGAAGCCTGGAGTTTACCTGCTCCGGACGCCTGCCCGACCAGCCTGCCCCAGGTCTGGGTGCCCTGCCCACCCTCGGCGGGCAGCTGGAGGCCAGGCTGGCACGAGAGGATGTGGCCCTCTCCCTCCAGCCACGCGTGGGCCCGTCCTCCCCAGAGCCAGGGCAGCCTCCCTCGCCCTTTCCATGCCTCAAGGGAGCAAAGTGCAGGGAAGGAGCGGCCGAGGGCCAGTAACTGCACCACCCCGGGGGCCGCGAGGCAGAGCTGTCCTCCTGGCACAGGTCACGGCGGGACACGGTCTGGGCAGTGGCAGCTGCCACTGCAGGACCCCCAAGTGGCTGTGGAAGACCCTGGCAGCCTCCCCGCCAGAGCTCCTCCCGCCGGACCACACGCATCCCCCCCGCTGTCCAGGCGGGCTGTCCTGCTGCCCCTCTGGGAGAGCTGGTGGTGGGCACAGGCCCTCCCTGCCTGCTCTGAGCGTCCAGCAGGCCTCGTCCCACGGCTCCAATCCCATGCACCCCCCAGAACATTCCGACACGGCAGCCTGCCGAGGCTGGCGGCCAGGTGCCCACACCCCGAGGGCTCACCTGTCCCAGCTCCCGAGTGGACCACAGCGTCTGCAGGGTCTGCAGGAACAGCAGCGGGTCCCGGCCTGAGGGGACAAGACAAGGGCCGAGGAGGGGCTGAGGGGCAGGCGGGGGCCGAGGCCTGGGGGCTCCCGCAGACGCTGCCCAGCGCTCACGGCCCCTTGTGCCCTCTCTGCCCCTTCCCCAGGACCGTGGCCCCGCCACCCAGCAGGGCTGCTTCCCGCAGTGCCCACCGGGGTGGGCTTCCCCTGACAGCTCAGGGAGCCTGGCCTCAGATTTAAGCCGCGGTGGGTTCAGAGTGGCCGTGTGAGTGGGGAAGGGGCGTCGGCCGCCGGGGCTAAGTCAGCAGTACTGACCTGGCCCCCCACGGGCAAGGCCCGCCCAGCGGGGTACGCCGCCCACAAACCCATCCACCACCCACCATGTCTGGCCTCTGGCCCCTGCCGAGGCCCCGAGGTGGTTCCAGCCTCTGTCTCCCCCGTCTCCCCTCTGCCCTGTCCCGGCCCCGGGTAAGCCCCATGCAGGCTGGCCACTCCCCAAAGCTTCCCCACCCCCATGGCCGCTGCTCCCTGAAGCCGCTGTCCCTGCTGCAGAACGGGGCGTGGAGTCATGACACAGGTGCCACTCAGCCCGGTGCTGGCCGGGACAGGGGAGGTCGGGGTCACCCTCCTGCTGGAAAAGGGTCGGCGCCCTCAGGCGAGATCCAAGGCCAGTGCCAAGGAGAGCTCGCTGGCCTGGAAAGGTCGCTGCTGCCAGCTCTTGGCTTGCGAAAGAAAGCTGTTTCCGAGGCCAGGGGACCAGGGACCCAGCTCCGAGGTGCCCATGGCCACCAGCGCCCCCTGGCTGCGGGCCTGCCCCTGGGCCTCAGGCTCCCTGCACTCCAGGCGGGGCTCCCTCCTCCCCAGCGCCTCACCGCAGCCCTGCCAGCCTCAGCAGCACCTCCCCGGCCTAACCCACTCCCCCACCCCCACTCCCTGGCAGCCCGAGCCTTGAGGCCCAGCCCCTCCTTGCCTTGCGAGTTCTGCTTCAAAGGCCCAGGCGCTGTAACCTTTCCAGCCCCGCTGAGAAATTACAGACAAACCTTCCGGTTCTTTTTTTTTAAGCTGAATGACCGCACTGTATGTATTTATCTACCTGGCTGCGCCGGGTCTTGCTTGCGGCATGCATGCGGGATCTAGCTCCCTGACCAGGGATCGAACCCAGGCCCCCTGCATTGGGAGCGCGGAGTCTTAGCCTTCTGGTCCTTTTGTTCAGAACCGGCAGGCGCCAAGGCCCAGAGCCCAGGGAGGACCGGAAGGAAAGCAGCCACGAGGGGTCTGGGCTCCCAGCGTGTCCCCGACCCCAGCCCAGGGAGTGGGAGAAGCCCCTGGCACTTAGCCAGGACCTCGGCCACACCTCGCACATGGTGGGGGTCAGGGTCAGGGGTCAGGACCCCAGCCATGCCCTCACATGGTGTGGGTCGGGGTCAGGCGTCAGAGTCAGGACCTGATCATCAGTGCACACACTGGGGCAGGGGAGGCCACTAACAAACTCTCCCGGCCAAATCTGGGGGATCAGGAGCCCAGGTGGCTTCACCTGCGAACCTACCCAAGAATCAGGGGGACGACGGCAACCTGCTGGCTCCATGCAGGAGGCGGGACGGAGGGAAAGGCTGGGGACCTGAGCCACACCCTGGGGGACAGCCCCCGAGCACACGGGCTCAGGGACCCGGGAGAGACGCCCGTGTACACCACAGGAGGGTCCGTCCCAGAAAGCAAGGCTGGCTGGACAACTGAAGGTCCATCAGCCTGGTTCGCTAGTGAAATAAAGGACGGAAGTCACATGATGCTCTCAATAGATGCAGAACAAGCACCTCTTAAGGGAGAGTTCTAGTTATAATTTAAGAAATAACTCAGCAAACTAGAAGAGAAGGGACTTCCTTAGCCAGACAAAAGGCGCTTATAAAAAACCCTCAGTGAACACAGAACTCAATGCTGAGAGCTTTCCCCTAAGACGCAAACACCAGGACGCCCACTGCATTCGACGCCAGTGCAGAGCGGCAAGAAGGAAACATTAAGGCCACAGAACTTAGAAAGGAAAAAATAAAAGCATCAGCACTCTGACCAATAAACTCTGGTCCCTCCAGACGATGGAATATTATTCAGCACTAAAAAGACATGAGCCATCGAGCCATGAAAAGACAGGGAGGAAACTTAAATGCCAACTACTAAGTGAGAGAAGCCAATCGGAAAAGGCTGCAGACTACGTTCGTAGTATGATTCCAACTCTATGACGCTCTGGAAAAGGCAGAACTATGGGGTCAGTATGAAGATGAGGAGTTGCCGGGGGCTTGGGGGAGGGAGGATGAACAGGAGAGCATGGGGGGTTCAGGGCAGTGAGACTACTCTGTGAACCTTCAGTAGTAGGTAACATGTCACTCTGCATCGTCCAAACCCACAGAACGTACAACGCCAAGAGTGAGCCCCAAGGTAGACTACGGACTTTGGGTGATGATGGCGTGTCCAGGCAGGTCCCTCACTCGTCACAAGTGTCCCATCTGGTAGGGATGGTGATAACGGGGGAGGTGGTGCATGTGGGAGGGGCAGGGGTAGATGGGAAATCTCCACGTTCTTCTCCATTTTGCTGTGAACCGAAAACTGCTCTAAAAAATAAAGTCTTTAAAAATAAAAACAATACGCCAAAACGTTGTTACGCACTGAACAAATGATTCATTTTTTAGAAAGCAATGAAGAATCTAAAGACAAGTATTAGAATTACTCAATGGACTTATTTCAGCATGGATGGTGAACACAAGGACAGTATTAAGAAATCCATTGTTGGGGCTTCCCTGGTGGTCCACTGGTTAGGGCTCTGCACTTCCATTGCAGGGGCCCGGGTTCAATCCCTGGTTGGGGAACTAGGATCCCTCAAGCCACTTTGGTGCGGCCAAAAAAAAAAAAAAAGAAGTCCACTGTTCCCTCCATACTAGCGACAGACAGAAATGAACATTTAAAAAATATCAGGTACAGTAACATAAGAAATTTCAAATTTCTTGGGATAAATGTAACAAAAGAAGTTCATGCAAAAAATATAAAATGTCACTGAGAGGGGCTTCCCTGGTGGCTCAGTGGTTAAGAACCTGCCTGCCAGTGCAGGGGACACGGGTTCGAGCCCTGGTCTGGGAAGATCCCACATGCTGCGGAGCAACTAAGCCCGTGCGCCTAAACTACTGAGCCTGTGCTCTAGAACCTGCGAGCCACAACTGCTGAGCTCGTATGCCACAACTACTGAGCCCACAAGCCACAAGTACTGAGCCCACAAGCCACAACTACTGAAGCCCGCGCGCCTAGAGCCCGTGCTCCGTAACAAGAGAAGCCACCGCAATGAGAAGCCCGCACACCGCAACAAAGAGGAGCCCCTGCTCGCCGCAACTAGAGAAAGCCCATGTGCAGCGACGAAGACCCAACACAGCCAAAAATAAATAAATTTTAAAATAAACGTCACTGAGAACAAAATTAAAAGGTCTGATTCAGGACGGGCTATACCGTATAATCAGTAATATGCAAAGTTGTCAATTCTCCCCAAATTAATCAGCAGACCCCACACTCTAACCCAAACAGTAGCAGTGTGAGTGGGTGCGGGGGGACTATCTTAACAACCACAGGGAAACCACAGGACCGCCCCACCCAGGCCAGAGCCACAGGGGTTAAGGCTGAGCGTGTGGCCCAGGGAGGGGGGACTTGGAGCCGGAACTGGGCCTGCATGGGCCAGGGTGTGCGGCCAGGGTGGGAAACGGCATAACCTTATTGAAAACACTGGGATGTCACCCCCATCTCACACCTACAGAAAACCCACCAGGGGCTGTAGGTCTCACCGTGAAGACAGATCAACAGAGCCTCCGCAGGGCACCTGCACAATACCTCGATGACCTCGGGACACGGTTAAGTCAAGAATTCCTACCAAAAGAAAGGGCCTAGCAGGCGCCAGCCAGAGGTCTCCCTCTTCCCCACTGGGCTCTGCAGACCACGCCCAGTGCAAGGAAAGTCTGACACGGTCAGGCTGGGCCAGGCTGCTCTCTGTTCACGGCTCCCCCAGGCCCAGTGCCCTTTTGGGTCCAAGCCACAGGCCAGGCTGCACCCTCGGTCACTCACACCCTCGGCCTTCAAGCCGCTGCCCAAGCGCCGCTGACCCGCCGGCCTGGCCCCCTCACCTGACACTGCACGTGGGATGCTGTCTGTCCCCTCCCGATGCTGCCAGCTCCCGGCGGTGACCATGTTGGCCCTGTTCAAGGCCGTGGCCCAGGCCTTGAGGGACACTCTATAGTGACTGCTGGACGTGCCAAGGCCAGACTTGCACACGCAGACAAGGTCACCAGCTTCCGTGGCCATGGGCAGACACCCGGGAAGCCCAAGTTGGAGCTGGAGGGGCCCCGGGGCCGGTGTGAACGTGGGCCCGGGCCTGAGTGCAGCAGGCACCAAAGGCCGGCACAAGGAGGACTCATCGAGCACGGGGTGCCCGGCCCGGGGCCACCCTGCCAGCCGAGAGTGGGCCAGTCCCGCTCCCTCGACACAGGGATGCACCACAGGAGGCCGGGCTGAGCTAGGAGGGCGGGCACGGGGGCCTTCCGTACACAGCGTGGACATCAGCCGTGGCTGCAGCCTGGCCACCGCTGCCACCTCCCCAGCCTGGGCCCGGGACTGGGCCACCCTGATATCCTGGACCCGCTGGCCAGCGGTGGCCAGACGGCAGGTCAGGGGCGGCAGGGCAGGTGGCCTCTGGCCTGGTACCTGCCCCCTGACACCGCCCCAGGAGCACGTGGGTGAGGGCGGGCGGGCAGCAGTGTGTCCAGAGGACACTGAAGCTCAAGCTCAAGAATCAAACTTCGGGGCCTCCCCGGTGGCGCAGGGGTTAAGAATCCAATCCCAGTGCCGGGGACGCGGGTTCGAGCCCCGGTCCGGGAAGATCCCACATGCCGCGGAGCAGCTGAGCCCGGGCGCCACAACGACTGAGCCTGCGCTCTAGAGCCCGCGAGCCACAACTACGGAGCCCGCGTGCTGCTCCTACCGAAGCCTGTGCGCCTGGAGCCCGTGCTCCGCAACAAGAGAAGCCACCGCGATGAGAAGCCCGTGCACCACAGAGAAGAGCAACCCCCGCTCGCCACAACTAGAGAAAGCCCGCACGCAGCAATGAAGACCCAGCGCAGCCAAAGATACACAAATAAATTAAAAAAAAAAAAAAAAGCACTGCTGAAGACAGAAGAATAGAGAGAAAGGCAACGGGCCCCAAACAAGTGGTTCATCTCTCAGGATCCCAGATTCTGTGGGTCAGGAATTTAGACGGGCTCCTCCCCAGGGCCTCAGGCACACACCCGAGCCCGGCTCCCAGGGCAAGGCCTCGGGAAGCACCACTCAAGGGCAGAAGCAGACCCCACCTTGTGGGAAGGCGTTGTGAGCCCCCAGTCCTGCCTGACACTGGGATGAGATGGCGTCAGATGCCTCTTTGGCCAACCATAAATGTCATGAAATCCAGTAAAAACAGCAACGGATTTCTGCAGAAGCAAGCAAGATATCCTGACGTCTACATGGAAAATAAACAAGAAACGAGAGAGAAGCAACGAGAGGTTTAGTCCTGCCGGATGCAGCAGGTCATAAAACCACCGCCACCAGATAGCGTGATGCAGCAGGTGAACAGAGCAGAAAGCCGGGGAGACTCCACCCGTGGGGAGCTCAGTGTTGCTGCGTGTCCCAGTGGTCCTCCAGGACGGACTGGACCCATTCCTCACCTCTCCCAGCAAAATAAATTCCACCGGGTCAAAGACTAACGAGGATCACAGCTAACGCCTCCACAGCCCACACGCAGGCAGTCTTTCATTCACAGATGGAGCTAAGCATAGGGCAACAACTATTTTTCTCAGGTAAGGAAACAGAAAGGTCACACAGTCAGGAAGGTGGGTGCTGTGTCGCCTGTTTTCACAGCCTCCCTCAGGTCACAGCCCAAGGATGGTTCCACAGCCCCAGGGGCTGGGGGGCCCCCCACCCCAGCCCTGACACAGGGAGGGCCAGGCCTGGAGGTTCCGGGTACTGCATGAGCCTGTGAGGGGTGGCGGGGCGGGGACGGGGCTTCCTGGAGGGTCGCGCCTGCCCCTCCCTCCATGCTGAGAAGTGATTCAGCTCTGTCTGCCTGACTTTCGAATTTCCCAAGGAAGGGGGATCCACTGCTGCCCGAGACCCTGGGACCTGCTGGACTTCAGCCCGCAGCTTTTCTGATTCAGGTACACTTGCTCATCCAAAGGCCACGATTTCAGGAGAAAACCAATTTTTGAGCCCAGCTGACTTCTCAGTTGGGGAATGTTTTCTTGTTCCCAGGAGAGGGGAGGACGGGAGGGAAGGGCCACAGGTCTTCCCCGGCCTGTCCCTTCCCCTCTTGCCCCCAGCATCAGGACAGGCGGGGGAGGGTGGCATCCAGATGGTCCAGGACAAGCCGAGGCCCTGGGGCCTCGGGTGTCAGAGTCCGGGGGCCACAGGTGAGGAGGGTCCTGCTCTTGGCAAAACCAGCAGAGGCGCCAGAAGCATCCTGGGGGAGGTACCCAGATCCTGGTGGAGAGATGCCCACTGAAGAGGGCTTCCCTGGCCTGCGGTCACTCACAGCAGGCCAGGGGCTGTGTCTGATCCCCAGTCCCAACAGGGTGGTGTCAGGTCCTGAAGACTCTGCACACTGGGGACAGGTGGGGAAAAGCACGGTCTGAAGGTCTGGGGAATCTTGAGCAGAAAACGAGCCCATTGTGGGCGGCTGAGGGTGCCTGGGCAGCCCCCCGGAGACTCTGCTTGGAGCAGGTTGTGTGCACCTGCGGAGGACCCCACAGGAGACGGGGGGCCGACTCCACAGCCTCTCAGGACCCTGGGGTGGGTGAGCAGAGGCTGGGAAGAGGCCCCAGGTTCCCCACCACCTGCAAGAAGGGGCAGCACTTTGCTTACTTACTGGGGGCTCTCCCTCCCACCCCTGTGCCCACCAGAGGTCCCCAGCCCGGTACAGGGGCGGCCCCCCAGGACGCCAGGGGCCATCAGGGAGGGGCGCCCCACTCTCCAACCGGACACCCGATCCCAGCCTGGGAGGAGCCCCTCCTTCTCCAGCCTTGGTCTCCTCTTCCACGTCACCACCTGTCCTTGGTGGGGTGAGATCAGGCTTCACGTGGCCCCGCGTCTGCCCTGCCCACAACACTCACCAAACGCAGGAGACACTCAGAAAGAAAGCCTCCCGGAGCCCACAGACACCACCGCGAGGAGTTTGGGGCTCCCGGAGGAGAAACGGAAGGCAGAGCCTCCGCTCTCTTGGGGCCAGGGACCATGTGGGATCCCGGGGCTCCCAAGCTGGAAGCGCCAGTCTGGGGCCCTCACTCTTCAGACACCTCCCAGCCCCCCCCGTCCTCTCTCCCTCTTGGCAGGACTGATAAGATGCCTTGTGCCCGCACTTGGTGTGGGGCGCAGAGCCAGGCTCCAGAGAGAACCCCGCCGTTCCCACCAGCCCCCTGCACCCAGCTTCACCCACACTTCAGTGTGGGCTCCCTGAAGTGTCCGTCCAGTCATGGCCAACCCTCGGTGTCAGACATGAAGCAAGTGGCCAGGAGGCGGTCCACTGCAGGACCACGAGGCCACATTTCCCAGGGCAAAGGGAGGTGCCTGCCCGCGGCCCTCAGGACAGGAAGGACGTGGCAGCAGCCACCTGCCTGCTCCCGTCCACACCTGAGGCCGCTCCACACGTCCCAGGCCCCTAGAAAGCCACATCGCCTGGACGCCTCCCACCTGGGGTCCCCGCCCGGTGCACACGCATGCACCTGTACACAGACCCCCCCCACACCCACCCCATGCCCAGCCCTGACAAGTGCAGCCAGGCTGGACCTGGGCCGTGCGGGGTGCAGACTCACCCATGGGGACACACTCACCACCAGCTGGGTCACCAGCAGTGTCACCAGCAGCAGGCTCTCCGGCGGCATCTCCGGCAGGGTCTCCGGCGTCCATCCTCAGGGGAAGGCAGGGAGCTGCTCAAGGGACCAGTGGAGAGGGACAGTTAGGCTGCAGGTTCCACACAGAAGGGAACGGGCCCTGACAGGCAGCCACGCAGGGCCCACTTCTGTGCTTGGGGTGGGCGTGGGGGCTCAGGTGGCCTCGGCTTCCCCGGCTGGACCCAGGACACTCAGCACTAACCTCAGGGGTGGACCCACCATGAGGACCCCTGAGCCAGCCCACACGGGCACGCCCAGCTCCAAATCCTCCAGGCTGGCCACAAAGTGGTGCCACTCCCAGGCGGCCAACAGGGTCCTGCCAACGTGTATCTTATACAAGACGCTTTTCCACATTTACGGAGCTGGTCTCGTTTGCGGTGGGACTTCTGTCACGGTGGCACACGGCGCCGCCTGTGTAAACGCGAGTCCCGGCACGGGCCTGGAGGGCAGGCCCTCGGGGCTCCCCCCCAGCTCCACACGCTTTTGGCTATGCTTGAGGACATTTAGAGCCACGCTTCTCGCTAGCACGCCGATACGGTTGCTTCCTGAGCGTCCCGTCTTACACCTGACTGACCAAGCTCAAGGTGAGAATTCACTGTCACGCCCCAGCCCCCCAAACCCCGACAGCCCCTGAAAGAGCTCTCCGAGCGTCTTCTGCTGACACGCCATCTGCAGGAGACAGGAGCAGAGCAGGGCTGAGCGGGGTGGACTCCAGATACTTTCCTGCCTTGTTCAGTTTGCTCCAAACTTGTGCTCTGGCCATGCAGACTGACTGGTGTCGGGCCGGCCCTCCCACTGCAGACAGCGTCCACCAGACACGTTTTAGGCGGCCGACTTCTGGACAGTAGGCTGTGCACGACGGGTGATGCCCAGGCTGGGGGGCCCAGGGATGGGCCGGCTCCCAGCTGGGGGCGACCTCCCAGCCAAGATCATGACCCGGAACCTGGTGAGCAGAGCATCCCTCCGGTGGAGGAGGAGGCCGCGCACCCGCGAGCCAGGGCACCAGCTGGAGGGGTCATTCAGGGCCAGAAGTGCAGGTGAGCAATGCAGGATCCCCAGGGCTCCCAGAGGCAGCTGTCCCCAGGCCGAGAGCTCGACAGGGGCACTAACAGTCAAGCAATGCTGCACACTCTGGGCTCCAGCCCAGCGACGGTGGCGAGTTAGCCCTGCCCCAGACCAACTCTGCCAAAATCTAAAACCAAGCCCCAATAAAATCCGTGGAACAGGGCTTCCCTGGTGGCACAGTGGTTAAGAATCTGCCTGCCGATGCAGGGAGCACGGGTTCGAGCCCTGCTCCGGGAAGATCCCACATGCCACGGAGCCAACTAAGCTCGTGTGCCACAACTACTGAGCCTGCGCGCCACAACTACTGAGCCCACGTGCCATAACTACTGAAACCTGCGCGCCTAAAGCCCGTGCTCCGCAACAAGAGAAGCCACCGCGATGAGAAGCCCGCGCACTGCAAGGAAGGGTAGCCCCCGCTCGCCGCAACTAGAGAAAGCTCCCGCGCAGCAACGAAGACCCAATGCAGCCAGTAAAAAAAAGAAATAAAAAAATCCACGGAACACTCTGCATGTTGAGTCCCACCAAGATAAAGATCCACCCTAACGAAATGTCAAGCCGTGCCCCCCAGTTCAAGGTAATCGGCTAGAAATGAACCGTTCGCTAGAACAAAGGCCAACATGCTTCAGCGGAAGGTAACAATCCAGTCTCCACAGTGTAACGTTTACAATGCTCAGCACATAATATAAAAGTCACAAGACCTGCGAATAGGAGGAAAATATGACCCACGCTCAAGGGGAGAGAAATCCAGGACAGCACATGACGGAAAGCAACTCCAAGGCAGCTCACAGGTTGAATTTAGCAAAGACTTTAACACAACTCTTGTAACTGTGCAAAGAATGAGTGAAAAACATGTTCAAAAAGTTAAAGGGAAATATGGTCTTAAATGAGTAAACAGAAAGGTACAAACGGAAATTACATGAAACTACATAAGAGAACTAAATGGCAGTTCTCCAATAAAAAGTATAATCACTGAAACGCAAAACCCACTGATTGGGCTTGGCCGCAGACTGGAGACGGCAGATTACAGAGTCAGTGAGTCTGAAGACAGAGCAACGGAAATTATCCTATCTACAGGACGGGGGGAAAGATTAAAGAAAAAATAACGCGACCTCTTCCCTGCTGGATTTCCTGCAAGGCCATCGTTAACAGGACTCTGACAGCACCCTAACACCTCCCCAGGATGTTCAGACAAGCCTGGAAGTCTGCCCTTGCTCCCAGAGACACCCCTTCTCGAGCCTCTGCCCGCCCGCCTCAATCCGGATGGCTGCTCTCTAGCCCGGCGGCACAGCTGCTGCGCTAGGACTCCCTCCCCATCTTCTCTCCTGGTGCATCCGGCATTTCCTGATTTGTAAGCCTTCATGTTTCTCAGTTTTCCTCCTGGTGCTAGAGGAACACATTCTCCACGAGTTTCGTGAGAAGAACTCAAGGGAGGGGCATTTGACCGGTCTTTGTTTGTCTGGAAATGTCTTCGCTGGGCACTAAGCCTCGGCTGGAAGGCTGGCTGTGCACGGGCTGCAGGTGAGAGGCCGTCCCCAGGTATGTGATGGTGACGGTCCTTCCAGCTGCTGACGTTGGTGCTGAGAGCTCTGAACCACCTGACGCCCGACCGTAGGTAGGACACTGCTCTTCTCCTCCTGGGGGACCTTCCCCTGACAGCATCCAGGTGTCAGCAGGACAGACGGATGGGGCAGGACCCCCTAGGCGTGCTCATGTCCTTCAGTCCTGGGAAACGTCCTCCTGGACGTCACTGTGGGTAACGGGCCTGGAAGACCAGTCTGTCTGTCTGTAGGGAAGGAATCCTCCCTTCCCCACCTAGGGTCTCAGTCCCCACCCACGCAGACCTCCCCAAGGCCCTGTTTCCAGCCTGGAGCCTCCCCGGCTCTGCAGCCAGGCTCTGCCAGCCCTCAGCCGTGGGCTCTGCTTTCCCAGCCTGCAAGACCCCTCTTCCCTCCTCTCTGCCTTCAAGCACTTTTGGTTTTCCTAATGTCTTTACTGTCATTTTAATGGACCTCGAGTGGGGCAGGTAATCCGGCCCCTGTGCACAGGCACCCCGCCCCTTGCCGGGACCTAACCCCAGATGGTCCTTCCCACCTCCCACCCCAAATCTGACCCAACCCCGGGGGGCCTGCCACTCCAGGAGGCTGTGTCTCTAAACAGAGACCCATCCCCACTGCACACCCTCTTTGGGTGGCCGGGGGGGCGCACCATCCTCCCAGCTGCCGAGTTCCCGCCAGGGAAGGGAGTGCAGCACCCCGAGCTGGTCTCTGGGCCCTTCTGCTGGCGGTGCTGTCCCAGGGCGCGTGACCGCAGCTGTCCCGTCCACACCGAGGCCCCAGCCAGGGCACTCCGCAGGGAGGAGCACTGTCCCTGCGTGCTTGTCCCGCACGAAGCAGAGGTGCCACTCACGCCCCTCACGGCCGCTGTCCCGCGAAGCCCGCCCGGTCACAGTCTCTGACGGGTCCAACGTCTGTCCCTCTTCTGCAGGCCCTTTGCTGGGGGTCCCAGAGCAGCAGTGGGCGCTGAGGGGTGGTCCAACTCCACGGCCCGCTGACGGGCCTCCGTGACCACACCCCGCCTCTCCGGGGCCCATCTGGCCGGGGCAGGGGGTGACCCTTGGGCCGGCGGAGGGTTCCCAACAGGGGGAGCTGCAAATGGCCCAGGCCCCGTGGGCCCCTCCCCGGGGAGGTGCCGGGAGCCCGGCCTGTTTCTTCCCCTGTCTTCCTGTGCTTCAGCCCAACAGTCAGGCCTCACCCAGGCCCAGTCCCCGTGGGGTCAGCTCACAGCATCACTGAGGCCTCAGCAAGGCTGAGCGCTCGTCCAGCTGGGCTGGCTCCACGGGGTCAACACCGTTGCTGGCCGCCTCTGGAGCCCCTGGCCATTCGCGGCACACAGCTGTGTCCAGATCCATCCACCCACCAGCCAGCCCGCCAAGCAAGCAGCAAACCCCGGGCCAGCGAGCTCCCGGCGGGGCTGGGGCCTGCATCCCTACGCGAGGCCAGGGTAGGGGCCGGGGCTCTCCCGGGTGCAGCGTTCTGGCTCGGCACCCTTTCCCGTCTCCCACCCGAGAACACGGGGCCAAGCACCCACCTCCCACGCGAGGGGTTAAGAGCAATTGGGTTGTTTAAATAAACCCCAAAGGGCGCCGGGGGCTTCTGAAAGGGTCTCCTGCCCTCCTCGTTCCTCCCAGCACGGGGCGGCCCGAGGGACATTCCTCCTTGAGAAGGCGGAGGCTTTATTTCTGCGGGGTGAACGTCCTGCCCACCCCGCTGCGTCAGGCCCCCGCAGGAGGAGCCCCAGCCCAGCAGTGCGCCCACTCCCTGGCGGTCACGCTCTTTCCACCCGAGCCGCTCGGGTTGCTGTCCCTGAGCTCACCGCCCTGATGGCCTCCTTCCCGCTGCAGCCGTCCACTTTGCTGGTCAGCCCAGGAAGGGGGCAAATGGCCAGTGGCTCTTTCACGGGAGGGTGCTTTTCCCTAACCCTCTCCGTTAGGGGAGTCCCTGCTGCAGGCGGGCTTCCACCTCCCTGTTGGCACCACTCTCCCCCTTTCTCTCAGGGGCACAGTGGCCAGCGCCTGGCCACTCGGAGGCAGCTGATTGGCTGGGGCCTCAGGCCGGCCCCAGGTCAGGTGGACAGAGCCAGACCCTCTTTGGGAAAGGACTGAGGCCATCGAAACTCGGCTCTGGTCTGTCCCTGAGCCCTGGAATCTGAAATCAATCTACAACCAGCCACAGCAACTAAGCCCAATGTGCTTCTGAGATTGAAAACTGCTGACAACGACCAAGTTCAAGTTCACCCCACTGCAGACTTTAAAAATTGACCTCACTTTAAAATGAAAAAGTCTGCCTGGAGCCCAAATGGTCTTTAGCCGGAATCGTGGTGCTGGGTCTGCGGTGCGTGCCGAGGCGAACGGGCCTTCCCAGGGACAGGAGCTCCCGGAGGCCCCGCGGTGAGCGCCACCTGGCAGTTTTCAAACTTTCCTTAAATCAGAGTCACCAAATACAACTTGTTTAGCGTTGTGACTTTTGCTGAAAGGGGCTAAGCGGAGCCAAATCCCTGCAAGGAGCCCCGGCACACGACCAGATCTCCACTCACCCCAGAGGCTCCTGCTTCCCCAGCTCCACTCCCTACCTGAGCAGGAAGCCCCCAGCCCAGCAGCAAACCCACCTAGAAACAGACTCAAACCCAAGGAAGCGCGCAGGGGAGTTCCCAGAGAGACACACCTTGCAGGTCGGACTGCCTCCTCCTGAGAGCTGGGACCTACCTGGGAGCCTCCCGGGCGTCTACCAGAAGCCTACCTGTAAACCTACCTGGGCGTCTACCTGAGAGCTACCTGGGAACCTACCTGAGAGCTACCTGGGACCCTACCTGAGAGCTACTTAGCAACCTACCTAAGAGCCACCTGGGAGATGGCCTGGCCTGCTACAGGTTCTGGGGTGATCAGCGTCCCCAGACGTGCCTGCCCCATGTCCACCTGCCTCCTGCTTGGCACACTGACCAACCTGGCCCAACGCAGATGCCTCCTGGATGCCACCCCTCAGCCAGGCCCAAGGGGATCCAGCAGGCCCAGTAGGGGAAAGAGGACACCTCAGCAGGGCCACCCTCCCAGGGATGCTGCCGCCTCCAGACAGAGTGCCCCCACGTCCACCACAGCCCAGCCCCACCGAGACGCAGAAGGGGAGTACAGAGTGGGTGCTCGTGGGCACGTCCCCCCACCCGGCCCGACTGTGCCCAGAGACCCCTCAGGTCCAAAGGAGGCCAAGCCAGGCAGGAGCCCAGCTTGGTCATGAGCTGGGCTGGGGGCACGTGCTTCAGGCCGGTCGCCCCTTCTCAAAGCAGCGTTGTGAGCGGGCGGGGCGGGGGCGGCAAAGCCTGAGACCCCGCGGGAGTCCAGAGGACGTGGGAAGGGCAGCGAGGAGTGGACGATTCACTGTTCCTGACCCGAAGCTGCCCTTCAAACAGCCCAGAAAGGAGAGCTGAAGGACCCCACAAAGAATCACATTGCTGGCCCAGGCCCGTGCCTCCCGTCCATCTGTCCATCTGCCCACCTGGCCCAGGAGAGCACAGAACACGATGCATTCTCTCAGCACCACGGGGAGTGACGGCGCGGCCTTTAGAGAGGTCAGCACAGCATTCTGGTTTGGGCGCCAGATCATGCTTCCTGTGTCATTTTTCTGTGTCGTTTTCCACAACTATGGGAGCGCTGGCTGCGTGTCCCCCCAGGTATGCCCTCTGCCCTCCATGGTGGGGCAGATGGGGTGGTGGAGGGTGATAAGGGCGGCCTCCCGGGCCCATTTCCCCACGTGCTGTAAGCGCAGAACGCACACGGGGTGACAGCAGAAAGGGTCTCAGTACTGACTTCCGTGTATCCAGTACGTGTCGCAATAGTAACATGTTGCGTATGCCAGGGTTAAATAAAATATACCACTAAAGTTAATTTCGCCTTTCTTTTTATAGAAAATTTAAAACCACACGTGTGGCTCACGTATTTCTGCTGGACACACTGGTCTTGACTGAGAAAAGCAGCTGACCACATAGGAGAGCGGCCCTGCAGGCGGCCGGACGCCTCTCCACTGCAATCCCGGGCCCTCGGGGCAGGACGAGGGGACACCGGACCCCCAGCTGCCACTCCCCACAACAGCTACGGGGAGACGTACCCTGCTGCCCCCGGTCCCAAATGCAGAGACACCCAGGATCCCCAGAGACATGGGGGTGCAAAGCCTGGGCCCTGCAGATGTGGCCACTCAGGCCGCTAACAGCGCTAACTTGAAAGCCATTCAAACTGAATTAAACTTTTGTGCGATCATCTCAGTGATTTTTTTAAAGCTTTACTGAGGTGTAATTCACATACCATGGAATTGAACCTTTTAAAGTATACAATTCAGTGTTTCTAGTATATTCAGGCATGTGTAACCATCACCCCTAATCCAGAGCCTGTCATCACCCCGAAAGATCGCCTATCCCCGCCAGCAGCCACCCACCCTGGCCCCCCGCCCTCCTGCACCCATGACCCTGCTCCTGTCCCTGTGGCTCTGCCTGTTCAGGACGCTTCGTGCACACGGAGCCGTAATGCACGTCCTTTCCTGTCTGGCTCCTTCCACTAAGCACGACATTTTCAAGGTTCATCCACACTGCGGCATCTCAGCTGGGTAACGTGCCACGGTGTGGACCCGGCCGCGGGCACGCCTGTGGGCAGGGAGCGCCGGGCCAGACGTGGCTGGTGTATAACTCTCGCGGAACCCGCGGACTCTTCCAGGGTAGCTGCCTCAGGACGCTACCCCCCACCCCCCCGAGTTCTTGCCAACACTGGTCGATCTCTTAGTCCCTCCATGCCAGAGGTGTGATTTTTAACTTCCTGATTTGGCTTAACGATTGTTCCTTTCTTTAAAAATTAAGGTTGCCAACTTTAAACACCAAGGGTCACTGCGATGGTGTCAAACTGAGTCGAGTTACTCCTGCAGCATAAAGGAACCAGCCCTGGGAGTCTTGGCCAGAAGGCTCTTCGGGCCCCGTTCTCACCGGGTGCCAGACTGCAGTGGGGGCCGGGGGTAGAGGTCAGGGGTCACCGCCATTCGGGTGGGCTTTCCTGCTCCCTGCCTGCTCTGACTGAGGGCCTCCTGACGACCAAAAACGAGGCAGAAATCGGAGGAATGACGAATGGCTACTTAAAAACCACATTTTACATTAAATATTCAATGTCACGGGGACAAATCCTTCCAGTGTGTCACGAAGCTGTGTGTCACCAAAGCGGCCACGTCGGGACAAAGGCCCGTGGGCCTCAACCCACTCGGCACCGGGGGGCACCTGCCAGTCCTCTGGGTTTTCTCTTTTACTTTTTGCGTTTTCTAAGTATTATACAATGAACACACTCCGCTTTGTATTCATGAAAAAAGAAATCAAACCACAGATGTTATTCTTAAAAGTTAAAATAAACTATATGGAATCTTAAGTTACAGGGGATGCCAGCCACCCGCCCACCCGGATGCCCGGGGGTCTGAGCTGCAGAGCCGGCCGCTGTGTCGCTGGCTGTCCGTGACCACCAGACACACGTGCTGTCTCAGGCGGCGGCCAGTGGTCCTGACTCAGGGTCCTGGGGCTGCAGCCAGGACTGGTGGGGAGCCCGGGGGCCCACGTCCCAGACGGCGGGAACTTCTGAGCCCATCTGCTCTCTGCTCATCGCCTGCTCCAGTCTCCTGCTTCCCCCAGGCCCGTTCTGATAGGAGGCCTTGATTTCTTGAGGAGGTTTTCACATTTATTACCATAACATCAGGGCGTTCGGTGTAAATCTTGTTTACGTGTGTGCTTCTCACCTTTCATGAATGTTCAGCAAGTTTTTACTTCTCTTTTGTTTTCCCTTAATTAGTTTTATCAAAAGTTTAGTTCATTGGTCTTTTCAAAGAACTAGATTTTGGGGAATTCCCTGGCGGTCCAGTGGTTAGGACTCGTTGCTTTCACTGCTGAGGGCCTGGGATGGATCCTTGGTCAGGGAACTAAGATCCCACAAGCCGCTCGGTGTGGCCAGAACAAAACAAAACGAAAACAAAAACACAAAGAACTGGTTTTTGGTTTTGTGCCTCCTGATTTAATTATTTAATTAAGCTTTCTCCTTTTTTTTGAGTTATATACATATTTTTTCAGATTCTTTTCTATTACAGGTTATCGTAAGAGATTGACTATAGTTCCCTGTGCTATACAGTAGGGCCTTGTTGGTTATCTATCTTAAATACAGTAGCGTGTATATGTTAATCCGAAACCCCTAATTTATCCCTCCCCCCACCTTCCCCCTTTGGTAAACACAAGCTTGTTTTCTGTGTCTGTGAGTCTGTTTCTGTTTTGTAAGTTCATTTGCATCCTTCAGATTCCACATATAAGTGAGACCACATGATACTTGCCTTTCTGCCTGACTTACTTCACTTTGCGTGATCATCTCTAGGTCCATCCATGTTGCTGCAAATGGCATGATTTCCTTCCAAGCTTTTCTCTTTATTAACTCCCTCTACTGCCTTTTGTTTCTTGGTTTTGACTTCGGGGGCACGGTTTCCTTCCCCACTGCAGACGAATGCCTTCTGGTTAAACGCAGGCTTCTTGGACCTGCCTTTTGTCGTGATAGCCCAGACGTCCCTCTTCCCTCCGGCCGGCCCTCCTTCCTTGGGAGGTGGAAGCCCCCGGACTGGCCCTCACCCCGGGGTTTGGGAGCCGCAGCGCTCGCTGGCTCCGGCGATTACTCCATGCGATGAGCTCTCCTTCACAAGCTCTGGTTCTGTATTACCGGCTTGTTGCTGCCGGTCTGCTCGAAGTTTCTAGCGTCTGGCTTCCCCTTGCTCAGGGACAGGCCCCGGCCTGCAGGGTAGCCGGCCCGGGGCAGGACGCCGTGGGCCGTGCGGGGGGCTGCGAGTGGACATTAGCTCAGGGACCAGCAGCACAGTCTCTGGTCTGAAAGCGCAGGGGGTCCCCGTCCGCGAAAGCAGAGACGGGTGCCCAGGTGCTTCCAGGTCCGATGCACCCAGACAGCCAGCCCCCCGTAGGATGCAGCCCTTCGCCACGGGCCCCTACAGGACAGAACTGAAAGTCTCCTGTTTTATTTACATTCTCCTTTCAACTCTGACCCTCCAGGGAGATTCACCTGGAGCCAGTTGCTGTGTGCGTGGCTTCCCTGGAGTGTGGGCTGCCCTGGCTGGAGGGGCCGCCCTTCCTTGTCATTCGCACTTTTCTTCTTTAAGCCCTCTTGGCGGGGGCGGGGGCAGGGTCCTCGGCAAATGTGTTCACGTTGGCAGCCTGTAAACACCTGAAGCGGCGGGTCTGATGACCCACCCAGTGCCCCGGCTGAGCCCCGGGGAGAAGCGTGATCACCGAGCTCTGAGCTGGGAGGCTCTCCGCGGCCTTGTGCGATGGACACAGCCCGGGGGGACCCAGACCCACACGGCTGGCCTCGACACCAGGCGCCCCTGTCGCATCTGAGCCTGTCTCTATTTCCTGAGGGAAAATCTCACGTGGCGCTTTGTTTTTTCTTGGAAGTGCCCGTTGTTTAAAAAGAAGGCAAAAACTCTGTACTGGGCGGAAACCAGTTCCCAAGTACCCAGCTCCCGCCCATCTGATTGACATCTGTGCCCCAGAACCAACCAGTTACTGAACTCTTCTGGCCACTGAGGCTTGTCCTCACTCAGGACACGCCCCTGTGCCGGCCTCTACTGATTTACGAATGACGGGATCCTACCAATCTCAGCAGCCCCACCCCCACGGAGGAGGATCCTGGGAAGTTCTCACCTGCGGCAGCGGCCAGTGTCCTGACCAAGGCTGGCTTGGGGCTCTCTGGGCCACAGCCGCCCCAGGCACCTCCACAGCTACTGGGGAATAGAGTTTATTTATTTATATTTTTGGCCACGTGGGGTCTTCCTTGTGGCACGCAGGCTTCTCTCTAGTTGTGGCGTGTGGGTTTTCTCTCTCTAGTTGTGGTCTGTGGACTCTGTAGTTGTGGCCGTACAAGCTCAGTAGTTGTGGTGCACGGGCTCAGTAGTTGTGGCGCACGGGCTTAGTTGCTCCACAGAACGTGGGCTCTTAGTTCCCCCACCAGGGCTCGAACCTGTGTCCCCTGTATTGGAAGGCGGATTCTTTACCACTGGACCACCGGGGAAGTCCCCTGGGGAATAGATTTTAGCTCAGATACAAGGAAGTTTTTCTAAACAACCTCTAAAGTATTGAATTTTAGAGCTGGAAGAATCTTAGAGGCCATTTAATCACTCCAATTTTCAGGCTATCTGTAAAATAGAAAAACTTGTAATTGAAATCTTCTTAAGGATTTTTAAAAACTAAACATTTTATTTTGAGATAACTGTAGATATACATATACTTGTAAGAAATAATAATAGATGTCCCATATACCCATACACATATACCCCAAATCACAGCCAGGACCTTGTGTTGCTTCAGTGGAAAACCAGAACGCTCCAGCCCCATGGAGCCCTCCTGTTGCCCTTTCACAGCTGCCCCAAGTCGCTGATCTGATCTCCATTCACATCATTTGTCATTTCAAGCAAGTTGCAGAGAGGGAGCCACACAGTCTGGCCTTCCCAGGTCTGTGTTCACTCGGCACACTCCCTGAGATGCACACAAGTTGCTGTGTGTGCCCAGGGCTCACCCTTGTTGCTGAGGGGGCTCCCTCGGTGTGGACGCAGTCTGTTTGACCAGCGCCCCCTGAAGGGCATCTAGGCTGTTTCCAGTTTTGGGCTATTAGGAGCAGAGCCGCAATAGTAATCCGTGTACACTGGTGGGCACAGGGATGGTACTTTTTTCATCTTTTTATTATGGAAATAGAAAAGCTGAAGAGTAGTGGGCACACAGAACACCCAGAGAGTCATTCAAACAACGGGACCCCGGGTGGTGAGTGCACAGAGGCAGGGCCGGCCAGGCACCGACAGGCGGACGAGCCACAAGGAAGCCACCAGAAACCCTGACAAGTGCTTGGGTGGAACCCTGGTGGGAAGGCGCCTGGAGCAGGATTCAGAGTAAAAAGCACGATGGGAAAACAGTCAAAAAGCTACACACGGTGACCACCCGACCCGGCTCCCAAGAGAATGGAAAACACACGGCCACACAAACACGTGCACACAAGTGTGAGTCACAAGAGCCAAACACTGGAAGCAAAACCCTAATGCCCACCAGTGGACCAACAGAATCGGTCCATCCACACAACAGCATATGATTCTGCCTTAAAAGGACTGAAGGACTGCCACACGCTACAACGTGAACGATCCTCCAAACCGTGCTGCCGAGGGAGAGAAGCCAGACACGGATCAAACGCTTTATGACTCCACTGATATGAACTGTCCAAAAGGGGCAAATCCACAGACTGGACCACCGGTTGCCCGGGGCTGGGGGAGGCGTGACAGGGAGTGACTGCAGTGGGGACGAGCTAGTGGTGATGGCCGCACAACTCTGTCAGTGTGACAAAAACACTGAACCGTACACTTTAAAAATGAACTTTATGATATGTGAATCATACCGAAGTTTCTAAAAAGCACCCAGCAAAGGTAACAGAGACGCTGAGTACTGGCAATCCTTTCAAGGAGTCTTGCTGCAAAGGGGAACAAAGAAATGGTGTGGGCGCAGGAGGGGAGTGTTTTGTTCGAGATGCAAAGACAAACATCTGTTTCGAGGGGGGAAATGATACCTAGAGGGAGCACCCCAGGAAGATACGTGGGGATGAGGAGGGGGCAGCGCCAGGCCCAGGTGGGCCCCGCGGGAGCGGGCGCGTTCCCAGGGAGGAGGCGGGGACCCACTTCCAGCTGCCGCTTTTCCTCCGGGAGCCAGGGGGGTCCTGGGCTGGGAGGCAGGATGGGGCAGAGGTGAGGAGAGGATGAGGAAGGAGCTGGGCCGGGGGAGGAGCAAGTGCCCGCACGGGGCCCGCGTGACCCCCCCTGAGGCTCACGGTCAAGGGGGACAGAGATCAGTCGGAGGCCAAGCTCCTCCAGCCCCGACAAAGGGACCGGGGCCCAGAGGCCCCCGGTGGGTGGGGCTCGTCAGGGGGAGGGCGTGAGCTGCAAGGACGGACCGGGTGGGGGTGAGGGCTGCAGCGACGGCGAGCCCCAGGTGGCCCGGTGGGAGGGGGCAGCTGAGCTCAGGGACCCTCTGGGGCTTCGAGGGAGGCGGGAATCCTGAGGCTGGACCGGGCAGGGCTGCGGGGAGGCTGGGGGGTGGGAGGTCTGGTCAGAGGAAGGGAGCGTCCACACGGGAATTCGGGGAGGAGGGAGCATGTGTGTGGTGCGGGCCCCGCCCACCTCCAGGCCAGCAGTTTGGGAACCTCAGAGCCCACACTGGTGAGGAAGCAGGGTCCTCGGGGGCACAGCGGCCCAGGACACCTTTTGAGCACTTCTCAAGCATCATGGCAGGCCCTTCTCACAGCAGCCCTGCTGGGTCGTCCTCATCGTCCCTGGTCCTCAGGTAAGGAAGCCTGCACAGGTAAGGCACAGGGAGCTGGCCCAGGGCCACACAGGGAGGAGACTCACACAGCCATAACTGAGCAGAGTCACAGGCCCAACTGAGGAAGGAGGAGTCCAGCGTCAGAGGCAGTTGGGTCTCTGTGTTACTGCTGGGCTCCGGGCTCTGACATCTCCCGAGACACAAGCCTCCCCTGGACCCTGGAGGGTGCTCTCCTGAGTACGGAAAAGGGCAGAGCCCATCTACGGGAGTGTTTCTAGGGTTGGGTGCTGTGACGGTTAATTTTATGTGTCAACGCGACAAGGCCATGGTGCCCAGATATTTGGTCAAGTACAGTCACATGTTGCTGTGAAAGTATTTTTCAGATGAAATTAACCTTGAAGTCAGTAGACAAAACAACACTGGTAAAGCAGAGACTCTCCATGATGTGGGTGGGCCTTGTCCAATCAGTTGACGGCCTTAAGAGAAAAGACTGAGGTCCCCTGAGGAACAGGGATGTCTGCCTCTAGACTCCTCCCTGGGTCTCCAGCCTGTCACCGCCCGCGCCCACCCCCGGGCTGAGAATTCTGGACTTGCCAGCTCCCACAAGTGCGTGACCTAATTCCTTAAAAAACAATCACTCTCTCTGAAAAAACCTAACACAGGTGCTAAGATCATGGCAGCAAATAAGACATAAATAGGGGTGTCCGTGGGGCGTGTGCTGAGAAGGGAGAGGTCCAGGCACCTGTAGGGGTCCCCCGACTTTAAGGAGCGGCTCCCGGCCTCTCCTGGGGATGGAGCCCCAGGACCCTGTGGGCAGGCACCACCTCGCTCCACCTGCAGGGGCACCGTCTCTAGAGGCTTCTTCTTTCTCCGTGAAGGAGGAAGGGGGACCTTCTGGTGTTCACGGTGTGAAACTGAATGAAGGGAATCCTCATTAAAATGGAGTCGGGAAGGCTGGAAGGGGGAGCTCTCACACACCACCACTCATCGTGTCTGCAGACCCCAAACAGGCAGACATGTACCTCACATGGACCCAGAGGAAAGAGGAGGTTTTCTCCCCGCCGGCAGCAGCCCAGCCAATGGGAAGCGTCGCCACCCTGAACCCCGTTTCCTCCAATGGGCTCTCCTTGCAAGCGGCCCCTCCCAACTTCCTCCTTTTTCTCTGTCAAGTAACATTCCTCTCCTTTATTAGCTGGTCTTGCCTATAGTTTTCGCTGTAGCCCTCTTGTCCTGAGTTGCAATTCTCTGCTGTTCCTGAATAAACCCATTTTGCTGATAAAATAACTGGCTGTTTTATCTTTAATGTCAACCAGAGACTTGGGGGGGCGGGGTACACAGGGGCTCTATGCTTGGCGTCCAGGGTCTCCCGGGCCGCACCACGTGGGGCCCACCTGCCCACACAGGGGCAGCGCCAGCCACGGGAGGTGGGGGCTGGACCAGTCCTGCCGGCTGAGGGAACGACGGAGAGTGGAAGGGTCTCCCTGGGCGGAAGGACGCCCTGACGGACGTCCCCAGAGGGTCGCTGGGGAGGACCACGACTTGCTTCCTCACGTGAGCCTCGGGCCTACCCTCCGGCTCCGACCCAGGGTCCTAGACTGGCTATGCCCAGCCAGGGTGACCCACCCCCGGAGCCCTCCCAGCTGTGCCCATGCCCAGCACCGGCCGCGGGCGCGGGAGGCCCCAGGGGCACCAATTGTGGCCAGTGCACGGCCCAGGACGTGCTCCACAGCCCCCGCCCCTCGCACGCTCGGCCCGCGCCCCGGGGTCGCTTACCTGAGTCAGCGGGGTCCTCCCGGAACCTTGGCCCGGCCGCGGCCACGGCGTCAGCAGCGGGCCCGGACGGCTTTCCCCAGCGCACCAAGGCCGACGAGGCCTGGCGAGCTGTGCGCGGCGGGCCGGGAAGCGCGAGCAGGAGGACCTCCAGGCGGAAGTCCAGAGGGGCGGGGTTGACTCGGGGGGAGGAGCCGGGCCTCTGTTTGGGGGCGCGGTTAGTCCGGAGGGGCGGGGCTGGGTCCGGGGAGGAGCCGGGAGGCAGGCTAGGGTCTTGGTCAGGCCGGTGGGGCGGGGCCGGCTTGGGAGAGCCTCCAGGCCGCCGTTTGGGGGCGTGGTCAGTCCGGGGGCGGGGCTGACGGGGTGGGGCCGCTCTGCCGCCAGGGGGCGCCGTGGGCCTCAGGAGGCCTGGCCCACCTGGCGCTCCCCGGCCCGCCCCGCCCCTCACCGAGTACCTGGCGCCCGTGTCGGTCCCCGACCCTCCCGTCCTCCTCAGCGGGCCCCCGCAGCCCCACGCCGGTCTCCGGATCCCGGGGCCCCTGCTCCGCGGTCCTCGGCCCCCAGCCACCCCACCGGACCCGTGACGGGACCCCCAACGCCGCCGGCCGCGCCCGCCGCGCTCCGGCCAGGAATCTCCGACTTCCGCCGTGGGGCCGGGCTGGTGTTCACGTCGCCATGCCCTCGCTCGGGGACCTGGTGCGCGACTGGCACCGGGGCGCGCAGGCCGTGGCGCGTGGGGACTGGGACTACGCCCTGCGCCTCTTCTCGAGCGTCCCGGAGCCGCCCGCCAGGATGAGCTTCAACGTGGGCTGCGTGCACCTGCTAGCCGGGGACCCGGAAGCCGCGCTGCGGGTGAGCCAGGGGCCCGACAGCTTGCGCCCCCGGGGTTGGTCGCAGAGACCCCACCCCTGGGGGACGCTGCCCTCTGGCCCTGGGAGGATCGATGAGGGGTGGGATAGAGTCCCAGCTGCAGGGGTGAGCCCAGGACCCCTGCCCTTCCTCCCTGATGGCCACCTGAGGATGTCTCCCCAGGTCCGCCTCCGTGAACACCTAAGCAGGGGAGGCCTGTGTGGGCAGGGGACCCCAGCGGAGCTGAGTCTGGGCCGGGATGGGGGTGCAGGGCTCTGGCACTGCCTCCACTGTGTGGTGACCATGTGCCAGGCTCTGCAGTTTTGGGGAACGGCCGGGATGAACACTGGCTCAGGTGCTCTTGGCCGAGGTGCTAACATACCCGCAAACGGGCTCGAAGCTGGATGGGGCTGGGAAGGGGCACCCAGGGTGTAGGATTTGGGCTGGGCCTTCTGCAGACACCTGTGGTGATGGCCAGGAGGTAAGGCTTCTGGTTGCTGCCCAAACCCCAGATCTGAGCGCTCATCTGTCTCCCACCCACTCCCCAAAGCAGAACCAAGAGCTGGGGTACACATGGGCGCACACACACGTGCCTCCGCCGAGGGGCCGGCAAGGCCACTCTCCGCCCTTCAAGCCCCCAGGTTTATTACGCTGGTGCACGTTTCACGGGTGACAAGAGAGAGCCAGCAGCACACCGAATCCCCCTCGGGAAGAGCCGGGCTCCCGCGTTGTTCAGGCCATCAGTGACAGCTGCCGAAAACGTGTTCAAGGGACCTACCCTGTCATTCTTCACATCTGTGTATGAATCTACAGTTATCTCAGCAGCAATGTCAGTGTTAAAATGTTATCCAACAAGGGGGGTGCGATCACTGGACACCATGGAATCAGCAGTGTGAGGCCAATCCAGTCACCACTTCCTCTAAACCGTGATTTAACCAGAGGGAGGGGACAGAAGTTCTGCGCAGAGGGGTGTGAGTGTTAAATTCGCCTCCACCCTAACCGCAGACGGAGTAGCAGAGGCATGTTTTTTGGAAATTTTTTAAAAAGCAGATGGAACGGCTACAATTAATAAAACTGGTTGTCTCCGAGGACCTGGACAGGGTGAGAAGGGTGTAGCTGGGAATGCAATCTGTTGCCCTACGGAAGCTTCGATTTCGCTGCTCTGTGTGGCAGGACAACAGACGGGTTTCTCTAGAGCTGAGTGGCCACGTCAGTACTGTGTGCGGACCCTCAACCTCGGGTCAAACTCACTTCAACAAGCCCCCCACTTGGCCATGACACCGATCCAGTTGCCTGGATTTAACTTGATAGCTGCTGTATGCCCCCCTCTTGCTTGTGTTTAACTGGTGGCTGCTGTCCTCCTTAGGAACAGATGATGTCATCTCTGAGTCTAGTTTCGGGAAGAGCTGTGTTTTACACACATGTTAAGACTTTAGCGTTTTTGTTCTTTCTGATTCTAATAGATGAGAAGTGCGTCAATTTGTACGAACTACCAAAACTAGGATTTAAAAAAGACAAAAACCTTGCATAGCTCCCCCCCCCAAAGGTAACTATTATTAACGCGATGGAGTGTTTCCTTGTCCTCATGGTAAACAGGTTGGTTTGTGCTGCCACCGAACTGCCCCTGAGTGCATCGCAGGGCACCTTGGGAGCCCAGGCGGCTTTGGGTTGTGGCCGTGACGCGTGCGCCCAGCCTCAGACCCAGAGGCCCCCTGGGTGGGCGCGGGAGACCTTCTCCTGCAGGTGGCCATGATGGGGGCCAACACGATTCCTTGATCCATTGCTGGGCATCCGCCTGGACCGCATCTGTGACACAGGAGTGACGGGGTTACAGACCTGGGTGTTCCATGGGCATTTTTGTCCCCAGGCATTTGACCAGGCAGTGACCAAGGATGCCTGCATGGCTGTCGGCTTCTTCCAGCGAGGAGTGGCCAACTTCCAGCTGGGGAGGTGAGCACAGAAGTGCCCTGTTATTTCTCTGATGGCCCTTTGGCTCTGCAGAGCCCTTTCCTGTGTTCCTCTCTGCCCACGGGTCATCTCCTCTTACTCACCCCTCCTGGGCGGCCCCAGGGGAGGCCAGGAACGGGATGCTGTGGTCGTGTGGTGGCAGAAGCAGCGTAGGGCCACACCTTGACCCATGGCTCTTCACGGGGTTCAGGGGACCACAGAGTGCTTGCGCCGGCTTCCCCTCCTTTGCTCCTACATCCCTGCTGTAGCCGGGACAGCGCGATTATACCCGTTCTGCCCACGTGGAAACCGAGGGCAGGGCTGGAGGAGTGGTGCGTCCCAGGACATGGAAGTGATGGGGGTCCTCCCTAGCCACCCGGCCCTCGGCGCCCGGCCCTTCCCAGAGAAGAGATCCGGGCTGCAGGACAGGCCCAGCCCCCACAGAAGGTCCCCTTGGGGGCAGGTGGGCTCTGGGGAAGACCTCCTCTTCTCATCGACCAAGGAGCCTTCCTGGGGGCGATGGGGATTCTGGTGGGGGCTGGGGAGCTTCCAGCGGGGCTCTGCATGGGGAGGCCCGTGGGGTGGGGCCCGAGAAGCAGGCAGGACACGCCCAGGGCACTCTGCACACCGAGGTTTGGGAGAGGGTCTGGGGTACGGGCAGGGGAGCGAGGCGCCCAGAGGACAGAGCTGGAGCCCCACGTGCTGCTCAGCCCGTCTGTGTGTGGACCCCCTGTGTTGAGACCTGGGTGACCACCGGGGCCTCCACCACTGCAGCAGGAGCTGGGGCAGCGTGGGGCTGGGCGAAGCTCCGCCCCCTGCCCTCTGGCAGCTGAGGGCCTCCACGCCAGGCTCCCCTGCCGCCCACAGGTTCCGGGAGGCCCTGTCCGACTTCCAGCGGACCCTGGCACAGCTGAGGGGCAACGCCGCCATCGACTACACCCAGCTGGGCCTGCGGTTCAAGCTGCAGGCCTGGGAGGTGGGCGTGCGGGGAGCGGGACGCGGCTGGGCACTGGGGGTGCTGTCTGTGGGCAGGCGGCCCAGGTGGTCCTTCCAGGCCGCTCGTCCTGAAGACCCCATCCTCCGGGTCCCGCTGTCTTGTCACTGTCACAGCTGGGGCCGTGTTGACTCAGGTGCTCCCTCTGGCCAGAGGGGCCCCCAAATCCCACCGGGGGGTGCAGGGGAGAGTCAGAGGTCAACGAGAGGTGACAGGCTGGGCGGGGGCTGGGCCGAAGCAGGCCTGACTGTGGGCCCCTGGCATCCCCGCCCTGGGGTTCTCGCTTGGCGCCGTTCCTGGCCTCCTGGGGCGGGGTGGGCACTGATGGAGCGGCTTAGGAGGAGCGCCCATGCGCTCCCAGAAACGTGCTGCCTCGGAGCCCCTGGGAACCAGCCGTGTCCCAGTAAGCCAGCCGCGGGGGACGTCCCGCCGGGGTGGCCCCGGCCCAGGGCACTGTGTGCAAGGCGGGCTGTGGGAGTCGGCCGGCCGTGACCCCAGCAGGCCATGTGACAGCAGCTCTGGGAGCGGGACAGAGACTGCCGCGGGTGAGCGGTCCGCACCCTCCGCCCTCGGCTCCCGGGAGCGTGGCCACTTGCTGCTGCTTCGCACATCCAGCCCAAAGCGCCCTTCCACACGGGGGGAGGGGCGGGCAGAGAGAGGCCTTCCTCAGACAGCACCCCAGACTCCTGGGGGCTCAGTAAGCAGGGCAGCACGGGGAGGAGGGAGTCAGGCCAAATGCAGGATGGGGCTGCGAAGGCCGAGAGGCTGCGTCCAGAGATGGGAGGTCCGCCTGACATTCAGAGCAGAGAAGCAGGGAGGGCTGATCCGCTCCGCCTGGGGGTCTGGGGAGTGAGGCCTGCGGGGCAGAGCCGGCCCCGGGGCAGAGCCAGGTGTGGGACCAGGCGGTGGGGCTGGGGGCAGAGCTGGTGGGGGTGGGGCTGGGGGGCGTCCTGGGCCTGCCGTCACCCCCGCCTCACTCTCAGGTGCTCTTCAGCGTGGCTGCAGTGCAGAGCCAGCTGGGGCTCTGGGCGGAGGCCACCCACAGCCTAGAGGAAGCCATCTCCAAGGGGCCGGAAGGGGCCCGCGATGACCTGGACATCGCCCTGGGCCAAGTGCAGGTGAGGGGCAGGTGAGGGGGCAGGTGAGGGGCAGGTGGGAGGTAGGTGAGGGGGCAGGTGAGGGGCAGGTGAGGGGGCAGGTGAGGGCAGGTGAGGGGGAAGGTGAGGGGGAAGGTGGGGGCAGGTGAGGGCTGGTGAGGGGAGGTGAGGGGGCAGGTGAGAGGGAAGGTGAGGGGAGGTGAGGGGGCAGGTGAGGGGAAAGGTGAGGGGAGGTGAGGGGGCAGGTGAGGGGAGGTGGGGGGAGGTGAGGGGGCAGGTGAGGGGCAGGTGGGGGGAGGTGAGGGGGCAGGTGAGGGGCAGGTGAGGGGCAGGTGAGGGGGCAGGTGAGGGGAGGTGAGGAGAGGTGAGGGGGCAGGTGGGGGGCAGGTGAGAGGTGAGGGGGCAGGTGGGGGGCAGGTGAGAGGTGAGGGGGCAGGTGGGGGGCAGGTGAGAGGTGAGGGGGCAGGTGGGGGGCAGGGGAGGGGCAGGTGAGGGGAGGTGAGGGGGCAGGTGGGGGGCAGATGAGGGGAGGTGAGGGGGCAGGCGGGGGGCAGGTGAGGGGGCAGGTGAGGGGCAGGTGGGGGGCAGGTGAGGGGAGGTGAGGGGGCAGGTGAGTGGCAAGTGGGGGGAAGGTGAGGGCAGGTGAGGGGGAAGGTGGGGGGCAGGTGAGCAGAGCCAGATTCCTAAGCTGACTCAGGTAGCTTGCCCAGCCCATAGCCTGCAGTTTGGGGCTCACATCTGTCCGGCCCCCAAGACTGACTATATGAGCTGAAGAAACTTCTGGAGGGAGGCAGCCTATGTGCCCAGGTGTGGGCTGGACTTCCCATGGGCTATGGGAAGTAGGTGACAGGGCCAAGCCGTCCCTTCTGCTTTGAGGCTCCTGCAGCCTCAGGCCTGGCCCAGTGCTCAGGTCTGCATTGTCTGGACCCCCCTCCAGAAACAGGTCCCCCTGCAGCCTCGGCAGGTCCCCAGGGGTGAGGTCTTCCGGCCGCACAGGCGGCACCTGGAGCACCTGGAGCCCGTGGATTTCTTGGGCAAGGCCAAGGTAAGGGAGGGGTAGCTTCTCGCTTCTCAGGCCCCAGGGGCTCAGGGGCCAGCAGCACCCAGCAGGCCGCAGAGCGGCGGGCAGCCAGGCCCCTGCTGAGCTCACACCGTGTCCCGAGCTTCCAGGCTGAGTTCACAGGGACACCCGCAGGCTGAGTTCACAGGGTCATCAAAGCCTTGGTGGGTGGACAGAGGACACAAGGCTCCTGGGGCGGGCAGCAGTGTTTCCAAATGGGGCTCACAGATCTGGGTCTTGGAACCTGGCGGTGGAGCCCACCAGAAGCTGCTGAGGACCCCCAAGGTGGTGCCGAACCTGCCTGCCTCCGCCTTCGACTCGCTCTTCTGGCCTCAGCATCTCCTGGGTTTTGTGTTTCTGTGTCCTCCCTGCATCTCTGCCTCAGAGAGCAAGACCCTGGGGAGGCCCGAGGTAGGCTGGCCTGGGCCACCTCTGCCCACCCTGGGTCAGGGCAGGGCAGCAAAGTCACAGGATGATGGGGAGCAGCTCGCCCCAAAGGCGGGAAAGGAGGTTCCCTGTGCACAAAGGAAGATGCACTCTGCTTTCCAGCTGGTGGCCCTCAGCCAGGCCTGACACCCCCCCGGTCACCCGAGGGCTAGGTGTCGTGCGTCTTTGCCGGAGGGCTGCGTGGAGGAGGGGGCTCTGAGCTGCATTAATCCATCAACTTGGAGTCCTGTTATCACAAGGGATGACTGCTTCTAAGAAACAAGAACATTTTAAAGGTTGTACGAAAAATAAGTTAAAATGATCAGCACAGATGTTTTCCTTCTTCAAACGTATTTTTCCCACCTCCCTGCCCCCACCACGTGGTCCAACGTCTTTGGGCCAGGCTTGGGCAGCATCCCCTGGGCAGATGGGAGACTTCGGGGTTCAGAATGGGCAGCGAGGGCTGGGCACCCCTGACTCGGCCGGCCCCTTGCTGTCCCTCCGCAGGTGGTGGCCTCCGCCATCCCTGACGGCCCGCACGAGGACGCCCGGCCTCAGCAGCCACAGGTGGGTGGGCAGCCTTCCGGCCACCTGACTTCTCCTCTGACGTTTTGCAGGTGGGGCCTTCCAGACCATTACTCTTAAGGATGCCTTAAACCCTCCCCGCGGGCTTCTCAACGTCTTTCTGATCTAAACGTGGGGGGCGTCCCATCCCGGGAGAGAGCCAGTGAAAACTGTGCAGCCTTGCCCCCCAGCCCCTGACGCTCCGTGGGGTCTGCATCCTGAGGAGGGGGGTCACTGTGTGCCCACAGGGTCTCTACGCACGTGGTGAAGCCAGGCCTGGGGCTGCCGAACGGTAGGAAGGGGCCGTGGCCCCCCACTCTTCTTCCCCTGTCGGCAGAGCCCCTTTGCAGGCCCAGTGTGGCCACTCCGGGCCAGGGGCCAGGTGGCTGTGTCCCCTTTCTGGACCGGCTGGAGCCCCGGTGCAGGGCGAGGGGTCCCGCCTTGCTCAGCCCTCCCTGTGCCCCCGTTTGTCCTGAGCCTGTTCTGCTCCTGGGGAAAGAGCCTGCCTGCCCCTCACTGAAGCTCTGCTCAGGCCTGGCGGTGGGCACCAGAGGCACCGGGGTGGGGTGCAGGCTGGGCTGCAGGCCGACGGGAGCAGCCCTGCCGGCCCCGCCAGATGCAGCCTCACAGGTGGTGGTCCGACTGGGGTGCTGTTTGTTTCCAGCTCAGGGCTCTCCTAGGCCCACCTTTCATGGAGGACCTCGACCTCTGTGCTGGCTGGGTGAGGCCTGAGAACGAGGACCCCTCCCCCTTCCCTCCAGGGCCCGTGACACAGGCCCCTCCAGACCTGGTACCCCCTGTGGCCCCAGGACGCCCCTTGATGCGGAGACGGAGGTCAGCTCTGGCCAGGCTGGGCGGGCTGACCACGGCACACTGGTCACCAATGATGAGCAGGTGGGTGAGCCCGGGCAGGGCAGGCAGGGGCCGTAGTACTTGGAGGACCCCCGCCCCAGGCTGAGCTTCGGGACCAGCCACAGCTGGGCCCTGCAAGGGTCTCAGGGCAGGGCAGGTGGCCTCATCACCGGCTGGGGGATAGAGATTTGGCTTCCTCAGGCAGTCCAGGGCCTTGGCGGGAGCCAGCCACAGTGACCGGACGCCATAGGTCAGGGACACACTGCTGCTCACGTGTGCACAGACAGGAGCCTGGGTGTCTGCTCCCCACCCTGGGCCCGGCAGAGGCCTGCAGCCCGTGCGTCATAGCCATGAGGCTCCCACCCCTCAGCTGGGGCCCCCGGCCTTCCTTTTTGGACATGGGACTCCCCGAGATGCCCCAGGCACTGGGAGAGGCCGAGGAAGGGAGGGGCACAGGGTTCTCCTGGGCAGGTGTGCCGGGAGCACGGAGAAGGTGGTTACATTTCACATTCAGTTTATCAAAGGACTCAGTTTAAAACGAGACGGTCACTTCACTTCCTCTTTCACTGATGTCCAGCTAACTCGGTGCACAGTTGGTGCCCTTGAAAGCCATCCATCACAGCTGGGCTTGACGAAACCCCGTGGCCCTGAGTTCACATACTGGGCGTTCGAGCACTTGACCCTCCTGACGGTGGGCAACAGCTTCCTAATTATTTAAACAGCTGACAAGTCTGATAAGAATCTAAACACTCCGTTTACAAACTTAGTCCAACTTTCAGATCCCACCTGAAATCAGCATCTGAGTCAGCTGGTCGGTGTGGCCAGGACTGGGGCCCTCTGGGGTTTCTGCCGCCCCTCAGCACACCCACTGCTTAGGGTCCCAACAAGGGTGAAGTCCAGCGGGTCCCTGGCTTCGGTCCCCAGCCCCCAGGGTCACCGGGAACCCCAGCTGGAGCTGCCGCCTCCTGGTGGGCCAGGGGAAGACGGATTGGTGCCCACAGTGCAAGGTGGCCTGTCTGTAGTCTCCAGGCCTATAGGGACCTGGTTCATGCCCCGGATTCACCTCCAACGCCGTTAGATTTGTGGCCTCCTGCCTGGCCAGGCTGTCTTGCAGGCCATGCCCCTCACCACTGGCTCTGCTTGGACAGTGTCTGGGCACCGCCCCTGACGAGCTCCAGGCCCAGGGAAAGCTACCTCCACCCTCAGGGCCCCACCCCGGCCTCAACCCCACCCCGGCCCGGCAGAGCCCCAGCCTGCGGCTTCCCTTGCAGAAGCCTCACGTGGAGCAAGTTGGCCAGTGGGTCCCTCCAGGTGAGGCGCCCTGAGCAGCTGGTAGTGGGAGGGCACTTTGTGGAGGGAGCCCCAGGCAGGTATCTGGGCGGGGCTGGGAGCAGCCTCTTTGTCCTCCAGGGAGGAAGCTGGTGGGCTTGGGGCTCCCGGTGGTGTCAGCATCTCCTCTACTCCGACACGTTCTACTCTGGGGGTCGGTAGCCACCGGAGTCCCTGACTCCTCCCCGCTCCGCAGGGCTGCTGGTGGCTGGGGGGCTGGGCCCTGGCTCCTCTGAGGATCCTGCAGGCGCTGGGGTAAGAGGCACTGGCTCTCATAAGGGATGAGGGGCTCCAAGGCCAGACCCCATCCTCCGAATGCCTCTAGGGACCCCAGCTAAAGAAGCCTCACGAGTCCAGAGCCCCAGCCCCTCCCACCCTCCCGGTCCCTGCCCTGCCCCCTGGCCTGAAGCCCACCCTGGCAGTCCTGGGCACACAGATCTGGGGCCTTGGACCCAGGGTGTGGCTGCAGGGGGCCCCGAGTCCTTGGTGACCTTCACAGTGCAGTGCACCTTCACCCTGGCCCTGAGGGCCCCGAGAGGAGCTGACCTGTCCAGCCTGCGGGCCCTGATGAGCCAGGCCCTCCCTCTCCAGGCCCAGAGTGGGCAGCTCAGGTGAGCTGGAAAGCCGGGTGGGAGGGCTCCAAGCTGGGCACCTATTAGTCCCGGCCCTGGGAGAGGCTTTTGAGGTCAGAGGTCAGCACCCTCCCTAAAGCCCCTGCCCGCGCTGCCCACTCTGAGGCATCTCTTTGCAGTTACCGAGACCCTAGTGACAGCAGGGGCTGGGTGCCCCTCACCGGGGAGGAGGCACTGCAGAGGGCCTGGCGGGGCGCGGCTGCCGGCTCTGGGGAGCTGCGGCTACGGTGCCAGGTGAGCCGGGGCGGGAGGCGGCCTGGGGCGGGGATGTCCAGCCCTTCTCTCCGTGCCGAGCTTACCCTACAGCCCTCCCCGCTGCCGCAGGGAGTGGGCGGCCGGCCTGTCCTCTACCAGGTGGTGGCCCGGCACGGCTACTCTGCCCAGGGGCCCGAGGACCTGGCCCTGCAGCCCGGAGACACGGTGGACGTCTTGTGCGAAGGTAGAGCTGGCACTGCCCCCGCCCCCCATCGCCCTGCCGGGGCCCCGGGGCAGACGCGGTGTCTGCGAGCAGATGTGGTGATGCCCTGACGCCCCCTGCAGTGGACCAGGCGTGGCTGGAGGGCCACTGTGACGGCCGCGTCGGGATTTTCCCCAAGTGCTTCGTGGTCCCGGCCGGCCGGCGCACATGAGGAGCTTGGCGCTAAGGAGTCTGTGGCAAGGAGGGTTTAATAAAGGCGATCTTCCCCCCAAGGTGTGGTCCGTCTTCTGGGCTTGGCCACTGAGGGGACCTGACTGAGGCTTCCGAGGGTGTGGGGTGGCCACTCCGGGAAAAGCCCACAGAGCCTGAACACTGGCTCTGTCAGCTCCTGGAGAGGCCAGGGCCCGCTGCCAGCCCCTCCCAAAGAGCCGGCCCCCTCTACATCCAGCAGTCACCCCTACCCCCAGGCTTGGCCTGGCCCTGAACCCGTAGGTCTGCAGTCACACAGCCCTGAGGGCTGCAGGGGTCGCGATGGCCCAGCCCTCGTGCAACATGGGAAACCTGCTGGGGCGCCGGCACCTGAAGGCCATGGTCGGGGCCACGGTACAGCCTCTGTGGCCAGAATGACCCCAATGGCAAAAGGGGGCCATGTGACCACGGGGCCAGAGCCCACAGGGCGAGCCTTGGGGGTCGGGGCTCAGGAAGGCTCCGGCCAGCTCAGGCCTCTGCCTTCCAGCACCAGGTGGCAGCCAGCCTAGTCCCGGAGCCAGAGCTGCACCACAGTGGCCCCGAGAATGGCCGTGAGGGTCAGCACCAAAAAGACGACTCCGGCCACCCAGACGCCATAGCTCTGTGCCCGCCACTGGGCGGGTGCCTCGGCTGGGATCAGGCTGGTCAGGTTCAGCATGTAGCCCAGCGTCCAGCCGATGTCGGTGCCACCGGCCTGCGGGCCACACGGCCGGTCAGGCTGCAGGCAGCGGCCCGAAGCCCCAACCCCCTCTCGCCCTGAGCCGTCACCTGCTCGCGGAACTCGATGCCGCCCCAGGTCTCCTGGCTGAACCCGTAGCCCTCGAGCAGGAGTGTGAGGATGTACAGGCCCGAGGCACAGTAGTCGCGCAGCTGGCCGTCCTGCCCGGGCGAGCTCGCCTCCACCTGGGGGCCCGGGAGGCCAGGAGCCCCATGAGGCCTCACCTCCTGGGCCCCCAAGGCTGGCGCCCCTCGGAGGCGTGCCCCTGAGTCTCCTGCCTGGAGCCCCCCAGCCCCCCGGCCACACTGCCTGGGATGGGGTCCCCGCTTGGTGGAGTCTGCAGCCCAGGGAGCTGGGGCCCAGGTGGGGGGCGGGCGGCCCGCATCCACCCACCAGCTTCCAGGGCCTCTGGCAGAACTCCCAGATGGTGGCATTGGCCGTGGCCAGCGGCGGCCTGGAGGTGAGGTTCAGGAAGTGGAAGGTGTGGTAGAAGTTGGAGAAGGCCTGGGGGAGGGGGTGAAGTGCCCGGCAGGGCGCAAGGCGGGGGCCCAGGATGAGCCAGGTTCCGCCCCGCCCCACCCCGCCCCACCCCACCTGGGGTCCCAGGCTCCCCAAGGGCCCCCTGGGGTCGGGCCCTGGGGCCCCGAGGGGAAGCTTGGCCCCGAGGGCAGGCCGCAGGGGCTCACGTAGAACTGTCCCCGCACGGGGGGCTGGTAGACGCTGTCGAAGGCGCAGTCTCCTCGGCCGTCGCAGCTGGAGAAGTTGAAGAGACCCCGGATGGCGGCGACACAGGCCCCGGGGTTCCCCGTCCCCTCCACAGTGAGGTTCTGGCCAAGGTCTCGGGGGGCTGCGGCCTGGACGCAGGGCGACCCGTACAGGGGGGCCAGGGCCAGCGTGCCCCGGTAGCCGCTGTGGTAGCAGGGGTGACGCACCAGGAGGCTCGGGCTGCTCTGCGGGGAGGGTGGGGGCACCTCTGAGCACCCGCCTGGCAGGGTGCCCCGCCCCCCTCCCGCAGAGCAGCCCACCTGCACCAGCCCGGCCAGGAGCCGGCTCAGCATCTGGTCACGCCCGAAGCAGAGGTAGCTGTGGGTGTAGACGCTGTGTTCTGTGCCATAGAGGCGGAAGGTGGCCTGGGTGGTGGTGTCCAGGATGGGGCCCCCAGGCACAAAGGTGATCTGGGTGGAGGCCCCACCCATGTCCAGGGCGCCCACCAACGTCCCCTCCAGAGGCTGGATCCATTCTCCGGAGAAGGAGTACTGCCCACAGACAGGGGGCACTGAGTCCTGGGGCCGCGATGACCCCCCCGAGTGCCCCTCCCACCCTGGGGCCGGCCACGATGACCCCCCCGGGCGCCCCTCCCGCCCTGGGGCCGTCTGTGGCACCTGCACCAGCAGGCCCAGGACGTAGTTGATGGTGACCCAACCTAAGGCCCCTTCGTCCTGCCCAGCCAGGAGCTCAGCGCCCCAGAAGGCCACGGGAGACCGGCTCAGGGCCTGGCTGACCGCTGTGAAGACGTCCTCCGCCTGAGAGCTGTTCTTCTGGCTGCGCGGAGAGGACAGGCCGCTGGAGCTGGCAGAAGCCACCCCTCCCCCATCCCGCCTGAGCAGGACCACAGCTCTCACGCTGCACCCCAGGGACGCGTGCGGGCCCGCGCCAGCCCCCACACCTGAGCAGCCTCATGCCGCCTGTGGCCCCCAGGAACATGGGCGTTTGCTGATGCTTGGCCTTTGGGATCAGTGCCAGCGCCTCCTCCAGGCAGCCCTGCAGGCTCTCGCCAGCCTGTGCAGGGTCAGAGGCGTAGGAAGAGATGCCAGGCCCTGAAACACACCACCACAGGACAAGGCTCCAGGCCCCGAAGGAAGCTGAGCTGAAAAGCAGCCCCCGAAGATGCATCATGACCCTCGGAGCCTGCGGACGGGACCGTATCTGGAAAAAGGGTCTTTGCAGATGTCCTTAAGTTAGGGATCTTAAGATGAGATCACCCTGGATTCCCCAGGTGGGCCCTGAAACCTACTGGCCTCCTCACAAGAGACAGAAGAGGGAGATTTGAGACACACGGGAGAGGCCACGTGAAGTCCGAGGGAGAGGTTGGAGGGATGCCACGTCTGGAGCCCCAGGAGCTGGAAGGGTTTGTTTCGGGTCTCTGCGGGCTCAGGCAGGACAGATCCAGAGCCCTGGCCCGGCTCCCACTGACCGGCTGGGCACCCTGGGGCAACTCACTGAACCTCTCTGAGCCCCTTTTCTTTAGGCTGATTTGCTACTGCCCAGCTCCAGCCTGTGGCACTTCCCAAACCTCCACCCAGCTGGGAACCCCAGCCGGGCAGCGGCTGGCAGCTCCCAGCACCCGTCCACCGCCGACGGAACTGCCCACTGACCTTTCGCCCGGCAGGCCAGGGCCTGGCTGACCACACCTGTGTCATTCTCCTTGTTTGCCAGCCACTGATACACAAAGAGTGATGTGTGGGAGGACCCAGCGTCGAACACGATCCCGAACTGGGAGTGACACCAGGGTCAGGAGGGCGTAGGGGCCGTCACGGCCCAGCCCAGCCTCCCCGGGGTGGGGTCTGGGGGCACACCTTGGTGTCTGCAGGCAGGAGGACGTTGGTGGCCTCCACCAGGAAGAGAATGAGCGTGGTGAGGCCTGAGACCGCTGCAGCCCCCAGCAGGGCTGTGAAGGCCCGTTCCTTCCATGTCAGCCCCATGGGGGTGGGACTGGCACCTGTGGGGTTGGCAGCAGTGAGCACCCAGACTCTGCTGCCTGCAGATGCCGCTGCCCTGGAGAGCCCCTCGGTCCTCCCCAGGGCTCAGACAGCCCACCCCGGCTGGGTCGATGGGCAGGACAAAAGACCACGCCGGAGAGCCAGGCTGCGCATGGTGTCACAGCGTCACAGGGGCCGGCAGGGGCCGGGCACCGGGACGCCCTGTCTGGCGACAGGCTAGGCTGCAACACACAGCAATGAGGAGGTCCTGGAGACCCCCTTTCTAGTGCCACGCCGGGGCCCAGCGGAGCCACCCCCGTGTGATCTGCCAGCCCCACTGCCCGCACCCTCCCAGGACCCCAGCTCCCCTCCCGTCCCCCGCAGGATAAGGAGCCCCAGATCCACAGTGAACTCCGGGAACCCAGGGCCCCACCTCTCCCACCTACCTGGCTCCTCCCTGCAGCCCTCACCCCAGACCTCTCCCAGGACAGTTTTCTAAGAGTCCTGGGGTCAGGCCTGAACTCGGTGGGGACAGCTGACCGACTGCCTGGATGTCTAATTGTTGCCAAGCAGGTCAGCGGGCCCCGGGAAGCACGGTTTCTCTACTGAAGGACCTGAAGGCTGAGGGGTTCTGAACAGATTCATCTGGTTTCTGTTTAAAAACCCAACCTCGGGCTTCTCGGATCTGAACCTTTTCACTTGGCCCCATGACGATCCCTCGCAGCCGGCCCAGGCTGACCCAGGAATGTGGTTTGCACGGGGCCACGGCACCAGCTCAGTGGCTGAGGCCTCTGCAGGGCCCTCTCCAGCCCCCAAACGTCCCTGAGCGGAGAGCCACGCACACGAGGTCACCAGGGGCCTCGGGCCAGTTGCCACCACTGTCCAAAGGAAATGGCCTGAGGTCTGCAGAGCTTGGAGGCTCATGGACTTTGCGCGGCATCAGTATCCCCGCAGGAATGCGGCTGTTCCCAGGGGGCGTCCGCCTCTCAGGGCGAATGCAGGGCCCTGGGCTCCAGGCGGCCCGTCTGCGTCATGATCCATTTTAAGGAGGGAAGAGCGAGGCTCAGAGAGGACGGGTGATCTGCTCGAGCCGCCGCCAGGCCAGGCCGGACGGGACCCAGCCTGTGTCCCCAAAAGCACGCTGGCCACAGGCCACTCACAGAGACAGACCAGTTACAGGCAGCGCCAGGGACACCGGTACCCCCCTCACGCCCCCCTCCAGGGCGTGTAGCACCCTGAGCCCCCAGCCTGAGCCCCCAGTGGGTGGGCAGAGAGGCTGGGTAGACTCCACACAGAGCACGCCCTCAGGACCGGTCAGCACCCCCAGACCAAGACGGCCCCTCACCTGGGCTGGTGGGTAAGCAGTGGCAGCAGCGTGGAAGCTGGCCCGTCTGTCGCCTCTCAGGCACCTGCCAGGTGCCGTCCCGCCTCTGCCCGCCACCCGACGCTGGTCACCGCTCCCCTGAGCCCGGGTCCGCTGTCAGGCAGGTGACGAGCCGCTGCTGCCTGCCCCCACCTGGGGTCACCACCCCCGGCCAGGGTGGTCCCCTCCGAGGCTGCTCAGACTTTGCCCTCCGACCCCGCCCTTCCCCAGTGGGAGGACGGTGCCAGTGCTCAGGCGAGGGGCAGGTCAGCGGAGTCAGGTGACTGGAAAGGGCCCAAGGCCGAGGGCTCGGCCAGAGCAAAGGCCCGGAGTCAGGACCAGCTGTGGTCCCATGAGGAGGGCGAGAGTCAGCCCCAGTCGAGTGGTTTGGTGGTTTGCAGGCGTGCGGTGAAATTGCCCCTTTTTGCGCACACAGGTCTATTTGTGTGACCCCGGCCACCGCAACCAGATCCGCCCAGCCCAGCCCCGGCCCCCCCACCCCACTGGCTCTCCTCGCTGAGGTTTTGTCCTCGGGAGGGGGTCTCAGAGATGAATTGAGCCTGGCTTCTTCGTCTCAGCTTGAGACCTGAGGCCCAGCATCTCCCCCATGCCCACGTGGAGACCGGCTGCTCTGATGAACCGTTTGCTGAACCCCCGGTGCTGGAGGCATCGGGGTTCCCGCTCTCCGACTGTGAAAAGCTGCCGTGGACATTCATGCACGAGGCTTCGCCGGACCTGTGCTTTCGCTCCCACCCCGGAGACAGACTGCTGGGTTTAACTCGATGCAAAACTGCGCAGACGTTCTCTAGCGTGAGACAGCCGGTCTCTCTGCGTCCTTCCAGCGTCCGCGTCACAACTTTTCATTTCAGCCGGTCTGGCCGATGCCGGTCCAGCCTCACTGTGGCTTCAGTTTGCACCAAGGGCTGAGGATGCCGAGAGCCTCCCCACGCGCTTTTTGCACTCGTGTGTCCTCTCTGGTCACGTGGCACATCTTTTGGTTGGATTGTTTGACTTATTCCTGCTGAGTTTGGAGAATTCTTTATATATTCTAGGTGCAGCCCCTCCTCCTGGATGAGGTTTGCAAGTATTTTCTCTCAGTCCGTATCTTATCTGAACAGTGTATTTCACAGAGCAAATTTTAAAATTCTTGATGAAGCCAAATTTATCCGTGTGGTTTTCTGTGGATGGTCTTTTTGTGTTGTTACTAAGAACTTTTTGCCTAACCCCTGGTCATGAAGAATTCTTTCTCCTCAAGTCTCTTAGTTTCATGATGTAACTTGATCTATGAACCATTTTGAATTATTCTTTGTAAGATGTGTGGCTTGGTCAAGTCCACCTCCTCTGCATGTGGACGGCCAAGGCACCGGCACTGGGTGTTGAAAAGACCATCCTTTCTCAGGAAGATGTGGTACATATATACAATGGACTATGACTCGGCCATCAAAAAAGAAGGAAATAATGCCCTTGGCAGCAACATGGATGGACCCAGAGATTATCATACTGAGCGAAGTAAGTCAGAAAGAGAAAGACAAATACCGTATGATATCACTAACATGTGGAATCTAAAATATAGTACAAACCAACCTATCTATGAAACAGAAACTGACTCACAGACATAGAGAACAGACTTGCGGTTGCCAAGGGGAAGGGGGAGTAGGGAAGGGAAGGAATGGGAGTTTGGGGTTAGCAGATGCAAACTATTATATACAAGATGGATAAACAACAAGGTCCTACTGCATAACACAAGGAACTATATTCAGTATCCTGTGATAAACCATAATGGAAAAGAATATGAAAGAGAATATATATGTGTGTGTGTGTGTGTGTGTATAAATAACTGAGTCACTTTTCTGTGCAGGAGAAATTAACACAACATTGTAAATCAACTATACTTCAACAAAATTAAAAAAAAAAAAGGATGGGGGCTTCCCTGGTGGCCCAGTGGTTAAGAATCTGCCTGCCAACGCAGGGGACACGGGTTCGAGCCCTGGTCCGGGAGGATCCCACATGCCTCGGAGCAACTAAGTCCGCGAGCCACAGCTACTGAGCCCACGTGCCACAGCTACTGAAGCCCACGCGCCTAGAGCCTATGCTCCACAGCAAGAGAAGCCACCGCAATGAGAAGCCCACACACTGCAACAAAGAGTAGCCCCTGCTCACCACAACTAGAGAAAAGCCTGTACGCAGCAATGAAGACCCAATGCAGTCAAAAAAATAATTAACTAATTTTTAAAAAGAGAAAGGACCATCCTTCCTCTGTGGAACCCTCTGCACCTCTGTACGATGGGCCACGTTTGTGAGGGCTCATTTCTGGACATTCTATTGGGATTCTGTCCCCAATTCTGTCTTGATTATGCAGCCACATAGTAAGTCTTTTTTTTTTAAAGATGTGGGTTTTTTTAATAAATTTATTTATTTACTTATTCATTTTTGGCTGTGTTGGGTCTTCATTGCTGCGCACGGACTTTCTCTAGTTGCGGCGAGCGGGGGCCACTCTTCATTGTGGTGCGCGGGCTTCTCTTTGCGGTGGCTTCTCTTGTTGCCGAGCACGGGCTCTAGAGCGCAGGCTCAGTAGTTGTGGTGCACGGGCTTAGTTGCTCCGCGGCATGTGGGATCTTCCCGGACCAGGGCTCAAACCCGTGTCTCCTACATTGGCAGGCGGATTCCTAACCACTGCACCGCCAAGGAAGTCCCCACAGAGTAGCCCTTAATATTGTGCAGTACGAGTCCTCCAACTTCAATCTTCTTTTTCAAAATTGTTTTAGCTATTCTAGTTCCTGTGCCCTTCCATATAAATTTTATAGTCAGCCCCTCTTTATGTACAAAAAAATTCTCCTGAAACTTTTATTGGCGTTATATAATCAGTTTGTGGAGAATTGATATCTTTACAGTTTTGAGGCTTCCAATCCCTGAACACAATTTCTCTTCTCTCTAGTTAGTGTTTAGGTCTTAAAATTCTTTTCGTCAGCATTTTTCTAGTGTTCAGAACCATGACCCAGTACATGTTTTGTTAGATTTATACCTAGGTATTTCATTTTTGTGGGGAGCTATGGTACTTTTAAAAACTCAGTTTTCAATTGTTCATTGGTGGTGAGTAGATGCAGTTGGTCTCTGTGGTTGACCTTGTACCCACCACCGTGCTAAGCCCACCTATTAGCCCCAGGAGTCTGTAGATTCCCTGGAGTTTCTGACGCAGACAGTCGCGTGGTCTGTAAACAGGACAGCGGCATCTCCTCCGCTCGTGTGTGGCTCTTCTTCCTTCTCGCCTACTGCCCTGGCAAAGACCCCCGGGTGCATGAAGTACGGTGATGACTGCACACCTCAGCCTTGTTCCCAGGCTGAATCGTCGTCCACCACGAAGCACGGTGTTAGTTGTAGGTGTCATGCGATGCCCTTTGTCAGGGTGCGGAAGTTCCCCCTGGTTCGCTAGAGTTTTCGTCACGAATGAGCGCTGTATTTTGTCACGTGCTGTGTCTTCATCCTTTAACGTGTTCAGGTGACGTTTCTTCTTTGGACACTCAGTGTGGTGATACACGCTGACTGACTTTCCTAAATGCTGCACCAGCCGTGCATTCTCAGGGTAAGTTTCACTTGGCTGTGGTGCATCGTTTTCTTTATATCTCACTGGATTTTGTTTGTTAACACAGTCAGGTCTCATTATTTGTGGATTTTGTATTTGCAGTTTTGCTTACTAACCTCAAAATTGTTTTGTGATTCCCAAATCAATACTTGTAGCGCTTCCGTGGTCATCTGTGGACATGAACAGAGCAGCGAAAAGTTTGAATGACTCGATGTGCACGTCCTCAGCTGAGGTTGAGCAAGGCGACACTGCCTTCTTGTTTCAGCTCTTGCTGTAAACAAGCGTCCTTTTCACGGTCTGTTTCGTGCCGTGTTTTTTGTGCTTTTGTGCTTTCAGGAACCTGAGCCTCTATCTCCCCTGGGGAGCAGTGGTTCGGTGTTGGCTAACTTGGAGTTTGCAGTGACTTCATAGAACAGAACTACTTCAGAGAATAAGAATAATTGTATCTGTTGAGGGTTTTTGCAGCTATGTTCACAAGGGTTTGTTGTTTTCTTTTCAGTGCTGGTTTCAGTACTGGGGTGATGCTGGACTGGTAAACGAGTTGGGAAGTTGTCCTTCCCCTTTTATTTCCTGGAAGGGATTTGTAGACTTTGTATTTCTTCTTTAAATGTTTGGTGTAATTTGCCAGTGAAACTGTGAGACTTTCTTTTTCAGAAGATATTTAACTATAGATTTAATTTCTTTAGTAGTAATAGGGCTATTCAGGCTATCTAGTTCATGCTGAGTGAGTTTTGGTAGCTTGTGGCTTTTGAGGACTTGGTCCGTGGCACTCCAGCTATTGAATTTATGTCAACAGAGTTATTCAGAGCATTCCTTTCCTATCCTTTTGTGATGTCTGTAGTGACAGACCTCTTTCGTTCCTGATACTGGTAATTTGTGTCTGCACTTTTTTTTTTTTTGCCAGTGTCGCTAGAGGTTTATCAATTTTATTGATCATTCCAAAGAATCAGCTTTTTCACAATTTTTTTTCTATTGTTTTTTGGTTTCCACATTCTTTTGATTTTTGCTCTTATATTTATTTTCCTTCTTCTGCATGACTTGGGTCTATATTGCTCATCATTTTCTAATTTCTTGAGATGGAAATTTAGATTATTGACTTGAGACCTTTCTTCTTTTCTAATGTAAGCATTTGTACTATAAATTTCCCTCTAAGCACTGCTTTAGCTGCATCTCTCAAGTTTCTTACATGCTATATTTTAATTTCATTCAGTTCAAAATATTTTAAGTTTCCCTTAAGACTTCCTCTTTGATCCGTGGATTATTTAGGATTGTGGTGTTTAATTCCCAAGTGATTAAAGATTTTCCTGACATTTTTCTCTTATTGATTTCTACTCTAATTCTATTATAGTCAGACAACATGCTTTGTATGTTTTTGATGATCTTAAATTTGCTAAGGTTTGTTTTTTCAGATCAAGCTATGCTTTATTTTGGTGAATGTTCCATGTGCACTTGAGAAGAATATACATTCTGTTGCTGTTGTGTGGAGTGTGCTGTAAATATCATTATGTCCAGTTGGTTGATAGTATTGTTCACTTATTTTATATCCTTGCTGGTCTTCTGTCTACTAGTTTTATCTGTTACTGAGAGAGAAGTACTGCTGACTCCAACTGTAATTGTGGATTTGTCTATTTCTACTTTCAGTTGTCAATTTTTGCTTCAAAACTTTTTTCTATTAAAGCTCTGTTTTCAGGTGCCTACCTTTAGAATTGCTATGGCTTCTTGAAGAATTGTCCCTTTTTTCAATATGCAATGTCCCTCTTTATCCCCGGTAATTCGCTTTGCTCTAAAGTTTATGTTGTGTGATATTAACAAAACCACTCACTCCTGTCTTCTTTTGATTAGTATTTGCATGGTATATCATCTTTCATCCTTTTACTTTAATCTACTTTATCATTATATTTGAAGTAAGTTTCTTGTAAACAGATTTAGATATTGTGATTTATAATGAGAAATATATATTTGGTCTTCATCTGTCTCTGGTTCTCAGTTCCTAAAACCCTTGCACTTTCCTATGCTATGAGAGAAATCCATTTACACCTAGTGTAATATGGATAATTTGAATTTGGTAATTCAATTGGTATTTGGCAATTCAATTCAAAACGGTACTTTGAATTTAGGTCTAGCATTTTATTATTTTGGTGGTTTTTTTTCTTCATTCCTCCTTTCCCCTTTCCTGCCTTCTTTTGTGTTATTTGAACATTTTTTTTCATATGCCATTAAAATTTTTCTCTTATGATTTTGACTATATCTGTTTTGTATAAAATTTTACTGGTTTTTCTAGGGAATTCAAAATACATACATCACTTTCTACAGTCTGTTTGTAATCAGTGTTTACCACTTCAGTTGGAGACCACGTTGGTCTCTTTTCTCCCCACCTTTCACGTTATAGTTGTCTTATACATCACACTGACATTGAAATCCCCCCAGACAATGCTGTAACTTTTGCTTTCATTGTCCAACATATTTTAAAGAACTTGAGAGGAGAATAGTCTATGATATGTATCACTTCTGTTGCTCTTCCTTAATCCTGGTGTTCCAAGTTTCCTTCTGGTATCATTTGATTTCTGTCTGAAGAATCTCTCTTAACTGTCCCTTTAGAGCAGGTCTGCTGCCTACACATTCTCTTAGTTTTCCTTCACCAGCACAGCTCAGCCAATGAAAAGTCACTGTACTTCCAACTCCCAGTTTCCTCTAAAGGACTCTTTGTTTAGAACAGCCCCTCCCAACTCCTCCTTCTCCTCTATAAAAGAAAGTTCCTCTCCTTTGTTCTCCGAACTTACCTGTGGTACACCACAGATTGTGTACCTTGAATTGCAATTCTTTGCTGTTCTCAAATAAGCCATTTGTGCTGGTAATATAACTGATGGTTTCATTGATTTAGGTCAACATTACTTGGTGTCAGAAGAGGGACCCAGAGAAGACCCCTAAGAACTCCAAGGCAGTGAGCAAACAGGTGTGGACTTGCAGAGCCTATCGAGCTCACTACTTTCTTGCTGAGCCTGGAGTTTGAGGGTTAAGTTTTCTCCAGGGTTCAAACCCCACTCTTTTTGTGTTTTGAGGCTCTCCAGGCTTTATTTGAGATCTGCTTTTTTTGGAAGACTTCATCCTTTCTTTACAGGCTTTGTCCTTTCTGAGAGTACCTGTTTGGCCTGTCTCTTGAAATAAGGCTGTTCCTACTGAAACTGCACTGCTAAGCCTTTGGTCCAATTCCTTTGGAACTGGGTTATTCCTATAGGAACTGTGCTGTTTAAAAATTTATTTCCTTTGCTCTAGAGAAGAAACTCTAAGAAAAGGGATCCCAGCCATCTAAATGTTTTGACAGTGCCCCCTCCACCCCCTTCAACCAGTTTTATGTTTAAAAACTGTGGTCCTTCCTTAGGCACATTTCTTTTTTTGTCTGTTTGTGGTTTGGGGGTTTTTTTTGGCCGTACCATGTGTGGCTTGTGGGATTTTAGTTCCCTGACCAGTGATTGAACCCAGGCCCTTGGCAGTGAGAGCACAGAGTCCTAACCACTGGACTACCAGAGAATTCCCTCTCATGCACATTTCTAATTAAATGGACCAACTTAACCCAAAGTAATTTATAACACTGATGGTCATTATGGGGAACTTTTAAATTTTCCAAGCTTACTTTTCTTAAAGACGAATTGGACAGCCGTGGCTCTAAAAAATTTCAAAACTAAATGGGATTCCTTTTTTTTTTTTTTTTTCGCGGTACGCGGGCCTCTCACTGTTGTGGCCTCTCCCGTTGCGAAGCACACGCTCAGCAGCCATGGCTCACGGGCCCAGCCGCTCCGCGGCACGTGGGATCCTCCCGGACCGGGGCATGAACCCGTGTCCCCTGCATCGGCAGGCGGACTTTCAACCCCTGCGCCACCAGGGAAGCCCGGGATTCCTATTTTGTTTGGTATTTTGAGGCTTCCAAACATTATCAAGATTCTGAAATTGCCACTTAGCAAAATACAATTTTTAAATTAACTGAGGCAAACAAACAATTGAAGAAAAACTGGCTTCTGAGGACTCTCCCCCTGGCCCCCATCCCCTGTCTCTGGACAAAGCAGCCCCTGTGCTCAGCACCCCCCCACGCCCCCCCGCACGCTATCTTCCTCTTTTCTTCTGCCCTCCGCTGTCTCATTCCAATTCTCTCACTGTGCTTCCCTAAACCTCTCCCAACTTCCTCCTCTGAACCTGTTAGAATCTGCCTCTTTATTTATTCTTTAAAATTTTATTTTATATTGGAGCATAGTTGATTAACAATGTTGTGTTAGTTTCAGGTGTACAGCAAAGTGATTCAGTTATACATATATATGTATCTATTCATTTTCTATTTCTTTTCCCATTTATTTCAGAACATTGAGCAGAGTTCCCTGTGCTATACAGTAGGTCCTCGTTGTTTATCTATTTTAAATATAGCAGTGTGTACATGTCAATCCCAAACTCCCAATCTATCCTTCTCCCCCATCCTTCCCCCCGTAACCATTAGTTCAGGACCTGCCCCTTTAAACTTAAGTCTTCTGAAGATTCCAACAAAACCCAAGTTCATGTTCCCTAGACTAAGGCCAAATTGAGAGCCCTAAAAGAGTGTCCTAAAGTCAGTGAGGAACCCCACAGGTTTGCTGAAGAATTTAACATCATTATCCAAACATACCAGCCTGGTTTCCCCAGATCTATACGCTTGCGGATGGGGGTCAAGCCAAACATTGGATGAAACTTGCCTGATGGGAACATCCTGAAAGGGATTTAGAGAAACAACCCCCAACTTTTGGCAAGAGGTGAGAACACCTGCTGGAGGACTCCCCCAAGCAATTAGAGTAGCCTGTCCTTAGCCTGTCCTTAGCCTGTCCTTAGCCTGTCCTTAGCCTGTCCTTAGCCTGTGGTTGTGAGCAAACTTCAGGCTTGCACACAAAAATCGGACGAACCTGCTCATGACTATTACAATCAACTTCAGACAGTTTAAAAAAAAAAAAATCTGGTCTTCCTTCAGATGTTGAGTCCATCAGGGTAGCCTTCAACTCTGTTTATTAATGGGCTGAATGGAGATCTTTCCTTTTAGTTAGAAGGACCAGGATGGAATGGGAAGCTATGTCCACTCCAGATTTAGTTAATTTGGCAAATCAGCTCACTCACACCCTAGATGAGTCACTTAAAAGATTAATTAAAAAAAAAGATTAATTTCAACTCCAGCAAATAAAGGTCCCTAAACAAAACCCAACCCTCCTAGTTCCTGCTATTATCGCAAAAAGCCAGGACTTTGGGAAAACGATTGTCACAAGTGTAAGTGCTTCAAGTGCCTTCAGCCCTCTAACCAGCCTTTCCAACGCCCTCCTGACCACCACCAACGGGCCTCTGAGGAACCACAGGGGTTCTTCCCAACCCTCCCTCTTCATCAGCTCAGAAAAACAACTCTCCAGATTGGGAATCAATCTCTTGGCACCAGAGCCTCACTCTCAGTTCAACTGCGGTAAAGCAGCCCCGGCCTCGGAGCACGAAAGTGATCCAAGTAGTGGGGGTCTCTGATGAACCTCAACAGGCTCCTGTCCCTGAACCTGCTCCTTTTTGCTTAGGCCCTGAGAGATACCCACACTTCCCTCCTTAGTCTCTCCGCCCCTATTCATTTATTGGGCCAAGACAGCTCAGCAAATATGCTGGAATTTCTTTCTCCCAAAAGGGGAAATAATTCTAGAATTTCACAGTAACAGTCAAAATAGCCAACCAGGTGAGTTCAGTGACCCTTCACTGGCTTGGCTTTGCTTTGTCTCTGACGGTCCTGGAGCTGATTCGGGAGACGCTGATCATTTGTCCCTGCTGAGTCAGCTGCCATCCTCCTTATGGGCAGAACTTCTCCAACTGATACTGGCAAAACCCACAGTGCTCTTCCCATTAAGACTCAAATAGGTCCCTCGAAACCTCTCCCCAGAACTAATCAATACCCTCTGAGGAAAGAAGCCCTTCAAGGTGTAAAGCCCGTAAGAGGATTCCAAGGCTCAGAGCCTCACTACCCCTTGTGCTAGTCTCTGTAATACTATTAAATATAACCCGTGAGAAAGCCCAACGGCTGAGGATGGAGGCCTGTCCAGGACCTGCAGGCAATAATCAACGTGCTGCCCCTCGACACCCTGTTGTTCTTAACCTCCATACTCCACTCGCATCCGTTCCTACTGAAAGCACATTTTTTCACTGTTATTAATCTGTGCTGTGCACGCTTCAGCATTCCAGATGATAAAGCCAGTCAGTACCTTTTTGCCTTCACCTGGGAAGGATAACAATATACCTGGACAGCAATGCCCCAGGTTTTACAAAAATCCCTCTTACTTTCCACAAATCTTAAAAGCTGACTTGGATGACAAAGTTTTTTGCAGGCTTGACTTTGCTACAATATACAGTTGGCCTTTGAACAACATGGGTTAGAACTGAGCAGGTCCATTTATATGCATTTTTTTCCCAATAAATACTACAGTACTACTGTACTGTGCAACTTGCAGTTGGTTGAATCCATGGATACAGAAATGTAGATGCAGAGGGCTGACTGTAAAGTTACACGTGGATTTTCAGCTGTACGGGGGTGGATGCCCCAAACACCCGCGTTCTTCAAGGGCCAATTACACAGACGATAAGCTGCTCTGCTCGCTTCCTCAAACCTCTTCACAGGAAGACAGCATCCACCTGTTAAGACATTTGGGCTTAAAGGGACATAAAGTCTCCAAGGAAAAATTGAGTTGCTCAAACTCAGGATCAATATTTAGGGCACATGATCTCGGAACAAGGGTGACACTTGGATTTGTGTACTCTTTATGGCATCCTGAACATCCCAAATCTAAAACTAAGCCCCAATTATGAGGTTTTTCTTGGGTTAGCTGGCTACAGTCGAAATTGGATTCCAAATTTCTCCCTTATGGCCCAGCCCCTATATGCTCTATTTTTTTTTTTTTTTTGGTTGCACCGGGTCTTAGTTGTGGCAGGCGGGCTCCTTAGTTATGGCATGTGAACTCTTACTTGCAGCATGCATGTGGGATCTAGTTCCCTGACCAGGGATCGAACCCGGGCCCCCTGCATTGGGAGCACGGAGTCTTATCCACTGCACCATCAGGAAAGGCCCTATATACCCTATTAAAAAAGATCAAAACTGACACTATTATTTGGGAAGATCAAGATGCCACAGCCTTTGAGACCTTGAAGAAAAGCTTAACAAGACCATCTGCCCTTGACGTCCTAATTATCAGCTTCTCTTTTGCCTCTTTGTATGTGAGAAGGATGGGAACGCCCTTGGAGTACTTGCCCCAAAACATGGGGCTGCCATTGACCCATTGAGTATTACAGCCGACAGCTGGACTTGTGGCACGGGGATACCCCCTGGTCTCAGAGCCACTCCTGCCACTGCCCTTCCAGTCAAGGCCACCAGAGAAAGAATCATCACCAGAGAAAGAGTTTTCACCACCTTTGCACCCCACGCGGTAGAAGCCCTCCCAAATTCTCACACACTCAACGCTTTCCAGTTAGTCACCCCACCTCCCATGAAACGCTGCTAACAGCTCCTCGCGCAGCTCTCCCCGCTGTGGCAACCTTGCCACTGCTGTTCCGCTCTCTCCCTCTCTGCCAACCTCATGACTGCCTCACACTGACAGACCACCTGCTGATGCCCCATGCCGCTTTACAGGGGCTCCTCTAACCAGGGCGGATTCCCCGCGGTTCACTGGCGTCCCGTGGAAGACGGCAGCGGTAAACACTGCTGGGCGTGCTGCTACACCCCCCCGAGGTCACCAAGGCAACGCCTTTACTTTTTGGCTACTTTGGCCCAACAGGCTGAACCATATGCTCTCGCTCGCTTGCGCTTCAGCCAAGGGCAAAAGCACCATGTTTACACCGTCAGCATGTCTTCGGGGCCGCCCAAGACCTTGGGACGCTGATGGAAACAACGAGGTTCCTTACCGCTAATGGGGAAAAGATTAAAAATGGCTCCTATGTCCAAATCCAACAGATACCATACCCTCGCGGCCGCCCTGACGGTTATCAAGATCCCTGGGCATTCCAGACTCGACTCCCCAGAGGCTAAAGGAAGCCATGTCACTGATATTTCCTCCAAAACCACTGCTCTCAAAGGAATCAATGGCCAAACTTCTGTCACGGTCCAAAGACATGCTCCCCAAGACGACAATCTGGAAAAATTGACTAGAAATGCATAACAATTGGCCCCAGAAAAGGAAAAACAATATTGGAAATCTAGTGACTGTTGGTTCGAGAAAAAGAACTCTAGCTCGGGCCAAGTAACAATCCAGCCTCCACCAGAAATTCTAAGGTTCTCACTTCTCACCATTGGTAGGTCCACTGACAAAGTGAGAGCCTTCACGAACCAGCGTCGGTGCGGAAACATTCATAAGGCTGCAGAAAGTGTCCACCTGGCTTGTCCCACCTGTCTCACCTGTCCAAATACAATCCAGGCAGGGACTTCCCTGGCAGTCTGGTGGTTAGGACTCCGCGTTTCCAATGCAGGGGGTGAGGCTTCGATTCCTGGTTGGGGAGCTAAGATCCCACGTGCCACACGGTGGGGCCAAAAACACCTCCACGAGAAACAAAACACGATCCAGGGAAACCCGTTCGCACTGCTCCCGGACACTGGACTGCCTCACGGACCACTGGAGGTTCGGCAGATGGGTTTCACACAGCTTCCCCACCTCACAGACACAAACATGTTCAGTCATGAGCTGTATGTTTTCTCACTGGACCAGAGTTCTCCCCTGTAGACAGGCCACTGCTTCTTCCAAGGCTAACATTTTGTTAGAAAAGATTATCCTTCCCTGGGTAATCCCTAATCCCCTTCCCTGGGTAGTCCTTCACAGTGACCCGGGAACCCACTTTGCTGGTCTGGTACTTCGACTAGTCCGTACTGTTTGGCCGGCTTTACACTCTCACTGTCTTACCATCCCCAATCCACAGGGTTACTCGAATGCACTAATCGCACTATTAAAACCCGACTGGCAAAACTTACAGAGACTCTCCAACTACCGTGGCCAAAAGCATTGCCGTTTATCCTTCTCAATCTCAGACCACTCCCTTTGGAACTCATAAACTCTCACCCCTGAGACAGTCACCAGACCTCGGATGCACCTGAGACCCGCCTCTTTTCACCCACTGCTGGTAAACGGAGGCACACTTCAATATTATAGAGGCCTGAATGCGTCTGTTGAAAGTAGTCATGCCCTGGAAGAGCGATCTTTCCACAGCACACTCCCGGGAGACGAAGAGCTTAGCATCGCACCTGCAGCCCGGAGACTCTGTTGGAAAAGACCCGTAAGGACCCCCTTCACCCTCACTGGGAAGGCCCGAACCAGGCACTGCTAACCCACCCTTGTGCTGTCAAACTCCGAGGAATAGACCCCTGGCTTCAGGTGACTCATGCCTGAATGAAGCTGCGCACCGACTGGGGACCTGAAAGTAAAGATTTCCCCGAATTGAAGAAGACGACATCTGACCAGATATCAGAACCGGGCCTGTTAGGTTTCAAATTCACACTAGTCTCTCTCTTTCACCTGGACTATTAACTGACTCCGGATCCTTATCCAAATTCATGGTCTAAATTTGTAACCTACAGGCTGTATTATTGACAAACATTTAGTTTCAAATGAATAAGTCTTTGATAACCCAACACTGTCAATCAACTATACTTCAATTGCAATAAATAAATTAAAAGTCCTTGAAGTTTTGCTATTTGGGGGAAAATTTATCAGCTACGGCTTCATGTTTATTCCTGCACTGTGCCTTCTCAAAGTGCTTACTTCTTTCTGTGTTGACTGTTCCCTTGCTGTATTCACTATTCTAAGACACAGACTTTAGATGGGAAATTCCTGAGAGATCTCCCTCCTACCCCTCCTTGTTACTTGAATGTGACCTCAAGAGGTTTCCAATCTGTGCACTCGCCCTTCCACGAGGGACACGGTACCCAGGAAAGGTCCCCCCTGGCAATGATGGACAAAAAGTCACTGAATCCATAAAAAACTGATCTTTTTGTTGCTGTTGTTGTTGCGGTACGCAGGCCTCTCACTGCTGTGGCCTCTCCCGTTGCGGAGCACAGGCTCCGGACGCGCAGGCTCAGCGGCCATGGCTCACAGGCCCAGCCGCTCCGCGGCACGTGGGATCCTCCCGGACCGGGGCACGAACCCGTGTCCCCTGCATCAGCAGGCAGACCCCCAACCACTGCGCCACCAGGGAAGCCCAAAAAACTGATTTTTGATAAGCAATGCTTTCAGAGAAAAATCTTGATCAAAAAGGAGAAACGTGGAAATTAATAAACAGAAAGCTTATTTAACAGGAGGCCAGAAGGGGGAGCGCCCACGGCCTACCGTGCAGCCTCAATTGCAGGCCCAACAGGAAGATTACTACTTACTACCCAGCAGGAAAAAGGAAGATTGTCTCCCCGCCCAGCAACAGCCCAGCCAATGAGAGACCATTACAGTTCAGCCAATGAAAAGCCACCACACTGCGAACTCCGTTTCCTCCAACTGACACTTTGTTTAGAACAGCCCCTCCCAACCCCGCCTTCTCCTCTATAAAAGAGTTTCTGCTCCCTTGTTCTCCGCACTTGCTTGTGGTTCACCTTAGACTGCTTGTCCTGAATTCCAGTTCTTTACTGTTCCCGAATAAACCCATATTGCTGGTAAAGTAACTGGCTGTTTTATTATTTTAAATCAACAGCTCATGTGAGCATCTTTACAACAGCTCTACCAAGTCTTTGTCAGATAATTTCCGCACCTGTGTCTTCTCATCCGTGGTACCTGCTGGTCAAGCTCTTCATGGTCTGCAAGTGCCACAGTTCTCCTGGTTTCTAGTGCTTTGAATTCCACTCTGAGACTGGGGTCTTGCCTCCATCCCATGGAGAATGCTGGGGTTTTAGCTGCGCCCCCAGTGGTGGGTCTGGGAATGGGCTGGCCCACTGTTGAGGGCGCTGGTTGGGTCAGGTCCACACAGGCCTGGGAGCAGGTCCAGGGGCTCATAAACACCTTTGCAGGTGGTTTTCCTGACCTTTCCAGGTCCCTAGTTCCCAGCCCCCTCCAGGGTCTCCCTTCCTGGCCCTTGAGCCATGTCCAATGAATACAGCACGTCTAGTCCACGACTGCCTTCCTGGGGTCCCCAGAAAGACCCTGGCCCTGTCTGGGTGACAGCTGCGTGGGGTGGGACCAGCAGGAGGGTGCCTCCACAGTGGCTTTGATGGTCTCCCTCCTAATCCTGGTCTCTGGAGATCCCTCCCTGGGAATTCAAGTGCGACTCTCTTCCCCCCACACAGACCTCCTAAAGGAGCTGTAGGCACAACGTGTCCCTTCCGGATAGTAGGGCAAACAGTGGATCTGAGTTTCATCCTAATGGTGATGGAAGGTTCTAGACAAGGCAGATGTGCCCTGAGTCTGTCCTCCCCAGGGTGGGGTCTGTCCCTCTAGGGCACACATCCAGGGCAGGGGGTAACGGGGGGTGGCTGTTTGGGGTTGAGGGGGTGAGCCTGGCCACGTAGGCTGGGGCATGCACACCGCAAGGCTTGGAGAGAGCAGCACAGGTAGACAGGGCAGGCCGGGGCCACCTCTGTCCACGTTGTCACCAGGAGGTGAGGACTGGACATCAGACATTATAAAGGCGTGTGAGTCACAGTGGGTAAGCGGAACACACCTCATCACTGTGAGCTTGACCTCATCAGTTTAAACAGAGAGTATTCGGGCCCCTTGCAGGCCCAACCATACTTCTCCCTCAACAAGCCTTTTAAACAATCTGCCTCTTCCAGGATAGCCGTCCACATGGTCTGGCCTTGCCCCAGTTAATGGCGTGAATTGTGGGACATGGACATCCATGCAGAAGGCCCCAGTGGGAGGTGCTGGTTCAGTGCTTACCAGTTATATTTTAAGAGCTATTCCCAGACTGTTTTCTAATAAGGCTATGGCAATTCACATGATCTCCTCCCCACACAGTCACCAGCACAGGGTGACTCATACCCTTTAAATTTTTGCCAAACAAACAGGCAGCAAGCACCTCTTCCCCTTCACTGGCTTTTCATCGGCCGCTTGACTTTCTCCTCTGCGAGTTGTCGGTTCAGGCCTTTACCCACTTTTCTCTGCTGGTTTTTGTCTCTTTCTTGTCAATACATCCAAACTCCTCACATGCTAAGGACCTTAAGCCTTTTCCTCGCGCACTAGTCGCCAATACTGCTCCCCCAGCCCTCGCTGGCTGCCGCTGCCGCGGGTTCCCAGCTGGCTGGGTGTGCGGGGAAGGCCACAGAGACCTGAGCGTGCCCCGCCCCCACCCAGCCTGCCGCCGGGTCGGCCACCCCTCCCCTCGGTTTTGTTCTTTTCCCAAAACGCCTTCCTCATTTGTACTGGGCTTCATGTCTTTTCTCCAACACGCTGGTTGGTGCTTATGGGGTGTGAGGGAAGGAACCTTGTGAACCAGACGCAAGACCTCAAGCCTCCCACGGGCGGACCTCACCAGCCCTTACCCACAGCAGCTGACCCAGAAGACTGTGGGGCAAGCCCACTTGCTTCCGCAGCCCCAGTCCCTCGACTACAGGGTCCCCCGTCAGAGTCTGGGGGAGGGGCAGGGGCACGCGACAAAGCTTCTGGCAGCCCCGGGGTCAGGCCTGCAGGTCACACGGTCATCGTGCCTTCGAAGCACACGGTGAGAGCAGCTGGGTCACGCCGGGAGCTATCCTCGTGGCCTGCGTGGGCTTTCTTCCGGACATGAATTCTCCTGGCAGCACCCCCTGATGCCAGGCTGCCAGCCTCCAGGCCCCCAGCCCTCACCCACGCCATCCCCTGGCAGCCCCCCGCCCTCCCCAGCCCCTGGTGGCCCTGGATGCACCCATCTGGCACCTGCTGATCTGCCCACAGGCAACTGGACCAGGAGCCACCAGGGTAGCCAAGCCTGGCTGGACCCCAAAGCACCTTGGCCACTGGAGGGGAGGGTGGTGGCAATGGGCACATCTGGGGATGACTAAGGCTAGTGATGGCCAGCTGGTCCTGTGGTCACCTCCTAGCCACCTCCTAGCTTGGCCACACTGCTGACCACATGCAGAGAATGGCCTGAGGGAAGGAATGGCCCTCCGCTCTGTGCCCGGGAGTGGGGCAGAGGCTGCAGGAGGAGGGTGTCTCTGCCCTCATCTCCCGACCTCACCTGGCTCCTCTGCAGGACCACATCCTGCAGCCGTGTCAAGGACCTGCTCTTTCCCCAGACGCTTCCCCGGAGCCCTGGGGGCCCCGTCCCCAGACCTCTCGCAGAGTGTGCCCTTGGCAGGGCAGGCCTAGCCGCTCCAGCCCCCTTGCTCCAGGCCAGGATGTGCAGGCGGCCACCACAGCAACAACCTCAGACCAGCGGGCCCAGAATCTTCTGGGCCCAGGGAGGCAGTGGACGGTGGTTGCTGAGAGAGGAGACCCACGCGGCAGCCGCAGCAGAGAATCAGATTTAATGGTCACTCTAAGGAAAGTCGTACATTTTTCAGCCCCCGCCCCCCCTTGGCTGGGGGCACAGCCAGGTGTCTCAGACCAGGCTCTGCAAAGGGGGGCCAGCCCCCGAGCCCCAGCTATGTACAAGAGAGCCCACCCACTGGGCCACGGGCCAGGCTTCGAGCCCACAGCACACCGGCCGCCCAGCTCTCAGGCCCCGGCTGCAGGGTCCAGGCCCCTACGTGGAGTGCAGCAGGGTTCTCACCCACCAGGACCCAGCCCCAGCAGGCCCCGCCGAGACCCCAGGGCTCTGCACTAGGAGAGGCCTTCAGAACTCGGCCGCCAAAAGCTGAGCTGGACAGCAGCAGGGAGCTGGGCGGGCCTGGGAGGCCGGGGAGCAGGCAGGGCCCGCTCTGAAAGAAAGGAAGGTGTGCCCCCCAGCTGCTGCCCAGGCACCCCTGCCGAGCCGGCGCGGCCGAGGCCAGGTAAGCGGGGTGGCGAGAGCAGCGCGAGCACAGACGATCAGGGACTCGGCCAGGGACGGAGCCAGGCCGGGCAGGCGGGCCGCCCTGGTGCTGGTGATCAGATACGGCAGGGCTGGGGCGCTGGGGCAGACAAGGTCCTGAACACACGCTGAGCCGGGTGGTCTACGCCGTTACTAGTAACGTAGCACTTAACTAGTTAACCAGTGATGCTGCTTCCCTCTGAATCGTCTCAGGGGTTGTAGAAAATTGCACTTATTTCTATGACCCTGCACAGGAACCGCCCCAGAGCTGCAGCCTCCAGCCGAGGCCTAGACCCGGTCAACATCCACCGGCCGCGGCGGCTCCTCCCAGGCGCGGGGGCTGGGACCTCTTTGACCCGTGATGCCTTGAGGAGCAGACCCCTGGGAGGGAACCTGAGCGACGTCTGAGGGTGCCCTGAAGTGGCCGTGAAGACCAGGACCCACACGGTACTGGGCAGCACACAGCGGCCCAGCCCCCGTCGCTGGTCCGAGGAAGCGGCCGGGTGGTGGACCCGCCCCTCACAGAACGTCCTCAAAGTCCAGCAGCTTCGAGTGCTGGCGGCTTTTCCACAGGCGGTACAGCCGGAAGTCAAAGTAGGTCTCGATCATCTGCTTCCCTGAGGCAGGAGGGGCGAGGCCGGGGCTCAGGCCACCGCCCCCGGGAACCCACCCCACAACTGGGGACCAGCCCGGCAAACTCACCTTGGGCTGACAGCTCCAGGGGGGACTCGAAGGTGACCCTGTAAGGGGTCATGAGAGTCCTGAGGTTCTGGAACAGCTGAAAAGAGGGGGTGGGCCATGAGCTCAGGGCAGGGGAAGAGAGAGGGATGAGGAGAATGGGGGGTGGGGGACAGGACGCCCCCAGCTGGTTAGGCCCAGGCATGGGGGTTTCTCTGGGAGGAGAAGGGAAAGGGAATCTGGAGAGAAATGGGGGTTCTACCAACCCTTCACAGGTCTGGGGTCTGGGCCCCATACCTTCTCCCCGTTGGGGTTCCCCAGGACGTAGCAGCCCATGACGTGGATGACGTTCGGCTCCGGGTTCACTTTGCTCATCAAGTGGCTCAACCGTTTCCAGAAGCTGGCGGGGGAGGGGTGGTCACAGGTGGCCTCCAGCCCGACCCCCAGGTGTGAGGGGGCATCACAGGAGGCACTGCGGGGACACGGTGCCCCAGCAGGTGCTGCATCCAGCCCCCCAGCCTCCCAGCTCCCCCCAGCTCACTGGATCATGTCCTCTTCCTTCTCCACTTTGGCAAAGGTGGCCACCTTGTTCTTGAGCAAGTACAGGTGTCCTGGGCCGCCCTGTGAGAGACTGCAGTTAGCAGACGGGGCCGCGCACCGGTGTCCAACCACCGCTGCCCTCAACACGTGCAGATGCAAACGTTCATGCCCAGGGAGGTGGCACCCTCCACCCCCCACCCCTGGGCAGGAAGGGCTGAGCCCTACCTGGCAGAAAATCAGCATCTTCCAGATTTTGGCCCCCTTGTGGTAGACGTTCAGCTTCTTCTCTATCTCCTCTGCAGGAGGCAGACGTGTGAGTGCCGCCCCCAGCAGCCCCAAGACCAGAGGGCGGGGTGGGGGGGGGGGCGGAGTACTTACCCAGAATGTCCTCGAAGGTGGCGTGCTCGTGGTCCTGGGACAGATGGAAGCCAGCCCCACGTCAGAGCCCTTCTCAGGCAGCACCCCCCACCCAACACCGCGATGGGGGCTGGGCAGGCACTCACGTAGAGGATGGGAATGATGGAGGGGTCGTCCCTGCGGAGGATGGTGGGGATGTACTCAGCTTTGGGCACTTTAGAGGAGATGAGCTGCGAACAACAAGGGGGCCACTCAGTGCCCTGGCCGCCTGGGAGCCAGTGGGCAGCAGGAGCCCCCCCGAGACCCCCCTCCCCACTGCTGAGCAGCCTGCAACAGCTGTGTGGGGCCTCACCATGACCTTGGGTGGCACGAAGCCCTCAGTGTCACAGGCTACAGCCTCCAGGCCCCTCTCCGTCTCCCAGTCCAGGTCCTCAAAGGCCTCACCCAAGGTGCAATGCGAGCTCTGCAGGTCACTACCTGTAGGGCAGGATGTGCCACGGGCCTGAGGGTCAGCTGCAGCGCCTCCTGTCCCGGCTGCAACCCCCAGAGATGCGTGGAGGCCAGAGCCAGCAAGCCCTGTCCCAGAGGGTCCTCCAGGTCAGGGGGAAACCCAGGGTGGGTGAGAGCCAAGCTGAGGACCCCAGCAGCCTGGCAAGGCTGGCGGCTGGAAGGCGGTGGACCCTGGTGTAGGCCAGTGGGAGCCGGAGGGCAAGGGTCAGCTCCAGCCAGGCGTGCCTGTCGCCTGGGCCAAGGAGGAGTCTGGCACTGCTCCTCAGGCTTCGGGCATGAGGGCGGCACCAGGCCAGGGCAGCCAGCGAGCCGCAGCCCTTAGTTACCCCTGCCCAGAAAATCGGAGGTGCCAGGGCGCCCCCCCCCCAGTCTGGTAAACTGAGGCTCAGCAAAGGCGCAGAAGCCTAGCTGCTCCCCCGGGGTGGGAGCGCAAGACTGGGGGCCTAGGGGAGCCTCTGGGAGAGATGCGCTGGCCTGCGCCGCCGGGCACCTACTGTCTCGGGAGTCGTGGGAGGTGTCGGCTTTCATGGGGGTGGGGTCGCTCCAGGACCGGCTGAAGCTCCGCTCGCGCCGCTCGGCGAACGCTGCAGCGAAAGCAGAACCCGTTAGGGGCGGGGCCTGCAGCCACACGAGGTGGACAGGGACAGGGGCTGGCTGGGGAGGACGTGGGGACCGTGAGGGGGTCCGGAGAGTGGAGGACGCCACTGCGGCGGGAGGGGCGGGAGCGGGGAGTGCGGACGGTCGACGGCGGACAAGGACAGTGCTAGGTGGACATGGGCGGAGTCTGAGTGCAGGGGCGGAGCCTGGGAGTGGGAAGGTGCCCGCCCGCGGGGCTGCAGCGGGGCCTGGGGACGCGGGCCTTTGGGGCGCAGAGAGCAGCACGCAAAGCCCCAGCCGGCCAAGAACAGCGCGCCCCCGCCCGCCCGCCCGCGCCGCTCCCGGGCCTTACTCTGGGCCTTCACCCGCCGGCTGCCGACCATGCGCAGGTGTTTGCGGAAGTTCCTGGGGGCGGAAGCACCGGGGGCTGGTGAGGGCCGCGAGGGTGGCGCCCCGTCCCACGCGCTCCCCTCCCCACTGCTTGCTGGCCACCGTCCCAACATTGCCCCTTGCCGTGAGGGATGCCCTCCCGGCGCCCCCAGCTCTCCCACAGGCAAATCCCACCCAGTCCCTCTCCTCCTGAGACTCCTCCCGGGCTCCCCCTTTGCTGCCAGTACAAAGGCACGATAAGCCAGCCTCCTCCTGCAGCCCCGCCCCCTCCCAGGACAGCTCCCTCGGCGACCCCGTGCACTCGGGTCTCCCACCTTCGCTGCCCGCGCTTCCCTTCTCTCCTTGCGCCCAGGTACTCTGAACCCCGAGAGCCTCCCGCCCCCCGGGGTCAAGGGCTCCTGCTTCCTGCGCACGGTGGCCAGGGCAGCACAACTGTCCCCAAGCGGGCGGTGGGTTAGGGGCTGGCAGCTGCCCCCTCCCCTGCCGCTGTGTCCCTGGGCCACCTCAGAAGCAGGTCTCCTTCACTCCAAACTCTGTGCCCTGCCAAAGCCCAACTTCCAAGATGGACAGACAAGCTTCCTGGACACATCTCTGAGGTGGGTGGGGTTTAGGGAGGGTAAGCCTGGCTGCTGACCCCACTGCTCCGGGCTTCAAGGGCCAGAAAAAGGCACAGGGGGGCCAGCTGGCTGCAGTTCAGCTGTCACTGTACCCCCAAAACACAGGCCTAGGGGCTCAGGCCGCTTGACCTTTCCTGCCTGCCGCGTCCCCAGAGCAGGGCCAGGCCAGTGTTCGCCACCGCCCTTCCCCCATCAGGTCTGCTGAGCTGGGCGGGCCCAGGCTAGACCAGGACAGACAAGAGACGGACCCTGGTGGCGAGTGGCTGGCAGGCCCTACCTCTGGATTACAGACGCGGAATCATTCTCCCGTTTCCGGCGCTTCCTCTCCGCGTAGCCCCTGAACACCCTGGGAAACCACCACGAGTCAGCACTGCCCTTGGCCGCAGGCAAGAGGGACAGAGACGTGGGGGCAGCGGCTCAAGCACAGGGCCCAGCGGGCACCCGGGGCGCTGGGCCAGGCAGAAGGTCCTGGCCTGCCTCGCCCGTCCGCGGCCCAGTTCCGCAGGCCCTGCTGTAGCCTTGGCGCTCGCTGGGACCCAGCACGCCAGCGTGGTCAAGGCCCAGGTCCCTGGCCTGCCCCAACCTACGTGGGGGTGGGAGAGTCCCCCAGGGACAACCGCCATGCCCTCAGGCTCGAGGTCCACACGGTACTTACGAGATGCTAGAGTCGAGGCGGGAAGGGGCAGCGTGAGAGAGAAGACACAGTGAGCAGAGACCCACAGACCCCCAACCGCCCTTCAGTTAGTTCCTTTCTTGTCATTGACCTGGAGGATCCCTCACAGGCACACGGGCACCAGCAGGGTGCCGGCTATGCCGCAGGCCAGCCCTTGCAAGGGCAGCAGACGCGGAAGCCACCGTGGCCCAGGCCACCAGATGCTGTGACCTTGTCAGGCCGCACAGAGGCCTGACTGTGCCCTGCCGACCCTGGGTCCAGCAGCGAAGGTAGCGGCCCCCGTCCGGCCCAAGGGCGGTGGTGCGCTCCCCAGGGTAGCACACGCAGGAGGAAGCTTCTGGTATCGGGGACACTGCAGCAGAGTCCCTCCCTGAAAGGAAGCCCTGACAGAACACCCAGCTGTGCGAAGGTCAAGAGCACGCCCCCAGGGGACTAAGTTGTGATCGCTTGCAACACACGAAACACAAGTGGGCCGCTGTTTGGGGCGTGCGTGAAGGCGGAGCTGGGTGACACAGGGCAGCGAACCACCTCTGCTGGTGGCTGCATCAGCTGCAGCCCCCAGCCAGGTCCCCGCAGGACAGGATGGACGGACTGGAGGGACTGAGGGACAGGGCAGTGGGGAAGGGGTGGGGCGGGGGAGGGGCAGCGGGAGTTCAGAGCAGCCAGGCCTGCCTTCCTTCCGGCTGACACATTCAGGCAGAGCGGGCGCTACACGGCACACGGGGCTGCTCAGAAGCAGCCACGCAGGTGGGCTCAGGACGGGAGAGGGTCCGGCAGTAATCCCTGAGCACCAGGAAGGCGGCGCCCGGCCTGGGCCCGGCACACATCAGACGGGACTCACGCTTGCATAGTTGTGGTTGCTGTCTGGAAACTGAAGAGGTTTTCCTTGGGGAACCAGGTACGGATGGGGATGTCATCTGGAAAAGACCAAAGGAGCAGTGACTAGGCTGGCTCAGGGGTTCCCGAAGCCTTTACCCCCACCTGTCGGGGAAGGGGATGCTTCTGCCACAGACGGTGGAGGAGAAGCGCCAGGGCTCCCCAGCCGCCTCCCAGGTCGGGAGGCCGGCGCAGGGCCAGCAGGCTTGGGTGTCCGCTCAGCTCTTCAAGGCACAGCAGCTCAGCGGCTTGGTGGCGCTTGTCTTTGCTCGGCTCTCCCTCTGCTACCCACAGCTGACGAGTGTTCTTTTGAGGGCACAGCCTGCCTCCAGGGTGCCCAGGGAAAGGATTGATTTTGTCTCCATTTAAGCAGGAGGGGAAGGGCAGGGACAAATGGCTGCAGCCTCTCCTTGGGGTCTCCAGGGCCTTCTCTGCGGCCCACTCTGGCGTCCACTTGGTTGGACCTCCCCTCTCCCAGACCCTTCTCGGAGGGCGAGGTGGAGACCGCCCCTTCCCAGGGCCCCTACAGCCACTAGACAGAGTGGGTCGCTCTACTCTCCTCCCTGACCCCCGTCCCAGCCCCTGGCCTGGGTGCATCAGAGGAACATGAGGTCGTGGAGGTGAACTGCCCACACCCCAGGCCTGTGCCCTGAGGCCCAGCTGGGTTGCTGATCTGGAGGCCCAAGAGGTGCCCTGAGAGGACGTGCCAGGTCTGCTAGGTAGAATTCTGCTCTCAGGAGATGACGACCTCAGAGCCAGGAAGCGTGGGGCCACGTGAATGTCCCAGGGAGGCCTCTTGCCGACAGCAGGCCTCCGGGGCTCCGCAGCCACCGGCACAGCTCGACCATCCTGGGGCGAGCCCCACTAGCTGGCTGGGCCCAGGCAATCATGCGCCTCCCTTGGTGAGTGGGCCCCAGGGCAGGGACTGTTCCCCAGGACTCCCTGGAGGCAGCCCGATCTTCCCGTTCAGCCAGGTTTTCTACTTGCTCAACCCTTAAGACCCTCCCAGGCCCCCTCCTCGGGGAAGCACTCCTCCGGTGACTTGGTGCTGGCAAGGCTAGAGCCAACCATGAGGCCTGAGGTGGGGCACGGGATGTGGCGGCAGGTCGCCACCTGCAGGCCGTGACCTGGGCACCCTGCTCTGCCCAAGCCTCACAGTGCTCGCTGCCTGGCTGGCCGACCCCAGCACCAGCATCCTGCCTGAAGCTGCCCAGGCCCCCAGCGAGCCCCCTCACCAGACACACGGTCAACGCTGTACATCCTCTCCAGCTTCTTGCGGCGGCTGGCGGCCTCAGGCAGAGGCGGTTGGTCCAGCCCAAAGGCCTGAGGGGAAGGACTGGGGGCGAGCTGGGCACATCCAGGACATTCCCTGGAGCCCTGGCGGCTGCCCGCCCAGCTCTGGCAGGGTCTGCTGACGTCCTCACGACTGCCGCCCGGGCTGGTGCGCAGGGGCTGGCTATGGTGGCGGGGGTGCCGCTCCCGCTGCTGCCGCCCCTTCACCACAGCCAGCTCGATGGCCTCGGCCTCCGGGCCGGGAAGCAGGGCCGGCTCCCCGGAGATGGTATACACACGGGGCTGGGGGCCCTCCCCGGCCGGCTTCCCACTGACGGCCTCCTCCGGGAGGCTGTCCTCATAGCGGCCGTTGGAAATGAGGGAGAGGCGGCGCTTGTTCTGGGGGGCAGGCTGCATCTCGGGGGACCCGTCGTGGCCAGAGTAGGCGTCAGCCAGCAGGTGGTCTGGGGGAGAGGCACCAGGTGAGCTTGCAGCCTGCTGGCCCTGCCCTCCCAGTCTCCGGGTGTTCTGAAGGCAGGGAATGAATACCCAGCGGGTGCCTGGCCCGCTGAACGAACCGTGGGCCCTGATGACTTCAGAAGAGGTATTTCTGAGCTGCGCACTCCCCCTAGAGGTTCACGTCTCACGCCTATCGGGGCCCCAAGCCCCTCTTACGTGCGTGTGGGCGACAGGCTGTGCTACCTGTGGGTGATGGGGGGGGGCCAGAAACAAGCAGGCCACCTCCCAGCCTGCCACCACGCCCATGTGCCCAGTGCCAACTTCTCCCCTCCTCCCTACCAGCTGGCCCCCAGAGACAGTGGTGCCAGTCCTGGGGGTGCCAGGAGGCCTGTTGCCATGCCAACAGCCCAAGCTGGGTGGGTGCCGTGGTGATGAGTGACTCGGAGCTCCTCCTGGGGCTCTGGGCCAGGCGGGGCAGGGGGCGTGAGGAAGCCAGCCCAGCAGGGCACTAGCTGCCTGCTCACGCCCCACAGTAAGCACGGGCTGGGCCTGACCTGGACAGGAGACAGCATCCTCTCGCCTAGGATGGGGGGCTGTGGGTGGACCCCGTCCCGGCACTGCCTCACGTGCCCTTACCTGCACCGTTTCGATTCTCGGGGTGACTCTGGGACAGGTACTCGCCAAACGCTCGGGCTGCTCTGAGGGGTGGACAGCGGGGTGCGCCGTCAGTGCACACCACCCACCCCACCCAGGTCCTCGGCGCCAGCAAGGGAGGGCTCAGGGGTCACCCCCAGCAAGCACTCCCATCCCACCTCAGAATGCCCAGGGCTGGCAGGTCGCAGTTCGGGGACCCTTGGGTGTCGGTGCACCTTGGCCAGACCTGGGCCCAGGTCTGCTTTCCATCCAGCCCCTGCCACCCAGTGTGTGTGAGGGTCGTGAGGTCGTGCAGCTCGCCCACCGCAGCCTCAGGGAAGGGAACCGCACGGAGGTGGGGGCGGGGCGCCGGCTGCGATCACGCTGCGGGGGCGGGGGCGGCGCTGGCCCCGGCGATCGGTCCGCCGCACTCACCGCACTTTGGCCGCCACCGAGGACATGGCCTCGCTCCGCAGCGCCCTCCTCCGGGAGGCGACGGCGCCCATGGTCGAGGCGGCGGCGCATCCCCAGGCCTCAGAGCGCGCCCCGCGCCCGTCGCCTCCGTCGGGGGAGCCGCGCCGCGCCGGAGATCGGGCTCGGGTTCGGGCTCAGGCTTGGGCTCGGGTTCGGTTTCCGCATGGCCGCGCCGATCACTCCGCGCGCTCCGCCGCACCGAACAGCACTGCCAGGCCCGGGGGTGGCGCTCCGCCCACCGCGACGTCAGGGAAGGGGCGGGGCTCGGCGGGGCCGCCCCCGTTACGTCAGGCCTGGGGCCGGGCCGTCCACAGCCAAAGCAGGGCGAGGAAGGCTCCGCCCACCGTAACGTCAGAGCCGGGCGGGGCCCAGAAGAGACTACGCTGAAGCCTCGCCCACCACCCCGGCAGTAGGTGGGGGGGCGGGGGGCCAGGGGGCCGGGTTGGGCGGCAGGGGGCGGGACCAACCATCTCTCCGCCCTCTCAAAGCTGCCTCTGGAGCTGGGAAACTGAGGCCTGCGCTCCCCCGACCTCAGGGTCCTGGGCCCTCCGGTCAAGGGTCTCCCTGCTCTCGCAGACCCATGTGCCCTGCTCCGAGACCTGCAGGGATCGTGGACTCCAAAGTCATAGAGCTGACAGGTCTCCTTTTTTGTACAAAAGGACCCCCCTGGCGCTATTTAATGATCTGAAAAGTAAGGTGTGGGCATCATCTTAGGGAAGACTCTTGTGTGTACAGAATGGAAACAATGCCTGAGAGCTCGGGAGGGCCTCATCCTTGGTTTGGGGGGATCCCAGCTGCACCCCAGACCTTGGGTGTCCTGCCTGCCTGGCTTGGGGTCCTGGGGTCCCCGCATGGTGACCACTCCGCCCTGCAGCCTCAGGACTGTGGGGCTGCCCATCTTGGTGCTGCCCCCTGCCCGGGGGACCTCGGCACAGGGACCACATGTCCCACACAATCAGATCTACCTTTATTGACAGGCTAAGCAGAAGCATCAGGGGCTCTGACATCTCAGAGGCCTCAGGGGGCCCGCAGGGGCCGACACAGCCCCCCAGGACTGCTGTGTGTGCAGGGATGCCAGGACCCAGTGCCCCACCAGGAGCGGCCGGCGCAGAGAGGCCCCAGACACTCCAACACCGGCCAGCAGGGCCCTGGGCCCCAGCAGGGTCTCCCTGGCAGGCTGGGGAAGAGCTGCAGGAGCTGCGCCAGCTGGTTCTCTGAAACCCACCCACAGGAGCTGCTGGCTGCAGGGTGCATCAGAGCAGAGACCTCTACCCATCTTGGTCAGAGGGCCAGGGGGGACGAGGAGTCCTGGGATGGCTCAGGGGAAGCCAGACGGGAGTGCCGAGGCCAGAGCGAGGGCTTGTCCTCCTGGAAGCAAACCGCACACACGGTCAAGGTCACGGTGGGGGCAAGCCAGGAGGGCAGCAGGGAGGGAGCAGCTGGCCTGCTTTGGAGCCCTTGGAGCTGGCAGCTCAGCTGGGGAGCACAGGGTGTCCGGGCAGCTCGCTGAGTCGGAGCCCAGGTCGGCTGGGGCTGCCCAGCAGCACCTCCTTGTATTCGGTCTGGTGGTCAGACTCATCTGGGCAGAGAGCAGGGCCATGCAGGTATCCTCTTGAGAGCAGGGGCAGGGGCCGGCATGGGTCCCCATATGCAGCCTACCAGGGCCAGGGGCTGCTAGAGGGAGCCTGGTGGCCAGGGTGGCTTATTGAGAGTGTCAAGGGTCAGGAGGGGACATTGCCACTACCATCCTCAGCTGTGTGGGCATATGGCCCGGGGTCCAACTCACCATCTGCTGCAGCCACCTTGGCAGGCTCGATACGTGATACGATCTCAGTGAGGTCCATGAAGGAGGCATTGGGGCAGGTGAGCACGTTGGGGGCAGAGGCGAAGGAGACATCTGGCGAAGCCCCTGACCGCAGCCGGCCCCACCCTCTCTATGACCCTCTGTGGTCCTAGCCCTGGAATGCGGGTGGGGCACGGATGACAGGCAGAGTCCTGAGCAGCCCCCCACCCACAGTGACATCCTCTCCCACGTGAGCACTTCAAGGGTGGAGAGTCAAAGGGGGGCAGAGGCCAAGAGACAGCCCCCAGGGCCACTGCCCTTGCCCTTGTCTTCTGGCCCCTGGGGCGGGGCAGGGGAACCTGCAGGCCTGAGCAGTTGAGAGGGTGTGCCAACGTGCTGCTGGCTGCAGGGAGCCCTGCCTCTCTTTTGGACTGGGCAGCAGAGGACGGGTCACAGGAGTGGGAGAGGAAGGAGGGGTGCCAACTCAGGCACTCACATCGCACGCCTTCACCTTGCTCGTCCCCTACCGATCCTGCAGCATCTTCTCCAGCATGCCACTGCGACCCCAGATGTCAAACACTGTTCGGCCGTGCTGGTACCCCACCTCCTGCACACACGCCGGGAACCCCGTGATCGGGACGCGAGAGCAGGGAGGCCTGGGAGGGGCAGCCGGCCTGGACACTCACACAGATCTCGTCGAACTTGCTGAAGTCCAGGGTGCCGTAGCTGTTGGGGGGGGGGGGGGCGCAGGTCCTCGCAGTAGTCGCTGCTCTTCACCATCTCCAGCTGCCGGACGCAGCACACGTAGGCCAGGCGCGTCTGGATCTCCACCATGTCCAACACCTGCCATGTCACAGCCCTTGAGTGTGGCTCTCCCGTCCCTGCGTGGCCCCTGGCCTCCATCTGGGCACAGCCACTGAGTCTCCTGCCCTGGCCCTTCCTTCCCCTTCCCTCCCCCCAAGGGGAGGCAATTTCTACTAGGCCTGGGGGGAGGCTGGGCACCCAGCCAGGGGTCCTGGGGTGTGTGGAGCCTTTAGGCCTGGCTCCTTTCCCAGAGCTGGTCCCAGGCGGGCAGGGATGGTGAGTGACCGACCACCACCCTCCTGGACCCAGAGCCTGGAAGGTGCACCCCCTCCTTGCCCATCTCAGGGTCTCAGGGACACAGGCGCCAGGATGTGGGGAGGAGCAGCTGGGGTAGGCAGGGCTGGGCCCCCACCTTGACCTTCGTGGCCAAGGGATTCCAGCGCTTCCACAGCAGCCACCACCTGGAGAGCGCATCCCCGTAGTTGGTGAGGTCTGTCTCATCCCGGCTGCCCATGTCGATGGCAATCACCACCTTTGCCCCCATTGACCTGGCCACATCTGCTGGGGAGGAAGTGGCCTGGTCACCAATGGGGACAGGTATGCAGAGCCCCAGGCGGGAGCCTGGCTGGGGTGACGGGTCAGAGCTGGGGGAAGTTGGGGTGGAGCCAGGGCTGGGGGCAGAGCCTGCCTGAGAGGCGCTGAGAGTAGGGGGACGGGGGTGAGGGTTTGGAGGGTGGGGATGGCCTCCTCTCCACCCTCACACCTGGGCCTGCGGAGGGGGTCGGCCAAGCGCACAGAGCTGTCCAACAGGTGACAGGTGTGCCCCAGGAGGGGCCTTGCCCACAGCAGACCCGACACCTGCAGGCTGTTAGTTCTGACTGTGGGCACAGACGGGCCCTAATTGCGGCCGGCCCCTCTACCTGGCCTGGTTCTGAGCACTGCTGAGCCGACAAATAGAGCCATCTGCTGGGAGCACGCAGCGCCGAGCGTGCGCACGCCCGTAACCCCCAGCGCGCAGGAGCGGTGGGGCTGAGGCGGGGCCGGGCGGCCGCCCCCCATCCGCCACAGTACCTGGGAGGTTGTTGATGGAGCCCCCGTCTATCAGCAGGTGTCCGTCTTTGGGGTCGCAGAGCGGGGGCATGTAGCCCGACAGGGACATGCTGGCACGCACGCACCTCCACAGTGAGCCTGGGAGGGGGTCCAGAGGGATCGGGGGAGAGGAAAGGAGCCTTTCGCTGCCCAGGGTGAGTTCCCGCCCTGGACCCTCGGCTCAGAGCCTCGCCGACATGGGTCCTGAGCCCTGCACGTCTGGCCTCCGGCGGAGAGCACCAGGCCCGGGCAGATGACACCCTTCCTGGACATCCTCCCCCTCAGACGGAGCCCAGGGGGGCCGGGCTTGCTCTGGGCCTGCCCACATCTCCCCTTGCCGTGAGCTTCTGCCAGCCCTGCCACCCCACTCACTTCTAAGCAGACACATTTCAAGGGGCTCCCAAAACACTCTGGCCTGGAGAAGGGCCTCAGCCGCCCACCCACAGATGGGCTCTCTCCTCAGCATTCTGCTCCGACCCACACGCAGCTGTGACCCACGTGGGCCCTCAGTCTGCCCCTCTGCCCCCGTCCCATCTCTACCTCTCCCTGTGCACCCTTCAGCCTTTGGGCCCAGAGCAGTCATCTCTGTTCACATCTCCCCGAGCCTCTTGCCTCCTCTGGGAGATCCTGGGGCTTCCCTGGGCCTGGCCTGGAACTGGCCCCTTAACGCCCCTCCCCGCTGGGGAGCCTGCACCCCGGGAGGAGGTGCTCACCATCTGTGTGGACCCTCATGGCAGAGGCTGTGATGTCCGTGGTGATGGTGAAGTAGGGGACCCACAGGTCCTGCGAGGGGAACGGGACTCAGAGGGACCACCCCCGGCTGCCAGCCCTCGACCCTGTGGGCCCAGGGTGTCCAGACCCAGGCAGGCTGAGGCCGTGGGCTCTGCTGGGGGTGCACCTCGATCTGCCTGTCCTTGAAGACACTGCAGATGCTTCTGCTGCAGCCAGCCCCCGAGAACACGAACACAGAGGGGATGGGGTAGGTCAGGTCCAGCATGGTCTTTACCATCGACATCACATCCTGGGGGGTGGCACACGGGGGCACGTGTGAGGCCTCTGCAGAGGAGAAGGGGCTCACCCCTGCCTCCCTCTCCGGGCACCAGCAGCAGGCGACCCCGAGGGAACACCAAGAGCCTGCGTCAGGAGAAGGGAGCAGGGACCTGGGCACTCACGTGCGCTTTCTGCGAATAGAAGCCTGTGGGGAGCAAACACTGTGGCCTGAATGGCAGGGCCTGGAGGTCCCAGAGGAACGCCTGCTGACCCCGGGCAGGCCTGGCCAGCTGGGCCCTCACCGCCCGCTCAGCGGGGACGGTTCAAGGCTCACTGGGACAAGGCCCATCCAGGACCAGGGCCAGCTGAGCGTCCACCACTGCCCCTTCGGGCTGGCCTGGGCTTGGCCTTCACACTCCACCGCGGCAGACGCTCCACCCCTCTGATCCTGGGAAGCAGCAGCCCTACCACGGGCCCTCACTGCCAAAGCCCCGTGATCTCTGGTAGGACCGATGCCCATCCTTCCTCAGTGAGGACCCGTGAGCACAGGGCACAGGCCCAAGAATGCCTGACTCCTCAGGGGTCAGGGATGGAGAGGAAGGGTCCTCCTTGCCTCTGTGTGGACAGACGCTGGGACGGGCTGTAAGTGGGCGTGGGCCCCCAGCTGGGGGTGAGTCACGCGCCCCCAGCCGCTCTCACTGAGACTCGTGGACGAGCAGAAGGCACACACGCGCCCCTGGAGGACAGGGAACCAGGACAGCCTGGGACATCCCTGGTGTCCTCTGCGGGCAGCAAGGCCCTCACTCCCGAGGAGGCCCTTGCCCAGCACCGCAGCCACCCCACCGTGCCCCCTCCACGTGCCAACAGGTGGGACCACAGAGCAGCCTGGGGGGTCCATCCCCCATGGCCCACAGGGTGGCTGCCCAGTGGGCTCCCTTGGCCCAGCGCAAACTCAGGGTGGCAGGACATGATGCCCGAAGCCCCCTGGCTGTTCCCACACCCGTGGGAGAGCTCTGCCCGACCTGCACGCAGACCCTTGCTGAGGCTAGAGCACCGTCCCCCGCGGCCACTGCCCTCGGAGGCTGTCCTTAGTGACCGGAGCCGAGCAGCCCGCAGCCCCCAGGGAGACTGGGCGCCTTGGGGATCTGTGCATCGGGCAGATGGCCTGCTCTGAGAGCTTCTGCTCAGAGGAGGCCCGTCTTTTCTTTTAAAAATGAGAATGCCAACACTTCTGAGCCCACTCTCGGTTTCAGCCAGGGCTCCATTCTGCTCCACAAAAAACGAGCAGAGCCCTGAGAAGGGCAGGCTGCAGCCCGCCTGCCCGGGTGGGTCCCCAGATCCTGGACTGTCCCCTGGCGTCCGTTTACCGCAGGGCCAACTGTACCAACGACGTATATTTCTTACTTTCTGTGTCCCTGATGCTCTGGCATTTGGGGTCCCGCACACCGGGGGAGAGAGACAGACCTGGGCTCACCCAGCCCTTCCAGAGCCCACACCCGACTACCTGTGTCTAACGCACACCCCAAGCCTGAATCACCCAGGGCCAGGTGCCAGGCAGCTATGCCCAGAAACCCGCCGGAATTATTCGAACGGGCAGATCTTAAGCTGTGTGCCCTGCCCCGCCTTGCCCTTCCCACAGAAACCCCAATAAGGGCCCCGACCTAGGCCTTGCCCCCTGCCTGCCTACCGGCACTGGTGCCCCCATGGCCCTGTGGGGTGGGTGTGGAAATGCGGGGAACTGTGGGTGCACTAACCTCTCCTCAGTCACCTTTACAACTCAAGACCAGGCATGAACCAGAGCCCATCCCACAACACTGACGCCCTTGCTTCTCTGTGCCCTCCCTGCCCCAACAAGCCACGCTCTGAGGCCAGAGCCCTGCAGAGCCACGTCCGTCTCGATGCCCTCCTGCGTCCCCGGCCCTGCAGGGCCCCTCACCTCAGCCCACTGCTTGGCCCGGATCCGTATCTGGCTGTAGTTCCACTCCTCAGAGCACAGGGCGCCTGTGAAGGCCCTGGTGGACGTCCGAGCACGTGCGCAGGGATGCCGCCCTCTGTCAGGGCCCGGATGATGCCCACCTGGGCACAGCCTCTACGCCAACAGGAGGATGGAGCAGGCAGTCAGCGCCGCCGGGCCGCCAGGACCCCGGGGACGGCCGTCCCGTTCCACCCCACCCCTCGGTGCCTGAGTCCTGCACACGCCACAGGGAGAGGGGCAAAGATGCCAACTCAGAGAGGAAGTGGGACGCTCTCGAGAGGCAGCCAGCACTCAGCCTCCTCCACCCGCTGGCGTCTGGGAGGCTGTGAAGCCGAAACAACAGGCTTTGAACAGACTTGGGCGGGTGGGGAGGCAGGTGGAGGCCCCCAGGGCCGGACGAGCCACCACCGGAAAGCAGCGCGGGCTGAGACCACTCTGGCCACTGTTCGTGTGTGATGTCCGCCACACAACCAGAAACAGCATGTGTGAGCGGAAGAGAGCGTGTGACTGTAGCCAGGAGGAGGGACAGACAGTGCAAGTGGACAGAGGCAACACCCGAGTTCTAGAACCGATGACTGACATTGAGCGTCGGGTTCAAGGAGCGTTCTAAATGCTGAGCGTAAATTAAAGGAAAAAACCCTACATTGTTGGAAACCCGAGACGAAGAGAACTTCAGACCAGGCTGAGAACAGAAAGGCGCGCTGCCTCCAAAGGGCCAGCACACACAGAGCTGGCCTCCCCTGCTCCGCGCCGGCTGCCGAGGCCGCGGACTCACCATCTGGCCCTTCACAGACAATGCCTGCTGGCCCGCAAGTTAGGAAAGAAAGAACAGTTTAAATCAAAAGAGTAAAATTAAGGAAATAATAAAGAGCAGAAGTTAATGAACCAGAAGACAAACACACTATAGAGAGGATCCCCGAAAGGACGAGTTCAGGTACGACTGGTCCATAAAAGTAAAAAGCGGGGGACGGAGGGAGGCGGACAGGGTCGGGGAGTGGAGGGGGAGGGAGAAAGGGACAGAGACGGAGAGGGAGAGAAAGAGGGAGGAGGAGGGAGACAGAAGGTCTTAATAACCAATATCAGGACTGAGAAAGGGAACCTCTGGACAGATGCTCCAATTAAGAAGGTAAGAAGCTAGTGTGAGCTTCATGCCGTAAGTAGGAAAAATCAGACAAAATGGACACATCCCTAGACCAACATAACCTACCAGACCCGACGCTGGAAGTAGAAAACCTGAAGAGTTCAATAACCATCAAAACAACTGAATCTTTAATTTTCAAATCCTCACAAAATTTCATGTCCGGATGGTTTTACTAGTGAACTGTACTAAACATCTAAGGAAAACCAACACAAGCCACCTGGAACCTTCCAGAGAACAGGGAAAGCAGCAGCACCTTCCAATTCAGTTTTGAATTTTGGAAGGTAGGCAAACAAACCTGCCTACATTTCAAGAAAGGACAAGCACGGCCCACCTTGCTCAGACCCAAGGGGTCAGGTGACACAGAAACAGGGCCACATGCCACAGGCAGATGAGTCCATCCCAAGAAGGTGATGTTTGATGTTACTTTAAAATCACTCAGTGTGATTCACCATATTAACAGGATAAAGGAGCAGAATCACACAATCTGACAGACCCATAAAAAAAAACACCCGTGATAAAAACTCGGCAAACTAAGAATAGAAGGAAACTTCCTCAGTCTGATAAAGGGCATCTACAAAACCCAAGAGCCGAGCTGGCAGCCATGGCACTTAGCGCTTAAAGGGAATGCTTTCCCCAACACTCACCACCTCTGCTCAGCTCTGCGCTGGAAGCCCTAACCAGTGCAACAGGCAAGAAAAAGAAACAAAGGCATTTAGGTATTTTGGAAAGAAAGAGGAAATACTGTCTTTATTCTCAGAAGAACAAAATGTAAAAAAACTACAAAAAAAGGTACTGGAAGAAGTGAATTTAGCAAGGTTGTAAATCATGACATTAATTTACAAATATCATTTGTATTTCTACATAGTGGCAACAAACAATTTAAAATGAAATTTACAACATACCATTTAGGGCTTCCCTGGTGGCGCTGTGGTTAAGAATCCACCTGCCAATGCAGGGGATACCGGTTCGAGCCCCGGTCCGGGAAGATCCCACGTGCCGCAGAGCAACTAAGCCCGTGCGCCACAACTACTGAGCCTGCACTCTAGAGCCCGCGAGCCACAACTACTGAGTCCACGATCCACAACTACTGAGCCCGCGTGCCACAAATACTGAAGCCCGCGTGCCTAGAGCCCGTGCTCTGCAACAAGAGAGGCCACCACAATGAGAAGCCCGCACACCGCAATGAAGAGTGGCCCCCGCTCGCCGCAACTAGAGAAAGCCCGTGCCCAGCAATGAAGACCCAACGCAGCCAAAATAAATAAATTTATTAAAAAAAAAAACATACCATTTACAATAGCAAAAAAACCCATAAAATACTTAGCTGACTCTAAAATTTACACAGAAATGCAGAGGACCTAGGACAATCCAAACAACTTCAAGAAAAAGAATTTGAAGGAATTACACTGCCGGATGCTTTCCCATAAAGCTAGAGTAACAAAGACAGTGTAGTGGTGTGGCTGGGACAGAACACATGCCTCCGTGCAGCTCACACCTGGGCAGGTGTTTGGTGCTTCACTCAGACGCCTCAGCAGCTCAGCAGGGAGGGAAAGTCTTCAACTAGGCAACCATGTAGAATACCCTCACCTCACACCCCGCCACTCACAGGAAACAATTGTGGGTGGACTGCAGGCGCAGATGTACAAGCTTTGAGAAGATGTAGCCTAGGCAAGAGCCCCCAGAGCACCAGAAATTAAAAAACTGTAAAAAACTGGGAAATCACACTTCATCAGAGTTAAAACGTGCTCATCAAAAAACGCCATTACATGCCATTACAACAAAAACAAAAGTCAAAGACTGAAGACAATATTAGTAATAAACATATCTGGTAAAAGACTTGTATTCAGGGACTTCCCTGGTGGCACAGTGGTTAAGAATCCGCCTGCCAATGCAGGGGACACGAGTTCGAGTCCTGGTCCGGGAAGATCCCACATGCCGCGGAGCAACTAAGCCCGTGCACCACAACTACTGAGCCCATGTGCCACAACTACTGAAACCCGCGCGCCTAGAGCCCGTGCTCTGCAACAAGAGAAGCCACCTCAAGGAGAAGCCCACGCACCACAACGAAGAGTAGCCCCCACCCACCACAACTAGAGAAAGCCCGCGCGCAGCAACGAAGACCCAACGCGGCCAAAAATAAAATTAATTAATTTAAAAAAAGAAAATTAAAAAAAGATTCGTATTCAGAGTATATAAATAACTCCTCTAACTAAATAGTAGAGGGCAAGCCACCTGTGAGAGAGGCGCGTGGAACTTGATGACCAAGAGGCACCTGGAACCCGAGTCCAGGGATGCAGATCAGACTCACGGTGAGGCACGGCCTCCTCCCACCAGGGGCGTGGCCACGACTTCCACCCCGGACGATACCAAGGGGTGTGGCCACGACTTCCATCCCGGACGATACCAAGGGGTGTGGCCACAACTTCCATCCCGGACGATACCAAGGGCGACAGAGATGTGGGCAGCCCGAACTCTCAAAACTGCCAGCGGGGGTGTAAAACTGCTCAACTACCCCGTGGACAGGTAACTCCACTGCCAGGTATTAGCCCAAGAGAAGAGCACATATGTGCACGGGAAAGATCTGCACAAGAATGCTTGTAGCCGTTTTGTGCACAGTAACCAGACCCAGAAAATAACCCAGGTGTCTGTCGACAGGAGGAGGACTACAGGGGCCCACAGGGGCCCATGCGGCGACGCCACGGGTGCGGTCAGCGCACACAGACAGCCTCAGAGACTCGGAGTTCACGGGACCGAGCCGACACAGGCCGGCACGGAACGGAACGGAAAGCCGAGCAAGCAAGCATTATTATTCTCAGAGAAGTTCAAACTGCACGACTAGAACAAACAGAAAAAAACTGAGGAAAGCACTCAGACATCAGAAACATCTTAGCAAAAAAAGATCGATTAGAAGATACATCTGAGAAAAATCACCCAGAAAGTAGAACAAAAAGACAAAGATGGAAACTTGGGAGAGAAAAGAAAAGATGGGAGCACGAGAGGATGAGGGGTCGTCTGCACTGTGCTCCAGAAGAGGGAGCAGGGAGCAGGGGTGCGGGCCTTAGCCAACGCTCCGAGGGTTGGAGGTGATGAATTCCCGAATTTGAAAGGGCCCACTGCGAGTCTGCCCAGCCTAACGGGGGAAAAGACACCCAGGCACATCCTCAAGTACTTCCAGAAACACAAGAGTGAAGAGAGTCTCCTACAGGATCCAGAAGCAACAGGCTTCGTGAAGAACACGACACTGAACTTCAGAGCAGCAATACTGGAAGCTAAGAAGATGATGGGACCACACCGTAAAGTTCTCAGGGAAAAGTATTTCCATCTAGGGTTCGTAACCAAACTGTCATGCGAGTGTGAGAGCAGAGTGAGGGAACTTTCTGCTAAGCGTGGCGTTGAAACTCTTCCCTCCCATGCAGCTTCTCTTAAGGAAACTTCTAGAGTATGAACTCTACCAAAATCAGGAATGTGTCAAGAAAGGGGAAGACATGGTATCCAGAAGTGGAGCTGGACACAGGAGAGAGACAAAGGCAGTTCCCAGGATCACGGTGAAGGGAAACTCCAAGGCAACATCCCAGCGGCATGACTGGGGAGCAAGCAGCAGAGCTGAGAGGAGGCCGCTCCAGAGTGAGTTCAGCAGCGATGACTTGGTGGTCTGAGCACACTGAGGGGGCTGCGTCTCCAGCAGCATCTGCGGTGGGCTACTGAGCAATTATTACTCTGAGGAGGGAGACACTGCCGTATATACAGTAGGATAAGGCTTAGCTCCAAAGACCCATCTTGCTGCAAGGCAAACAGTGAGCAATGGCTGACTAGGGCGGGGACCACACCGGGATCCCGTGCTGAGGAGGAGGATAGACGGAGGATACGAGACAGAGACACACAAACAGACTTTGACCCTGTGCATATATGGGGGCGGTTAGGAACTTAATCATCTAAAACTGGAAAAAATGAAAAAACAGATAAACAACAGGGTCCTACTGCATAGCACAGGGCACTATATTCAATACCCTGTAATAATCCATAATGGAAAAGAATCTGAAAAACAACATATGTACACTATATACACACACAGACACACACACACATGCACACGCACACACATAAAACTGAATCACTTTCCCGTGCACCCAAAACCAATACAACATTGTAAGTCAACTATGCTTCAATAAAAAAAGAAACGTAAATGAGGAAACAGCTGAAGAAAAGTTGGAAGTGACTGTGGGATATTGTCTGTGGGATATTGTCTGTGGGATACTGTCTGTGGGATATTGTCTGCGGGATATCTCTGGATTTGTTGGTGGGGCAGAGGACTGCTGTGTGTTATGCAAATACCATACGGCCTTACAGAATGGCCACATGGCTTTTAAACTAAGTATTACTTTAACTAAATTTTCATTAAAAACGCTGCTGCAAGCCAGCTGCTCCAGGGCACCTCACTGTCCCAGCCCCGCAGAAAGCAGGCTGAGTGCTACCCCCATCCCGGCAACTTTGGGTAAATCACCCGAGTTTCTAGGCCCACTGGCTCAGCTTTCAGGTAAAAACACGGCACTACACGATGCCCCCAAATCACCCCAAATAAACGAGCAGGGTACTCATTACTTCACCACCCAGGCCAGGCCGCACTCAGGGGGCCAGGGCCAACACGTGCAGGCGTTCCACCCCGGCGGCTGCCTGCGGACCGCGGGATCCCTCCCCTGCGGCGCAGCCCTCGGAGAGAGGCCACAACGTGCGCTGAAGGCACAGGAGGCCAGTGAGGAGGCTGGGGGTGAGGAGGCGGGGTCTCCATAAGGGCAGCCCCTCCCGTCCCCACCCCACTTTCCTGGCTGTAAGGGTCTCAGGCCAGAACTTGGAGCCTCCGAGTCTCCAACAGTGGGGAAGTAAGGAGCGTGAATCCGGCCAGACAAGCAGTTCTGAGGCTCACCTGCATCATTTCTCTGACCCTCTCCAGCTACAATTAGCCGAGGAGTGGAGGGGCCGGGCGCGAGCACAGCCCCGACTCTGCAGGGTGCACACACAGTGACTCCAGCGTCCTCTGGAAGGGACATCCTCGGGCCAAGGCAGGTGGCGAGCCAGGCTCCTCCGTCAGGCCCTGGGGACAGGTGGCCAGCACGGGAAGCAGGGCTGGCACCCAGGCCTGGCACTCAGGGAGCCTCGCTGCAGTGCCGGGGAAGCGGCACAAGCCCGCCAGCCCAGCGACTGGCCTGACGTCCTCCGAGGCCAGGGGTGTGAGGGTATCCACCCCACAGGGCACCCCTGGCCCTGGGACCTGGCCCTCAGAGGGGCGGGGGTCCAGCACAGATGCTGCAGGAGGGGCTGCCTTGCCCCTCCTCGCGCCGACCGGTTCACCCGGGGCCCTTGGCCTGTCACACCCTCACCACACACCTGCCCCTCCGTTTCTGCCCCCACGTGTATTTTTCTCTTTAACCAAGGTCAGGAGAACGGCAGCAACTTGGGGTACAAGTGCTTTGGGTTAAAAGTCCTTAAAGGAACCCACCAGCCCAAGAAACTAAAGGCTGCTTCACGACGGTCGTGAGCAGAGCAGATCACTGTTCCATAAAGTGTGCATTAAAATGGAAAGAAACTCTCCCGCAGCCCAGCGGAAAGACTGGCAAAGGGTCAGAATGGAGTTTTCAGAAGAGGAGACAATCGGAACGAGAAATACATTCTCTTCCACTGTCTTGGTGGAGGGAGGGGACACCTGCCCGTGGGAAACACTGCCGGGCACGTGCGCCAGCCCAGCCCGGGGAGGATCAGCGCAGGCGCACACGTAACCGACTCGTGGCCCGCGGGAAGGGGCGGGACTCACCTGGCTCCCCTCCCCCGGGTACCAAGGCGACAGCGTTGCTGGTCAGCACCCGCGCCAGGCCGGAGAAGTCCGAGCGCCGGTCCGGGGGCCTCTGGCAGACCCGCTCCGACGGCTCCACCTGCGAGAGAGGCCGGCAGACGCGGGGGGCCGGGCCGAGTTCGCACACCCGACGTGGCCTGGCTGTTCTACCCCACTCCTGACCCAAAGCTCCTCCTGGACACGGCCGGTGGGTCTGATCCCGACCCAGTCGTCACCTCGGCGCCCGGGCTCACCTGGGAGGGCTCTTGGGGTGGGGCGGGCAGTGCGGGCAGCTGGGCCACATACCGACGGGCCCAGCCGAAGCCCACAGCCCCGAGGTGGAGGGCGCTCAGGGCTTGGCCACCTGGGCGCAGACGCCGCTGGCAGGGCGGCTCCACCAAGCTGTGGGGCTGGGTGGGCTGTGGCCAGCCGGCGGCCCCTGCGCTCCCACCACGGCCCGCGCACAGCCGCCAGGGCTGGGGACCCCTGAGGAGGAGGCGCCTCAGGATTTGTGTGCTTTGCTGTCCAAAGGAGGAAGCAGTGCCAACCTGAGGCCACCGGGCTCTCTGAGGCCTCAGCTGGAGGTGGGAACCTCAGGCCCATCGCTCTGGGGTTCTGGCCCCCCGTAGGGGCTCCCCCATCCGGGGGGCATGTCACCCTGTGGCCCCGGGAATCCGAAGACCAAGCTCAAGCAGATGTGAGTGCACAGGAGCGGGAGAGCTCGTGGAGAGCCAGCGCCCTCATCAGAGCCAGCGGGCTCAGAGCAGAGTCAGAGGCAAAGGGCCCGAAGCAGGTCGGCGGGGCCCCCAGCCGCCCTGGGCCTCACCAGCTCGGGCAGGCTCCTCCTGGTTAGACGCGGCGAGGGCAGCAGGGGTGCAGGTGGCCGGAGCAGCAGCCCCCAGGCTGAGCCGCTGCACAGTGCGGGCCGGCGCAGGCCCGTCCTCCCGGCGCTTCTGGGCACGCACAGCCGCGCTCTCCAGCACCCGCTCCAGCTAAGGGAGAGCGGAGCCCCGCGTCAGGCAGCCCAGCAGAGGCCGCAGGCTCGAGCAGGACAGAGCGAAAGGCCAGCGCGGGGCTGTCCACAGACGTCCCAGGCTGGACGGGACCACGCCTCACGCCCTAGCCCAACACAGGTCTTGGCCTTGGCGGGTGGCACCCTGGTTCTGAAGACCGACCCGGCTGTGGCGTGCTTGGCCCTTCCTCTGTGAAGCTGTGACCCAGGGGGTGCGGGGCTGGGTGCGGGGGCATGAGGGAGCTCCGGGGGCCTGCAGGAAGGGAGGCGGCGCACACACTGCAACCTTCTTTTGCAAACACTCCCCCACAAGGGAGCATCACTCCTGGTAAGAACAGGAACCCACATCGGAGATGACGAGTTTGTAGCTGTCCCAGGACCGGGATGGAAGCGTGAAATGAGAACAGACGACGGGGCAGAGGAAGGAGGTGGGGAACACAAAATGAAGGGACAACGAGACTCCACTTCACACCCAGGAAGTTGGGAACACAGGGGACTGACAGTGCAGAGCAGGGAGCATGGAGCCCCAGACCTCGCCCACATCACGTGCACAACAGGAGTGCAGTCTGGCAGCTCTCTGAACCTGAAGACACACAGCCTCTGCCGCTCAGCAGCAATTCCAGGTGGTGCCCTGAAGACACCCCTGCACACGCGTGTAGTGAAGTAACTTCACAGTCCGTTGGCTGAGAAGAGACAGATGGTGGGGCATTCACAAATAGAAACTAAACAGCCATGAGACGAGTGAAACAATATGGATACAATTCAAAAGTGTAAGTGTTGAGTAAAAAGGAAATTTCAAGATGGTATAAACTCGAGCACTATTTATATAAAAAAACCAGTGCCATATACACACATAGTAAAAACGTGAAACACGGACAGAGGCTCTGACTTTACAAGAGCAAATACCTGGGTGTCTGCTCTTATTATCCGTCCCTTTCTGAGTTGTTGAAATACTTCATTCAGAGGACAAGAGAGAAACAAGGGGTTGGAGGAGAGAGTGGGGCGCCCCTCCCGCCAAGACCTGCCCAGCCTGCAGCCCTTTGACCACGCCCACTGCCTGGCCCAACCCAGCAGCCGGCCGGCCCCTCCCCTCAAGCCCTGGCCACGGACCCCACCTGCTGAGGCCCCGCCCACTGCCCCACTCACGCAGGCCGGCTCACCTCGCCCAGGCCCACGATAAGGATGAAGTCGGGCTGCCGGATACAGCGCTGGGTCCAGGGTGTGAGCGTGCTGTCCACCTGGTAGAGCACGATCCGGTGGATGTCCTCCTGCTGCCCCAGCCAGCTGGACAGCCGGTGCTCGTGGATACTGGAAGGCACAGACAGAGGGGCGCAGACGCCAGGGCACATTTCAAGGCCGGGCTGGGACCCACTGAGAGCAGCAAGCCAAGCTCGGCTAGGCTGTTCCGACACGGAGGCCGGCGTACCTGTCCAGAGCAGCAGAGACAAGGCGCTGTTTTACGTTGCCGCTGGTCAGCAGCAGGGCAGGGCCTGAAAACACAACCACCAAATACAGAAAACTGTGCCGGCAGCTCACACTGGAGGACAAGCGAGGCCCTTCCTTCTCCTGGAAGTTTGCTCTTCTGGAAAGCAATAAGCCTTTCACCACTCACGAGGAAGTGCCTGTGGCCCTGAAGCAGACCCTCTGGGCAGGTGAGGCTGCAGGTGTGGCGGTGGAAGGGCTGCAGCAAGTACAGGGAGGGGCGGCCTCTCTGAACCTCAGTCTCCTCCTCTACACGTGAAGGGGTTGAATCTCTGCGGCACTGAGACTGTGTATGCGTGGGGGCAGGGAAGCACAAGCTTGTAAAGTGCGAGATTAGACAGTCTCCCAAATCCCAGGCAGCCCGGCTGGCTGGGCTCCAGTCAGGTGCGGGTCACCAGTGTCTATCACCAGGGATCAGCGTGCTTCCTGCATCTACAGGGTCTTAGAGTTGCTGTCCACACAGACACAGTTGCTCTCAGCCAGGAGGGCCAGCGTCAGAATATGTGAGAGGGCCGCCAGGGGCAGGGACAAAAGCTGAGAGGCCAGCGGCCCTCAGTGTCAGGAAGGCTGCTGGACCGCCCTGAGGATGCAGAAGTCCCGCTGCTGCAGGAGAGGCCGGGCTCTTCCCCATGGCTTCCTTCTTACACCCTCGCTTACACCTGAGCTTCTCTGAGAGCTTGTAATCAGAAGGTGAGAGACAAGAAATCACCGCCTTGTGTTTAACTGGCAGCATCTGCTTTCTTGGAGGCACAAGCATAAGGGTGCATTTCACAGGGTGGTGCCCTGTGATGTGGCTGCTGGACTGACCTGTGCGTCTGTGCAGCTCTGACTCAAATGGCAGAAGCCCGTTGATGCGGGGAAGCAACTCCTCTGGGGGCTCGGGGCAAAGGGCGCTGGTCCCCCTGGGGGCTGCAGTCCTGCTCTGGGGGTCAGGCCAGGTCGGGCCAGGTCGGGAAGAGCTTCAAGCTCGAGTTGGTCACCCTCCGTGGGTCTGACAGAGAGAGGGCGTCCTCTCGGGGCTGATGCCTCACGTGCCTGCGAGGGCCGGCACTCCTGGGCACTGCGGTGGCTCACCCCGTCCGCCTCTTGGGCGTCTAGGACGAGGCGGGACAGGCAGGCCGTGTCTGGCTGCAGGAACACAGCGGAGCGCAGCCCTGAGGTCCTCAGCGGACCGCAGGCTGGGCTCTATCTGCCCTCAGGGCACGTCTCCTGCTCTGGGCCCGCCTGCCTGGACTCGGAAGGCTCGGAGGAGGCCCTTGGGAAAGTGTGGAGCCCCCCGGAGGTGGCGCTCTGGGCTCTCGAGGTGCGGGCTGCAGCCCCAGGCAGTCAGGACTGTGGTGACCATTCCGTCCGGGGGAGGGTCTGCTTAGGGCCCAGGCCATGGGCAGGTCCAGGGCAGTGCGTGGACACAGGCTGACGCCTAGGCACTTATGTGTCGGCTCCGTGGGGCACGGCTGCTGCTCCAGGACGGATCTGGCCTGGATAGTCACTGCCAGCCTGGCTGTCACACAGCCTCTCTCCCAAGCTCTGGAAGCCAGAGGAAGTGGACTGACACCTTCACAAGTGGAAGAAAAGGACCACTGGCCTAGATCCTCACTCGAAAAACACGCTTCACAAATGTGGCCACCTGACTGTCAGCAAAAGATCACTGCAGGGCAGAGTCCAGTCCTTCTAAGCGAGGGCTCTGGGGCAGCTGAAGATCCTATAGAAAAAGGAATCCTGACTCTACCTCGCATCATCACCAAAATCAATCTCCAATGAACTGTAAACTTGCAAGGTAAAACCCTAAGGTTTTTAGAAGAACCTCTTCATGATTCGGGGGCAGCATGAAATTTCTTCAATAAAACACAAAAAGCAGTAATAATATAGGAAAAAATTGATAAATAAATTGGTCTATATTAGAATTAACAACTTATGTTTGTCAAAAGATATTATTAAAAGAATAAAAAAAACAAGCCACAGAGGGAAAGATATCTGCAACACTTTCATCCAATAAAGCGACTGTATCCAGATTGCCCGTCAACAAGGAAAAGATAACAAGCCAATAAAAAGGGTGGGCAACTTGACAGGCACTTGCGAAAGAAGGTATCCCAATGGCCAGTAAACAAACAAACTTCTTAGTTGTTGGGAAATGCAAATTCAGGCCCAAACAAGATACCACTGCACACTCATCAAAATGCACAAAGAGGAAAGGCCACCCGCCCAGCTGCAGAACACACACTCTTCCCTTTCTCCAGGACAGACTATATGTTAGGCCACAAGGTAAGTCCTAAAGAACTTTAAAGACTGGATTTACAGGGACTTCCCTGGTGATCCAGTGGTTAAGACTTCTCCTTGCAATGCAGGGGATGCGGGTTCGATCCCTGGTCAGGGAGATGAGATCCCACATGTCTTGGGGCCAAAAAGCCAAAACCATAAAACAGAAGCAATATTGTAATAAATTCAATAAAGACTTAAAAAAAAACAAAAAGATTGGATTTACAGATGTAGAGAACAAACATATGGATACCAAGGCGGGGGTGGGGGGGTGGGATGAACTGGGAGATTGGGACCGATATATATACACTATTGATACTGTGTATAAAATAGGTAACTGGGACTTCCTTGATGGCGCAGTGGTTAGACTCCGTGTGTAAGACTCCACGCTCCCAATGCAGGGGGCCTGGGTTCAATCCCTGGTCAGGAAACTAGATCCCACATGCACGCCACAACTAAGGAGCCCTCGGGCCACAACTAAGGAGCCCGCCTGCCACAACTAAGATCTGGCGCAACCAAATTAAAATATAATTAATTTAAGAAAAAAAAGAAATGAGAGAAAATGGAATCTTTCTTTGAAAAAATAAAATAAAATAGATAACTAATGAGAACCTACTGTATAGCAAGGGAACTCCATTCAATGCTCTGTGGTGACCTAAATGGGAAGGAAATCCAAAAAAGAGCGGATATATGTATCTGTAAAGCTGATTCACTTTGCTGTACAGTGGAAACTAACACAACATTGTAAAGCACTATGCTCCGAGAAAAAATTTTTTAAAAATTGGATTTACACAAAGTATCTTTTCTGATCACAATGGTATGAAACTGGAAAATTCAAAAATATATGGAAATTAAACAACACATGCATAAACAACCAATGGGTCAAAGAAATCACAAGAGAAATGAGAAAATATCTTGAGAGAAATAAAAACAAAAATAACAACATTCCCGGATGTACTGGACACAGCGAAAGCATAGCTAGGAGGGAAGTTTACAGCTACACATGCCTCCTTTGAGGAAGAAGAAAGATCTCTGATCAACAACTGGCTTTGTACCTTAAGTAACCGGAAAAAGAATCTCAAACTAAACCCAGAGCTAGCAGAAATAAGGAAATAATAAAGATCAGAACAGAGATAAATAAAACAGAGAATAGGAAAACAGAAAATCAATGAAACCAATAGTTGGTTCTTTGAAAGAATCAATAAAATTGGCAAACCTTTAGCTAGAGGAATAAAGAAAAAAAGAGAAAAGACTCAAATTACTAAATGCAGAAATAACAGGACATTAGCTATTTTACAGAAATAAAAAGTAATACAAGAGAGTACAGTGAGCAATTGCAAACTAACGAACTGGATCATCTGGATGAAATGGACAAATTCCTAGAAACGCACAACCTACCATGACTGAACCATGACGAAACAGGAAATCTGAATAGACCTATAACCAGTAAGAAACTGAACCAGTTAAAAAAAAAAAAAAAAAAAGCCCTGCATGAGGTGGCTTCACTAGGGAATTTTACCAAATATTTAAAGAAAAATTAACACCAATCCTCCTCAAACTCTTCCAAAAATATTGACTCGGAGGGAACACTTCTTAACTCATTCCGTGGGGCCAGCACCGCCCCGCCCCACCAGTACCAAAGTCTGCGTGGGACCAAGACGCCAGGAGAAACTACAGACGAGCACCTTTGACAATGCAAAATCCTCAGGAAACAGGAGCTGACCAAACTCAGCAGGGTATTAAGAGGATTACATACCACACCAAGTGGGATTTATTCCTGGAATGCAAGAATGACTCAGCATATGAATATCAATCAGCGTAATAAATCACATTAACAGAACAAAGGGGGGGAAGTATGATCATCTCAACTGACGCAGAAAAAGCACTGACAAAATTCAACATCTTTTTATGATATAAACACTCAACAAATTCTGAATAGAAAGAAACCTCCTCAACATATTGAAGGCCATGCATGAAGAACTGACCACTAACATCCTACTTGAAGGCGAAGGACTGAACGCTTCCCCCTAAGATCAGGAACGAGGCAGGATGCCTGCTTTCACTTAACACTGCTAGGATGTCAGTGCCACCCAAAGCCACCAACAGTTCAGCGCAATCCCTGTCAAGATCCCCAGTTCCTCGAAGAAATAGAAATTTGCGTGGACACACATGAATGTCACATCAGCGCACCACACGGACGCTAACCTCCTGGTCTGGGTGCTGTGCTGCAACCTGGGGCAGGGGGTGGTGTGTGGCTCTCGCTTTACTATTTTTACAACTTCCTGTGAATCTGTAATTATTTCAAAATAAAAGGTTGGTTTGTTTTTTTAAAAAAGGGAATAAGCTTTTATGAATCAACACATCTCCACTGTGCAACTGCAGATCTTTTGGGTGTGCCCTGGACAGTCTGACCAACGTCACTGAAAAATGTATGATGTTTTCTACCTCCAGAATATTTGTTATAAAACAAAGACCAAGACGAATCCAAATTAACGCTTTCTGTGATTTAAATTTTCCCTTGGAGAGTAACTTTTACATATTAAATATTTATAGTAGTATCTTCAATTTCATAAATCATTTTCATTTGGCATTTATTTAATGCCTTCTACTATCAAGTGTCTGTTTCAGATAGCGGACGTTTCGCCATATTAAGATACGTACTCTTGTCACAACGTATTGTTCCATAATAGTAATGTAACATTCATTGCACCTATTGTTATCTCATTTTTGAAGACACCCCTGAAACCTTTAGGATAGCCCTATCTCAGAAAATTGACTTATTGTCTCTTACTATGGTCGCTCACAGTTATAAAAACATATACATAAAGTGTTAAGAATATGGAATACTTTATGATTTGGGGAATTTCTAAGGGTTCTCAGGAATTTCAGTTTCTTGTTCTTGAGCCCCCAACTTAACAGCCGTGGAACTTGGGAACATGACCTAAGCTGCCTGACCCCAGCTGCGGGTGTCCTCCACGTGGTCAGTCAGCTGCCCCAGCCATTGCGGTGTCCCCTCCGAGTAGTGGAGCAGCTGCACGCACCCACCCCAGGCTCACACCCCAAGATGGGCTCCCGCTGGCGGGGGGCGGTTCAGGGGTCTCTGTGCCCCTGGAGGCCCCAGAGTTCAGCTGGGAGGAGCAGTGCGGTGTGACTCACACCAGCCCCTGTGAGATAGGGTTTGCCCATCAAGACTGTCCAGAGGCGCCCGTCTCACTGGGACGGTCCTCTCCCCAGCGCTGCACCCCTCTCCACCCCCTGCGCAGGGTTTAGCCTTGCGAGCAACACTAAGTGCTCTTTCAGGAGAACCTGGAAGGATGAGAGGCAGGAGGAGGGGGTCCAACCGGACCTCAGGTGCCTTTGGGCAGGGCTTACCGATGGCGCTAAGGGCGTGCTTGAGCTCCAGGGTGAAGGTGGTGAGGGGCACATCCTCTGACACGGGCATGACGGCCACCGTGGAGAGGTTGCTGGCAGGGTTCCCCGAGTCCCACTTGCTCCCTACAGCATGTAGCCCAAACTGGTGACCTGCAGAGCACAGGGGCGTGCGTTGGCCTGAGGGATCGGGCTGCCACTCGCACAGTCTCGGCGTCCCTGGATGTTTCTAGGTGACGCCACGGCACGAGAGGCCTCGGCAGATGGAACAGGCACCGGGGTCGGCCCGAGTCCCCACAGCCAGAGCCCCGCCTTTCCCGCTGAAATTACCAACCACACTGTGGCGCCCTTGCGTTTCATACACACCAGGACCGGGCCGCTGAAGGGGAGACGGATGCACGGATGCAGAGCAGGCCGTGAGGCCCAGAGAAAACGCAGAGTCGAAAGGATCGGCCAGGGGAGGGCCCATCCTCCGACCTGCCCCCTTCCTGGAGTTCTTGCACTGACTGCTCCAGAGACAGCAAACAGTCTGACCACCTCGTCTGCGTGGGGTTTCCAGACCCCGGGGTGAGGCACAAAACAACCCAGGGTTGGTCAGGGCTGGGTCCTGGGGTGCCTGTCCCGGAGGCCACAGGCTTCCCCTTCTCTAGACGTGAGGCCAGGAAGCCCCACAGCAGCAGGGACGGAGGCAGCGGGCACGTGGACCCACGAGCGCATCAGCCTCGGTCCGAGCGTCCCCGGCTGAAGTTCATTCCCAACACAAAGTTACTGCTTGGCAAGTAGCACCTCCTGTTTTCATGGACGTGGCTGAACGGGCAGCCTCACCCCTCCTGCCGCCCACGTCCCAGCCAGACCCCAGTCTTCTGGGGCCCCAACACAGTGAGGGCTCTCTTCCTGGCCCCCCTGGCTGGCCGCTGTGCCAGCCCAGCTCCTGCACAGACCCTCCCGACCAGGAAGGGCACGGCCAGGTGCCAGGTGCAGGCGCCGGCCATGCAGGAGGGTCCAGCTCCGCCAAGAGGGCATCCATTTCTGACTCTGCTGGTCTCGTCCCTGGGGAGGAGCGGTGGGTCCTGAGGCATAGAGCGTGGGTTCCTGCAAGGCCTGACCCAGAAGCCAGAGCGGGGGCTGCAGAAGGCAGAGAGAGGGGCCCCTAAGAGCTAACCTGGGGGCAGGGCAAGAAAGTGAGGGCTGTGAGCCAGTTGGCAGCTGCACGCGAGGCAGCAGGGGGCCCCTTTTCACCGGTTTTCTGGCAGCTTCTCTGTGGGGAATTCCCTTCCTCTCGCTCTTTCCCAGTGACCTCTGACGTTAGAACCCTCCGTCTGACGTAGAACCAGAGGGGGATTCTATTGCCAGCTTCTGCCAGTTTTCTTTTAGTCTTTAAGAAAGGCATGTGGGAGGTTCTGGTTCTGACCAAGAAGGAGATGGAGCCGGCATATCGCACCTAACCACTGCCACCAGTTACACGGAGGCTCTGGACACAGTTCTCAGGAGACCCAGAGGGGCGTGAAGAGGAGTGCAGACGAGCCAGGACTCGTGGGAAGACCACGCTGCTAATGCCACAAGGGTAGCAGTGCCACTGCCCCGTCCCAGCTACAGCCAAGTGGGGTCCATGCCTCCCCCTCCGCACTGGGTGCTGCCTCCAGGGCCCCAAGTTCCTGCATGGGGCGATAGACACAGTGGGGTGGAGCCCCCAGCTCTCCATTCCCTGCACTAGAGAGGGGAGATGGACAAGGGAGTCCTCTAGATCTAGTATGAAGTCCTGGCTTCACCCCCAAGCAGCCCATACAGGAAACTGGCCAGGATCGCACAGCAGAGGCTCTGAGAACAGAATCCAGTGTGGCATACCAGCCAGGCTTCACACTGGCTCTGGGTAGCACACAAGCACAGCAGACCAGAGCAGTACTGCAAAGGCCTTGAGAATTAAATTAACATTCAAACACAGCCCAAGGAAGAGGGCCAGGACATGCTCTGTGAATATAAGCACATTGACAGTCTGCAAAAACAGAAGATTTAAATGGGAACCAGGCTCTCATAACATAATACTCGAAATACAGGATGCAATCCAAAATTACCAGGCATACCAAGAGCCAGGAAAATCTCAACTTGAACAGGAGAAGACAATTAACAGACAAAAACGACAACATGTGGGCTTCCCTGGTGGCGCAGTGGTTAAGAATCCGTGTGCCAATTCAGGGGACATGGGTTCGAGCCCTGGTCCAGGAAGATCCCACGTGCTGCGGAGCAACTAAGCCTGTGCACCACAACTACTGACCCTGTGCTCTAGAGCCTGTGAGCCACAACTACTGAGCCCGCGAGCCACAACTACTGAAGCTGCGCACTTAGAGCCCGTGCTCCTCAACAAGAGAAGCCACCGCAATGAGAAGCCCGCACACCACTACGAAGAGTAGCCCCCGCTTGCCTCAACTAGAGAAAGCCCGCGCACAGCAACAAAGACCCAACGCGGCCAAAAATAAATTAAAAAAAAAAAAAAAAGACAACATGTCACAGAATTTGGAAGTCCTTGACGAGGCAATAAAGCAGTGATCATAACCAGACAGAGACAGCTGTCATGGACTGTCTTGAAGCAAATGCAGAAATATAATAACTGAAATTAAAAATTCTCTGGGTGGCCTTAGGAGCAGAATCAAGAAGACAGAGGAAAGAGCCAGTGAGCTTGAAGACATATCAAATCAAGAAGACAGAGGAAAGAGCCAGTGAGCTTGAAGACATTAAAAATTCTCTGGGTGGCCTTAGGAGCAGAATCAAGAAGACAGAGGAAAGAGCCAGTGAGCTTGAAGACATATCAAAAGAGAGTACTCGGGCTTCCCTGGTGGCGCAGTGGTTGAGAGTCCGCCTGCCGATGCAGGGGACACGGGTTCCTGCCACAGTCCAGGAAGATCCCACATGCCGCGGAGCGGCTGGGCCCATGAGCCATGGCCGCTGAGCCTGCGCTTCCGGAGCCTGTTGCTCCGCAATGGGAGAGGCCACAACACTGAGAGGCCTGCGTACCGCAAAAAAAAAAAAAAAGAAAGTACTCAATCTGAACATCAGATGGAGAAAAAAGATTAAAAAACAAACAGTGTCCCAGAGACACTGGGACAATAACAAAAGGTCTAACATTTGCTTCTGTGAATTTCCAGAAGAGGAGAAAGAATACAGGGCTGAGAGACTATCTGAAGAAATAAAGGATGAAACCTTTCCAAATTTAGTTAAAATATATATATATACTTACAGATTCAAGATGAGCGAACCCCAAACAAGATAAACCCAAAGAAATTCACGCCAAGCACTCCAAAATCAAATTTCCAAACAGTAAAGGCAAAGGAAAATCCCGAATACAGCCAGACAGAAATGATGCACTACCTACTTGGGAACAATCTGAATGTCTGGATTTCTCATTAGAAGCAACGAAGACCAGAAGGAAGTGGTACAAAATGTTTAAAGTGCTGAAATAAAAGGACTGTCAAGCCAGAATTGCACATCCAGCAAAACGTATCCTTCAGGACGAAGGTGAAGTAAAGACAGTCTTAGATGAAGGAAAATTAAGAGAATCTGTAGCCAGCAGACCTGCGCTAAAAGGACTATTATTAAAGGAACGTCTTCAGACAGAAGGAAAATGATACCAGGAGGAAGCTTGGAACACCGGGATGAGGGAATAGTTTTAAACGTGTTTGACGGCTGAAAGCAAAAGTTCTAACACTGTGAGGGGGGTTTCAACCTAAGTAGAGGCTCTGGGCGGGGCTCTGAGTGGGGTGGGCGGGGCTCCCAGGTTGCAGGCCCAGGCACCCAGCCGTCGCAGTTCCCTGCTGGAGGATGACCAGGATCTTCTCGCCCAAGAGGTGAATCAGCGAGTCACAACCTGGGGGCAGAGGAAGAACAGAGACCTCAACCACACACTTTAAACCATGACGCCAAGCAAGCACCTTAGACCTGGGGTCCCCAGCCCCCGGACCAGTAGCGGTCCGCAGCCTGTTAGGAGCCAGGCCACACAGCAGCAGATGAGCGGCGGGCTAGCGCAAGTGAAGCTTCATCTGCCGCTCCCCGTGCTTGCATTACCGCCTGAACCATCCCCCCAAAACTCCCCAGTCCACGCAAAAATTGCCTTCCACGAAACCAGTCCCTGGTACCAGAAAGGTTGGGGGCCGCTGCCTCAGACCCACGGTGTCAAGACTGCCGCGGCTGTAAACCACTCTAAGCAGTGGAAGGTGATGTGGCTGCTGTCTGGTCGCAGGCAGGTGCGGGGCACGTGGCCTGGGACCTTGCCCGGGACGGCATCTCCTCTCATCCCCAGGCGGAAAACACGGGGCAGCGCCGGGAAGCCACGACTGCCCGCAGGCAGGCCACGAGGGCCTTCCCCAGAGCCGAGGGGCATCACGTGATGCTGAGTGCCTGGCCCGCTGGACATGGGCTGCTTTACATGACATCCAGGAAGAATTACCTTTTAAATATAATAATGCTATTTTGGTTAATATTCTGAATTTTTAGAGTTGCAGACTCAAGTATCTAAGGTTGGAATGTCAAAATACCTGTAATTTACTTTTAAGGGCTTTTGCATGAGTAAAGTGAGTTAAAAGTTTTTTAATTTGCTAAAGTTCGCAAGATGGGAGAGGATGTACTGTACAGGAAGCCTGCTTCTGTGGCTCTTGCATGCAGTACGCATCACTTTCGAAAAGAGAAGCCGCTGTCAGCTTCAGTAACCCTAAGTATCTCGGAGAGCAAGGTGAAAGCAGTGATGAGGTGATTCCGACACCAGGCGCCGCCTCTGCAAGCCTCAGCCGCCGGCTACTTCCTGGCCATCTACAGCCGACAGCTCTGGGCTGACTACGCAAAGAGCAGGCCCTGAGACCTCGTGCTACAGCAACCGGTGTCCCCAGCCCCTGCCAGCCAGCCCTCCACCTGCAAGCTAACTTGGAGACCCTCTCTTACCCCCAGGACTCTGGTGTCAAAGACCCATGGAAGATGCAAGTGAAACTGTCCAAATTTTAGGACGTGAGACAAGACGTAGTTTGAGCAGAGTGGTCCAAAACAGAAGCTGAAAAGAAGTCTGGTTTATATACAACTAATCTAGCAACAAACTATTAACTGGAGCTAATTTTGTTTGTTTGTTTTTTGCGGTACGCGGGCCTCTCACTGTTGTGGCCTGTCCCGTTGCGGAGCAACAGGCTCCGGACGCGCAGGCCCAGCGGCCATGGCTCACGGGCCCAGCCGTTCCACGGCATGTGGGATCTTCCCGGACTGGGGCACGAACCCGTGTCCCCTGCATCGGCAGGTGGACTCTCAACCACTGCGCCACCAGGGAAGCCCAACTGGAGCTAATTTTACAAACCACATTTTATTATGGAAAATTTCAAAGATACACGAAAGTAGAGAGAAGAGTACAGTGGACCCCCCCCTCCCATCACCCAGCTCCACCCATCTTATTTCACACACATACCCCCAAAATTTTGAAGACAATCCCAAACATAGCATTTTATCCATTAATAGTTGAAGTCATATCTCTAAAATATCACAACAATGATACAATTATCACAATTACAAATTAACAATAGCTCTAAATCAAAGCTTTTGAAAGTGATCATTTCTACATCAAATGAAAAAGGTTCACAACAGGCCAATGAAAACATGAAAAGGTGCTCAACATCTTTAGTCGTTAGGGAGATGCAAACCCTAGCCACCAGTATAAATAATAGTATTTTGACATATTTTTCCACTGGATTAAAAGAAAAAGAAAACCATGTGATGCTGGTGATTTAGTATAGGAACTTCACCGCAGTGTGACCCAGGGAACCGCTGTGAACTTCTTCAAACCTGGCACTGGTCTCACTGTCCAGGAGCCCTTCCATCCGGCCCAAAGGCTCCGGCCCTCTTGGTGAAGGCCTGCCAGGTGGATGACATGGAGGCCCCGCCCCAGGAGACTGGACGAAAGCCACGCCTTTTCTAATTGTCCCACCAGGTCACCCGCAGACAAAGCGACACACGTGAGACCTGTACCCTGACGACACTGTGGTCTAGCAGCCCGAAGACCATGCAGGAGCTGTGCGAGGTCAGGGCCCACCCAGGGCCCGGCAGGCGGGAACTTCACGTGGCCGGGGTGGGGGCGACCTCGTGCAGTCCAGGGTTCACTGTGTCTGCGGCGGGAGGCTGCGTCACCCACCAGCAGGCAAATAAACCCACAAGCCCTCAGGAGTCCGGGTCTATAGGGGCCCCTGGCAACTGTGACTCAAGCATATAAGTCAACAGTGGCAGGAAACAAAGAGGTAGCTTCCAGCTGAATTATTTTCTTAGAGTTAAAACTATTCACAGCCTGAAACCCAAAAATAAGGCAAGGGTGCTAATGATCATCATAGATCAATACCCAACCACTGAGGGGTTCCAAGGCAGTGGGAGAGACACGGCAAGATGCTCGTGATGTGGGCTTCCCTGGTGGCGCAGTGGTTGAGAGTCCGCCTGCCAACGCAGGGGACACAGGTTCGAGCCCTGGTCCGGGAAGATCCCACATGCCACGGAGCAACGAAGCCCGTGCGCCACAACTACTGAGCCTCCGCTCTAGAGTCCGCGAGCCACAACTACTGAACCCTGCGCACCTAGAGCCTGTGCTCTGCAACAAGAGAATCCACAGCAATGAGAAGCCCGCGCACCGCAACAAAGAGTAGCCCCTGCTCGCTGCAACTAGAGAAAGCCCACGCTCAGCAACGAAGATCCAACACAGCCAAAAATAAATAAATTAATTAATTAATTAATTTTTAAAAAGTGCTTGCAATGTGTCTGGGGAAATGCAGAGGTGAGCCACCATGCACAGCCCCTGTACAGCAGAAGCTGACACACCTGCGTCAAGGGCAGCTGTGGTCCAATGTGCCTTTTCCTCCAAAGAACAAAAAATTTAAATTTTGCACTCCGAAGGCCCATAGTTTGGCTCACCATGTTTCTCTCCGCGGCGTGCTGGCCTACACAGGTGGCCTCGCTGCTCAGGGGGGAAGACATACAAGGAAATTTGCATAAGACGGTGGTGCAAAATGGAGCTGGACGAGGCTTATCTGTGCACAGAGACACTCCTGAGAATAACCCAGATACTCCACTTGATTTCACACTGGAAGAGTACAAGAGGATAGAGGCAGCTGTAAAAAAACTACCCATAAGGGCACAAAGCAGCAGCGGTACTTCCAGTCCTGGATTTAGCCCAAAGGCAGAATGGATGGCTGCCCATCTCTGCTATGAACAAGGCTGCAGAAAGTTACAAGTGCCTCCAATGAGAATATATGAAGAAGCAGCTTTTTATACAATGTATAATCAAAAGCGGTTGGAAAGAATCATATTCAAGTTTGCACTACTATCCTTGCATGCTTTGAAACTCTGACAGCATACTGGAGGCCACTCAGAAAAAGCTTGGAATAAAGGTCAGGGAGACTACACTTGACAAACTTTTCACTCTTATAGAAATGGAATATTTAGGGGCCTGTGTAAATGCACCAATGGTTCAAAGAAATGACAGCTACTATGAGGATCTGACACCTAAGGATACTGAAGAAATTATTGATGAACTCAAGGCTGGCAAAATCCCAAAACCTGGGCTAAGGAGTGGACGCTTCTCATGGGAGCCACAGCCAGAGGTCTTACCTCTTTGACTGAACCACCTAAAGACCCTGGCTTTGGTGGGCAAGCAGGCCTTTAATTTATATTCAACTGTAAAAGTGCCACTGGAGAAATAAAATATGAATCTCCTATCTACATAAAATAAAATATAATAAAATAAAACTTGGTACTAACTTTTCAATGGAAAACTTAACAAATGTTAAAGAGGGCAGACCTCTAAGTGAAAACACAACAGACCCCAGCCCTGCCCCACCCAAGGGCTCTCACCGAATCCTGGATGCAGACCTCCAGCCGCCCGTCCTGCACCACATAGATGCTGGTATCTGGCTCCCCTGGCCGGAAGACGTACTCCCCTTCCAGAAGCTACACAAACACCATGTGTTTGCAAAGTTCCAGGAAAAGTGGCTTCTCAAAGTGACCCGGGACCCTATAAGAAACAGTGCACATGGGACACCTACAGGAAGGAGGGGAGAAGGGACACAGGCCACAGTCCCTGCCGGCCAGACCACAGAGCGAGCTTTCAAGAGCTGCAGAGCCCACAGCACAGGCACCAGCAGGACAGAAGCTTAAGCTACAGGCATTTCCATCAGCTACTGTTCCATGAGCTCAGAGAACTCTCAGGCCGTGAGCGTGAATTTGAACCAGACGCATAAACGAGGGCAGGTAGTGAAGCGCTGGACAGAGGAGTCGGGGCTTCCAGGGAGAAATGGGGAACCAGACTTGCAATTTTCCATCCAGCCACACGCTTCCCATACTCGCTCCATGTCGCCCTGAAGGTGAACACTCTGATAAGCAGACAGACACACGAAAGAACCGGCGAGGAGGCTCCACTCACCACTGGGAGGGCAGCGATGGCAAGAAGACTTCCCAACTGATGAAAGCAGTGTTCACATGTTGGGGTCGGGGGCGGGCATTCTGGCTTACACGTGAGTTAACTCCCACTTCACGCTCACTAGATAGAATAGCCTGTTGCGGCTGATCAAACACATATTGTACGTCTGCTTAATTATTAAAGGGCACATCGGCCAGAAGTAAAGAACGTCCGGGGCTTCCCTGGCGGCACAGTGGTTGAGAGTCCGCCTGCCGATGCAGGCGACACGGACTCGGGTTCGAGCCCTGGTCCGGGAAGATCCCACATGCCTCGGAGCAACTAAGCCCGTGCGCCACAACTACTGAGCCTGCGCTCTAGAGCCAGCGAGCCACAACTACTGAGCCTGTGTGCCACAACTACTGAAGCCCGTGTGCCTAGAGCCTGTGCTCTGCAACAAGAGAAGCCACCGCAATGAGAAGCCCGCGCACTGCAGTGAAGAGCAGCCCCCGCTCACCGCAACTAGAGAAAGCCCGCGCGCAGCAACAAAGACCCAACGCAGCCAAAAACAAATAAATTAAATAGATAAATATTAAACAACAAGAACAACAAAACGTCCACGTAAAAAATAAAGATTAAATGCCTCCCTTTCTAGGGTGCCAATGCTCGTTCTCCTTCAATGCTAAGACTCCCTTCCCAGGTGCCGAGGCCATACTGACTCACCATGTACCTGCTATCTGTTTTTTTTGAAACCTTGAAGGAATGTATCCCTGACTAGCTTAATGTTCTTTGTTCTGACAAGACATAAAACTGCCAAAAACTATGCTTCTCTGGGGAAGTTCCTCAGAGTTATCTGAGAGGTTGTCTTCCAGGCTATAGTCCTCAGTTTGGCTCAAATAAAACTCTTCTTATTCCTATTATAGGTTGTTTATTCATTATTTTTGTCGACACAACCAACGGTGGCCACAGAGAAAGGACACCTCGGAGGCCAGGTGACAGCCAGTCCCCGGAGCACAGCCGCAGGCACATGGCGGGCCTCCCGTGTCCACTTCTCTCTTACCGAACATTTTTCAGCATGTACAAGACTTCTGACGGCAGGTGAGAATTCTTCACATCGAACTCCGTGAGGTCGGCCTCCAGCAGGGAGGGCGGGGGCTCCTTTGGCTGCAGGGTGGGGTATTCCTGCTTGAAACGCAGGATGCTACAAAGCAGAGAGACGTGCACCTGGAGCAGAAGCCCAAAGGGGTTCAAACGCAGATGGTGTTTGCGCTGTGAACTCCATGGCAGGGAAGCCACGGGCGGCGCAACGTCCGCGGCCTCCCCAGCGCCCACTGGGGAAGGCAGCTGAGACGTGCCTAGTCTGAAGGGCACCCCCAGTACCTCTTGGCCAAAGACAGCACCTTGGTCCTCTTCCTCGCCTGCTGCCGGGGGGCAGCTGTGTTCCCCACAAGCGCGTGGGGGAGTGTGGTCACCTGCAGAGAGAAAGGGGGAGGCCGCGTCTGGACCCTGCAGCCGGTGGATCCAGCTCTCAGCCTCAGGGTCAGTCCCAGCCCTCAGGACCTGGCCTGCCCGCAGCCCGACACCAGCATCCCGGCCCGGCCCCACCCTGCTCACCTGCCCAGGACACAGGGAACCATCCTTGGCGCTGACGATAGCGATACCGCGTGGCCATGTCCCCACACAGCCCATGCTCTGAGAGCTCTGAGTCCTCAGCCCTGCGTCCTCTCTGCCTAGAAGGCTGACGCTCTCCACCCCACACCTGTCACGCTGGCACACACGACAACCCGAGTGCCTGCACAGTCCTCCCAGTCTGGAAGGCTCTTCACCCTCCCCCACAGTCGAGGCCCACCGGACTGCCCCAAACAGCAGCACCGGGGAGCGCGGAGGGCCTGGCTCCTAGCCAGGCACCAGCCAGCCTCTTCGGGCAGCCACTGCCCCCTGCTGTCCCCTAGCTCCCGAGCTGCATCTGCCCCACGGTGCCAGCTGTGGTTGTCGGTGGGCGGTCACCACAACCCCTCCTTCCCTCCCAGGCGTCCTGGCCTCATTGGACCACGTTCCTGTCCTTAGCCCAGGTCCAGCTTGCCGCTGCCCAGTCCTCGGCAGGGTCACCAGGGGACAGCCCCCCACCCAACCACACACGCCTGAGTGCCTTTGAGACCTGCAGGGAGTCACTCCATGTGGCCCTGCACGAGCCTGCGGGGGGCCCGCCCACTGTCCCTGCGCGCCCGCCCGCCAGACAGAGCAGCCCCAACCGACCGGCCTCCCACAGCGCCTGACACTGAGGAGGAAGAGCCACGTGAGGACACCCACGTGACTCCCCATCGACAGCTCAAGCTTACCCACGAAGAACACGAATCGATTGTGTAACTCGAGGAAAGTAACAAAGAGAAGATATTTTTAAATACCAGCAAATGCTTCAAGCGTGCATTTGAAGCACAGGCAGCCTCAGGCAGTCTGCTGAGACCTCCTGCCCTCAGGCGGAGAAGGGCGCAGGGGGCCCGCTGCTGGACAGGCTGGACGCGGCTGCTCCTCCCAAGGTGGGTCTTGACACTGGCAAGCGAGGCCTTGCAGTTTCCCCCTCGCGGAGCCTGGCCCCAAATCCTGGTTGGACCAGCAATCTCAGCACCAGAGCCAGGACCCTCCACCCGCCACACGTCAGGGATGCTCCGGGCGGGGGGCTTCTGTCCTCCCTTCCAGTTCACGTCCACCTCACGGGGTGACGGGGTCTCCTCCCCAAATGCTTCCGCCCAGCCATGCCCTCCCAGACCCTCCCCGAGCCCCAGAGCCGCTGCACAGCCCCCAGGCATAGGCCTGCGGTGCCGACACCTCTGAGGGGGAGGAGGCCTGGGCCTGCAGCGCGAGCTACCTTCCTCATGCTATTCCTGCCGTATAGCATCGCTTTGTCTCTCTTCCGGAACCTGTACTGAGGAGTGGGCTGCCCTTGTCCTGCAAGGGGAGCCAAGGGGCTGCCTGAGCACGGCTGGGACCCGCGAGGCGGCCACGTGTACACACTAAGCTGTCCTGCCCCTGCCTGGCCCCGCCCCGCCCCGCCCCCAGTCACACAGCACCTCGTCCCAGGGCTGCGACAGACCCTTGCAGAGGAAGCGGGACTTCACTCTTCTTGGAAACGTGAGCCAAGGAAGTTCAGAACAGACTCGAATTGCATGGATCCGACGAGCTCAGCCTCGTGGACAGGCCAGCAGTTTCCAACAAAAGCCACCACCCGGGCCTCCCCCACCCTTTCAAGCCCTCCTCCCGGTCCCCCTAGGGCTAAAGTCTGAAGCAAGATACTCACGGAATCAGTTAACACTTCTATACACAAAAAATGGTCATCGGGCTTCCCTGGTGGCACAGTGGTCGAGAGTCCGCCTGCCGATGCAGGGGACACGGGTTCGTGCCCTGGTCCGGGAAGATCCCACATGCCGCGGAGCAGCTAGGCCTGTGAGCCATGGCCGCTAAGCCTGCGCGTCGGGAGCCTGTGCTCCGCAACGGGAGAGGCCACAACAGTGAGAGGCCCGCGTACAGCAAGAAAAAAAAAAAAAAAAAAAAAAAGATGGTCATGCCGATAAGGTCCAGGGCCAGGGCCAGGAGGATTTCAGTTGCAACAACCACCAGCTGGGTGAGGTCACAGATAGAGCACCCGTCAGCAAGGTGCCATGAGGCCCCTCCCAAGCCCAGACACAGGCTGGACACAAAGGACCCAGGGCAGCCAAGGGTGCAAGAGGCCACTGATTCTGGGGCCCGCCCATTAGCCGGGGGCAGTGAGGTGGTCACCTGGTGGACTGGGAACGCTGCTCCGTCAGCTGCAGACCCCAGGACCGAAGGGTGGCCAGGTAGAAGCGCGCCTAGGGGGGAAGTCTGCAGTCGGGAAGGGCCAGGATGGGCACGGCCCTGGCTCCCCAGGGAGTAACAACAGAGCTGTGGGTCAGGGACAAGTCAGCAGCCCTGGAGACCTCCAGAAAGAAGCGACCTTCCAGGACGCTGAGGTCCCCTGAGCCCACTTGCTCTGGTGCAGCGCCACCCACAGCATGGCTGGGCTGGGCCAGCAGCTGTGCTGTGTTGACAACAAATGCTCCAGGCATCATGAACGCATCTGAATCCTAAATCCTCAGCTTTCCTGCTCCTCAGGATGCAAATCCAGAGGAGCAAGCCCGGCTGGCCACGGTGGGTACAAAGGCCACCTCTCAGTGCCCTCTCGTCACCAACAGAACCACGTGCTGCTGGCCTCGGGGCAGACAGAAGCCCACACAGCAGCAGTGCTGGGAAACCCTAAGGAGTCAACTGGATTCTGAGAGCATTAAATACCAGCTCACAGCAGAGAAGGGCTCCCAGGGAGGGAGTGAGCAAGGGGCTTCAGAAGCCCAGACCCCAGGGAGAGAGAAAGGAAGGTAAGAGAGAACAGTGAGGGACTTCCCTGGTGGTGCAGTGGTTAAGAACCTGCCTGCCAGTGCAGGGGACACGGGTTTGAGCCCGGGTCCGGGAAGATCCTACATGCTGCAGAGCGACTAAGCCCGTGCACCACAGCTACTGAGCCTGCGCTCTAGAGCCCGTGAGCCACAACTACTAAGCCCGTGTGCCACAACTACTGAAGCCTGCGAGTCACAACTACTTAGCCCACGTGCCACAACTACTGAAGCCCGCACGCCTAGAGCCTGTGCTCCGCAACAAGAGAAACCACCACAATGAGAATCCCGTGCACCGCAACGAAGAGTAGCCCCTGCTCGCCGCAACTAGAGAAAGCCCGGGCACAGCAATGAAGACCCAACGCAGCCAAAAATAAATTAATTAATTTTAAAAAAGAGAGAACAGTGAGTGTGGAATGGTGAGTGGGCAGACGGCTGGGGCCGCCCATACACAGGATGCTGGCAGATTCCCCCCAAAGCTGAAGAAACCAGCCAAACAAGTAGCTACGCTCCATTCCTCCCGGTACCCACATACCTCCTTCCAAGCAGCCAGGAACAGGATGGCTTTGGGGGAGTGGTGGGGGGACTTGTTAATCCTTTCAAGTTTCTACACAAGTGCCAAGGACTAAAGCAGCTTGCCTGATCCTTCAGAGCCAGGATCACACACAGCATCGATGCCAGAAAACCCAAGGAAATCAATGCGCTCAGAAAAGCATTTCAAAAGCAGAATGTCACATCGAGACAGAATCAGGAAGTGATTCAGAAAGCTCAACCCTTTGAACTCAGCTCAGGAGGCAGATGGAAGCAGTGGGAGCTTCTGCTTCACAGTGAGGCGTCCAGGCCCCCCGGCCCAGACTGCGTGCTTGGCTAAAGACGACATCCACCAGGCAGCAGATGAGCACCCTCCTCCTCAGTGTGTCTCTCCGAGCTCAGCCACCCCCTGGGGGGCAGCCAGGGCTGTCCACAGGAAGGGTCACGGGGACGCCCCAGGCCTATTTATACAGTCTCTCGTGGTTAGGCATCTTAGACTTTCCAGCTTTTCACGGTTGCTTTAATGCATCTACATTTCTGGTTTAGAGATAAAGGCCCTTGTAATGTGGCTATATATGTTCCACGGGTAACAGGCCCTAAGACAAAGCAAGCAGACTTCCTAAGGGGAAGCAGGAACTCACAAGAGTGACCTTGGGGAAGAGGAGGGAGGGCCTCAGCCCTGACAAGGGGAAAACAGGCCCCACACACCACCCCCACATGCCGCAGGCTTCAAGGAGTTGCTGCGGGGCAGATGTTAAAAGGACCCTTTCTCCTTGTCCTGAAGTGGCCATAACTGGGAATTTTAAGGCTGATTCCTCACTGGAATCCTCAGGTTCTGCACCTCTGGGCCGGCGTCCCCCTCTTGCTCCATGGCTAAAAGTGAAACAAAAGAAGAGAGACTGGTTCCAAGGAGGGCACACGTTCCACCACCTCACGCTCACGTGCAAAGCAGTGTCTCCCAGCCCTTCCCCAGGTTCCTGTCCACGTTAAATTATGTTTCTATTGACAGGAAAACCCTGATGAAAAACTGTGTTCTCCATGGAGAGAAGCTCTTTTCACAAGCAATTGGAGCCCCTTCCCTCTCTGTAAATAGCCCTCGCGTGGCTGCCCAGGAACCTAGAACTGCAGCCAAGTCCCGGGCTCCTCTCCCAGCCAGTCAAGGGCCAGTGTGGGCAGCCGGGCAAAGGCCTAGTGCAGCAGGGATTTCCAGCACCTGGGGAGGGGTGCGTGGCCACTACAGGCTGTGAGCCAGACCCTCCCTAGTGGCCTGTGCACAGGATTTCCCCCGCAGTGCGGCTGAGCCCTGGAGGTGGGTGTGTTGGTCTGGGGTGTGGTGAACTTGAGGACCAGCTCTGCTCACATGGCCTCCGTGCCGCAGGGAGGAGCCCCGTCTAGGGCCTTCACCCTGTGGCTCCCAGGTCCCTTGGAAGGGCAACAGTAAGAGAGGGTTGTCTCTTCCGAAATCCCACCGGGAGAAGTCAGGGAGCAGAAGGTAGGTGCAGGGTCACCTGCATCTGCTCACTGGTCAAAGGTCCCTGCCGGCCCCGTGGGAAACCCTTTCTTCTCAGATGTCTCCTCAAGGACCAGCAACGCCTTGACCCCAGCTCTGCCGCCCAGCCCTGACCAGGGCGGTCTCCCCACGCCTCCCAGGCTTACAGGCGACAGAGCTCAAGGCCCCAGCACCTGCCACACAACCAAACCGCCTTCAGCTGCTGCACGTGCTCCACAGCGCAGGGGACGGGAGGGAAGGAGACAGAGCGCAGGAGAACTGGGGGGCCGGGGGCGGCGCGGTTGGGGTCATCGAGGTTAGGAAGATGGTGGTTAGGGGGGCGTGGAAGTTAGGGCGCAGGGCTGGAGAGCAGTGATTATGGGGCCGTCGGGTTGAGGGCAGTCAGGTTGGGGGGCGTTCAGCTGCAGGGGCATCGGGGTTGGGGGCAGTCGGGGTTGAGGGCAGTCGGGTTGGGGGGCGTCGAGCTGAGGGGCGTTGGGTTGAGGTCAGTCGGGGCTGGAGGCAGTAAGGTTGGGAGGCGTCCGGTTGGGGGCAGTTGGGTTGAGGTGCGTCACCGGCGACAGCCCTGTGGGGCAGTGTACGTCCCGACGATGCATGGGGGAGGGGATGGCTACCTCTGCTCACAGAACCGGACCCCCAGGTCTGCCACTTCGGGGCGCTCGGCTGCGACTCACCAGGATCGCGCGCTCCCGACGCCCGCGCTCCCGTCACTCCATCCTGACGCCCCGCCCCCGACACCCGGCACTCCCGTCGCTCCTCCCGAAGCCCCGCCCCTAACGTCCGCACTCACGGCGTCCGGCCCTGCGCCTCGAAGCTCCGCCCCCCACGGCCGCGCTCCTGACGGCCCGCCCAGAGGCGGGATCTCCCCGAGCATTGGCCATGCCCCCACAGGTCCCGCCCCCCCGCAGGGCCAAGGCTGCACATTGGACGCGTCGCAGCCAATCGGAGCTGCTCTTGCTCTGGCGCGGGGGGCCAGGGGGTGTCGGAAGCTGCAGTGGTCGCCGGAAGCAGAGCGCTGGGTTGCCGGGGTTCGCGTGGCTGTGCGCGGGAGTCGGAGGGCGTTCGCGTCGTTCGGGCCCCAGCATGGGCCTCCTGAGCGGGGCGGCTCGCGCCCTGGTGCGGGGCGCCGACCGAATGAGCAAGTGGACCAGCAAGCGGGGCCCGCGCACCTTCTACAAGAGCCGCGGCGCCAAGGGCATTGGCTTCCGGGGCCGCGACGGCAAGTTCGTGCAGGTCAAGGAAATGGTCCCGGAGCTGGTGGTCCCCGATCTGGCCGGCTTCAAGCTCAAGCCGTACGTGAACTACCGCGCCCCGGAGGGCACAGACGTTCCCCTGACGGCCAAGCAGCTCTTTCTGGAGACAGCGGCACCTGCTATCGAGAAGGACTTCAAGGCCGGGACTTTCGACCCTGAGCGCCTGGACAAGTACGGCTTTGAGCCCACGCAGGAAGGCAAGCTCTTCCAGCTGTACCCCAAGAACTTCCCGCGCTAGGAGCAGTCGGCGGCGGTCGGGTGTGCCTGCGACTGAGGACTTCGACCTATCCTCCTCGCTGAGCCTAGCTCCCGGGTGGCGGGTGGGGAGGCGTTGCCCTCGTTTAGCTTCTATTAAAGACCTTGGCTACCCTACAGTGTTGTTCGGGGCAGCTGGTCATTTTGAAAAGGAAAGTGTGACACGTAACAGGCTAGGGCGTAGTGACCGAGGCGACGTTCTGAGGTTCCAGCCAAACCAGAACCCCAACCAACAGGTTCTGCGAAGTAGGCAAGAACACGTGGCTTAGCTTGCAGGAGAAAGAGAATTCACAAGGCAGATCCAGCCACACGACAGCACTGGTTAATTCATCCCCCAAAATTCACCCCAAGGAACCACCAATGAGAATACTTATGGGTTCCAAAGCAGCTTATTTTGGGGAGTCAGGTGAGACAGCCCCCCTTGGGGTAAACCTAAAGATAAGGCCACACAGGAAGTTGATGCCAAACTCGTATTTCCCTAGTAATCTATAGTCTCCTTCCTCCTTGTGTTTTCCTGTTTCAGTGCATAATCCCTCAGATTCTCATTCTGTTTCATATTTAACTGACCCTTAAGTGAAATATCCTAAAATAAACTCTGGAGGAGGGTTCAACATTAACACATTCTGACCTGTACTGGCACACAGTGTTGCACCGTCAGAAAATAAGGAAGCAAAGGGTAGAGGCTTGTGTTTTCTAACTCGGAACACGTATCTGTTGTATTTATTAGTGGATGCTGAGGAGCTGACAAACTCCACAGTGGCCTATACTTCAACATCTGTTCCTTCCAGAGAGACAAGGAGGAACTGATCTATGGGAGTCAGATCAGTCACAAACCCAGTTATGTTTCTGGAGTTAAACCGTGTCCAGGTTTGGAAGCTACTTGGTTTACTGAAGCCGCAGTGAGGAAGTATGACTAATTCAGCATATGACAACGTATTTCAAGTTCATGACATGCTAAAGCAACTCAGAACGTGTATACACTTCCTTTTGCTTCTCTGCACAGGAGGCTGTACAAGCACTTCTGGTGTGGGAGTCGGAGGGCGCTCGCGTCGTTCGGGCCCCAGCATGGGCCTCCTGAGCGGGGCGGCTCGCGCCCTGGTGCGGGGGTCGGAGGGCGTTCGCGTCGTTCGGGCCCCAGCATGGGCCTCCTGAGCGGGGGCGGCTCGCGCCCTGGTGCGGGGGTCGGAGGGCGCTTGCGTCGTTCGGGCCCCAGCATGGGCCTCCTGAGCGGGGCGGCTCGCGCCCTGGTGCGGGGGTCGGAGGGCGTTCGCGTCGTTCGGGCCCCAGCATGGGCCTCCTGAGCGGGGCGGCTCGCGCCCTGGTGTGGGAGTCGGAGGGCGCTCGCGTCGTTCGGGCCCCAGCATGGGCCTCCTGAGCGGGGCGGCTCGCGCCCTGGTGCGGGGGTCGGAGGGCGCTCGCGTCGTTCGGGCCCCAGCATGGGCCTCCTGAGCGGGGCGGCTCGCGCCCTGCTGCGGGGGTCGGAGGGCGCTCGCGTCGTTCGGGCCCCAGCATGGGCCTCCTGAGCGGGGCGGCTCGCGCCCTGCTGCGGGGGTCGGAGGGCGCTCGCGTCGTTCGGGCCCCAGCATGGGCCTCCTGAGCGGGGCGGCTCGCGCCCTGGTGCGGGGGTCGGAGGGCGCTCGCGTCGTTCGGGCCCCAGCATGGGCCTCCTGAGCGGGGCGGCTCGCGCCCTGGTGCGGGGCGCCGACCGAATGAGCAAGTGGAGGCTATACAAGCACTTCTGGTGCCATGACATGAGCTTTTTTAATGTTCATATAAAACTACTTCTGGTGTTTTCAAGTAGCTTAAGAAAACCAAGCCACTCCTTTTAGTTAATACAAACAGTTGCTTAAATAAGTATGAAGAACTGAAAGTCAGAAACACAGGAAACTGACAAGACAGAGCTGGGAACCATGCCCCACCCACACCCTGCCCCCTGCTGCCACAGAATCACCATTTTGAAGGGCCCCAGCAGATAAGGCTTATTTAAGAGGCCAACAGCTTTTCTGACTGCCTACCTGGAGATTCCATGAGATGCACTGAGCCCTATACAGAAAACCTGCATGCAGCCAGAATGTCAGTGAGATGGTCTGAGGATACTTCATTCTCAGAAAAGGTAGACATACTCTTGGTTTTATTGGTGGAAATGGTCTTTACGATGTCAAGCCAAGTAACTTCCCTAGCTCAGCTGTTCTCCCACTTCCAGAGGTGAAGAACATGATCATAAAAGGAGCAAGTAGCTAGAAGGCTGGCGTCAGAGGTGGCTGCCTCCAGGTACTGGTCACAGTCACAGATCTCGACCCCCGAGGCATGCAGCCGGCCGCCGCTCTTCTCCTCTGCAAAGGGCTGGAGAGGACTCTGCAGCTTGCCTCCACTCTGGTGTTTGGTACCACCCTCTCCATCAGCATCAGCTAGACGCTCAAAACAGCGTGCTGGCGACTGGGCCGCAACTTTGAGGGTAGAGACTGGGTCTGCTGTTTTGGCTCCTGGGTCGCTGCCAGGAGAGGACCCCAAGCAGAATGACGGATGGGTCTGCGGCAAGCGGCGGAAGTAGAGCCAGGACCAGTCGACTCCATACACCAGCGAGCTGGGCAAGGTGTAGGACAGAGTGACTGGGCACACTTCCTGATTCTCCTCTGGAGGGAGACAGGAGGACATGGGGAACTTACCCGGGGTTGATCTCATCATCCCCACCCGATGGCCCTACCCACCCTCGAAGCGAGACGCTGTGCCAAGAGCAACCACTGTGTGTCACGCAGAGGACTATCAAGACGTGGACAGACAAGCAGAGAAGCACAGACCATCATCCTGCAGGGAATGCACTCTGTGTTCCTGAGAGAGGAGTCAGCCTGCACTACAGAGCTAACCCTAACGTGTACCCTAACCCTAACCCATACCCTAACCCTAACTCATGCCCTAACCCTAACCCATAACCTAACCTGTACCCTAACCCTAACCCTAACCCTACAGAGCTAACCCGTACCCTAACCCTACAGAGCTAACCCTAACGTGTACCCTAACCCTAACCCATACCCTAACCCTAACCCTAACCCTACAGAGCTAACCCGAACCCGAACCTGAACCCTTAGGACTCGGCAGAAGCTTCTCGTTAAGACTTAAAAGCAAAGGACAAGCGAGTGAGCCAAACGGAGGGAAAGGGGTGTATGAGAAGAAATAAAGGAACCGTAAGTGTGAAGCACAGAGGTGGAAAGACCCTGGCGTGTGTGAGGAACCACACATGAGTGGACGTGGCTGAGGTGTCATCAGGAACTGGCGACACGTCATAAGGGTCCCGTGATGCAGAGCTCAGCGTGCTGCATTAGAGAGTTTGGACTTGAGCTTGGAAAGGGAGTAACTCACTGAAGAGCTGAAGCGTGAGCAGCTTTCCTTATGGTGAGTTGCTATGGCAACTCTGAAGACAGAGGGCAGGACGGGCAAAGGCCCGGCCTTATTCTGGACAGAACATGGCTGAGAAAGTGTGAAAGTAATATGCGACCAGAAAAAGAAATGATGAGGTGTCACCAAACCTGAGATGGTCAAGGGTCCAGGGCAAGGCCGAGGCTGGCAAGAGCAGCCTCAGAAAACTAGTGGCCAGTGAGCTGGGGATGCGGGCTTAGAAAACTGTCACCAGCCGGAAGGCCCAGTGGCCGGCCATTCAGTCTTCACTTAGCCTGGATGCCACTGCCACCTCCCAAGTGCAGGGATCAGTGCCACTGCACTCTGAATTGTGATCGGAATCTGAATCACGACTAGAATAAGCAGTGATGCGGAAAGCCTGCAGCTGGCATCAAGAAACACACCAATGATACAACCAGGGCCCTGGAGATCCTCCTCCGTAACCCAGGGCTTTGCCTGAGCAGAGGCGGCTCCAGAGAGGAGCTGGACACCAAGCTTACCCTAGAGCGGAGGAGCTGGACACCAAGCTTACCCTGAGAGCAGAGAGGCGCCCTGGCACCAGCACCGAAGGAAGCTCCCAGGAGACCTCCCGCTCCATGGTGTGCACGCTGGGGTACCGGGAGGCGAGGGTCACTGGGACAATTAAGGCGCACTGTAGCCGTACATCCAACCAGTGGCAGCACCCGCTCGTGGCCCAGGTGGACACAGCAGCCTTCCTACCACACAGTAATACCACACAGCAACAGCACATCCACTACTCAGGTGCATGTGTAGCATGAACTGAACAACCATGCTGGGCAACAAGAAGTCGAAAAGTACTATAAAGTAGAAACAGTACAAGCAACACTCTGATCGCAGCGCAATAAAACAAACTTAATAATGTGGTCAAAATACGAAAAATTGCTTCCACCTACAAATTTTAGAAACTTCTACTAAACCACACTTGGGTAAAAGGGGAAATACAAACTCAAGTCATAGAATTTCTTCATAAAAATGAAAGTGAAATTACTACATATCAGAACCTAACAATGTGCTTAAATCAGAGAAAAATTCAGACATAAAAACACTCAATACAAAGCAATAAAGATAAGTGAATTGTATTCCCAACTCAAAATGCTAGAAAAAGAATACAGGAGGCACAAGGAGAGAAACAACAAAGATAAAAGGAGAGGTTGATGAGGTGGAGAACAGAAACCACCGGACTATAATAAAAAAGTAAAACCCTGCTTCTTTAAAAGAAGTAAAATATACATGCTAGTAACTAACCTAATTAAGGAAAAAGACATAAAAAATATTGTATACTTGCATAAGTATACAAAGTAAAACATGGTAAAGGGGAAATAACTATTAGAGAAGAAATTTTTTTTTTTTAAATCCAAGTAACTTTACACATCTTTGGGCAAATAAATTTCAAAATGTAGATGAAATGAATAGCTGCCTGGGAAAATACAGTTCAAAACTGACCCCAGGCCTTCCCTGGTGGGCCAGTGCTTAAGACTTCACACTTCCACTGCAGGGGGCGGGGAAGATCCCACATGCCGCCTGGCATGGCCAAAAAAAAAAGAAGAAAGAAAAAAGAAAACAAAATTGACCCCAGTAGAAACATATAGCATAAACAACCAACTTCCATAGAAAAATATAGAGAAAGTTAACACAGAACCATCATTCAAAAATACATCAGGCCCAGACAGTCTCACAGGAGATTTTTTTTTTACCAAATCTTGAATGAAAAGATAATCCAAATGGCATATAAATTGTTCAAGAGAAAATGAAGAAAAATTTTCACACTTTTGGTTTTGATTCTCACATGAACCAAACATAATGCTGCTAAATAGCACAGAAGAAAGTCTGTGTCTCCTTTGAACGTTAATGCAAGTCCCCAGTAAGGTGCCGCCAGAGCCCAGTACCGCGCTGGAAAAACAACACACCTTCCAAAGACACACAGATGGCCGAAAGGCACGTGGAAGGACGCTCAACATAACCAATCATCAGAGAAACGCCAATAAAAACCCCAATGAGATACAACCTCACACCTGTCGGAATGGCCATCATCAAAAGACCACAAATAACAAATGTCAGTGAGGATGTGGAGAAAAGGGGACCCTCCTACACTGTCGGTGGGAGTGTAAACTGGTGCAGCCACTGTGGAAAACAGTGTGGAGGCTCCTCAGGAAATAAAATAAAACTAACTACTGTATGATCTGGCAATGCCACTGCTGGGTACCTATCTGAAGAAAATGAAAAAATTCGAAAAGATACATGCACCCCAATGCTCACAGCAGCATTATTTACAACTGCCAAGATATGGAAGCAACCTAAGAGTCCATCAACAAATGAATGGATAAATAAGATGTGATGTATATATACAGCGGAATATTACTCAGCCATAAAAAAGAATGAAATTTTGCCATCTGCAACATGGATGGACCTGAAGGGTATTATGCTTAGTGAAATAGGTCAAAGAAAGACAAATACTATATGATATCACTTATATGTAGAATCTAAACTATAAAACAACTAGTGAATATAACAAAAAAGAAACAGATGTAGAGAACAAACTAGTGGTTACCAGTAAGGGGAGGGAGGGGGGAGGGGCAAGATAGAGGTAGGGGATTTAAAGGTACAAACTATTATGTATAAAATCAATACACTACAAGGATATATTGTACAGGGACTTCCCTGGCAGTCCAGTGGGTAAGGACTCTGTGCTTCCACTGCAGGGGGCATGGGTTCGATCCCTGGTTGAGGAACTAAGATCCCACATGCTGTGGCCAAAAAAACAAAACAAAAACAAGAAAAGGATATATTGTACAGCACAGGGAATATAATCAATATTTTATAATAACTATAAACAGAATATAACCTTTAAAAACTGTTAACCAGTATATTGTATACATAAAACAAAATACTGTAAATCAACTATACCTCAGAAAAAGTTTCTGACAACTAAAATAAAACAAAACCATAAGCAAGTGGGATTTGCTCCAGGAATATATTCCATATTAGGAAATCCATAAACAAAATTTACCATATTAATATATCTAAGGAGAAAAATAATACAGTTCAATAGATGTTATAAAAGCATTTAACAAAAAAGTCAACAATTCCTGATTTAAAAAAACACTCACGAAAACAGGACTGATGAATACTAAGCACACACATTAGCCCTTATATATCATCAAACCAAATGGCAACCAGCAGGGACCCTACCAAGGTCAGGAATAGGGCTTCCCTGGTGGCGCAGTGGTTGGGAATCCGTCTGCCAGTGCAGGGGACCCGGCTTCGAGCCCTGGTCCGGGAAGATCCCACATGCCGCGGAGCAGCTAAGCCCATGCGCCACAACTACTGAGCCTGCGCTCTTGAGCCCATGCACCACAACTACTGAGCCCATGCACCCTAGGGCCCATGTGCCACAAATACTGAGCCCGCGTGCTGCAACTACTGAAGCCTGCATGCCTAGAGCCCGTGCTCCGCAACAAGAGAAGCCACTGCAATGAGAAGTCCGCGCACTGCAACGAAGGGTAGCCCCCGCTCGCCGCAACTAGAGAAAGGCCGCACGCAGCAACAAATGCAGCCAAAAAAAAAAAATTGAAAAAAAACAAAAACAAGCAAACAAAAAAAGCAACTGATGGGATGCAGTGAAAGCAGAGCCTAGAGGGCAACTGATCACTGTAAATCCTATGCTTAGAAAGAAGCAAGTTTGCAACTTGTTTTACAGCGAGAACTGTCAGAGCACATTCATGTGATAAACAGAAATGACGCAGTAGACGGAGGACTGAAGATTCAGAAGACGAAGCCCTTGAGAACAGCCAGTACAGGGGACACTGACCTTGGAACCATGATGGGAGGCGCCTATAATCCCTTGTTTGTACAGAGGAGGGGGACGGGAGATCACGAGGGATGCGTGAGGCGGGGAGCGCAGGGGGTGGGGGTTTAAGAAAAGAAAACGTGGAACAGCCCTGACGGTGAAGAATCACTGGCTACAGAAAGGTCAAGGTTTGCCTGACAAGGGACCCACGGTAGCATAAACTTGCGGTGAGATCACGCTGCATGGCTGTTTCCCTCAGCCACGTTCTGTGGCTCAGGCATAAGCAGACTGGGGTTACCAGTGCTAGATTCTGCCCAGAGGGTACGAGGAAGCAGCAAGGGGAAGAGTTTAACGATGTTTGGAACACAAGGCCGTGGAGCCTACGCTGTCCGCAAGCAGGGAGACTTGGCAGAAGGTGGGACAAGGATGGTTAGGAAAGCGACCAGTGGTTAACACCTCTGGTGGAGAGGTCCCAATAGGGCCAGCAGACTGCTGAATGCAGAAGGTGCCAAAACAATTGAGATGGTCAGGGAAGAACCACGGTTAGAGAGCAGCACGCTTGAAACCGAGATTCTGAAGTCGGCAGACTTACAAATCATGGCAAGGCCTACGGGGAGACCCTGGGAACGCGTGGAGGCTGCAGAAGAGCTTGGTGCAGCAAAAGCAGGCAGGAAACTGGGAGCCCCGCCCCAGGCCCCCACTCACCTATGGCCTTTTGGCAGCTGAAGATCGTGAAGCCACCGTGCATACACGCTGCCAGGAGCAGGTGCGAGTGGAAAGGGTGCCACTTGAGCCTCCACACCCCGCCCTGCACAGGCATGTCCGCCAACGGCTCCTTCATGCTCCGAGTGTCCCAGAGAAGAACGTGCTCGTCGTAGCTGAAACCCATCGACCGCAGAGAGCGTGCAGGAGAGCAAGGCCCCGGGGCAGCAGGGGTCACCTCCCGGAAGACCCGGCCCACTTCCCCTCCAGGACTCGGTTCCCTTCCCAAACCCCGACGCCCGCGCTCTGGGTGGAGAGTTGGCCCAGTCGAGCATCACAGTGGCCAACAGCAGGGAAGGAAGCGACGGTGCAGGAGGAACCCATGCGCACGGACCCTAGGGGGCTCACCTTCCCGTGGCCAAGATGTTCTCGCGATGGGGGCTGCTCTGGATGCTGCACACGCCCGTGGAGTGTCTGAGAGCGAAGGGTGAGCCTGAGCAGAAGCCCGGCAGCGCTGCTCCGCCCGCGGGCAGGGAGGGCTGCCCCCCACGCCGAGCACCGGCCCCCCGGTGACGTACCTCCTGCTTGTGAACACGGATGTGCCAGGGGTCCTGGTGTCCCAGCCTTTCAGAAGGCCATCGTCCCCACCTGCATGGAAACCGAAAGAGCCACTGATGAGGACGGGCACTGATGGCCATTTCTCAGGGACTGGGTTTATGTCTGTGAGGAAATTCCCACGGGTGGCTTTTCTCGGGTTTCAGGCTGCCACAGGCAGGGGAGCCCCAGAAACAGTCACCCCTGTGCTGTAACCGTGTCTTCAGACACCTGCAGGGAAAGACAGAGGCTACACCCGTAGGAAAAGGCAGACCTATGGGGGCAGAATGACCAGGTCACACAAGACTCAACCCTTCGGGCTCCTGATGCCAGGAACCAGAGTGGCCCCGTCGAAGTGCTCCGAACAGACCTGCGTGCAGGAGGCATCAGACAGGGAGGCTCTGTAAGGTTCTGGAACCTTTGACACACCGCCATGTGTTTTAAAGAGAAATGCCCTTTGTAACCTTACAGTAAAAGAGCCCTGTGCTTGTTTGGGGGAAACTGAAAGGATAGAAAGAACGAGGGAGCTGGTGCCCTGACCCACAACCAGTCTTTGAAGAAAAGCAACATCAACAATAGAATGTCATGGTATCTCGAGGGAAAAGGGGAGAAACACTGAAGAGGAAGACCTACAGAGAGGACAAAAAGGAGCAAAAGAACAACCACGTCTGCCTGAAACTCCATCCGTCCATCATCTACCACCCACCCACCCACCCACCCATCCACCCATCCATCCACCATCCATCCACCACCCACCCACCCATCCACCATCCATCCACCACCCACCCACCCATCCACCATCCATCCACCACCCACCCACCCATCCACCACCCACCCACCACCCACCCACCCACCTATCCACCACCCACCCATCCACCATCCATCCACCACCCACCCACCCACCTATCCACCACCCACCCACCCACCCATCCACCACCCATCCTCCATCCACCCACCCATCCACCATCCATTCACCTATCCATCCACCACCCATCCACCATCCATCCATCCACCCATCCATCTACCACACACCCACCCACCCATCCACCACCCATCCACCATCCACCCACCACCCATCCACCATCCACCACCCATCCATCCACCCATTCATCCACCACCCATCTACCCACCCACAGGTACTTACTGAGCACACTACAAATCCCTGTATCAGACAAAACGGATGTGGGATGAACATGATCTATGACAAGGTGGGTCAGCAGAGTCAGTCCATCCAGGCACTGAGCCTGTGTGTGAGCCTCAGATACAAGCTACCATTGTGTGGCAAACCTGTGAGGAGAACCTGTGTGGCTTCTTTACACAGCGGCCTCTCCTCTTTCTCTCACACTCCACATTTGCTCCACCAGGAAATCCTATTGATCGACCTTCACACCAAGCAGTCTTCCCACTTCTCCTCCTCTCCACTGCTCCCACCTTAGCCTGAGTCATTCTCATACCTCACCTGCATGGCAGGTCTCCAGCCTAGAACCTCACCCCCTTGCAATCTATACTCAACATATTAGCTGAAGGGGTCCTCTTAAATTTTTTTTTAATTTATTTTTAAAATTTATTTATCATTATTATTATTTTTTGGCTGCGTTGGGTCTTCGTTGCTGTGTGCAGGCTTTCTCTAGTTGCGGCGAGCAGGGGCTACTCTTCATTGCGGTGCGCGGGCTTCTCATTGTGGTGGCCTCTCTTGTTGCGGAGCAGGGGCTCTAGGTGCACGGGCTCAGTAGTTATGGCACACGGGCTTAGCTGTTCCGCGGCATGTGGAATCTTCCCGGACCAGGGCTCGAACCCATGTCCCCTGCATCGGCAGGCAGATTCTTAACCAGGGAAGTCCCAGATCCTCTTAAATTTTAAAATGTAAGTCGGAAAATGTCATTCCTCTGTTCAATATCCTACAATGGCTTCATTCTACTCCGAGCAAAAGCCCAAGGCCCCCCTGCGGCCTGCAAGGCCCCGTGCCCTGTCTCTGTGACTCCTGACCTTGCCTTCTCTATCCTACTGCTCACTCATGTCATTCTGGCCATACTGGCCACTCGCTACTCTGAACACACCAGTCTCTATAATGCGAAAATCTGCACCTGCTTGCAGCACCTGATGCCCTCAGCCTGTCCTAGCTTTCTTCTTCCCAAAGCCCTTGTCACCTGCAGTGCATAGTACGCCTAGCATTCACTGTCCATCTCCCCACAAGCGACGGAAGTGCGATGAAAGCAGAGACTGTTGTCCCTTGCTCACGGATGCCTCCTGAACCCCTAGGACAGTGCTTGGCACGTAGTAGGTGCTCAGTAGATGCTTGTTGGATGAATGGATTGGTGTTGAATTATTGAATCACTGTCCTACTACACCCTTGCTCTGAATTAGCTAAGCCTCAAGATAGAAGAACTAATCTACAAATGAGAGCTCAAAAAATTAAATCTTTATCGTTCTCCCTGAGTCTGTTCAAGGATGTGACAACAAAAACCCCAGAAAGGATCCTCTCTCAGGCGAAAAGAAGCATTAAACACAAAATCATAATCAGGATGAGCGGGACTTCCCTGGCAGCCCAGTGGTTAAGAATCTACGCTTCCAATGCAGCGGGCTCAGGTTCGATCCCCGGTCAGGGAATTAAGATCCCGTAGGCTGCACAGCGTGGCCTAAAAAATTAATCGATTGATTGATTAATTTTTGAAAAGAAGAAGAGAAAACCAACAAGACACAGACTCAGAGGAGCAGTGAGCGGACAGAGATGTGTGATTTGGGTGAGCAGACCTTGTCCTGGGCCGGGACATTAGGCAGGCACAGGTATGTGACAGGGCAACACAGGGAGTATGGGGCTCAGCTGGAGACCCGCGGAGTAGGCGCTGGGAGCATCCCTGCACAGGCGCTGCAGTGCTGGCAAGACAATGCAGAAAAGCTCAGGAAACAAGGTCTGGTTAAACACAGTGTTTGTGGAAGAGACACAGTAACTGAAGTCAGGAGAGCAGCAGTGCGGAGCGAGAGGGAGACCCACACAGAGGTCAGAGGACGTGAACCCTTTGTGCGGAGGGAAAGGAGCCCACAAAGCAGAAGGAAGAGAAGCCAGAGAAAGAAGGGGAGAGTCCAGATGGCATGGCGTTGATGACCCAGGGAAAAGAATGTGCGGGGAGCGAGGGGTCGGGCACGTGAACACCGCTGAGAGGCCAAGACGAGGCTGACGTGCTCCCTGGACTGGGCACCACAGCTGTCCCTCAGGGCCTCAGCAGGAGCTTCTGGGGGCCCAGTGAGATTGTGCAGCATCCTGACAGGCCAGCAGAACAGCCCTGCAGCCCTGGCCTCCCCGTCTCGCCCTGGAGCTCAGAACACTACCAGCAACTGGACGCAGAAAGGGATACGGGTGCAGATGGTTTCTTGCCTCTGCAAATTCAGCAGCTCCTCTTCTGTCTTCTCTCAGAGACCCATGCCCTCCCCTGCCGCGAGCGTGAAAGGAGCTGACCTGAACGACCTCGTTCCCACGTCAGCATCCCGCTGCATACACACCACTCTCAGTACCAGGAAGTCAACCCTCTCTCTCTCACGCTTCCCTTTCCCTAGGAAGATAAACTACTCCAAAAGGGAACAGACAAGCCTGAAATGCATGACGAGTCACTACCGGACCCAAAGTACCAGGTGGAGAGCAAGGAGTTCCGACTGGATTTCCGAGTGTGAGAAGGAGCATCCAACACTCAGAGCGAGGGCGGGGGCGGCGGCTCCCAGGGGGCGGCTCCAACACGGGGGCCACCAAGACCCTGCAGTGCCTGCAGCAAACTGCACGTCACTCTCCGAGGAGCAGCTAAGTGAGCACCAACTACAGCTTTTGCCCCAGAAAACAGACTCTCCAAGAAGGTCCTTGAGATCCCAACGTGGCCAGAATCACGCCCTTGGCCCGTGCCTCCTCTGCAAATCTCCAGAGGGGCGCCCAGCGGAGCAGTACCGACCTGAATACACGACTTCCGTCTGCCAGTAATCGAAAGCAGCAACCCAGGCCTCCAAGCGATGGGCCTGCCACGCGCCCACGGCCTGCATCCCCGGCCCTGCCTGGTGCGCCTGCAGGAGATGCAGCTGCCCACTGGAGTCGCTGCCGACGATCTTCAAGGGCTGGCCACTGGCCCTGGACACAGGGAAGCAGTGGGGAAATCTGGCTGAAATACATCCACTGACCCAAGCTCATCGCCTCTTCTGGCTCCCAACCAGTGACGCTTTATGGCCCCAAGACCTGTCACAGAGAGGCTCTCCAGGCCTGGTACGGGGACACACTTCTTAAGAGGCTTGCCTGGGCAGAGACCGAAGCTGCCAGTAGCCTGCCAAAAGAAACCAGGGTCAGCTTCCCCCGATGAAAACACTCTTTCTAGGTGAGGACTGGCAGTGATTCTCCCAGGCTTGGGGAGCCGCAGTCAAGGCTAGCACAAGGCGGCTTTCCTTCTCTCTTGCGTGAAAATACGAAGGGACCCTCAGAGGAAAGACTCAGGCCCGTCACCGCTGGCCCTCACCTTCCGGCTTTCCCAGTGGACCAGTCCAAGGACAAGGCCAGACACTGCTTTTCCAGGGCAAAGTGGGAGAACGGCTGTAGTGTGTGAGAGTTCTGCTGGAGAGAAAAGAACGCCATCAGAGAGGAACAGCCCCGGAACCCTGAGGAGACTATTCTCCTGGCTTGGGTATGCCATGCTTCCCTCATCTACTCGGTGAACAACGTGTGTCAGTCACTCACAGCAGAACCTGAGGACAGGGACTTCCCTGGTGGCACAGTGGTTAAGAATCCACCTGCCAATGCAAGGGACACAGGTTCGAGCCCTGGTCCGGGAAGATCCCACATGCCGTGGAGCAACTAAGCCCGTGCGCCACAACTACTGAGCCTGCGCACCTAAAGCCCTCGCTCTGCAATAAAGACAAGCCACCACAACGAGAAGCGTGCTCGCAGCAACGAAGACCCAACGCAGCCAAAAAATAAATCAAAAAAAAAAAAAAAGAACCTGAGGACACTGCAGACGGCCCAGGCCCTCCAGAAGCGCTCACACCTGAAGGAGGACTTTCCCACACATGTGACCCCAGGGGAAGCAGGTCTCTGCTTCTCAGACCCGTCGCTGTCCAAGCCCTCCTGGAGACTACTGCAGGCTCCAGGGAGCACTGCTGGTGCGGGTTCCCCACTGCCCAGGCCTCCAGGGACAGAGCTAAGGAGAACTTCCCTCTGATTCTCTTTCAGAAGCCACAGCTTGCCATTAAAATGCTGTTTCTCTTTTCTGAGGTCTAAGTTTTACTATCTAAGCAACCTAGACAGCGCTCAACTCCATCAACAGGGTTCCAGCAGCTGTATCCTCTCTTGGGTTTACCTGTTCCTGCCTCCAGCTCTGGTTCTAGATATCCTCCTCAGATATTTCTTCCCTCTCTCCTAAGACAGGGCTGCTGCTCTCAGCTGGCCTGAAGCAAGGACCTTGCTGTACAAGCCCTCAGGTGCTGTGAATCCAAGGCCAGCTGGACCTCTGCTCCAGTCCCACTTGCAGCACCTACATTAGAGTGGGTCCCCCCACAGACAGGGCACGGTCTGTGGGCTGTTTCCTTCAACCCACTATATGCCTTCCCTGTCCCCTCCCTCCCCCAACACGTGGTCATTTTACAAATGCACGGTACAGGATCACTGTCAGATGCTTGGGAAAATACGTGTAGGAATCACGTGCTCCCCTAATTATCAATGAGAAACACCACTTTTACCCAGTAAACGCGCTGCTCTTCTTAGCCCCAGCATCATCAACCCAGGATGCTGGCCCAGGCTTTCCTTACAGGACTTTCAGGTCCACTGACAGCCCCTCTGCTGATGACACACAAGGTGTCCTCCCCTTGGAGTTAGATACAGAACCCAGTAACTCAAAATAGACCGTGTGCTACCTTGGAATGTTTTATGGTAAAGTTCACCGTTGAACAGAAACTACCCTAGAAAAATGTTTGCATCAGCACAGCCTCCCTCCCAAACTCCCTCCATCCAGGTTCCTTCCACCCTCCACTAAGCCTGGCCCCAGTCACTGACCTCGGATCGCACCAGGCGGAGTAGCTCTATGGACCCAGAAGCGTCTGCCACTCCCAAGAGCGCATGGCCGGCCACCGCGATGTGGCACCTGAGGAGATAACGCACGTGCGGGTCACAACACAGGATGTGCTGGAGTACAGGGGAACACTATACGCCCCAGTAACTCACTGTTTACATTGCAGCTCCAGGGAATTCCCTGGCGGTCCAGTGGTTAGAACTCTGCGCTTTCACTGCCGAGGGCCCAGGTTCGATCCCTGTTCGGGGAACTAAGATCCCACAAGCCGCGCAGCACGGCCATAAATAAATAAGTGTACTTATTTCAGCTCCAAAACCAGGTTGGAGCCTACAGTTCTGTTCCAACAAGATCACTCAGCTTAGGAAGCAGAAAACTAGCCTCACTTCCCAGACTGACAGTACCTGTAGGGCTTGGAAACTGAAAAAGGAAACGAGCCCCAAGTCTACAGCATCCTCCAAGTGCCAACAGGCAGGCAGGCAGCACAGTAAAGAAATGAACCCAAACTTCAGACACTTCCCCGTCCTGTTGCATGCTGTCAGGCATCAGGCTCCTCTGACCAAACAATTAGGTACTCATGACAAATTCCAAGCAAGGGGAACGGTTATCAAAGTTGTACCATTTCATGTCCAGGATCGCCGAAGTATCTCTTCTTTGCACCTCAACCAGGGGGCAAGGAGAGCTGTCCTCATTGAAACTATACAGGTAGAGACGACCCAAACGAATTTGAGGCTCATCAACATCCAGTCCACTCTACAAAAAATGCAAATGTGTTCTCTGATTACCTTAATAAATACTGAGGAACCCAAGGGAGGGAAAAGGGACTGAGGGAAAGAAGAGGTTTGCCAAGACTCCGGACCTCTGCCTGGAAGCAGCACCGATGATTTTCTGAGCTGGAGAAACGTCTCTTCTCTTGTACATGATTAGTGAGTAGGTGGATAAACCCTGCTGGACCCAGGATGGGATGCTCCTTCTAAATGGGCCAATAGGCAGGAGCTACAGTTAGGGTCCCCACAGGACACAGTTTGCCTGGGAGAGTCCTGGCTTAGGCCTGTTGCTCCAGTGCCACTGTTCACTCTTAAAACTATCCTGGTTTGGATCTGCATAGCTAGATGCCTTCAATAGATTACGTACAGCTCCTATGAAATCCCATTTTCTCTTTGCTCTAGACTTCATCCATAACCTTGACGACGCCTGCAGAGAGACGACATCCCGCTTTCAGGATGCCCTGTCTATAACCTACATTCTGGCCACAAGGCCAAGGTCGCATCCACACCTCCTGAACGACTCCACACAAGACTTTTCCCTTTCAGCCTCCCCTGCAGCAGATCACAGAGATCTCAAAGCCTGTGGTCGGCTCTGCCTCTCAAGACACTTTTCTCGCCCTTCTTGAGAGAGGAGTTCGAGTCTGGGGCTTTAGGTGCTCGGGAAATGCCACCTGAGATCGCAGACCTGCAAACCCACGGTGAAGACCTCCCTAGGCCACGATGGCCCCGCGCACCTTGCCCTCCGGGTCGGCGGGCTGGTCCTCCGGCTTCCGCAGCTGGTAGGTGCCGCACGCCAGCAAGTGCCTGCAGCCCTCCAGCGGGCACCACTCCACCGAGTCCACGGTGTGCTCCGTGTCCACCGCCTGCAACAGCCGGACGCGACTGCCGGCCGCCCAGCATTCGGATAAGGACGCGGCGGCGACCGGGGTGGCGGACAGCGGGCGGCGGAGAAGTGAGGAAGCCAGGCTGACAGCAGGGTCCCCTAGCCCGCGTCGCCAAGAAGGTGCACAGCCCAAGGGGCGGTACTTCTCCCACTTCCGCCGTCGTCCCTATGACTCCTTCCGGGGAGGGACTTCCGGCCCCCGTGGACGCCAGCGTGAGGCAGAGATCTCACGCCCCCTGCCGGCCGGCGGGCCTCGACAGAGCCCAGCTCGCCTGCCGTGGCGGCGAGACGCGGGCCTGGGAGGGGACAGCCGAGCGTCCAGCACAGAGTCACGGGCGAGCTGAGCTCTGAAGGGGGAGCAGAGGAGAGCGCGGCATGGAGGTGGGGTGTGCAAAGGGCTTGGGCGTCCAGGGAGCAGAGTCCAGGGTCTGACCCAAAAGGGCTGGGCCTGGGCTGCCCTCCCTCTCCCTGGTCATGTCCACCCCCAAGGAGCTGCCCATAGGGCAGTAAGTGCGGCGCACCGGTGGGCGCACATGTGCCTGACTGGACAGCAGAGAAAGGAGACAGGGTCGACCACAGGGCCCCGAGCACGGGTGGTGGACAGGAAGGTGGACAGAAGGCATGGAGAAGAGCCAGCGTCTAAGCCCCAGCGGCAGGGGTCTGTGCGCCAGTTAGATTTAGATGAAGGGGAGGACACCCAGCACAGCCACGATCTGATTTGGTAAACCAGGTATGTGCCGACAGCATTCAATAAAGTCAGTGAACTCTACAGAACACGTTTGGGGAAGGCAAGTGTCTGATATTGTTATGGATTGAATTGTGTCCGCAAAAAAGATAGGTTGAAGTCTTATCTCCGGTACCACAGAATGTGACCTTTGGAAACAGGGTCTTTAGTAACAGAAGTAATCCAGTTAAAATGAGGTCATTAGGATGGCCCTAATCCACTATGACTGGCATCCTTAGGAAGGGGAGGTGTGGTCTGTTAGACACCAACGGAAGACAAGACAATGTAAAGACTGGTAGGTCTCTATGAGGCAAGGACCGCCTGAGGCTGCCGGAAGCTGGGAGAGCCTGGAACAAACCTTCCCTAGAGCCTTCAGAGGGAGCATGGCCCTGCCCACACCTTGATTTGAGAATTCTGGCTTCTAGGACCTAGACCATACATTGTTTTCAGCCACCAGCTTGAGATAATTTGTTATGGCAGCTCCAGCAAATGGGACAAGACAAATCCACATGGCTACCTGGGTAGTCAGCCTGTGGTTTTTAAAGTGGATTCTATCACTAGAAATACAGATACCAGTCAGCAGCTCAGATGGCAGCTGAAGCAGAGAAGCAGAAAAGTTGGTCAGGAAGCCACAGGACAGCCTGAAATGGCTGAGCCACACATCTTGATTTGATCTGGTACAAAAGGCAGTCAGGCCAAGCAGCCCCCTACACCTCGCTCCAAACAGGTAAGAAACATGGCCCACGTTTTAACCATGAATGAATGCTGAACTTTCAGACGCTCTCCGATGTGTGCCTACAAAAATTAAGAGGTTCGGGGCCTTTAGAAGAGAAAAGAAACCAGGGGCTGGGTATCAAATAAAGAACAAGGGAAGCAAAGGGGAATAAAAACACTGTGTGGACCCTGGGGCAGCTTCACGAGGGCATCCACTCCAGGAGACTTGATATGAGCAAACCCTAGGCCCCCATGGCCACCACCCTCTTAGCTCCAGCCCAGACTCAAAGAGTCTCTAACAAGTAGGACAAGACACAGCACCATCAGGAGGGGACAGCCAACTAAACTACAGCACCAGCTCCTGCAGCCACGTTGGACAGCTATCCCCAGGTCAAGGCTATTCCAGATGAGCCATGAGCCACGGCGGCAAGCACCCGGGATCAGGACCCAGCGTGGCATCCTATGGGTCGGCCGACACTCTGGCACTTCCCTTTCAATGTAATTTTCCAAGGAATAGCTGATCACAAGACAGTCCTGGTCAGGAAACGTAAAAAGCCCGGAGGGCCGACCTGGCCGCTCCCCAAAGGACACAGGCAAGACACACAGCCTGTAGCCCAGGGCCTCCTCATCCCAGGAGCCTGTTTTTAAAAGCAGACTGAGCACACTCAGGGCCCCATGCCTGGAAGACTACCCAAACCTCAACACGCTGGTCTACACCGGATTCCCCACCCCCATGGGCCTGGCCAGAGCTGGCCTCTGAATTGGGAGTCGTCCTGTCCCTGGGAACGTCCCGAGGGCTCGGGCCAGCTGTGGTCAGTAGGACAGTCTCTCAGGATCACATAGCCTCTCCTCTGACAGCTTTCTGAGCCCCCACTGGTGCTCAACCTGGGGTCTGGGGGAACCCGGAACAAAAAACCCCAACCTGGAAGAGGCACCACAGCTGACCTGCACGGTAGCAAGGTCTTCTCAGCAAAAACCCGTGTGGGCACGTGGAGTCCCTTCACCTGCAGAAAACCCCTCCCTCGGGGTTGGAACTGAGCCTTCCCTCCTGCTCCCCGCATATTGCTATCACCCATTTCCCCAGTCCTGTTCTCCAGGACGCACTGCCCAGGAGGCCTCCAAGTTCTGCAAAAGAAGCTACGGAAAGCTCAGCTCAGTTCACAGACCAAAGGCCACAAAGGGGCTAGCCCCAGCCAGGGAAGCAGAGCACACACAGGGCGTCCTGGGAGATTGCAGAAACGTTGCAGAAAGGAGGGCGTGGCAGGAGCCTGCAGGACCAACGTGGGGCCAGGGATGACCCAAGACGGGTGTCAGCCTTCACTCTCCCTGGAGACCAGCAAGTTCCCAGCCACACCACCCAGCTTATGGCCCCCAGGCGGCTTGGCCAGGTGTACCAGACGCTGCCCAGCCCTGAGATCTGCGGCTCCCAGAAGGAGCACAGGAAAGCAGTTCTCACCCCTCGGGCTGCTCCAAGTCGCAGGCGGACCTCAGCAGTCCTGCTGGGAGAAGCCCCCCCCCCCGCCCCGCCCCGCCCCGCCCCGCGCTTCCAGGCGCCCACTGTATGAGTTCGAAGGGGCTGAGAACAGGGGCCAAGCAACTAACCACCCTCAGCAGCTCCTGCCGCAGGACAGGGACACGTCTGGGTCTCCCTCACGCTCCCAGGCAGCCTGGGGGTGGGGACGGCAGCCTGGGGGTGGGGACGGCAGCCCTTGCACCCGCACCCACACCACGGATGCCGGCCGAGGCGGAGCGCAGACAGCAGCCAGGACTCAGGGCGGTCCCACCCTTTACTTTGCCCCAACCCGGGCGGGCCGCCCTCCTCGGCTCAGCCGCCCGGAAAGTGAGTGTTACAGCAAATGACCCTATTTGTACTTTCTAACCCTCCCGCTGCCTCCCCCCCAAAAAAACTGTACATGAGTTTACAAACATATTAACATATAAATAATGAGAAGCGTCCCGGGGGGCCTCCCAGCTGTCTCTGCTCCGCGGGGTGCGGGGTGCGGGGGCCTCCGGTGGTGGAGCCAGTGCAGGAACAGCCCCTCTGGTGGCCCCGGTCCAGCTGCCCGCAGAGCCCGCAGCCTGGGGAGATCAGAAGCCACTTGACTGCCCGGTCATCGCTCCGGCTCAAGCTCGTGCTGGAAGGGGCGCCTCTTCTCCCGACAGTGCTTCTTGTGGGCCGGCCAGTCCTTCTGCTGGCACTGGGAGCCGCAGTAGCGCGCCACCTGGCAGCGCCCGCAGATGTTGAACTCCCGGAGCTGAAAGGACACAGAAGAGCAGCGCTCCGGTCACACGGCAGACCTGCGAGGACCTGGCCGTCCGTGCGCCGAGGCCGGAGGGTCTGGGCCCCGGTCAGGCAGTGACAAAGGAACGGCCACCGCAGGGGAGAAGCCGCGAGAGGGCAGTCCTAGGGGAGGCCCGGCTCCCCACCGCGCACCTGCTTCTCCATCATGGTGCAGGGCGGGTAATGGCACTCGTAGTAGGTGCAGGACGTCTCCTCCTCCTCCACCACGTCCCCATTGGCGTTGTAGTACCGGGTCACGTTCAGGACAGGGAACTGCTCCTCTATGGGGTCCGTGGGCAGCTGCTGAATCGCCAGCCAGTATAAGCTTTGCTCCCTTAAAGAGAGAAGCAGGCGCTTCAGGATGCCTTGGCCAGGAAGGGTCAAGGTATGGAGGTGACAATGAGTGACCCCAGGGTGGACCAGCTGCTTCCTCTTCTCAGGCTGCCCCGCCCCCAGCTTTGCAGCTTGACTCTCCTTTGGCCCACCCCACTGCCTGGGCTCACCTCTCTGGAACATCCAGTAGGTAGCCTGTTTCATCTTCCCACTAAAAGGCACAGGGCAGGGCTTTGTCTGCCTTGCTCGTCAATCTCCCCAACGCCTGGGACGGCTGCACACAAGACAGGCACGGAGAGCACGTGCTCGCGGCCCCGGGGGCGCCCACATCTGCCCCTGGCTGGCCTGCCTGCCCGACTGCTGTGAGCTGCTCTACACCGCCCGAACACTTCTCTGGCTGGACAGGGCCAGAAGCTTGTGAGTGCCCGCAACTGCCCCACAAGAGGCACGGGCGGTGGGGTGAGCACAAGGCAGTGAGCGGCCCGCCCTGGGGCTGGCCTCCGAAGGAGGCACCTCCCGCACTTCGAGAGCAAACGGATGGGTGGACCATCCCCTTCAACCCACCCGCCCTCTCTGGAGACCGGGCCGGGAGGGACTTGGATAAAAAAGGGAAGGGTCTGGCACAGCACTGTAAATCAACTATACTTCCAAAAAAAAAAGAAAAAAGGAAGGGTCACCCTCTTCTAATGTGACAGACAAAAATTAATTCAAAATGGATCAAGGACCTAAATGTAAGACCCCAAACAATAAAACTCTCAGAGAAAACAGGACAAAAGCTTCACAACATCGGAGTTGACAATAATCCTGGATATGTCACCAAAGGCACAGTAACAAGAGAAAAAATAGGCAAATTGGACTCCATGAAAAGTCAATTATTTTGTGCATCAAAAGAGACAATCAGGGACTTTCCTGATGGTGCAGTGGTTAAGAATCCGCCTGCCAGTGCAGGGGACACAGGTTCGAGCCCTGGTCCGGGAAGATCCCACGTGCCACGGAGCAACTAACCCTGTGCACCACAACTACTGAGCCTGCGCTCTAGAGCCCGAGAGCCACAACTACGGAGCCCACATGCTGCAACTACTGAAGCTCACACACCTAGAGCCCATGCTCTGCAACAAGAGAAGCCATCCCAGTGAGAAGCCCGCACACAGCAATAAACAGTAGCCCCTGCTCACCGCAACTAGAGAAAGCCTGCGCACAGCAATGAAGACCCAATGCAGCCTAAATAAATAAATAAAAACTTAAAAAAAGAGAGACAATCAATAGACAATCAATAGAATGAAAAGGCAACCTATAGAATGGGAGAAAATATTTGCAAACCATATATCTGATAAGGGATTTGTACCCAGAATATATAAAGAACTCTACAAGTCAACCAAAAAAACAAACGACCCAATTTAAAAAAGGGTAAAGCATCTGAATAGATATTCCTCCAAAGAAGACATACAAATGGCCAAAAAGCACATGAAAAGATGCTTAATTTAACATCACTGATCATCAGGAAAATGCAACTCAAAACCGCAATGAGACCACCTCACACTCCTGGGATGGCTACTATCAAACAAACAGAAAACAAGTGTTGGTGAAGGTACGGAGACACTGGGGCCTCGGTGCGCTGCTGGGGGGAAGGTAAAATGGCGCAGATGCTGTGGACAACAGCGTGGGGCTTCCTCAAGAAGTAGATGGAATTATCCTATGATCCTGCAATTCCACTTCTGGGTGCACACTCTGAAGAATCAAAAGCAGGGACTCGAAGAGCTCTTTGTACAACTGTGTTCACAGCAGCATCGTTCACGACAGACAAGGGGTGGAGGCAACCCAAGTGCCCACTGATGGATGATGGATAAACCAAATGTGCCCCCCCACACACACACACTCTCAATGGAGTATTACTGAACCTTAAAAATGAAGGAAATTCTGACACATGCTATGACATGGATGAGCCTCAAAGACATAACTGAGGCGAAGTGAAATAAGGCAGACACAGAAAGACAAATGCCTTATCAATCCACTCAGATAAGGTCCAAGGACTTGGCAATTCACAGAACAGTAGGTACCAGGGGCTGGCAGAGGAGATGGGTGGGGAATTAGTGTTTAATGGGGACACAGCTTCGGTTTGGGAAGATGAGACAGTTCTAGAGACAATGGTAGTGATGACACACGACAATTTGAATTTGCTTAATGCTATGGAACCATGCACTTAAAAGTGGTTAAGACAGTAAATGTTATCTGTATTTTGCCACAATAAAAAGATTTTTTTTTAAAGAAGAAAAGGGTGAAAGTCAGGATGTGGGAGAAAACTGGCTACTTTCTGAGCCCTTCAATGAAGTCCTGGAAGACAGAGGTGAGTTTCAGTCCCAGCCGGCTTTCGAGGGCAGAAAGGGAGGGAAATGCACCTTTGCAAAGAGCACCTTCCACCCGGCTGGGCCGCCCTCGTGGCCCCACTGAAGTGACGCCAGGAAAGCAGAGCAGAAGGTAGGTGCCTGGCAGGAGCTGTGCTGCCAAACCGCCCGCCTCACATGTGGGGTGATTCCTACAAAGAGCCGCCATGCGGAGGCCACTGAGTGAGATGGAAGGATACGTGACGCCGGGCCAGCGGGGAGTTCAGGCCACCCTTGGGCTGGCTCTGCCCCGACAGGTGGAGGACTGCTGACGGGCCGACCCCAGGCCGGCAAACTAAGGCCAACCCCAACCCCTCTGCCCCTGGGCCGACCAGCAGGGAGAGGCCCCTGGGGTGGTCCTGGGCCTCCTGGGAGTGGTCTGAAGGAGAATGGGGCAGCTGGGCCATGGCCTGGGGGAGACCACCGGTGGGGCAGCCCTGGGTGTCACAGACCCTTTTCCAAACAGGTCTTCTTAACCGTGGCCACCTCATCTCACAACAATACGTGGTGCTCAGATGGACAAATGCTGAGATCCCAGAAAGACAGACCCATCGCTGGGTGACACGGTGGGCAGTGTCCCTCCAGTGTCTGCAATGGGCAGCAGCAGACCTGCATGGAGCCAGGGAGGGTGAGCCCCAGGCCTACCCTGAACCCATGTGAGTGCTGGACAACTTGGGGGAAATCCACAGAGGCTGGTGTTCCGCTCAGCCGCCCTTACACTTGTCCTGATGACACAAGCTTCCTTCTGTTGATGAAAGAACCCTCCTGCCCCCAGCACGGAGACAGAAGTGACTCAAAACAAGCTGACTTCCCCACGCCACCAGACACTGCTGAGGAAAGCGGGTGTGCAGCCCTGGCAGCCGCTCCTGAGACCTGGAGGTGGCTCTGTGGCTTTCCACATCTCAGCAGGGGAGCCATTAAGGGTCCTATCTTTGCTTCAGCGAAATTGGGCTTAGTTTCTGTCACTTGCAACCAGAAGTCTAGACTCACGTAACCTCCAGGAAGATGAAAATCCTGACCCAGCTACCACAAGAGGATCAGCCTCCCTCAGGAGGGGTCTTAGGATCAGTCTCTAACAACAGAGCAGAGACCCCCAACGCCTGGAGACTCCCCCACCCCGTACAGAGTTATGGATACCCCTCCAGAGCTATAGCAGCATCAGATTGGATGCGGCCTTCTTACATCTGGGGACCATCCCCCACCAGCAAGCCCAGCTGGCCGGGCAATCCTGCCATTTCCTACCTCCAGTGCATGGGGCTCTACCAAGACCCCAGTGGTGACCACTGCAAAGATGCCACCCAGTCTCCATCCTAAGAAACACTGACACCCCCGCACCAACCTCACCGACTTCTGCCTGTAGGGGAAGTCAGTACCAGCACCGCCAAAGTCAGGAGAAGCTGCCCAGGGGCCCGAGGAGATGCACAGAAGCCCTAGGGAGCCCCTAAATGATGCACAGGTGGCCAGGGACACCCTGGCTCATTTTGGCTCCCATCCTGCTGGTCCCCCAGCTCTTCCTAAGGGCTCCATGAAGTCACAGAGCGGCTTGTTCTGGGGCCACGGGAACTGCCCTCGGAGCATCCCCTCCGCCCAAGTCCTCAGGACCAAGGAAAGGTGGAGGCCGAGTTGCCAACCCCCGAGCCACACTGTCCTGCTTCCTTTAAACCACTGACCAGACAAACTGCTTACAAAAGAGCATGACTGCAAGACCCATCTGTGTGCACAGAGGCATCCCTGAGATGGAGATGGCTCCTACATCTCAAGGGCGTCCTGCCCACCCACAGGGGACCGGCCCATACAACCCCTCTCCCCGCAAGAGCCAATTCAGAAGACCAGCCCAGAAAGATAAGCATCCAAACGGTCTCCTCCCCCTGTGAAGAAAAAGGGGACCCCCGCACACTGAGAGAAAACGGCCAAGGTCACCAAACCCACAGAAGCCTCAGAGCACAGAGTAGTCGCGGGCCCCTCTTAGCAGTGAGCTTGCAGGGGCCGCCCTCAGCGGCATCTCGGCCACATCACCAGGCCCCAAGAAGACCCACCTCTGCTTGCTGGAGGTCTCCTCGGCTCCGGGCCGCCAGCCCCATGGCACCAGCTGCAGGTTGTCCAGGCGATTGTCCACAGTGACAGCGTTGAGATGCACCACCTGAAACCCAGGGGCGATGCCCCCCCTGTGCCGCTCCCTAGGAAACAGACAATGCTCCAGATGGGCTCCCAACCCTCCTGAACGCCTCAGCCGTGTGCCCTGAACTGGTCCCTGGTCACACCGACGGGACCTATCAGGAGCAAGGCTACAGAGAGGAACCCAAGTATGTCAGTCTGTGGCCCAAACAGGACAGGCCACGTGGACAGCCCAGCCCCCGGATTTAAGAGCTAGGCTGCAGGGAGCCAAGGAGGGAACCCGAAACCATCTCACACACAGCCTGGAGGACACCCCACTTGCGTGGTCCCAAGCACTTCGGAACCTCGCTGTTCACACAGAAGAGAGGAAGGCCCTTCCCCAACCCGGAGGAGGGGCCAGACCCCACCAACCCCCAGAGGAGGCTGTGTCCCAAACACACCGAGCAGAAAGGGCGCTCAGCCTGCAGACTCTCTGGCTGCCCTGCCAGTGCCACAGGTCGCAAAGCAGCCACCCCTCCGGGATAGTGACAATGACACAGAATTAACTGGGAGACCTGGGGAAGGCACCATGTGTCAACAAGGGGTCTGCTGGCTCCACGGGCCCCGTGCACCTCAGGGCTTGCGCAAACCCGACAGGGCAAACAAGCAGCTTGGAACACCCACCACAGCAGCTCATGAAGGAGCCTTCCCGACCCCCTTCCTCGGTTCTTGTCAAAGGCGTATGCAAATATCTTAGCACCATTTCCATCTGCGTCTACTTCCATCCGGGCCTGAGAGAAAACAAGAAAAAGCTCTGTTAGAAAGCCTCTGAATATCAACAACATTCCAAATTAAAAAACAAGCCAGAGGGACAATCCCAGGCCTATTCCTGGGACCCTGGGGGTCTCCGGAGTCTCCCAGACACGTGGCACCAAGAAGCACTCTCCTCTTGTGGAGGCAAGACGCAGTCACGAACCACTCTTTGCAAAACATTGTGGACACAGAAAAATAAATCTTCCTATCCTTAAAAAAAAAAAAAAAAGCCCCCACCCAGTAAAAAAAAAAGATAAGCCCTAGACCAAGTAAGTGTAAAAGGGTGACATCTGAGGTAAGAGTGGGTCCACAGACTCGTGGAAGGAGGAGTGCGCGGGTGAGGACTAGAGGCCGAACAGCTTCATCAGGTAGGAACAGCAGAGGGCGAGAGAAGGGGGGGGCAGCCCTGGAGAGTCTCCCAGGGCACAGAAGCTTGTCCAACTGAACTCAATCACAAACATGACACAATTTGTCTCCTTTTCAGGAAGAGCCTGCAACCAGGCGGAAGTGGGGGAAGACCAGCATCGCAGAGGCGGTAGGGGGCTCCACGGGGCAGTGACAGACAGCTTGAGATGCTCGCGTACCAGGTCTTGCCCTCACATCACAGGGAAGAAAACCCACCCCTTGTGACCCTCCTGGGCATGACTAAGGGCATGCTGGCAAAGGAACGGCGTCCTTACCTCAAAGGAGTAGCCCTCCACCAGCGGGATGTCCTGCTCATCTATCAATGTGTACTTGGTCTGGAAATTAACGTTTCAAGACATTACATTTGGAATCAGTACGAGGTACCGACAATGAGCAGGAGCCGCCCCTTGAGACTAAGCGAGCTCAGCAGGCAAGCGGCCGTCTACTCTGAAAGCAGGTAGAGGTGCCAAAGCCTGGTCCTTCCCCACTCCTGACTGCGCAGAGTCGCGGCATCAGGCTTCACTTCCCATCTGCTCGCGAAGAACCAAAAGAAGTGCCACAGGACTGGACAGGTACTAAGCTGTGCATTTTAATGTGCTGATAAACCTAGTCCAAGAGTATGACGTCACTGGAGTAGAGGGAGGGGGCCGGGATTGAGGCAGAATATGCAGAAGGTTTCAGTTAACATTTATTTATTAAGCCAGGTGGTCCTCACACAGGTGCTCACTGAATCGTCCTTCCTACCTCTTTGTCTGTCTAAAATGTTCCAAATAAAAGTTTTAAGGGATGACATTAGTGCAATCAGTCACTGAGTTAGAAGGGACCTCAGAGCTGATGGGGAGCCCACCCTTCCCTAGTTAGAAAGTCACATCCCCTTGCAGGAAGGGCAGGAAACGGTCCCCAAAACGGACCAGTGTCATTCTCGCTTGGAAAGCTTTTTTCTAGCATCTGAATCGGTTTTACCTTCATCTGACTGCCTCTGCTCCTCTCTCCCACCAGAAGCTTCCGCCGCTGGTGATGGGAACAGGGTTCCCATCCAGGGTAAGGTCCGTGGCTGGTGCAGCTGCACGGCCGGCCGGCTCCTGGAAACAGCCAAGCCTCAATGCCCACAGGTGCCAGGAAGCCCCAGCCTCGAACACGCGGAGGGCGGGGCCAGGTAAGGGAGAGAAGCAGAGGGAGGCCCTGCTCTGGCGAGGCCCACTGAGGCTCAGCCAGACGGGGCCGCCGCTGGCAGCACGAACCCTGCCCGAAGCTCACTACAGACCGGCAGGCACAGGCGGCGCGCACACACAGGTCTCGGCGAGGAGCGAGCGCGCCGCCTCGGAAGGGCCTGCGCTCCCCGCGGCCGCAGGCGCAGCCACAGCCCCCTGCTCCCCCGGCCACGGCGCACGGCCGGAGCCCCGGGCCGCAACCGGAGGAGGGCTGCCCCGGGAACCACGCCGTCGGCCCGCCGCCCGCAAACCGCCCGGCCTTTACCCGTGCCCCGGCCCGGGTCGGGCCCCCGATCCAGCCCCCGTCCCCCAGCCTCGCACCCCCGACTCCGACTCCCAGACCCCGCCCGCCACCCCCAGCTCCGGTCCGGCCCCCTGCCTCGCACCCCGGCCCCCTACTCCCAGAGCCGGCCCGGCCCCCGGCCCAGCGCCCCAGTCCCCCGGCACGACCTTTGCCCCAGCCCCGCGCCGCTCACCTTCCCGGCCACCCGGCCGAGCCGCACGATGCCCAATTTGAAGTCGGTCATGGCCGGGCCTGCGCTCGGCCGGCGGCGCCTCTCCCTCAGGAGGTGCCGGGGCCGGGGCGGGGCCACGGCGAGCCGGGCGGGCCAGTCGGATGAGTCGGGGTCAGGATCGGGGCCGGGCGGGCGGGCGGGACGAGGCTGGGCCGGGGTCGGGCCGCCGCCTCCTGGCGCCCGCCGGACCTGCCACGCGCCGCCGCCGCCGCCGCCGCCGCCGCGCGCTCCTCAGCGAGCGGGGCCAGGGGCGGAGTTCGACGCGGACACACCCCCGCGCGCCGCCGCCCGGCCAATGGTGGGGCGCGCAGTGCGCCGGCCGGCGCGCGCCGCCACGACGCAGCCAATGGCAGGAGGGCGAGTGCGCCGGCGCGCTGAGGAGCTGGGCCAGCGCGGGGGAGGGGCGCGGTCGGGGGCGGTGCCTGCGCGGCCGCCGGGCGCGACGTCAGTTTCGCGGGAAGCTTTGTGCGGGAGGCCAACCTACAGGCTCGCGGCCCCGACCCTCTACCCCGACACCGACCCGGCCTCCGCCCTCGCCCCCGCGACCCCGACCCGGCCCCCGCCCCTCGAGGAGGGCGGCCTGGCTCCGCGCCCCGGGCCTTCCGGGCTCTGCAGGTCGGGGTCCCTGCGGGACTGGCTGCGGCTGCCGGTAAACCGTCCCCCGTCCTCGGACAGCGGGCAGGAGGCCGGAGTGGGGACAGGGACCCGGAGCCCAGGGGCCACCGTGGCGTAGGGGCTGGGTCCAGTGCCGACAGGCCCGCCCTCCTCCTCCCTGGCCGCCTCCACACAGGGGCCCGGATCAGGACCCTGTAGCCCAGGGGTCCCCAAACCCCAGTCTGTGGACCGGTACCAGTCCGCGGCCTGGGTGCACAGCAGGAGGTGAGCAGTGGGCGAGAGAGCGAAGCTTCATCTGCCGCTCCCTATCGCTCGCATTACCGCCTAAACACGCCCCCCCCATCCGCCCCGGCCCCCGCCCTCGGTCTGTGGAAAAACTGTCTTCCACGAAACTGGTCCCTGGTGCCAAAACGGTTGGAGACCGCCGCTATAGCCCATCCTCGGGCTACACCAGCCTTCCCTGGGCTTCGAGCCGGGGCGCTGAACAGCCTGGGCCAGGTCCTTCCTGAACAGGAGCTCCAAGGGCTGAGGACTTTGGTGGGGCTTTACCTGTCTCCTGACAACCACTCCAGCGGGCTCTCAGCCCCAGCGCCTGATGAAACCACTCTACACCGGTGCACCCAACAAATTGAAAACCCCTGTTCTAGCGAGGGAGGCAGAAAAGGCCCGTGACGTGTGAGTTATATGCCATGTTAAAAAGTGATCAGTGCTATGGGGAAACAAGTAGATCAGCATTAGGGAGTTGGGGATCCAGGAAAGGTGGTGGGCGGGGTAGGCCTCATTGCCAAGTAATTTGAACAAACTGGGAGGAGGAGGAGGAGTGAGCCATGTGGGCTCTAGGGGAAGAGCATCTCCAGCAGAGAGAAGAGCCAGTGCCAAGGCCATAACTTGGGAACACATTCGGTGTGTCTGAAAAGTGGAGGTGGCCACCGTGAGCAAAGGAGTGCATGAGAGCAACAGGGGACAAGGCCAGAGAGGTGGAGGATGGGAAGGGGGTCATGTAGGCTCTCGTGAGGACTTTGACTTTCACACTCAGAAAAGTGAGCCACTGGAGGATTGGAGCAGAGGAATAGCTATTCAGTGCATTACACTGTCTGATGGAGACAGTGCCAGAAAGAGTGGAAGCAGGCAGGCTGTTTAGGAAGCTAATGCAAGCACCCACCCAAGAAACGATGATGTTGGGACACCTGTGGTGGCAGTGTTCTGTAGCAGTCAGGATAGCCCTGGTTATGCTGCAGTAACAAACATCCCTCAATTCTCAGCAGCTTAGCAAAATAAAAATGTATTTCTCCCTCAGGCTGCACGTTAAGGTTATAAGGCAGTTGAATATGTGAATATGGCGTTCAGGGAGGTGTCCAGCCTGGGGTACAGATTTGGCATTCATTAGCATACTTGTCGTATTTAAAGCCATACAGCTGATGAGCTCACCATGGGAGGAAATGCAAATAGAGAAAAAGAGAGGGAGAAGATTGAGCCCTGGGTACTCTCATACTAAGAGAGTATTTGAGAAGAGAAGGAGCTGGTAAAGAGCATGAGGATGTCAGGTATGAGGGAAACCAGGAGAGGGCAGTAGGCCAGGAGCCAAGTGAAGACAGTGCTAGGGTGAGCGGGAGGGATCAGCCTTCTCTGATGCTGCTGAGAGGTCCTGGTCAGTGGGCACTGGGAATTAGTCAATAGAGCACGCAGCACGAGGGCACTGGTCACCTTGACAAGTAAGTGATGGAGGAATAAGCCCAACTGAACGGGCTAAGGGGGAGTGGAAGGAGAGGCTTGGAAACCTTGAGACTGACAACTCTTCTGGGGTGTTCTGGCTGAAAAGGAGCAGAGAAACGGCCAAAGCGAGAAAGAAAAGGCAAGTCCAGAGAGAGTGTTGGTTTTATAGTGGGAAAGGAAGCAGCATGTTGTCCACCAGCAGGAATGAGCCCGTGGAGGAGAAAGAGGTGAGGCAATCGCCTGAGAGGGGAGGGCGGGGGCTGGCATCTGACAGGAGCCTGGGTGGTTCAGCTCAGCCACAGCTTGAAGAGGAGTCTGAGAGGTGAGTGGATGTGGGTGTAGGAATCTGGGGGGTTCTCTTCTAATGAGAACGAGGCCATCAGTTGAAGGTGAGAGGGGAGTGTGGTCCAAGGAGAGAGGACCAGGAGGGAACCAGGAAAAGACAGTAGGGTGGCCCGGCAGTGTCAAGGGGACCCGTCCGTGTGACTGTGTGTTTTCCTCCAGCCTATTGAGGCTGCCCCCGAGAAGGCGAGGAGAAAGGAGAGCTGGATTCAGCCAGGACTGCGGTTATGCTGGGTGAGTGCAGTGAGGTGAGGGGGAGACAGCGAGCTGTCTAAGAGGGATGCTTGCCCGGGGCATCTGAGCTCGGCAAGTAAAGAAGAGAGGACACCAGAGGGGTCGGAGGTCCCAGTGGGTTCAAAGGATCGCTGATAGAGGAAGTGAGCGAGGACGGGAAGTGCTTCAGAGACTTTTGCAAGGGGCTGCAGGTGCTAGGGGTGATGGTGTCTCTGTTACCTGCTGATCTGTGACAACCCCCCCCCCAAACTTCATGGCTTAAAACCACATCAACTTATTATTTTGCACAATTCTGTGACTGACTGGGCATCTTCTGTTCCACACTGTGTCAGCCGGATACCTCCTTCGGTTGGACTCAGCTGGGAATTTGCCCGGAGCACCTCATTTTCTTCCATGTGACCCTATCCATGCAGGAGAGCTGGACTGCTTACCGTGTGGAGGCTCTGCTCTAAGTGATAGGTCCCAGTGGGCCTCTGCTTGAATCACACCTGCTAGTATCCCGCTGGCCAAAGCAAGTCACGCAGGCGAGCTTGGAGGCCGTGTGGGAGGGGTGTGCACAAGAGCATGAGTCCTGAAAGTGTGGCACGTTGTGCGGGCTACCAGTGGAACAGGCTGCCCCCCACCCGTCCACCCTCTGACCCCTAATGATTCCTGCTCCTCCCACGTGAAGACCCTAGAACCCCACCTCACCGTGGCTCTTGGCTTATGACGTGCAACAAGGCCAGAGGCAAGCTGTCTGCCCCCCAAGACCCAACGTTCCAAGGGGAAGCACAGGATAAGTGAATAGACACCCGGTTCAAAAAGGAGAAGGGGGTGTGCCCCTGCAGCCACGGATGCACAGCAATGTTGAAATCCAGCAGACAGCTGTCACAGTGCTCCTTTAAGGGCTTGTCTGCTCCCGGCAAGTGCTTCCCTAACGCACCCACCCTTTTTTATGGCTCCCAGTGGCTTCTCCCTCTGCCTCTTGGCCCTGCATGCTCGGTCATCCTCCCTTTTCCATGGGAAATGGGCCCTGTTTGCTGCTGAGTAGCTTCCTCAGCCTGCTTCTTGCCTGGAGACACTTGAGAGCCCAGAGGCCTCTTTTATTTTGAACTTTGTCCATCGTAGTTCAAGCAAATACAACCCCTAAAAAAAACTTTGTGGATTTTCTAGGTATCAAATTATAACACATTTTATTAGACAGAAGCTACACTGCAAATATCTTTGAGCGGCTCCTTTCTGCTGTGGACATCGAGCCCTGTGCTGTGGCACAAAGACCTCAAGACGCCTGGAGGCGCTTCTGTATGGCTGACAGCACCTATGAGGGTCCCGTCCCCTGGGAATCTTCAGAGGTCTTAACAAGGGGTCATATGCCATGCCCTTGGATTTCTCTTAACCCTGAGGTCGTGTTTTGCTGCAGTGTCCTGGATTTGATCTTCCCCACGATGCCATTTCTTACCTTGAGAACCTTTGCTGCCTGGAAAGGCTGAGGCTGAGAAATAGTTTTTCTTTTCCAGCTGCAGGACCTGGCTTGAAATACTTCCTCCAACTTCTGCTGGAACATGGAACATTACTTCTTTAGTTCATTTCTCTTTTCTTTATTTCACTTTGGCATAAATGACTGAAAGAAGCCAGTTGGCCCTTTAAGCTTTCTGCCAGGAAAATCAGATCCTTAGATATATTTTCTGCCTTCCCCGTTACCACAGGCAATGGTGTCCCACTTTTCCGCCAATACCTGACTGGGCTCCGCCCTTCTCGGGCCTCCACCAGCAATGTCCTTACTGCCTGCCAGGTCCTCCTGCTGCCTGGTTCCAAAGTCAGGGCCACATTTCAGAATTCTGTGATGGCAACGTCTCACTTTCTTTTTGTTTTTGAATTTTATTTTTTATACAGCAAGTTCTTATTAGTTATCTATTTTATACATATTAGCGTATATATGTCAATTCCAATCTCCCAATTCATCCCATCACCACCACCACCCCCCGCCACTTTGCCCCCTTGGTGTCCATACGTTTGTTCTCTACATCTGTGTCTCTATTTCTGCCCTGCAAACCAGTTCATCTGTACCATTTTTCTAGGTTCCGCATCTATGCGTTAATATACGATATTTGTTTTTCTAACTTACTTCACTCTGTATGACAGTCTCTAGATCCATCCACGCCTCTACAAATGACCCAATTTCGTTCCTTTTTATGGCTGAAGTAATATTCCATCATATATATGTACCACATCTTCTTTATCCATTCGTCTGTCGTCGGACATTTAGGTTGCTTCCATGACCTGGCTATTGTAAATAGTGCTGCAATGAACACTGGGGTGCATGTGTCTTTTTGAATTATGGTTTTCGCTGGGTATATGCCCAGTAGTGGGATTGCTGGGTCATATGGTAATTCTATTTTTAGTTTTTAAAGGAACTTCCATACTGTTCTCCATAGTGGCTGTATCAATTTACATTCCCACCAACAGTGCAAGAGGGTTCCCTTTTCTCCACACCCTCTCCAGCATTTGTTGTTTGTAAATTTTCTGAGGCAGCATCTCACTTTTAAGTGTCAGTGTCTGTTCCAGGTATGTGCGGCTGCATAATAATTGCTTAAAACAACTGTTGATTTTCTAATTATTCCGTGATGAGATTGGGCTCAGCTGGTTGACTTTTCTGCTATTGGCTGGTGGGTAATTTGTCTCAAATTCTCACCATCAATTCCTTCCCTCCCTGTTAGGTGTGATGCTCCGTCCTCACTGGTCCTGTGACTGTTCTGGGGGTGTGTTTTGGCCACACTTTGCAGCTTGTGGGATCTTATTCCCTGACCAGTGGTTGAACCTGGCCCACAGCAGTGAAAGCACTGAGTCCTAACCACTGGACTGCCAGGAATCTCCCTCCTGTGACTGTTTTTTTTTTTAAATTTTATTTATTTAATTTATTTTTGGCTGCGTTGGGTCTTCGTTGCTGTGCACAGGCTTTCTCTACTTGCGGCGAGTGGGGGCTACTCTTCATTGCAGTGCGCGGGCTTCTCATTGCAGTGGCTTCTTGTTGTGGAGCACGGGCTCTAGACGTGCGGGCTTCAGTAGTTGTGGCACGCAGTCTCGACAGTTGTAGCTCACAGGCTCTAGAGTGCAGGCTCAGTAGTTGTGGCGCACGGGCTTAGTTGCTCCGCAGCATGTGGGATCTTCCCGGACCAGGGCTCGAGCCCGTGTCCCCTACATTGGCGGGCGAATTCTTAACCACTGCGCCACCAGAAAAGCCCCCTGTGACTGTTTTGATGCACTTAATCTGGTAGAAAGTTCTGGGACTTCCAAGCCCAGGCTAGAGGACTGGCAGCTTTACCTTCCTCCCTCTTGGGGGCCTGCTCACAGGTAATCAGTCTTACTACCTGGAGACCCTCATGCTGTGCAGAACCCCAGGCAAACCATGTGCAGAGGCCTCAGGGAAGGGACACTTGAGCAGCCCCCAGCTGTCCCAGCCACCCGAGTCAAGGTGCCAGACATCTTGGCCATTCTAACCCAGGCAGATACCACACAGAGTAGAAGAGCCTCCCAGCTGAATGCAACCTAGTTTTCAGAGTAAGTAATAAATTTGGGTGGTTTTTCATGCAACAATAGACAGCCGAAACAGCCAGCGTCCCTCACGGAGCCACAGTCAGGATGTGTGAGTGAGGCGAGAAGTCTGAGACTCTTACGTCCAGGCTTTCCCTCTCTCTCTAGGTGATCTCTCCAGAGGATTAGCCAGGTATTGTCACATGGCAGCTCAGGACTGTCAGGGAATGAGAACAAAAGCTGCCAGCCCTTCATAGAGCCTGAAACTGGCATGGCATCTCTCTTTCGGGCAGTTCAAGCAAGTCAAGGGGCCAGCCCCATTCAGTGGGAGGGGTGGAACCCACCTGCTGATGGGAGTAACGGCGTGAGTGGAAAGGGGTGAGAGAAGTTGTTGGGTGACGTTCAGACAAACGTAAAGCCACAAGAGGGGCTGCTGAAGCCAGCTGGGGAAGGTTCTCAGAGGACAGGAGTCAAGGGAATGAGCACTGCCTTGATCATGTTTTTTATTTTCTAGATTTTTGATGCTTTGACATCTTGAGGGCCTTGCTGGCTGGGGAGAGACTGCCCTTCCCAGGCTGGCTAATTCCTAGAGACAGCAAACAACTCACCCACCAACACACCTTTCACTTGCAAACCAACCGATCCAGAGCCCACACCCCAACCACCTCCTGTCACCAGTACACCAGCCAGTATTTCCCTGCCTAAATCACCCAGGGCCAGGTACTGGACCACTAGAGACCGCTGAAATTATTCAAACTATCCAATCCTAAACTTGCTCAAACTTGCGTACCCTGCCTCCTTCCCACTGAAAACACGGTAAAGGCTCTGGCCGAGCTCTCCTCTCCCTGCTGTTCCTGATGGCACTGGCGCTTCCCCATGTGGCCCTGCATAGTGTGGCGTGCCCCACTTGGGAGCTGTAAGTTCTAAACTCTTCTTTCAAGGCAGTTGGCTTTGTGTCTGTCACCTTACCATAGCTGATTAAAACAAATCCTGGGTTCATGTTAAGACAGAGGCCAGGAGGTTGAGGTTGGAAGGAAACCTATGTGGATTCGGAAGTCAGAATTCCTGCACAAGTGGTGCTGGAGAGAATGACAGTGAGTGAGTCAGGAGCTGAAATCCCCAAAGAATAAAGGGGGCAGGCCTTGGCTTTGGAGGTAACAGCAAGAGTGGAGGGGGGAATGAATTATTCTTCTGAGAAAATGAGAGTTAAGCCTGGCAGCTATTAGGGCAAAGGGGAAAATGGTCTGGAAGTGGTCATAAGGAGTCAGGAGAGCATCCACCCTACCTGCAGGCCCAGAGGTACAGGGGTTGTACGAAAATAAACATTTACACTTTAGAGCCTCCAGGGGAAGCCCGGGCTCCATGAGAGCATGAGGAAAGGAATGTTTAGAGAAAAGCAAAAGTTAGGGTGGTGATGATGGTGGACATGAGGGCACACCAGCAGAGCTTCTAGAGGGGAGAGGGGGTCAGAGGAAAGGACGTGCAGAGCCCTATAGGGTGCGATTGTAGGAAACAGGTGTGACCTGGGGTAAGGTCACCCATTTTCTGCCCCCATCTCCTCCATCTCAGCAGCAGCCAACACAGCGTCTCTCTCTGCCGCCTCAAACACTTCCTTTTCGATTTCTGCCATGGACACTTGTTTTTTGGGGCTGCCCGCCATCCTCCCTATCCCATGGGCACCCCAAACTCCTTGTTCAGGGAGTTTGCACAGTCCTGACAGGGGAGTGTCAAGCTGGCCAGTCAGACCCTCCCCCCTGAAGCATCAGAATCCCGGGTAAACCAGGTGGACCTGGCGCCTGCTGCAGACCCCTGGCCCTCAGGGCCTCAGCCTGGCCCGGTGGACCCTTCAGCCTGTGAGGCCCCTCTCCTTTTGCTGGAGGGCTAGGTTAGCTTTCTCTGGCTTCACCCCCACTTCTGATGTCATCAGTGTCCTGAATAGAGTTACCATCTACAAGCAAGGGTCTAACAAATCGTTCGTCCTCTGTCTCCCGCAGACTCACGCCTAGGAGTGCCAGTTCACTTGGGTGCCTAACAGGCACCTCTGACTCTGCCGGTCACGATTTCTCCCCTTCCCCACCCCCCAAACAACTTGTATCTAGGCCGGTTGTCTCCATCAAAAAAATGCCACCCCATTCGCCCAGCTGTTCTGGACAAAAACTTGGCCTCACCTTGACGCCCTCCTTCAAGCAACCCCATATTTAACCTGCCAGTAGGCGCCCAGCACCTTCTCTAAGCCAAGCACGGCCTTCTCTCGCCTAGACTCCCGGATTTGCCCTCGAATCCGCCCCTGGGTATCGAGCCCCACCCCTCACCTCTCCCTGCCGCTGCTGCAGGCCAAGCGCTCCCCGCCCCGACACAAGCCCAGCCTGGAGACTTCCCTCAGTGTAGAGACGCTGCACGGTGGAGACCCCGGGGCGGAGCCTGAGAGGGGGCGTCGGCCCGGCCCGCCCCCTCCACAGGTGAGGCAGCAGGGGGCGCAGGTGCGCCGGGTTCCCGCGGGCTGCGCCCGAGCTCCACCCTGCTGGCCGGGGCGGGGCGGGGAAGGGCGGGTTGGGGGGACGGACCGAGGCGGGGCTGGGGGGCGGGCAGGAGCCAGCGTGGGGAGCTGGGGGGCCGAGGGGGACGGGGAAGGGTGGGGACAAGAGGGGAGAGGGATGGGGGCGGGGGGAGCAGGGGGCCGGGCGAGGCGGGAGCGGGGGCGGGGCGGGGGCGGGCGGGAGGCCGGGGCGGGGCAGCGGGGGCGGGGCTGGGCGCGCGGCGACAGCGGCAGCGGCAGCGGCGGGGGCGGCAGCGCGCGGCCGCCCCGCAGGGCCGCGGCATGGGACGGGTGCAGCTCTTCGAGGTCCGCCTGAGCCACGGCCGCGTCGTCTACAGCCCGGGGGAGCCGCTGGCGGGGGCCGTGCGCGTGCGTCTGGCGGCGCCGCTGCCCTTCCGAGGTGGGCGCGGGGTCCGGGAAGGGCCGCACCTGCGGCGGGCCGGGCATGGCTCCGAAGCGGCGCGCGGCCGCTGGGCCCGGGACACGCGAGGCCGGGGGCGCGCGTCCGGCTGCGGGGGGCGCCGCGGGGCGGCCGGCCGGGCGGCGGACCGCGGGGGTGGGAGGCCGGCGGCGGTCGGGGCGGAGCAGGGAGGCCCGGGTGGCCCAGTCCTTCCGCATCTGCCTTTCCTGTCCTCTCCGCCAAGGGCCGTCCAGACTCGGGGCGCGGGCTTCGAGCCTGTCTACTTCGCCGAAGGCCACTCTGACCTGGACCCGCGACGCTTCTGACCTTCTCTGTCGGGTCTCCGGTCCGCCGCGCCCTGCAGCTGCTGGGCCCTCACCTGGAGCCCGGCCCGCGCTGGGCTTTCTCTCCCATACACCCAGGCAGCCCCGCCGAGTGTGCGGGTCCCCGGGGGCGGGCTGCAGGGCACTGCTTACACCCAGCCCGAGACTAGTCCCTAAGGGCTGGGAGGATCTTGATAATCCCTGCGTGCCGTAGGCCGCCGTAGCGGGCATCTGGGAGCCGAACCTGAGCCCTCCTGGCCGGTCCCTCTGCTGGCGCAGATATCTGGGACTTTGAGACCGGGGATCCGGTTGCTGCGGCGCCCCTAGCTAGGGCTCCCTGCCGGCGCTGGCCTCGTCTGTCTGCTGCCTGAGGTGTGAACCGGGCCCTGCGGGGGACATCACACCTGGTCCCTCTGGGCCGTGGGCGAACCGCAGCCCGGGCGGGGTCTCTCTCCTGACCCCGGCTCTGAGTGTGAGGTTGCGTGGTGTGTCCGTCCTGGGGCGCTTCTCTACCTTGGGGGTGCTTGGCCAGAACCACAGCTGCCGGGCTTCCCTCTGGGCCTTGACCTTCCAGGCCCCCGTGTGGTTGACCGTTCAGCGCTTGGGGTGCCCGCTGAGGATGCAGAGCCACCGTCCTCTCTGGGCAGCTGCCTCCTCCGTCCCGGACCGGTGACACCGCCCACCTCCGTAACGTGTCGCCTCTTTCCTGTCTCCCCAGTTGGAGTTTGGGGTTGGGTGGGGGTAGGTGTGCTTGTGGCAGGGGCACCGGGGGGACAGTGCAGCTCTGCTCTGGGGCACCAGTGAGAGGTGAGTGCGGCTGGCAGGGCACAGGAAGGAGGGGTGGGCCGTGGCTGGAGGACAGACGGACACCACAGAGACCCCACGCAGAGCTCTCCTCCTGGCCTGCTGCCCTGTCACCCCCTGTAGCTGGGGCCCAGGGCGAACAGGCTGTTGTTGACCACAGTGAAGGGGTGGCCTGAGCTGTGCGTGACTAACCTGGGCTGGTTAGAGCCCCGCAGCCTCCACGTGGTGGGTAGGATGTGGGTAAATGGACAGCTGGGCCCCAGGAGGCTGAGGGAGTCCCTGACTGTAAGAGCCCTGAGGCAGGGAGAAGCAGGTCAGGTCACAGGCTGGAGAGTCCAGCAACGACTGGCCTCGCGCCAGAGAGGGTATTATTTTAAGTTTGCCCCCCAGGGGTAGGGGGGATGCTGGTGCTGGGGCCTCTGTAGGCCTCCGGCCCTGCCGGGGTGTGAGAGAGGAAAGACCATGGTTCTTATTTTTCCTTTCCCTCAAAAGACACTTGTTACCAGGCATTGATGCAATAGGGGGGCCCCCAGGAGGACATGGAGGGTGGGGGGCAGCAGGCCTCTGAACACTTGACTGAGGAGTGTCAGTGATGGTCTGCACTCAGCCTTGGGGACGCCGGCTGCCTTGGGAGCTGATGTGGAAGAAGGCTGGAGATGGAGCTGGAGACTGGGTCCAGCCCATCTGGAGGCTGGGGGTCAGGCGGGGCTGCCCTGTGCTCTGCTCTCGAGGTGGGCGACGAGGGAGGGTGATGCCCGGACAACAGTAGCAGCCAGCTGCCAGCTCTGCCGGCTCCCTGGGCTCTCACCGTGGGCCAGATGCCATTCCCACTTCCCAAGGACCAATCCATCAGTCTTCATAGCAACCCTGGGAGGTGGGTGTTGTCATTCCTCTCGTGTTACAGATTTGGAAACAGGACAGAGGGAAGTGGCTTGCAGGCTAGAGCTGTAGTGAAAGGATGTGGCAGAGGCTGGGCTGCCCCAGGTTTGAGGGAGTTGATGGAGGCTGGGACAGACCTTGGGGACCAGAGGGGGAGAAAGCAGACGGGGAGCAAGCAGAAGTCTTCGTGTTCAGACTGCAGGTGGTACATAGGAGGAGGGCTGCTGGACAGGTGAGAGTGCTGGCTCAAGAGGAAAGTTCCAGAAGCCACTCTGGCACAGGATCCACATGATGATTCTCCTTAGAGAACTGGAGCAGCCCCAAACCTCCAGTTCCCCCTGCGCCTCCATTATTCCCCTGCGGAGGAGAGATTGGACAGGGATGGGAGTTTGTTTCCAGTCGGTGATTGGAGACTGTTCATCCAGGCAGGGTCCCCGAAGGGGCCTCACAGCATATGTGCAGAGGGGGCCCTGGCACAGTCGTTGGGAAGTTCACAGAGTTCGAGGGCCGGTTTGTTTTTCTGGGGCCAGGTGCCACCCTGACTTGTTCACCTTAATTGTGTGGCCGGGTCCTGGCTGAGTGTGTGCCTGTTTCAGCCACCCTGCTTTTGGACGCGTAGGCTATGCCTAGGTTGTTTGCTATTAGGAGCAGTGTTGAACAGGGTGAACAGGGTGAGATTCTAAGGGGATCTGCTGGATCCCTGGAACGCGTGTGTAAAATTACAGCAGATCTGCCTGCTTCTTCTCCAGGACCTCCGTCGTATCAGCCGACAGGTTGATTGCTATAAGCAAGTGTCTGTTTTTCTACCTTCTCTATGACACGTATCAGAATGTTTAATATTTGCCAATCTGGTGTGTTAAATGGTAAGTCACATGAGTTTCCGTGAATTCTAGTGAGGTTAGACAGCTATTCCTTTATCTGCTGCTGTGTGAAAGTCACCTCTAAGCAAACAAATCACGCCTAAACTAAGTTGTTTAAAGCAACCATTTTATTATAACTGGTGCCGTTGTGGGTTAGGATTTTGGGCAGAGCTCGGCAGGGTGATTCTGCAGCTCCGTGTCCCATCCACTGGGGTCACTTCACAGTGCTTCACAGTGCTCAGCTGTCACTGGGCCAGTTTGGGGACCATCGCACCCCTTCCAGCACACTCCATTGTTCCCAGCATTCCCAGGGCAGCCGGATTCAAGGGGGGACGCACCCTCTCCAGGAGGAATGTTTCCAGAAGTGTGACGCCTGCAATCCACCAGGACGTCTTCTAGTTACTTTACAGTCAGGCTGCCCCTTCTCTGCTCGTTCCACGCCGTGCCTCTCTTGGGATGTGTTGGTCTGTAGGAGCACTGCTGATGTCCCAGACCTCCAGGGTGGGAACAGTTCCAGGTCTGGCCCTAGGAGGGGATGACGGGTGGAGCGTGGATTAGAAATTAGGGCCGAGGTCCGGGTGGTGAGCCTGGGCTGGCACGGAGGCTGAGGGCTGGTCACTGGCAGTGCTGATGGGGCGGAGGCCGAGTCACGGGTTCGTGGAGGGCAGCCCAGTGCACTGTGGGACCAACAGGAGGCCTGCATCAGCAAGGTGGGGCCTGCCTGGGGAGACCACAGACAGACCTGGTGTGGCTGCCTCTGGCCCTGGGCACTTGAGACACTGCATTCTTCCTGCCTGATGGCTTTGTCAGGAGGGTGTCAGATTCCGAGTTACCTTCCCTTCACCAGTCCATCAGGTCAGGGGAGGACGGGCAGCTGGGCAGGCAGGCTAAAGCCTTTGGCCTTGACTCAGCCCCACAGGGAGAGGAAGAAATGGAGGGAGCCACAGGGCTACCTGTCACTGAGCTCCCACCCCCTGCCCTGTTTGGGTCTCCAGCCATGGTGTCCCCTCTGGTGACCGGCCTCGGCTGGGCCTGGTCCAGCCATGGCCTTCTGACTGTAGTGGGCTCTGGACGGAGGAATTTGTGTTCCTGATCACAGGGCGGAAGGCGGCAGCAACCCTGCTGCCTGGTTCCTGGTGTGTGTGCTTCCCCTGGGGAGTGTGGGGGAGGACCAAGCCATCTCGATGCAGAAATCAGCGCTCCTGGGCAGTACTGGCCCAGGAAGCCAAGGTGTTCCCACCCTCTGGTGTGCCAGACTGTTGGGTTCCTTATCTGCTCAGGCGGGTCTGACCACATTCCTGCAGCATGAGGGCTAATAGGTAGCTTCCTGGAGCCTGAAGGGGTGCCTCCCAGCCTAACTGACTTGCCTGAGAGGCAGCAGGAAGGTGGGGTCAGACGTCAGCTGCCCCAAACAGCTGCCTCTGTTCACCTAGGGTTTCCCAAGCACCCCTGTAGGGAGCTGGGTTTTCACAGGTCTGGTTGGGCGGGGGCTGGGGGTGGGGCTTTGCCCAGGGGTCATCTGGGTGACCGTCAGGGCCTTCATGTTCTGGATGGCACGACAGGTAGAACTCTGTGCCTCGCCACCCTGGCTCGCTGAGAGCACCTGAAGATGCGGCACGGACAGGAAGTGTCCTCTGGAGGGTAGCAGGCCATGTGCTGGCCTTCCCAGGGCCTAGCTGGGTGGTCCTGGGTGCTGCCCGTCCTGCCTGAATCCCTGTGCTGGGGCTAGGGAGGGGCCCAGGCCAGTCTGGTTGGGGCTCATGCTGTCCCCCCCTTGCAGCTATCCGGGTGACCTGCACGGGGTCCTGCAAGGTCTCCAGCAAGGCCAATGACACAGCGTGGGTGGTGGAGGAGGGCTACTTCAACAGCGCTCTGTCCCTGGCCGACAAGGGTGAGTCTGGGAACCCTTCCCTCACCTCATCCCACTGAGAGTGGGGTCTGTCCACCTGACTTCCCCATCCGCCTCTGGCATCCCCGTGCTAGCCCACCCTCTCCCAGGACTGTGCACCTTGCTGGATTTCCCTCCCTGGCAGGCACAGGGCATTGCCTGATGGGGGCTGGGTGGCTGAAGAGGGCCACCTTCTCCTGGATTTGGATGGGCTCCGGCCCCCAGAACAGCCCTGCCCCCTCTCCTGTTCAAGCCAAGCTCTCACCCCCATCCTTTGCCCAGGCCACAGCCCTGTGCTGCTGAGGTGCTGGAGACAGAGGCTAGGAGCCCAGCAGCCAGATGCAGTGTGAGCTGGTTGGCTGCAGGGCCTGCTTCTGTCCTGGACCCTGTGAGGTCACCTTGTCCCCTCTCCCCTACCTCCCTTCTGTCTCTGCAGGGAGCCTGCCTGCTGGAGAGCACAGCTTCCCCTTCCAGTTCCTGCTTCCTGGTGAGAGCCCAGCCTGGCCAGGCCAGGTGGTGGCAGTTGGCGAGGGTGGGTGGGAGGTGGGGTGGGGGGCAGTCGGGTACCAGTCCCTGCTCTCTCTCCAGCCACAGCTCCCACGTCCTTTGAGGGCCCTTTTGGGAAGATTGTGCACCAGGTACGGGCCACCATCGACACCCCACGTTTTTCCAAGGATCACCAGTGCAGCCGCGTGTTCTACATCTTGAGCCCCCTGAACCTGAATAGCATCCCAGACATCGAGGTGAGCCTGGGCAGTGGCCTCCTGGGTGGGCCCACCCTTGCCTGACACCCTGTCCCCAGCACAGGTGAGGCGGCCAGGGTCTGGAAGGGCAGCGGCCTCTCTGTCCTGAGCTGACCCGAGGATCCCGCCTACCCACACTTGCCACACCCCCTCTCTGTTCTCCTCCCAAGCAACCCAATGTGGCCTCCACCACCAAGAAGTTCTCCTACAAGCTGGTGAAGACAGGCAGCGTAGTCCTCACCGCCAGCACCGACCTCCGAGGCTACGTGGTGGGGCAGGTGCTGCGGCTGCAGGCTGACATTGAGAACCAGTCAGGCAAGGACACCAGCCCTGTGGTGGCCAGTCTGCTGCAGGTCAGAGTCCCCTCGCCTGCTGGGCCCTGTCCCCACGGGGCAGAGGAGGGGTAGGTGGCTGGCCTGCCCAGGCTCACAGGCTGGCCCTTCCCCAGAAAGTGTCCTACAAGGCCAAGCGCTGGATTTATGACGTGCGGACCATCGCCGAGGTGGAGGGCGCCGGCGTCAAGGCCTGGAGGCGGGCTCAGTGGCAAGAGCAGATCCTGGTGCCTGCCCTGCCCCAGTCCGCCCTGCCGGGCTGCAGCCTCATCCATGTGGACTACTACCTGCAGGTGGTAGGGATACAGGGGTGGGGTGGGAGGAGGGGCCGGTGGCCTGGCTCCTCACTCGCATAACCTCCCCAGGTCTCCCTGAAGACGCCGGAAGCCATCGTGACCCTCCCGGTCTTCATCGGCAACATCGCTGTGAACCACGTCCCACTGAGCCCCCGGCCAGGCCAAGGCCTGGTGGTGCCCTCAGCGCCACCCCAGGAGGAGGCGGAGGCTGTGGCTGGTGGCCCCCACTTCTTCTCGGACCCTGTCTCCCTCTCCACCAAGAGCCACTCACAGCAGCAGCAGCCGCCTGCAGCCCTCGGCTCTGTGCCTGGCGCCCCTGAACCCCATCCTCAGGATGGTAGCCCTGCCCCCCACCCGTTGCCCCCTCCCTTGTGCATCTCCACAGGTGCCACCGTGCCCTACTTTGCAGAGGGTTCTGGAGGGCCGGTGCCCACGACCAGTACCTTGATCCTCCCGCCTGAGTATAGCTCGTGGGGCTACCCCTATGGTGAGTGGGGGCCTGGGGCCTGGCAGGGAGGGGGAGCCACGGGCCCCATGCAGACCTGGCTCTCTCCCTGCAGAGGCCCCGCCATCCTATGAGCAGAGCTGTGGCGGTGTGGACCCTGGCCTAACCCCAGGGAGCTGACCCCATGTCGCCTTCTCCGGACGGGCGGACCTACGCCCTGGGACTAGGCTCCCAGGGCCTCGTGCCTTCGCTCCCGGCCTGGCCCGGCCCACTCAGGACCCGCCGCTGCCCGCCGTTCCCTGCGGCCTCTGCCTCCGGACCAGCTTCTGCCCCGACCAGCCTCCGCAGCCCCCCTGTAGTCGGCCTCTCCCCGGGGGTTGGGGCCTAGAGAGACTTGGTGTAAATAAAAAGCTTCATTTGTAGAGCTGGGCACAGTGGCCTGTGGGACGCCCTCCTCTGCCGGGTGTGTGTGCCTGTTCGGGTAGTGGCTGTTGTGGGTGTGCCCAAGCCCCCCGGGCTTCTCAGCCCCTCCCCTCCCTATAGGGCACGCCCCTCAGCCTAGCCCATCCATGCACGACACGCCCTCTTCGGGGCACGCCCCTCTCCTCGGCCCCGCCCCTTGCCGTCGTTTTCCCCCCACCCACCCCACCCCCTTCCGCTCTGGGTCCCTCCTCCTTCCGGGCGTCTTGGACCGGAAGGTGGGGGGGGGCGGGGGAGCGATCCGGGCAGGGAGCAGAACCAGCTTTGGGAATCGTCCGTGGCGGTTAACCAGGCCCGGGCCAGGCGCTTGGCCTCCCGGTTCGGCTTCAGGATTTGCCCTCGGAGGCGGGCTTGCGTGTTTGGAGCCTCAGCATCAACTTAAGTGGCCTTGTGACAGAGGGAGAAGACCACCGCTGTTCCATTTTGTTAGCATACATCTTGGGCTAGCCGTCTGGCACCCACCACTCCAGGCTACGCAGTTTAGACTTCGTGTGCCAGACGAAATCCGGTCGGGGGGAGGGAGCAGGCTTCCCCAGTTCCTTTACCCTTGGCCTCAAGTCTCCTGCCCCTGCCGTCACCACTGCCACGTCTGGCTCTGAGGGATGCTGCTTCTCACGCTGAGAAGTAAATAGTATCACTTTTGCACACATCCCACTGGCCACCCTTTACAGTTGGAACTGTACAGGCAGCCATGTACCCTAAAACTTTACTATTTGTGGGACAAGGAGAGGATGAATATTGGACAAAAACACAAAGCATGCCACAAGAAGGATAACCTGTGAAACATCTACTAGAAGCTGTAGCCTCATAGTTGAGACTCTGCCTGTTTCAAATCCCATCTCTGCCTCCCGACAGTGTGTGGCCTTGAAGGCACACCCCTGCTTTGGTTTGCTTACTTACAGAATGTGGATGAAAACGACGTCCACATCCCAGGACTGAACTGACGGTCACTGAGTCAACACGTAACACATCATGTGCCGAGAAGAGCACCTAACATCATTGGTCGGCGACAATACCAGCATAGGGTGGGTCGGGCTGATGGTGCAGAATGGGAACATCACCTACTTCTGACACATTCATTTACAGTCGGTCTTTGCCTAATGAAGGACTTTTTTTCACATCTTATCTATTCCTTCAACAAATATTTTGTCTCCTGCATGCCAAACATTGTTCCAGGTACTAGGGCACACAAAACAAAAATCCCTTACCTTTTGGACTTAGTGGGGCTGACAGGCAATATGGCAACGGAATGCTATGGAGTAAAAGAAAGCAAGGAAGTTTTGGGGTGCGGTATTGTTTTTAAATAGGGGCAAGTGGACATTTCCCTGAAGAGGTGGTATTTAAGACCCAAGGATTGTCAAGAAGTGAGCCACACAGATACCTGAGATATAAGTGTTTCAGAGTAGGGGCAAACTAGGGCCCAAGGCAAGAGTGGAGAGAGAAAGGCTGGTGCCAGAGAAGTAGGTGCGGGTGAAAGCTGGTGGAGCTGTGCAGGCTGTTAAGCAAGACCGCTCCTGAGCCTCCCGTCCTGAGGCTCCAGACAGAGCTTGGGGTTCCTGGCCTGTCAGGAGCTGACTCAGGCTGTCCCCCCAAACCTGGGAAGTCTTCCTTGGTACTTAGGATCGTCCACTGCCTCCTCTGCAGCTGAGTGCACCGTCAGTGCACTTAGTGGAATTTTCCTGGAGTCTCATGTTCCACGAGATTGAACCCTCACAGGAGTGAGGCCCAGATTACCCTTTGACTCAGGGCCTCCCCAGTTCCTGTTGTGAAGACTGGCCAGAGAACCCCAATTTCAGTCTATGCTGCTTTTCTCAACTCCCAGGGGATGGCAGAAACACGTCTGGCTACGGGGAGTGGGTGGCCTAAACCAGTCTACGTGGGCTGTTCAGTGAAGGCTGCTTGATATGCAGGAAAGGTCTCGCCCTGTGCATAACTGGGGGGCTTGCAAAAGGCTGGGGTGACCCGAGAGGCTGCCCAACTGGGGCCACCTCCTAACTGGAGCACACCACCCCCGGCAAGCCTGGCATCTTCCCTAACCAGAGCGCCCCCCCCACCGCGCCCCCAACAGGGACAATCCTCCGCCTTGGACATTCCCCACCCTACCCACACTTCCCAACCAGGACACTGTCCCCAGCCAGGGCACAGCCTCCTAGCGGGGCACCTTCCCTAATCAGGGCATCCTCCCCGACAGTCCGGACATGCTCCCAGCCGAGCACCCCAGCGTTGGGGCAGTCCCTCTAACTGGGGCACCTCCCCCAACTGGAGCACCGCCAACGCAGGCAATCCTCCCCAAAGGGACATCCCCCCTCCCGCCTCAGGGCAGCTTTCTCAGTCAAGACATCGCCCCCCGCCAGGCACACCTCATAACCGAAGCACCCCCACCCCCGAGCTGGGCCATTCTCTCTAACCGGATGCAGCCCCAACCGGGGCACCCCTCCCAACCGGGCACAAGCCCCACCCGGGCACCGCCCTAGGACGCAAGTCCAAGTCCGCCTTCTGTGAAGGCAGACGGAATCGATGTGTGTCCGGGGTTAGAGGTCAGGGGTCCTTCCCCACCCCGGCCGGCCCGCTACAGTGCCTACGCAGAATGAGAGAATATAGTGCAAACTGGAGGACTACGGGAGGACGACGTCCGGCGCCGCGCCGACCCCGGAAGCCCGCTGCGCCGGGCTCCACCCCCGCGGCCGGCCATCGCGCTCCGGTTCCGGCCGGGGCAGGCCCGCGCCGCGGACGCCGCTCTCGGGCTGCAGCGCGCAGGCGCGGGGGCGGGCGCAGGCGCAGACGCGCGCGACCGGCCCCGCCCCGCCCTGGGCCGCGAGGCGCGGGCGGGGCGATGGCGCGCGGGAGGGGCGGGGCCACGCTGCGGGCCCGGGCCATGGCCGCCGCCGATGCTGAGGTGAGGAGCGGGCCGGCGGCGGGCGCGGGCACGGGCGCGGGCGTGGGGGCGGGGGCGGGCGCGGGCCGGCGGGCCGGGCGGGGCGGGCGCGCGGGCGGGGGCGCGAGCGGGCGGGGTGCGGGCTGGCCGGCGCCTCCTCGCCGCCGCCGCCGCGCCTCAGGCCGAGGCCGGGCCGAGGTGGCCGGGCGTCCGGGCCGCGCTGCGCGGGGCGCGCTTTGTGCGGGCTGGCGGGCGAGGTGAGGGCGCCGGCGAGGCGCGGGCGAGGCGGGGGCGCGGGCGAGGAGAGCCGCCGCCCGCCCCGCCCGCACGCCCGCCCCGCCGGCGCCCCCCGCCCCCCGCCCCCAGGCCGCGGCCGGGAGCCCCGCGGAAGGGGCGGAGGACAAAAGGGAAAGTGGGGCGAGCCGGCCAAGTTGGCGGCGCGAGCGAGGCGAGGCTGTGCGCTCCCGGCGCCGCTCTTGCGCCCGCTGACCTTTCACTTTGTTCCGAAGAGGATGGCTCGGTCTTGAAGGAAAAGTTGGCCGGGCCGGCGCGCTTCTCCCCGGACAATGCTGCCGGCCCCGGTGGCTGTCAGGAGCAGGAATGCACGACTTCGGTTGATTTCCAGGCAAACCGCTCACGCGGGCTTTGCATGTAAAAAGTTCCCATGCTTTTGTTAATGTTCCTGGCCTCCCCTTTGCTCGTCCTCAAGGATAGTTTTTCCCTTGTTTGTAGCAGCAGAGAAAGCAAACTCTTGCGAGATGGGCCACTAGCTTCCCGCAGAAGGGAAAAGCAGGCGGGAGGCGGTGTGCCCGGGGAAGTGCAGAAACAGTGCGCTCTCCGGGCTGACACGAGGGACCAGTTTGGAAAAAAGTGATGATCTAGCAGTTTCTCTGTGAAATTGCTCCATGTGTAGTAACTGCGGGGACTTCTGAAGATCAGAAAGCTAAGGTGTGTGATAAGGCCCTTTTGCAATAACCTGGTGTGTAGACGTAGTATATTTTTATCCAGGTAATGCACAATCTTTTAACATTTCTTTAATTTTCTCTTGCAGTTTTGGGGGGTGTGGATGTAAGTAAACTGGGGAGGTGCAGGGAAGTTCCTGAATTCAACGCAAGGACTGTTTATTAGCACCTTCAACACTCAAGGAGTGTATTAGGTTCAGAAAAACAGAAAAGGTGAATTAGATAACCCCAAGTCACTTGTAGGAGAGAAGATGTGTAGTGATTATGATATCGTTTATTGAGCAACTTCCGGGTCCCGGGCACTGCAAGCCCTTTAGGTAAGTCCTCTCCTTTAGCTTTCTCTGTTCTGTGCAGCAGGTACTGTTATTTTCTATTTAGCAGATGCGGGAAACAAGGCTTGGAAGCGATTGAATGACTTGGCCTAGCCAGTTACAGGATTAGCAGTTGTTTGGTGTCTGGCACATAGTAGGCTTTTAATTAATAATTGATGAACAAATCGTCCCAGATGTCTCTGATTCCACGGGCAGCCTTGAATAGAGGGCTTGACTGAGACAACAGCAATGACAGCTTCTGTTTACTAAGCCCTTACCTGTGTCCAGCCCTGCCTTAGCTGCGTGAATTCACTCATTAAAGCCTGACAGCGATCTTTTGAGGTGGGTACTGTTATATCCCCATTTGCACTGGAGGAAAACAGGCACAGTGTGGCCCCAGGTTACGGAGCTTGTGGTGGAGAAGATGGATGCAGGTGGTCTGCCTCCAGAGACTGTTGAGCTGTGTCTGTGGCTGTCACTTTAAGCTAATGAAAACTCTGGGCTTAGATTCGTGATCCTAAGTGTTTATTATGGAGGTGCACGTTAGGTGAGGGGCCTCCTGGACAGTGGGTAGGCATGAGGTCATCTGTTGCCACTAAATCGGCGAAATGGTTCCTGGGTCAGGGTTTCCCAGTTGCCAGATGATTAAACCAGAAAGTGGACACTTGAAATTTATCTGACTGTATATTTACTTTTTCTTCTTTTCCTTGACCTAGAAAGAGGTCACCACTTTTTCACACTGAAAAGAACTGCTGAGGTGATGAAATGCATCCCCTGTTTTGTGGATTAGTAAGTGGGGGCTCCTGGGGTTTAATGTATGTTCAGGGTCACCTAAGGCTTTTGACCCAGCAAGACGTTACCTTTCAGCAGGAGGGCCTTCCCAGGCAAATTCTGTGCTTTTCTAGCAGGGTGGCTACTACGTGTCTCTTTCTTTAACCTTGTTTTGTGTTTCTTAAAATAATGCATGCACATGCACAGAGTTTAGAAAGTCAAATAGTGCTAAAAGGCAGTAAAGAGGCTGCCATCCTCTCCTGCTTTTCAAGAGAGGGAGCATCCACTCTTAGCCTTTGCCTCACGTTTTAAATAACACGCTTGTGTTGTCATGCCTTCATTCACCAATTTGAGGCGTTATCTGTTGGCTTCCACTAATGGTAGATGACGATTTCAGTTCTCTCATACTCTGTCTCTCATTTAGGTAACTCACAGTTGTGGTTAAATCTATATCAGAATCTTTGTCAGTCTGTTCAGGTCATTTTTGTGCCGTGCTGAGCTGGATGGTAAACCACAATTGGATTTCTTTTCTTGGGCAGACTTTTTTACTTCCCTTGAGTTAGTAATTGCTTTATTTTTCATTGGCCTGATTCCCCTTGAACCTCGGAATAATGTTCCCGCACCTTTCATTCTGTAAAATGTTTCTCAATTTAAGTTTTTACCATTCAGCCCTGTCAGCTCACCAGCCGGTTCCACAGTGCTCCTCAGGCACCCCAGCCCAGGCGGGATGCTTGTTTTCTGGGCCTGTGCACGTCCCCATCCTGGAGATTCTGGCCCCTTCTCTGCCTCTAACGCTCCCCTCTGTGTGTTCATTCACTCATGGTGGTGGAACTCCGTCTCCAGTAGCTTCCCAGTAGTTTGTTGGGAGGCAGACTTCTAGAACTTGCATGTCTGAAAATGTTTTTATTTTGCCACCGCACTTAAAGCATAAGTTTGGCTGGGCTTGGCATTCCAGGTTGCAAGTAATTTGGAAGTTATTGATCCAGTATCTTCTAGTATTTGTTGTTGCTGTTGAAGTCCAGTTTGATTTTTTTTTTTTTTTTTTTTTTTTGGGCCACACCGCGTGGCTTGTGGGATTTTAGTTCCCCAATCAGGAATTGAACCCGGGCCCTCGGCAGTGAGAGTGCGGAGTCCTAACCACTGGACCGCCAGGGAATTCCCCAGTTGGATTCTTAATCCTTCGTAAGCATTATTCCCACATCAAACTTTTAGGATCTTTGCATCCTTGATTTTCCTAATTTTCATGATAGGCCTTAGCTGTAGCCTTTTTTCATTTATCATACAGGGTACTAAGTAGCCCTGAAATCTGGGGATTGATGTCATTTTATTTATAGGGAGGTTTTGTATTATGTATTTGAGATAGTTTGTTCTTTTCTCTGTGTTCTCTTTTTCCAATTCCTTCATTTGTTTTTTGTTTTGAATAAACTTATTTTATTTATTTTTTGGCTGTGTTGGGTCTTCATTGGCTGTGCGCGGGCTTTCTCTAATTGAGGTGAGCGGGGGCTACTCTTCATTGCGGTGCATGGGCTTCTCATTGGGGTGGCTTCTCTTGTTGCAGAGCACAGGCTCTAGGCGCACGGGCTTCAGTAGTTGTGGCTTGCGGGCTGTAGAGTGCAGGCTCAGTAGTTGTGGTGCACAGACTTAGTTGCTCTGTGGCATGTGGGATCTTCCTGGACCAGGACTTGAACCCGTGTCCCCTGCATTGGCAGGCGGATTCTTAACCACTGAGCCACCAGGGAAGCCCCCCAATTCCTTTATTTGAATGTTGGACTTCCTGTACTGAATATTCTAATTTTTAAAAATCTTTCCTCCTCGTCATGGCTTGATCTTTTTGTTCTACTTTTTGGGAGTGTGTTTGACAATTTTCCAATTTGTTACTGAATTTTTAACTTCTTTCATATTTTCATGTTCTTTACTGTTCTTTGTTCCTTTTATTTTATTTTTTTTTCCTGCGGTACGCGGGCCTCTCACTGTTGTGGCCTCTCCTCTCGCGGAGCACAGGCTCCGGACGCGCAGGCTCAGCGGCCATGTCTCACGGGCCCAGCCGCTCCGCGGCATGGGGGATCTTCCCGGACCGGGGCACGAACCCGCATCTCCTGCAACGGCAGGCGGACTCTCAACCACTGCGCCACCAGGGAAGCCCTCTTTGTTCCTTTTTTTTTGTTGTTGTTCCTTTTTTAATGCCTCCTTTTCTTGTTTTATGTATACAGTATCTTTGCTTATCTCTTAATTTCAGTTAAAATTTTAAAATTACAGTTAAATTTTTAAAAAATTAAAAAAATAAAATTAAATTTTGTTTCCCTCACTTTTTCTGTTCCCTATGCATTCCTCTTTGCTGTTGTATCTTTTGGTCTCTTTCATTCGTGCTGGAAACCCTTCTTCCAATGTCTGGTGATCCTTGGCTGTTTATTCATCTTTATGAATAAAGTACTAAAAATGGGAAGCTGAGTGTATTGGGGGACTTGTCGTTGCTTTCACTGGAGGGTCATGACTAATGTTTTTTTTTTTTTTTTTTAGTGGCTCCCCTCCAAATGTTACTGTCCTCTGGTTCGGTTTCCTTGGAAAGGGAGCCTTCAGTCTCTGCCTTGTGGGATGGATGTTGGAGCTAGGTTAAAGGGCAGGGGGAAGGAGAGGGTCTTCCCAGGGTTCACTGGGTAGCCTTTGCCTAATTCCCTTGCTTTCAGTGAGGTGCCTACTCCCGTCTTTCTTTGTGCTGCTCTCCCCAGGTGTGGTATATTCTGGTGGCTTGTGGCTATAGAATAGTGCTTGTCTGAGTGTGCAGGAGGGGCCCGGGGACCTGAGGGTCCAACATTCCTTACTTGGAGTTTTACACCACATCCCTTTTCAGCTTCAGGCATCACCTCTGGCTTTAGAGACTTTCCATGGTTCTGTGGGGCCAGTCAGCCTGGTCCTCAGCAGTGACTACCTTGTTAGGTTTCCCCTTCCTCTGCTCTGTGGAGTGATCGAGGTTTCCTCCAGCCTCCGTCTTCCTATTCATGTTTTGTGTAGGGGTTTGAAATGTTTCCTAGGTGGAGTGCCTGTTTCTCTTTCCTGTTCTTGTCTTTTGTTGATCTTTTGATAAGAGAGGGGAGTGGAAAGTCTTTTCTGCATCCAGAAATCAGAAGCATTTGCTATAAATCTTGAGAAGCAGATTTTCACCCACACTAAAAGCACAGCTATCCTGTGGAAAGGGCTGCCCATCTCAGATCTTACTATGTAGTATGTGGTTCTGGATCATAACCAGGGAAGGTTCTGGAGTCATAACAGAGGTTAGCAAGGGCAGTAAACGTACCTCAGCCCTGATGCCCAAAAGGACATCTGTGGGTAGCTTAGTTGTTGGAGATCCCACACGTGGTCCGTGCCGCAGTGGGGACTAGAGCCCCCGCGTACTGCCATATCACAAAACGGTTTTGTACGTTTGACCACATTTTACTGAGTTTGTCTTTGAAGATAATTTAGCTTATGGGAACCATATTTTGGGCTCTTCCCTTTAGGAACTTTATGTTATTTGCTATTTCATGGGACTTAGCATGTTTGACGGATGCCGTTATCTTACGGTAGGTGGGCAGTTTGGTTTCAGTTTACATTGCTTGCTCAGCAAATCACACAGGGAATGGTGATTGGGGACCAGTTATTTTGGCCTACCGCAGGGTGGTACAAAGGGCGTGAGTTCCAGAGTTGAGAAGTTCTCCCACTTACTGTCCCACTTTTATTTAACTTCTAGTATTTTCATTTATTAAAACAAAACAAAAACGTCTTCAGTGGTTTTGGATTTTAAAACACAAAAGATGAAGTGGTTCTTTTTTTTAAAAAAAGTATTTATTTATTTATTTGGCCGCGCCGGGTCTCAGTTGTAGCACGTGGGATCTTCGTTGCAGCATGTGGGCTCTTTTAGTTGCGGCATACGGGATCTAGTTCCCCGACTAGGGATTGAACCCGGGCCCCCTGCATCAGGAGCGTGGAGTCTTAACCAGTGGACCACCAGGGAAGTCCCTGAAGTGGTTCCTTTAACTCTTCATAGGTGGCATTTCCTTTGAAGTGGTGTCTTCCCAGATAAGAAGTCAGAAGTCACTTTCCCCGTAACGTCACTGTCAGTTGATATTTTACTTTGGAAAAGTTTTTGGACTGCTTTCTGCATCCCACTTTTAATAGGTTTGTAAGTTCTGATCAGAGTATATTTAAAATGCTCTTTCCAAGCGGTCTATAAGCGCTGTTGAGCCCCTTCTCTTTATGAGGTACTATTCTAGATACTGTGTAAGAGGATATGCAAGTTTATGAGATTGGTCTCTGATTTCACAAAATTTAAAGAGTGTGATAGAGCAAATATTACCAAGCGGGAACTGAGATGGAATCAGTTCAAAGTAAACAAGAAAAGGCCCGTGCTGTTGCGCTAATTGCTGAAGGCAGACTTGTGTTGGGAAAGGCCGCTTGAGGAAAATAAGTTAGTCCAGGTCCTAAAGGAGATAAGACGTGAAATGGAAGTGCAGGGTACAGTTGTACCTTTCAAAAAGAAATCAGGCATTTTAGAAAATTTAGAAAATTGAAACCTAGAAAGCTAAGAATGCCAAATATTTGTCATCTGTTTGTGTCTGATCTGAGTGTGCACGTTCGTACTTAAAATCGGCTGTAATCAGTGAGTGCGTGCTGTCTGCACTCTTCTTTCATGGATCATCTCACGTGCTTCTGTGTCCTTTAACATTTTCGGTAGCCACGTGGTGTTTGTTTTATAGATGCCCCAGCTTCCTCGGTTATGGGTTGTGACACTGAAGCCTTTGGTACACGGTGGAATTATGGGTCAGAAGGGACACGAGCTGAAGCTGGACAGGTGGGGTTGGGTCATTGAGGGCCTTGTCGCTGTGGTAACAAGTTGATGGTCTCCCGAGCAGTATAGACAGTCAGCAAGGGATTATTTTAGGGATTCACATTTTAAAAAGATGATGGAAGCAGGGAGACCACTGAGTAGGCTTGGGCCCTGTGGTGGATTGAGTCAAGGCATATGTGTTTAAATTTATCTTGAGTAGATGAGTTAGTTACATGGTTCAGAATTCAAAAAGTATAAAATTATAAAGGGAAACATCTGCCTCTTTGTCCTCTAACCACTCAATTCTTCTTTTGGCAGGCTACCGGTATTATAATTATTGAGCGTATACAGACAAATGCATATGTAGATATTTCAGAATTTTTACTGCGGAACTTTTTCATAACTACTCAGAAGTACATGTGGTGGTAGAATGAGCCCCATGTTCCTGTCCCCCGATGTCAACAGTTTGTCTCCTCATGGCCACTCCCCAATCCATCCTCAAATATTTTGAAGCAGTTCTTAGATATATTTCATCTGTATTTCAGTTAATATGGATATTTCAGTCAATAAATATTCAGTCACTGTTCAGATTTTTCATTTCATTTCAAAATATGGTCTATTCATTGCCCTTCATAGGTATCTCTTAATTCTCAGTATATTGATTTCCACGTCTTTATTTTTCTCTTGCAATTAAGTTTTTTTAAAAAAAATATTTATTTATTCGGCTGCACCAGGTCTTAATTGTGGCATGAGGGATCTTCGTTGTGGCATGTGGACTTTTTAGTTGAGGCATGCAGGATCTAGTTCCCTGACCAGGGATCGAACCTGGGCCCCCTGCATTGGGAGTGGTGAGTCTTATGCACTGGACCACCAGGGAAGTCCTGCAATTAAGTTTTTAAAATTAATTAATTAATTTTTTGGGCTGTGTTTGATCTTCGTTGCTGCCCGCAGGCTTTCTGTAGTTGCGGCGAGCAGGCGCTACTCTTCGTTGCAGTGCACGGGCTTCTCATTGCTGTGGCTTCTCTTGTTGCAGAGCACGGGCTCTAGGTGCGCCGACTTCAGTAGTTGGGGCTCGCAGGCTCTAGAGCGCAGGCTCAGTAGTTGTGCGAGGGCTTGGTTGCTCCGCGGCATGTGGGATTTTCTCGGGCCAGGGCTCGAACCTGTGTCCCCTGCATTGGCAGGTGGATTTTTAACCACTGTGCCACTAGGGAAGTCCCCGTAATTAAGGTTTTTTTTTTTTGCGGTACGCGGGTCTCTCACTGTTGTGGCCTCTCCCGTTGCGGAGCACAGGCTCCGGACAAGCAGGCTCAGCGGCCATGGCTCACGGGCCCAGCCGCTCCGCGGCATGTGGGATCTTCCCGGACCGGGGCATAAACCCGTGTCCCCTGCATCGGCAGGCGGACTCTCAACCACTGCGCCACCAGGGAAGCCCAGCCCGTAATTAAGTTTTGAAGATAATGGTTTATGTGTCCCAAAGTTTCCCATAACCTTCATTTCGCTGATGACATTCTTACCATGTTGTTTAACATGTTCCTTTGTCCTCTACTTCCTGCCATTGATATTTAAGATCTAGAGCTGCTGCTTTCCAGTGTGATGTCCACTCGCTACATGTGGCTCTTCAGCAGTCCAGATGTGGTTAGTGTGAATTGAGATGTGCTGTAAGTGCAGAATACGTGCAGAATTTGCAAGACTTAGTGTGAAAGAGAGAATGGAATATCACGTTAATACTTTAAAAAATATTGTTTGCATGTTGAAATATATATTTTGGATGTATTAGGTTAAATAACATTTATTAAAAGTAATTTGTGTTTCTAATTTTTCTTTTTTTTTGGCAACACGGCATGGCATGTGGGATCATAATTTCCCAAGTAGGGATCACACGTGTGCCCCCTGCATTAGAAGGTGGAGTCTTAACCACTGGACCACCAGGAAAGTCTGTCTAATTCCTGTTTTAAATGTGGTTACTAGAAAATTAAAAATTACATACGTGGCTCACATTATCTTTCCGTTAGACAGCTCTGGGCTGGGGGCTCCATCAGATGTATAATAGATTTGTCTTTTAAAACATTTTAGCAAGAATATGTCGTAACTGGTATTAAGTTTTTTATCAGGCACAGTAAATCTTGCTTTGTGATATTAACAGTCATCGATATTCATTGCTCAGAATCGTTAACTCATTAGGGGTTGCAAAATGGAAGTCTTTATTCGTTAGCTGGAATACTTATACAAAGAAAAACTGTTTAGTGACATGAAGTACAACTCATATGGGCAGGAGGTATAGATTCTTGATACTATTGATAGAGGGACTGACACCCAGTAGCCTCCTAATAAATGCTAGCCTAAGAAGGGCCAGAGAGCTCTCTGTCCTGTGTAGTTTGAAAATTGTTTGCTAAGCTGGTTGTTAAGATGATTTCTCTCCTTGGAGTCTAGGTCCTTTCCTCTCCATCAGATTCCAAGGCTGGCATTTAGGCTTAGAGAGTCTTGGTTACTTCCTCGTCCTTGCTGTTTGCCTGTGTTCTGTGAACTCCTTGAACACTAGGGTGAAACAAAATGCCAGTTGTCATATGGGCCAGTGAATGGTCAGGAGTTCCCCCACCTCTGGCTCAGTCTGCCCTTCTGTTTCCTTCTCTTGTAGAAATGGTCTGCTCGAATCTGTCATTATGGTTCTGTAGTATCTGTCACCATATCTTTACCAGATTCAATAGCAATAAGACATGTAACCAAAGCATGAAGACTTTTTTTGGAAATTGTATTAATATATGACATACATACAGAAACATGCACACATTATGTGTCTAGTTTCATATATGTCTCTAGACCCTAGATCAAACAGGGAACATTACCAGAACCACAGAAGCCCCCCCTGGGCCCCTTGCAGTCTGCCGTGTACTTGCCCAAAGGTCACTGCTATCCTGGCTTCTGTTACCTTGATTCATTTTGCCTGATTCTGAACTTTGTATAAAGGACATCATGCAGTGTGTACTACGTTTGCCTTCTTTTGATCAACATTTTGTCTCTAGGATTCATCTGCGTTGCTGTGTGCCGTGGTAGTTCGTTCATTCTCATTACTGTATAATGTTCCATTGTCTGGGTATAGCACAGTTTCATTATTCATTGTACTATGCATGGACGTTTGAGTTGTTTCAAGTTTTGGGGTATTCAGATAAGGTGATGTGAACATTCTTATATGTGTCTTTTGGTGAACATAGGTGCATGTTTCTGTGGGTATGTGCCTAGGAGTGGGGGTGTTGAGTCATGGAATGTGCATACGTATCCAAGGTGGTTGTACTAAAGTACAAGTGTAAGGAAGCGCCAGTTGCTCTAAATCCTTGCTAACACTTGATATTGTTTGTCTTTTTCTTTTTAGCCATTCTGGTAGGTGTGTGTTATTGTGGTTTAATTTGCATTTTCCTGATGACTGTTGATGTTAAGCACCAGTATGCTTTTTTTTTTTTTTTTTTTGCGGTACGCAGGCTTCTCACTGTTGTGGCCTCTCCCGTTGCGGAGCACAGGCTCCGGACGCGCAGGCTCAGCGGCCATGGCTCACGGGCCCAGCCGCTCCGCGGCACGTGGGATCCTCCCGGACCAGGGCACAAACCCGTGTCCCCTGCATCGGCAGGCGGACTCTCAACCACCGCGCCACCAGGGAAGCCCACCAGTATGCTTTTTGATTATTTTGTTTAGACACTTTTGGGGTGTGCCTACGTAAACTTGTTTTTTTTCTTTCCCTGCTGGGGGGGGGTATTTTATTCCTTTATGTGGGTGAATGATATTCCCTTGTATGAATGTACTGTGTTTTATTTATACATTTATCAGTTGCTTCCTTTTTTTGGCTATGATGACTAATACTGCTATGAACATTCATGAACAGTGTTTGTATAGACATACGTTTTCATTTCTCTTGGGTGTGTACCTAGGAGTAGCTTTGCTGGGCATGTGTTAACTCTGTGGTAAAGAACTGCCAAGCTGTTTTCCTTAGCAGCTTTAGCATTTTACATTCCTGTCAGCAGTGTATGAGGATTCCAGTTTCTCCACATTCTTGCCAACACTTGTTATTAACTGTCTTTTAGATTATAGCCATTCTGTTGGATGTGGTGTGATATCTCATTGTGCTTTTGATATGGATTTCCCCTAATGACTAATGATGTTGAGCATTTTTTATGTGCTTATTGGCCATTTGTGTATCTTCTTTACAGAAATGTCTATAGAAATCCTTTGCCCATTTCAGTTGGATTGTTTCCGTGGTAAGTTGTAAACATTTTTTGTATATTGAAGATTGTAGATACAAATCCTTTATCGATATATGATTAGGAAATATTTTTTCCCATTCTGTAGGTTGTCCTTTCACTTTCTTGATATTGTTCTTTGAAGCGCCAAATGTTTTTAATTTTGATGAAGTACAGTTTATCTGTTTTCTTCTTTGTGTTTTTGGTGTCATATCTAACACTCCCTTGCCAAATCCATTGTTATGAAGTTACTGCTGTGTTTTCCTCTGAGTTTTATAGTTTTTTTTTTTTTTTTTTTTGCGGTACGCGGACCTCTCACTGTTGTGGCCTCTCCCATTGCGGAGCACAGGCTCTGGACGCGCAGGCTCAGCGGCCATGGCTCACGGGCCCAGCCGCTCCGCGGCATGTGGGATCTTCCCGGACTGGGGCACAGAACCCGCGTCCCCTGCATCGGCAGGTGGACTTTCAACCACTGCACCACCAGGGAAGCCCTGAGTTTTATAGTTTTAACTCTTATATTTTGGACTGTGATCCATTTTGACTTAAATTTGTGTATGGTCTGAGGTAGGGGGTCCAACTTTATTCTTTGCAAGTGGAGATCTAGTTGTCCTAGAACCACTGGTTGAAAGGCTGTTCTTTCCCCCCACTGGCTTGTCTGGACACCTGTGTTGTAAATCAATTGACCATAAATGTCAGGACTCGTTTCTGGACTCTCAGTTCTAGTACATTGGTTTATATGTCTGTCCTTGTGTCCGTCGCATGCGATCTTGAATACTGTAGCTTGGGAAGTGGGTTTACCAGCTTTGTTCTTGCTCTTCTGGGTCCCTTGCAGTTCCATGTGAATTTTAGGATTAGCTTGTCCATAGCTGCAGAAAGCCTTTGAGGGTTTTGATAGGGATTGCCTTGATTTTGTGATTCGCTTTGGGGAGCAATATCCTCATAATTATACTTAGTCCAACAGTCCTTGAACAGAGGGTGTGTTTTCATCTGTTTAGGTCTGCTTTACCTTCTTTCAATGTCTTTTTTTTTTTTTTCGGTAGTCAGTTTAGCTAGAGTTTTGTCAATTTTGTTATCTCTTCAAAGAATCAACTTTTGGTTTTGTTGACAGTTTCTGTTTGTCTTTATTCTTTCTTTTTTTAGGTTGTGGTGGGGAGCTGCCGTGCTGCACAGCATACGGGATCTTAGTTCCCCGACCAGGGACTGAACCTGTGCCCCATGTAGTGGAAGCGCAGAGTCCTAACCACTGGACCGCCAGGGAATTCCCAGTCTCTGTTTTTCTATTCTCTAGTTTTAAATTTCCACTCTAATCTTTATTATTTCTTCTGTTTCCTTTGGGTATAGTTTGCCATTTCTGGGATCGGTTTTTGTGTGTAAAACGTGAGGTGTAGGGGTCAGGATTCATCTTCTTTCATATGGATGTGCGCTTGAACCAGCATCATCTATTAAAAAGACCATCCTTTATCCACTGTACTTCAGTGTTGCTTTTGCCATAAATGAGAAAAAGCCACAGATGTGAGGCTCTAGAATAGACTTTTTCTGTAGTAAATCCTTACTATCTTCTGTTGTCAGCATTTTTCTTTAAACAAGGAATGTTCTTATTTATCTATTTAGGCTGCGTTGCACCTTAGTTGCAGCATATGGACTCCCTAGTTGTGGCATGCGGTCTCATAGTTGTGGCATGCAGGATCTAGTTCCCGAAGCAGGGATCGAACCTGTGCTCCCTGCATTAGTAGGCGGAGTCTTACCCACTGGACCACCAGGGAAGTCCCTGCTGTCAGCCTTGATAACAGGTAGAAGGTCACTAAATAGTTGAAGTCAGGTGGCGTTTTCTTTAGGGTTGAAGCTGTGTGTTCAGTCCCCCTGTGCAGGCTGTTTTCCCTGCACATGTAATGGGATACAGTGGGGAAGGGGAAGGTGGATGGTGTGTCTCACAGCCCACACCTGGACGTCGTCATGGTTGTTTGCTGTAGACGTGAGACCAGGTGTCGTGTTGAGACTGTGGACTGTTTGCCAGACAGTCAGCATTCACCTGCCAGCCTCACCTTGACCTTTGGCACATCTTGCAGCTCCCTGTAGTCCTCTCGCTGTCGCGTGGGCTTGTGGTGACAACACACGCCAGGTGCCTGGCTCAGAGCAGGTATTTAGATGATCGTGCCCTCCTCCTCCTCCTCCAGTCTTTTCTTTCACACACGTTGTTTGGTATCCTGCGATGTGCATGGCACAGTGTTCGGGTTGAAGGATGCACTGGCAGAGAGAGAGCCATGGGAGAAGCACACCAGGCATTGGGGTGCCTCCAGGAGGGGGGCTGGCGGGGCAGGTAGGGCTGGGGTGAGGAGGCCGAGTGCGCAGCACTGGCGGAACCCCTGCTCTTGCAGCCGGGGTGCTTTGTTGTGAGACAGTTTAAAGTGTGGGGCTGGGGTGTGGGAATTTTCAGTAGTGGACTTTTGCTTGGGGGACACACTGAACGGGGGGCAGCTTGGGAGCCCGTCTCAAGTGCCGTCAGTGAATGGAGTTGCTGTTTTCTGGAAATGAGTCCTGTCTGGTCGGGTGGACCCTGCCATTGGCCCCTGCAAGGGTCCATTTATTCACGTGGATGCACTTTTACCTTTTTAAAAAGGCTCTTGCTGGGACCCAGCAGGTCAATAATCATGATAATGTCTAGTGATTTTTTTCTAGTGTGTATTACGAGGTAAGTACTAAGTGACTTATGTGGGGTTTTTCACTTAATCCCAACAACCACCCTATCAGATAGGGTTACCGTCCCACTTTCTCCATTTCACAGAGGAGGAAAAGGAGGCGATGTGGTGTTCTGCCTGTGCTTTTAGCCAGGCAGTGTGAAGTTCAGACCAAAGGATAGCAAAACAGTAAAACCTCTGAAGGTCAGAGAAGCATGTAAATTCAGGTTTCCTACCCATAAACTGTCTTAGCTGCAAACCGGGACGAAACGGGGAGGCACAGTCCATCCTGTGTGTGCATGCGTGCCACCCAGCGTGTGGGACAGGCAGGTCGCCCGCAGGTGCTGGGCTTCGCTGGGTTTCCCTTGCATAGCGTGGTCCTGGGACATTTGAGGCAGCTCTGCGGGAAGCGTGTAACCCCTACTCCTTCTTTGTCTTTTCTCTCGTCGAGTTTCTGTCTCCGTGTTTTGGCCTGTCTGCTGTGAACTATTTGATCATTGTGCAAAGCAGTGCCTGGTACTTCTTGTGTTCAAGATACAGGTTTATCCTTCATCCTTACCCTTTATGTTTCTAGTTTCTGTTGTTTCAGGTCATATAATTTTGCTCTATAAAATTTGTATGTGTGAAGGAAATGGGTGGGCTCCAGGCTCCTTCCTGCCTCTGTCCCCTCTCCCTCCTCCCTTCTGGAACAGAGAAGCTTCTGCTGAGCGCCTGCTGTGGGAAGATGGCCTGGGTCTCGCTCTCAAGGACCCCAACCTGGCGATGGACACCGCTGTGACTGTAGAGACACCGTCGCACTGCCTCGGTTGCTCGGCCTTCACTCTCCGTGTGTGGGGACCTAGGACGGCAGTGCCCCCGGGGTGTGTGCAGAGACCTGGTCGGAAAGTCCTTTGTGAGGATGATGCCACCCTCGTGGCCACTCTGCCCTCCTGTTCTGTTTGTGCCGCCGTATAGACTGACTCCTCCCTGGTCTCAGGTTCAGACTTCTCTCCTGCAGGTGTGCAGTCCTTGCTTTGGGTTTTGTCAGTCAACACTCAGCATGTTGAACTGAGATTTGGGGCGGCCTCCCCTTCCTGGTTCAGATCTCTGGGGCACTACCTGTGCGCACCAGCACCCCAGGGTGGAGCAGCCCGGCGGGTGTTCCAGAAGGGTCAGCAGCAGGGATCCTGTGCATCATCCTGCTGTCCAGAGGGGCTGGATGCTGGGGTGAACGAGGACTTTGCTGGGAGGTCCCGTTTGGGCAGGACCTGAAAGAATTCATACGTTTGCTGGGCAGAGAACCAGGGTCTCTGAGGTCCTTGAGGGCCAGGACTGAGGCTGCCTCCAGTCAGTGGTGCGAGGGGCTCCCCTTCCCTGGGAGTGTGGTGGATGCTGGTGGGCCCACCCAGGCAGTCCCTGTGCTCTGGTGCTGGGGACCTAGCGGGACACGGGAGTGAGGGAAGAGCTTACCTGCTCTCTCCCACTGCCCAGAGGAAGGCAGGGCCTACTCTGTTCACCACCAACGCTTCAAGGGCTGGTCAGCTGAAGTGAGGATGGATGTAGGCTGACTGGGCATTGGGACCCAGTCCATCTACCTGGCTTTGTGTCTTAGGATGGAATTGATAGCCATGGACTATTACCTGTCTGGTGTGTGAAAATAAAATGCTCTGTGGCAGTATTGTGATAAGACTGTTCAAAAGGGACAGAAACTTCACTGGGTGGGCCTTGACTGCTTCAGTTGATTTTAAGGGTTGCCTTGTTTTGATTTGTTTTAATTTACGAGTAATTAGTCAATGAGTGCAAACTCTTTTGGGTGCTATAATGGAAGTATAACTTTTTTTTTTAATATTTATTTATTTATTTGGCTGTGTTGGGTCTTAGTTGCGGCATGCATGCATGCGGGATCTAGTTCCTTGGGATCGAACCCGGGCCCCCTGCATTGGGAGCACGGAGTCTTAACCACTGGACCACCAGGGAAGACCCAGAACTTTTAGGCATTTTTTTTTTTTTTTTTTGCGGTACGCGGGCCTCTCACTGTTGTGGCCTCTCCCGTTGCGGAGCACAGGCTTCGGACGCGCAGGCTCAGCGGCCACGGCTCACGGGCCCAGCCGCTCTGCGGCATGTGGGATCTTCCCGGACCGGGGCACGAACCTGCATCCCCTGCATCAGCAGGCGGACTCTCAACCATGGTGCCACCAGGGAAGCCCTTAGGCATGGTTTTAAGATGGGGATCAGAACTTTTAGATCCTGATATTCTGGAACATGTGTGAACTGTTTCAGAACGTGTTGAGGGAATCAACAAATTGCCCTTGTGGGTTGTCACATGTATTCTTTCCTGGAATATTGCTTTTGTGTTTGCTCTTTCTTCTATGCTCTTGTACCATATCCAGGATTATTACCACTTTGCAAGAACACTGCCGTCTGTTAGTTCCAACGGAGACGATGAATGGGTAGCTTGGCACTCTCAGGGCAGCAGGGCCCTTCCACTTGCAGAGCGCTCCCCTTGCCTGTGGCGGGTAGACTGTGAGCACTGTGCCTGGTTCATTTGTTTACCATCACGCAGGCCTTCAGTCAGCCTTACAGGTGAGGCTCAGGCTGGAGACGAGTCACCTGTTCTTTGGAGGAGGCTGGGGCACTGTGGCCGAGGGGAGACATGGAGGACAGAGAGACGGAGCGAGGAGGGCGGGCCCAGTGAGGCCTTGTACTTCAGGTGGGTGGGCAGTCTCTGGAGGGACTCGGGTGGAGGGGCGGAGGGGCACGGCCAGAAGGCATTGAAGTATGCTGGTGAGCGGTGGAGCTTGGACGAGGGTGGGAACAGCTGAGGTGCTAAGAATAGGTCAGACTGTCAGTGTGTGTTTGAAGGAAGAGCAAAAGGGGAGGGGTGTGAAAGAAGTGAGCACCCTCGAGAATGCAGTTGTCATTTCTTGAGATGGTAGACTTTCAGAGGTGATCGTCGAACAGGGAGAAGGTGGGTCCACAAAATCCAGAAGAGAGGCCGGGCCTGCACCTGGTGCTGAAGAGGGCTGTGGAGCCCAGGCCCCCAAGATCACGCTACGGGGCCCCAGGGGAAGCCAGCGAAGGAGACCGAAACAGCGGAGAACGTGGAGGAAGTGGTGCGAGAACACAGGTGGCCAGTCTGTCTGCCATTGCTGAGAGCAGGTGTATGGACACTCACAGCTGATTCTTGCGTGTGACGGTGTGTGGCTTACTGGGGGCCTTAGGAAACCGCTGTCTTCCGTATGTGACATAACTTCAGCATCGCCTGTATGTGGCAGGCATTGTCATGCTCTCTAGATGTTCGGTGACTTTACCTCATGGCTGACGAGTGTTAGAGCCACTTCTGCCCGGGCACACATGGGAAAGTGCTGTGGAGGGGCGTTCTAAGGTCACGAAGAAATCACAGAGGGTACATCATAGATGTCAGTGCGAAGAATCAACCCTCCACCCTAATTCTGGAAAATGCAGAGAAGTTGAGTCACCAGGACGAAGCCTGAGTTTCTGTGATGGGGTGCAGAGCATAGAGCCACTGCTGGTGGGGAGGAGAGTCCTGCTGACCGCAACCCCAGCCCCGACAGGGAAGGTTAACCTGCCCTGCTTGGTGATTTTGAGAGTCAGACGAGATGGTGTGTGTGAATAAGCCTTATGAAGTGTGAACAGTTATGAGTATTAATGTTTTGAGACCACTTGTTTAAGTGCTTTGTGGATGTTTCTTTTATCATCCTCCTAGGGTGTAGTGCAACGTGGGGCAAGGAGCCAGCTGAGGTAGCTGGTCCAGCGGTTAGAAGCCAAGCTTGGGATTCTTGTCCTTATCCTAAGGGCAGTGGGAGAGCATTAGGGATGGGAGTGGCGTGGTCAGGTGTGCATGTTAGGAAGGTCTTTCTGGCTGCTGTGTAAGGAATGGATTGTAGAGCAACAGCAGTGGAGGAAGCAGTCCTCGAGGAGATGGGTGATGCTCCTTCCCTGTGGTGGCCAGTTTGATGTGGCAGATGAGGCACGAGGGGTGAGGGTGGTTCCTGGCGACCAGGCCTGGGCCAGATGCTGGGTTCCACTTGAACAACAGAGTGGATGGTGGTTCCATTCGTTGAAACAGGCACAGACGTGCTCAGGTCAGCTCCAGGTGTCGTTTGTTCCAGAGGTGGCAAAGGTCAGATAGTAAATATTTTAGGCTTTGTGCACCAAGAAGCAAAATTAAGGATAATTTCATAATTTTTTATTGACAAAAGTAAAAATGTAATAATAATTGACTGCTTTTCTCCCCCTTCTTGGTAATACAGATCTACTAATCAGAAGAATGGAAGTTTTGGAAGGATATTTTACTTAAATTTGGGTTTAGAGTTGGTTCCCTGTCATCAAAATCTATTGGAAATGTTCATCTGTTGATGCTGATCTTTTTTTTTTTTTTTTTTTTTTTTGGCGGTATGCGGGCCTCTCACTGTTGTGGCCTCTCCCGTTGCGGAGCACAGGCTCCAGACATGCAGGCCCAGCGGCCATGGCTCACGGGCCCAGCCGCTCCGCGGCATGTGGGATCCTCCCGGACCGGGGCACGAGCACATGTCCCCTGCATTGGCAGGCGGACTCTCAACCACTGCGCCACCAGGGAAGCCCCGATGCTGATCTTTGACACAGTTTTCTGTATCTCTGAAAATGTCTTCACACTGATAAGTATTGCCAAATGCCAGTATCAGTCTAGGAGTATATGATTTTTTTTAAACTTCAAATGTAATTCATATATCGTAAACTTCACATTTTTAAAGTGTACTATTTAGTATTTTTTCCTGAGTTTTGCAGCCATCACCACTGTCTAATTCCAGAACGTCTCTATCAGCCTGAAAAGAAACGCCGTACCTGTAAGCAGTCATTCCCTATTCTTCCCTCTCCCAGCCCTTGGCAATCACTGATCTACTTTCTGTCTTTATGGATCTGCCTATTTTGGATGTTTCATATAAATGGAGTCATACAGTACATGCCTTTTGCGATCATCTTCCTTCATGTAACATCCTGTTCTCACGGGGCATCCATGTTGCAGGATGTGTCAGCATATCCCTTTTTATGGCCAAGTAACATTCCGTGTGTGGATATAGCACACTTTGTTTCTCTGTTTCGGTAGATGGACTTCTGGGTTGATTCTGCTTTTTGGGTTTTATGAATAATGCTGCTGTGAATATTTGAGTGCAGGTTTTTGTCTGGTGGACCTCTGCTCACTTCTCTTGGCTGTATACCTAGGGTTGGGATTGCTGGGTCATATGGTAACTACTGATTGAGTAATTGTCAGACTGTTCTGCAGGTGGCTATTATACACCCACCAGCAGTGTGTGAGAGTTCCAGCTTTTCCTCATCCTTGCCCACACTTTTTATTGTCTGTCTTTTTGGTAGTAGCCATCCTGGTGAGTGTGATGTGGTATCTCATTGTGGTTTTATTTTGCATTGATGATGATTAGTGATGTTGAGTATCTTCTTATGAGCTTATTAGTCATTCATGTATCTTCTTTGGAGGAATGTCTATTCAGATCCTTTGTCCACTTTTAATTTGGTTGTCTTTTTATTATTGAGTTGTAAGAGATTTTATGTATTCTGGACACAAGTCTCTTATTAGGTATATGATTTGCAAAAAATTTTTTTTTCCATTCTGTGGTTGTCTTTCACTTTCTAATTTTTCTTTGATGGTGTCCTTGGAAGTACAAGGTTTTTTGTTTTTTGGGGTTTTTTTACATCTTTATTGGAGTGTAAGCACAAGTTTTTAATTTTGATAAGTCCAATTTAAAAAAATTTTTCCTTTGGTTGCTCATACTTTTGGTGCCATATAATTGCCTAACGTATGTCATGAAATTGGTTTTCTTGTAAGGGTTTTATAGTATTTAGGTCTTTACTCTGTTTTGAGTTGCTTTTTGAGGTAAGAGCACAACTTCATTCTTTTGTGTGTGGCTCTCCAGTTGGTCCACCGCCATTTGTTGAAGACTGTTCTTTCCCCATTGAATTGTTTTGGCATCCTTGTTGAAAATCAGTTGACCATAAATGTGAGAGTTTATTTCTTGATTCTCAGATCTATTCCATTGAGCTATATGTCTGTCCTTCTGCCGGTACCACCTTGTCTTGATTTTTGTAGTTATGTAATAAGTAAAATAAATGGGCAAGTGTGAGTCCTCCAGCTTAGTTCTTCTTTTTCAAGATCTCTTTAGGCTCATCTGGGACTCTCGTACTTCCTTATGAATTTTAGGAACAGGTTGATATCTGCAAAAGAGCCTTCTGGGATTTTGATAGGGATTGTGTTGAATATGTAGATCAGTTTGGGGTATTTCCATCTTAAGTCTTCCAATCCATGAATACAGGATGTGTTTCCATTTGCTTAAGTCTTTAATTTTCTTTTTAAAAAAAAATATTTATTTATTATTTTGGTTGCACCGGGTCTTAGTTGCAGCATGCGAACTCTTAGTTGCAGCACGCCTGATCTAGTTCCCTGACCAGAGATCGAATCCAGGCCCCCTGCATTGGGAATGCGGAGTCTTACCCAGTGGACCACCAGGGAAGTCCCTTTTTGATGTTTTTGTAACAAAATTGTTTTCTTAATTTCATTTTTAGGTTGTTCATTGCTAGTGTATAGAAATCTGATTGATTTTTATATATCGATCTTGTATCATGCAACCTTGCTGAGGTTGTTCATTAGGTCTAATAGTTTTTTTGTGGGTACTTTTGGATTTTCTGTATACTAGATCATGTTGTCTGGGAATCAAATTAGTTTTACTTCTTCCTTTCAAATCTGGATTCCTGTTATTTCTTTTTCTTGCCTAATTACTGTAACTAGAACCTCTAGTAAAATGTTGAGTAGAAGTGGTGAAAGGAGTCATCCCTGTCTTATTCCTATTTTTAGGGGAAAACATTTAGTCTTTCACTATTAAAGTATGATATTAGCCTTGGGTTTTCATAGATGCCCTTTATCAGTTTGAGGTAGTTCCCTCTATTCCTAAGTTGTTGAGTGTTTTTATCAGAAAGGGGTATTAGATTTTGTTAAATGCTTTTTCTGCATCTTTTGAGATGATCATACGATTTTTTTCTTTTATTTTCTTAATATGGTATATAGTACATGATTTCATATGTTGCACCAACTCTGTGTTTCTGCAGTAAATTCACTTTGTCATGGTTGTGAATCCTTTTTACATCTTGTGGCATTTGGTTTACTAGTATTTTGTTGAGGATTTTTGCATCTGTATTCATAAGGGGTATTATATTGGCCCATAGTTTTCTTTTTTGTGTGATGTCTTCGTGTGTTTGGTGTCAGTAATACTGGCTTCGTAGAATGAGTTGGGAAGTGTATTCTTCTCTTCTGTTTTTTGCATTTGTGAAGGGTTTGTTCTTTAAATAATTGGTAAAATTCACCTGTGAAGCCATTTGGTTCTGGGCTTTTCTTTTTTAGACTTTCTTTTTTTTAAAAAAAATTAATTATTTTTGGCTGCGTTGGGTCTTCATTGCTGCGCACAGGTTTCCTCTAGTTGCGGTGAGCAGGAGCTACTCTTTGTTGTGGTGTGTGGGCTCCTCATTACTGTGGCTTCTCGTTGCGGAGCATGGGCTCTAGGCCTGTGGGCTTCAGTAGTTGTGGCACGCGGGCTCAGTAGTTGTGGCTCTCGGGCTTAGTTGCTCCGCAGCATGTGGGATCTTCCCGGCCCAGGGCTTGAACCCATGTCCCCAGTCTTGGCAGATAGATTCTTAACCACTGCTCCACCAGGGAAGTCCTCTGGGCTTTTCTTTGTTGGAAATGTTTTTCTTTTTTGGCTGTGCCTCACGGCTTGTGGGATCTCAGTTCCCTGACCAGGGATTGAACCTGGGCCATGGTAGTGAAAGCCCGAATCCTAACCACTAGGCCACCAGGGAACTCCCTGTTGGAAGTTTTTTGATTATTTAATCTCTTCACTTTTTATAGGTGTTCAGGTTTTCTAATTATTCTTGAGTCATTTTTGGTGTTTTGTATCCTTCTAGGTATTTGTTCATTTCTCCTACGGTATCTATTTTTTTGGCATACAGTTGCTTATAGTAGTTCCTATAGTACTTCCTTTTTATTTTTTAGAGGGTTGGTAGTAACATTCCCTCCTGACTTTAATAATTTGAGTCTTCTCTCTTTCTTGGTCAGTCTAGTCAAAGGTTTGAGTTATGTTGAAGTTGCAAAGAAGTAACTTCTATTTATTTGGCTGCACCAGGTCTTAGTTGTGGCATGTGGGATCTTTGTGGCAGCATGCAGGCTCTTAGTTGTGGCATGTGGGATCTAGTTCCCTGACCAGGGATTGAACCTGGGCCCCCTGCATTGGGAGCGTGGAGTCTTAGCCACTGGACCACCAGGGTATTCCCCGCAAAGAAGCAACTTCTGATTTTGTTGATTCCTTATTGTTTTTCTGTTCTCTATTTTATTTATTTCCACTCTAATCTTTTTTTCCTTCCTTTTGCCTGCTTTGGGTTTTGTTTTCTTTTTTCTAGTTTCTTAAGGTGGAAGCTTAGGATCTTGGCATGAGTTCTTTTCTGATACAGGAGTTTAAATCTATACTGTTTCCCTCAAAGTGTTTCTTTCCTGTGTAGTAGGTTGAATTATGTTCCCCAGAAAGGTACATTGAAGTCCTAACTTCCCAGTATCTCAGAACGTGACCTTATTTGGAAATAGGGTCATTGCAATGAGTTCAGATGAGGTTGTAGGGTGGGTCCCTGATTCAGTATGATTGGTGTCAGCATCAGAGAGAATGCCTTGTGAGCATAGACCTGCACAGAGGGAAGACGATGTGAAGATACCCAGGAGGAAGGTGGCCATCTGATTGGAGTGAGTGTCTACAAGGCAAGGAATGCCAAGGATTGCTGGTGAACACAAAGGCTGGAGAGGCAAGGAGGATCACTCCCCTAGAGCCATCAGAGAGGGCATGGCCCAGCTGGCACCTTGACTTTGGACTTCTGGCCTCCAGAACTATGAGACAATGAATTTCTGATGTTTTAATCCACCCAGTTTATGGTATTCTGTTATGGCGGCCCTAGAAAACCAAAACAAGATACTGGACTTCCCTGGTGGTGTAGTGATTAAGAATCCACCTGCCAGTGCAGGGGACACAGGTTCGAGCCCTGATCTGGGAAGATCCTATTTCACATGCCACGGAGCAACTAAGCCCATGTGCCACAACTACTGAGCCTGCACTCTAGAGCCCACAAGCCACAACTCCTTAGCCCGCACACCACAGCTGCTGAAGCCCGTGAGCCTAGAGCCTGTGCTCCGCAGCAAGAGAGGCCACTGCAATGAGAAGCATGCACACCGCAATGAAAAGTAGCCCCCGCCCGCTGCAACTGGAGAAAGCCCACGCACAGCAGTGAAGACCCAATGCAGCCAAAAAAAAAAGAAACAGAAACAAAAAACAAAACAAGATGCTTCCTATAAATTTTGATATGTTGTGTTTTCATTTTTTTTTTCTTTTCGAAATATGTTCTGTTTTCCCATGTGATTTCTTTGACCCATGGGTTATTTAGAATTGTGTTGTTTAATTTCTAAATGTTTAGGTATTTCCTGGATTTCCCTGTTTTGTTGATTTCTAATATAATTCCACTATGGTCAGAGGACATACGTTAATTTCAGTTTGTTTAGATTTGCTAGATTTTTTTTAAATGGCTATATTATATTCTGTCCTGGGGAATGTTTGATGAACACTTGATCAGAATGTGGACTCTGAAGTCCAGGTGTGTCAGGTGAGATGGCCCATAGTATTGAGTCTTCTTATCCTTCCTCCTTTTTTTTTTTTTTTTTTTTTAGTTACTGCATCAGTTAGTGACAGTAGGGTTTTGGAATTGCCAACTGTTGTTGAATTTTCTTTTCCTTTCAGTTGTTAGTTTTTTGTTTTTTTTTTTGGCTGTATGCGGGCCTCTCACTGTTGTGGTCTCTCCCGTTGCGGAGCACAGGCTCCGGACGCGCAGGCTCAGCGGCCATGGCTCACGGGTCCAGCTGCTCCGTGGCATGTGGGATCTTCCCGGACCGGGGCACGAACCCGTGTCCCCTGCATCGGCAGGCGGACTCTCAACCACTGCGCCACCAGGGAAGCCCTATAACAAACAATTTAATGCCTTCTGCGTGTCGGCTTTTGAATTGGCAGTCAGATGAGAATAAACGTGGTGCCTTGTCTCTATGGAGGTCCTTGTGTTCTAGTTTTGAGAAAGACACACAGTTACACAGTTTGATAATTGCTATTAAAAGAGAGCAATTGCTATTAAAATTGCTCTCAAGAGAGAGAAGGTGTAGGAGCAGCATAGGGGAAATGCCTTCCTGTTGGGGTGCTTAGGGAGGGCTCCCGTGTGCTCATTCCTGCCTCAGGCTGAGACCATGGCTCTCTGGCTCAGGAATCCAGATGGAATCTTGGCGAAGGGTTGGCTCCTGCACGTGTTCAGACTGGAGTGGAGAGGTGGCTGCCACCTACCTCCAACAAGCTGGCCATGGCCCTGTGTGGTTTGTGAACACTTGACATTTGTCCACACCAAACTGAGATGTGCTGTAAGTGTGACGTGCACACTGGATTTCAGAGGCTTTTGAGATGTTTTGTGCTTTTCGGGGGTACTGTTTTTTTTTTTGTTTCTTGTGTTTTTTTGTAATTGGTTACATGTTGAACTGGTAACATTTTGGATGTGTACTGGGTTAAATAAAATATATCAAAATTAATTACTCCTATTTCTGCTTTTTAACATGGCTGCTGGAAAATGTAGAATTATACTTGTGGCTCATACTGTGTTACCGTTGGATAGTGTTGCCCTGGGCTGAAGACTTTTCGAGTTTGTCTTGACTTTGGCCCATCTAGGACAAGAATCCTGCAGTCTAGGGGGAGAATGACAGGTTAATTCTCCAGGAAGAGGGCTAAAGAGTAAGGGTTCTGAGTGGAAGGCGGGAGGAACGCACCCGTTGGGGTGAGGGGAGCCCTGGCTTGGGCAGAAGCCGGCAGTTAGGATGTGGGCTGGTGGCGGCCGCCTAGCCCGGGTCAGGGCTCAAGTGTGGGTCAGAGCGGCTGGAACAGAGCGATGTGGGGCCGGTGTGCCATGCCGCTCTCTTGTCTGTGTCTGCAGCCCTGCCAGGTGTGTGTGATAGGAGTGGGGGCTTTTGGTCCTGTATTGCCCCTGGCCTTGAGCACTGAGGGGTTGGAATAGTAGACGTCTCAGCTGCTTTTCAACTTGAACATCCTGTCATCCCTGGACATCCGCATTCTCAAATGCGGGTATTTGTGCGCACGCGCTTCTTGACCTTTCTGTAAATTAAATCCCAGTTACTCAGACTTCATTCCATCTTTGCTGTTTCCAGGACCTCCCAGGCCTGCCCTCTGAGGCGGTTCCGAGCAGGGCACCATTGACCTAGGTGTTGCCAAATCCATTGGTTAGTTCTCCTTTTTATTGGCCCTCATGACAGCATTTGACATTCAAATTCAAGAAGAAAGGAGTGATTAGTTATCTTCATTTGGCCTCCAGATCACCTCACTCTGCTGGTTTTTCCTACCAGTTGAACCTTTCTTTTTGGTCTTGTTTGCAGGACCCATGCCCTGAGCCTGACCTGTAGATACTGAAGGGCCCTGGGGATCTGTCCTGGTGCCCTGGTTCCGTGTCCTCACGCCGAGCCGTCTCTGACCCCAAGCCGCACCTTTGCCTGCCCCCAAGTTGGGGACGTGCTGACTGAGAGCTTGGAGGGCGGGTGGGCACCTGCAGCCCAGTGTGAAACGCCAGCACTCCCTGACCTCTGAGCTCTGCTTGTCCCACTGTGGCCGGTGCCACCTGTTCCTCAGGGACGCAGTGGGTCCACCTTTAGCACATCCTCTGCCCTCATGGGGGCTGCCACTGGGGTCTCAGCCCACCTCTTCTCCCTGCTTTCCAATGGCCTGGGCTCTGCTCAGAGGCCTGGGCGTCCTCATCGTGTTTCTGCTCTGTGGGCAGCCTTCCTGTGGCTTCCATGCTCTTCACCAGGGCTGACAAGGCCTTGTGTGGCATCTGGCCCTAGGCCGCATGCCATCTCTCCTGCCTCTTACCCTGACTGTCTGCACTCCGGGCCCGGCGGCCTCCTGGCCCTGCCCTGCCTGCTCCAGCGTCTCCTGCTTCCTTTGCCTGACTGCGCTCTCACCCCATGTAGTTGCTGTGTGCTGGGAAACCGGGTCTCCGGGCCTGGCGAGTTGTGCCAACCTAGACCAGCTGGGTGCTTGGGAAGCTCTGAGGCGGCACTTGCAGCCGCTACCTTGGCCCTGGGAGTCTTCAGTTAGAATCCTTGACTGTTTCTGCTTGTTGGTTAGAGGCTGTGTCTGAAGGTTGTTGGCAGAAATGTGACTCTAATGAGAAATTTGCATGCTGACACTTTAGTTGTAGGAGTGTTTTTGGTTTTTTTTGGTAGGAGTTTTTATAATAGGACTTGACCTGTTTTTTTGTTTGTTGTCAGCCTTTAAACCTTTATGACCTGACCTGCTGAATCTGTTGATTAAAAACAAAGGTAATCTTTTCCCACAGTGAAGTCTTTCATTCTTAACCCAAGCTCTTCTAACAAGAATGTTACTTATAGTTTTGAATGTAAACTTGGGTAATTAAAAAGCTAAAAATTAAATTGTACATCAGAGTAGTAACGCTAAAGGTTTTTTCTCAACTTTTTATTCTGAAAAGCTTCAGACCTTTATGGAATGTCAAAGAATGTTCAGTGAGCACTCATGTGCCCTTCACCTGGATTCATCATTTAGTCCATCACGAGTCTCTCCCTCTGGGACATGCTGTTGTTGTTTTGTTTTTTTTGCTGTACGCGGGCCTCTCACTGTTGTGGCCTCTCCCGTTGCGAAGCACAGGCTCAGCAGCCATGGCTCACGGGCCCAGCCGCTCTGCAACCTGTGGGATCCTCCCGGACCGGGGCATGAACCCGTGTACCCTGCATTGGCAGGCGGACTCCCAACCACTGCGCCACCAGGGAAGCCCTGTTGTTGTTGTTTGTTTGTTTGTTTTTAAAGTAGTTATGTATTCAGTATTTTATTTATTTATTTTTGGCTGTGTTGGGTCTTCGTTTCTGTGCGAGGGCTTTCTCTAGTTGCGGCGAGCGGGGGCCACTCTTCATCGCGGCGCGCAGGCCTCTCACTGTCGCTGCCTCTCTTGTTGCGGAGCGCAGGCTCTAGACGCGCAGGCTCAGTAGTTGTGGCTCACGGGCCTAGTTGCTCCACGGCATGTGGAATCTTCCCAGACCACGGCTCAAACCCATGTCCCCTGCATTGGCAGGCAGATTCTCAACCACTGCACCACCGGGGAAGCCCCCTGTTGTTGTTTTTAATGAACCATCAGAGAGTTAAGTTGCAGATGTCATGACCCTTCACCCCTGTTTTTCAGTGTGTATCTCCTGAGAACAGGGAACTTCTCATATAGCCACAGCACAATGATTAAATTCAGGAAATTTAACAGATGGTTAGTCAGTACTGTTAACCATCAGGTGTTAGATTCAGGTGAAATAGTATTGGCTAGAATGCTACACAGGTGACCTTGTGGACTTTTTGTTACATCGGGGGTCACAGGTCAGTTTGTCCTGATCCTGTTGATCCCGCAGTTTCCTTGGTTGGTGAAGAGGGTGTTGCTGCCTCTTTTCTTCTTCATGATTCATCAGTAAACCAGTTCTCTCATTCGTTCACATTTATTGGCTGACGGTCTTCTTTAAGAAGAACTTTCTTTCCCTCTTTGTACCACACTTTTTTGGTATTGCTACAGAGTATTTATTAAACATGTTCTAATTATCATTTTTCTTTTTCATGTTGAAATTATCCCAGATTTGGCCAATTGAGCCCTTCAAGCAAGACTCTGTGTCTTTTTTTTTTAAATTATTTGGCTGCACCGGGTATTAGTTGTGGCATGTGGGATCTCCATTGCTGTGTGCAGAATCTTTGTTGCGGCATGCGGGATCTTTAGTTGCAGCATGTGGGATCTAGTTCCCTGATGAGGGTTTGAACCTGGACCCTCTGCGTTGGGAGCTCAGAGTATTTTTTTTAAATTAATTTAGTTATTTAATTAATTTTATTGGCTGCGTTGGGTCTTCATTGCTAAGAGTGGGCTTTCTCTTGTTGTGGCGCGTGGGGTCTACTCTCCGTTGTGGTGCGCGGGCTTCTCATTGCGGTGGCTTCTCTTGTTGTGGAGCACGGGCTCTAGGCACGCAGGCTTCAGTAGTTGTGGCACGTGGGCTCAGTAGTTGTGACTCAAGGGCTCTAGAGCGTGGGCTCAGTAGTTGTGGTGCACGGGCTTAGTTTGCTCCGTGGATGTGGGTTCCTCCCAGACCAGGGCTCGAACTCGTGTCCCCTGCATTGGCAGGCGGATTCTTTTTTTTTTTTTTTTTTTTTTTTTTTGCGGTACGTGGGCCTCTCACTGTTGTGACCTCTCCCCTTGTGGAGCAACAGGCTCCGGACGCACAAGGCTCAGCGGCCATGGCCCATGGGCGCAGCCGCTCTGCGGCACGTGGGATCTTCCCGGACCGGGGCACGAACCCGCGTCCCCTGCATTGGCAGGCGGACTCTCAACCACTGCGCCACCAGGGAAGCCCGGCAGGCGGATTCTTAACCACTGTGCCACCAGGGAAGTCCCGGGAGCACAGAGTCTTAACCACTGGACCGCCAGGAAAGTCCCAAGATTCTTTGTCTTTTAAACATGATTCCAATTAGTCTTTGAGCACCTTCTTACTTTGTGGGATAACAAAATTATTAGAGACTATTTTGTACAATTGTTGGCAGATAAATATGAAAACCTAGATGAAATGGAGACTGTCCTAGGAAAATATAATTTACCAAAATTTACTCTAGTAAAGATAGCATGTCAATTATTCATTGCTGTGTAACAAATTTCCTCAGGCTTAGCAGCTTAGAACAACACACATTTGTCATCTCACACTTCTGTGGTCAGGACCCCAGGCTGGGCCCTCTGAGTCAGGGTCTCCTAAACAGGCTGCAAACAGGAAGAGCTGTCTGAGTTCAACTAGGCTGGGATCTGCTTCCAAGCTTGCTCTTTGTCTATCTTAAACCTACCCATCCATCCTTCCCTCCCTATCTGTCTGTCTGTCTATCTCTCTTTCCCTCTCCCTCTCTCTCTCTCTTAGTGGGAAACCCTGGAGACATTCCCACCGAGGTCAGTAACAAAGTTAGGCTGCTTATCATCTCCACGAATCTTTAACATTTTGTTGTTGGGATTAAGCCATGTAATCAGTTAAGAGAGCTATTGGAGATGAAAAATAAGGAAGTAAGTGGTAGAACTGTTTGTAAGTGAGATAACTGTACCTGGACAACCTAAGAGAGTCAGTGCTAAAATGCAGACAGTGAAATCATTCTCTAAAGGAACTGGGTATAAAATTGACATATCAAAGTCAACAGCCTTCATATGTACAAAACAGTAACCCTTTTATAACAACACAAAAGATAAAGTAAATGAAATGAGTTTAATAATGTGCCGAATTTATATGAGGAATAGTGTAAAGCACTCCCACAACGAGAGACCTGAGCCCTGGAGAGACAGTTCTTGTTCTTGGACATCATGAAAGTGTTAATTCTCCGAAATTACTACACAGGTGTGCCTTTGTCCTTGTGGAAATACTGACAAGGAATCATTGACGGCTCTACCCTTTCCTCGCATCTCGCGTCAGCTCATCGGAAAATCCTGCTGGCTGTGCCCTCAGAACAACTTTTGCTCTCACCACTGTCTCTCACGGCATCACTGCTTGGGTCAAGTTTGCCATGGTACCTTTCTTGGATTGTAGTGGTCACCCCTTAACTGGTCTTCTGAGTTTTTCTGCTTCCCATGCTGTATCTATCCCATCCATTCTTTGCCCCAAAGTCAGACAGATCCTTCATACATTACGTTGGAACTGCTCAATATCTTCACTGTGATAGTAGATCGGCCAGCTAACCAGGTGAGAAAACTGTGTAGAACCTCACTCACACACACACACACACACACTCACGTGTGAATACAAGTAAAAGTGAGGAAATCTGAATAAGGTTGGTGGGTTGCCTGGTTATGATATTATGCTGTAGTTTTGCAAAATGGTACCTTTAGGGAAACTGGACATTAGTGGGTTGAATGGTGTCTTCCTAAATTCATGTTCATCTGGAATCCCAGGATGTGCCCTTATTTGGACATAGGATCTTTGCCAATGTAATTTATTAAGAATCTGGAGGTGAAATCATCCTGGACTTAGGGTGGTGTTCTTAACTCCAGTGACACAGGCACAGGGAAGACGGCCATGTGACAACACAGGCAGAGATTGGAGTGATGCCTCTGTAAACCGAGCAATGCCGAGGGTTGCCACAGCCACCAGAAGCTACTGGAGCCTTCAGAGGGAGTGTGGCCCGACCAACACCTTGGCTTTGTATTGTTTTAAATTTTTGGCCACGTTGGGTCTTTGTTGCTGCGCGTGGGCTTTCTCTAGTTGTGGCCAGTGGGGGCTACTCTTCGTTGCGGTGCGCGGGCTTCTCATTGCAGTGGCTTCTTGTTGCAGAGCACGGGCTCTAGGCTCATGGGCTTCAGTAGTTGCAGCACGCAGGCTCAGTAGTTGTGGCTCGCGGGCTCTAGAGCGCAGGCTCAGTAGTTGTGGCGCATGGGCTTAGTTGCTCCATGGCATGTGGGATCTTCCTGGACCAGGGATCGAACCCGTTTCCCCTGCATTGGCAGGCGGATTCTTAACCACTGCACCACCAGGGAAGTCCCCAACACCTTGATTTTGGACCTCTGACCCTAGAACTGTGAAAGGATAAAAACAGATTTGTGTTAAGCCACCCAGTTTGTGGCACTTTGTTACGGCAGCCCTGGGGAACTAATACGCTGGGCAGGATGTACAAGGAGGTCTATGTGTTATTTCTTACACTTCATGTAAATCTACAGTTATCTCAGTAAGGGATTGTTTACAGTTTCCACAGCAACTGTCTCATTTTACATTCCCATCAGCAGTGTCCGAGGGTCCAATTTCTTTATGCCATCACCAGCTCTTGTTATGGTGCATCTTTTCATTATCATCATCTTAGTGGGTGTGAGACTGTATATTGTGGTTTTGATTTGCGTTTCTCTAATGACTAATAATGTTCAGGATCTTTTCATGTGGTTATTGGTCATTTGTATTTGTTGGAGAAATTTCTGTTCAGATCCTTTTCTCATTATAAAATTGGGTTGTCTTTTTATTATTGAGTTGCATATGTTCTTTATATGTATATTACAGATGCAGGTTCCTTATCAGATACATGACTTGCAAATATTTTTTCCCATTCTGTGGGTTGTGTTTTCACTTCCTTGATGGTGTCCTTTGAAGCACAGACATTTTTAATTTTGATGAAGTCCAGTTTCTCTGTTTTTCTTCTGTTGTTCGTGCTTTTGGTGTCATATCTCAGAAGCAGTTGCTAAATCCTGGGTCATGAAGATTTGTGCCTATGTTTTCTTCTTAGAGTTTTACAGTTTTAGCTCTTATATTTAGATCTTTGATCCATTTAAAGTTAATTTTTGTACATGGTATCAGGTAGGGGTCCAACTTTATTCTTTTGCATGTGGCTATCCCAGCACCATTTGTTGAAAAGACTGTTCCTTCACCATTGAATGGTCTTGGTATCTGTTGAAAATCAGTTGACCGTAGATGTATGGGTTTATTCCTGGACTCTCTATTCTGTTGATCAAATGTCTGTCTTTATGCAGGTATCACACCATCTTGATTACTGTAGCTTTGTAGGAAGTTTTGAAATGGGGAAATGTGAATCCTCCAACTTTGTTTTTCTTTTTCAAGATTGTTTCGGGTATTCTGTGTCTCTTAAGTTTCCATGTGAATTTTAGGGTCAACCTGTCAATTTTTACAAAGAAGCCATCTGAGATCCTGATAGGGATTGTGCTGGGTTTTCTCTTAAATGTAATTACCCTTGAGTGGAGTCATGTATATATAACTAATGTCAGGAGACACAAGCAAATGTTTGGTGATATCCAAATAGAGTCGCAGACCAGCAGACATAATGGGGATTGGGTCCCAATGGGATGGGCCAGACTGGGGAATATAGAGAGGGAGGCACCCAGACCTGAAGACTGGTGTAAAGGCCAAGGTGTGTTATTGGGTAGACAGACCCTGGGAGGTGTCTTTGTAGTTGCTAAGTGTAGGGAACAAGCACGTGGGACTGAGCCTCCAGGGTGGTCAGAGTCCGGGCGGGGTGGTGGGTGCTGCCGATGATGGTTCATACAAGCCAGTGTGAGGTGGGGGGCAGAGGCAGGTGTCAGGGACCCTCGGTGTGAGGTGAAGTCAGTAGGAAGGAACATGTCAGTTGTTTCCAGCTGGCAGCCTTGCTGGTGGATGCTGGTCAAAAAGACCAACAATTATTGTTACCCATGGATCCAGGAGTCTCACTGATAGGGCTTTACCTAAAGAGAGGACGATGCTTTGCATGTATTAGTGCTCACTCAGTATCGTTGAATAATGAATGGATGAGTTCACGGTTATTATCACTTACGGAGACATTAAAGTGTTTTTTAAAGTAATGATGAATTGAAAAATCACAGATGGTCAACGATAGAGAAGCTTGATGATGTGTTCTACGACTGTTAATGTGGTGACTGGAGATGTCATGCATGTTTAAGGGAAAATCACTGGTACGGATCAGTCATGTGAATTGTGTACGTGTGAGGAGAAACTGGAAGGAAATGAGAAATTTTGAGTTAATGTGGTGATGGTTGTTTCAAAATTTCCCTTTACTGTTACCTTCCTAATAAACAAAAACATCGGCTCGTACTAATCTGTAGGAAGGAGCTCAAACTGGCTTTGTTTTCCTTGACCGCCTTGGCCCCAGGCTTGGCCCAGAGTGGGGGCTGGGATCACACCCCGAAGCAGGGCTGTGGAAGGGGTCCCACTGGACCTCTGGTTGCTCGTCCTCCACCTTCCTCTGCTCAGTCAGCAAGTGCCTGCCTGGAGCCTGCCTGTACTCCGTCGCCCTTGGTGCATAGCAGTGAACTGGATGGACAGACACCTGTATCTCAGCAGGGCACCCGCTCGAGGGAGAGCAGACAGGAAGGGTGGGGAGGCCGGTGGCCCTACCAGGCCTTTTGCTTTCAGTCACTTGAATGTGTGTGAATGGCATCTTCTTATTGTCTTCATTGGTATTTCCTTGATCACGAATTATGTTGGACATCTCGTGTTTATTGACTGAATGTATTTCCTTTTATTGTGAAATGTCTGTAGATGCCACTGGTCTGCTTTTTGGTGCTTTGTACTTTTCTTATTAGTTTGCAGTTCTTTGTATATTCTTGGCGCTCTTTTTTTTTTCTTTCTTTCTTTCTTTTTTTTTTTTTTTTTGTGGTACACGGGCCTCTCACTGTTGTGGCCTCTCCCGCTCTCCCATTGCGGAGCATAGGCTCCGGATGCGCAGGCTCAGCAGCCATGGCTCACGGGCCCAGCCGCTCCACGGCACGTGGGATCCTCCCGGACTGGGGCACGAACCCGTGTCCCCTGCATCGGCAGGCAGACTCTCAACCACTGCGCCACCAGGGAAGCCCGTTGGCGCTAATTCTTTGTTAGGTGTGGGTATTGTGAATATGTTCTCCTAGTTTTACAATTAGTTGTTTTCGTATTTTAAGAAACCTGCCTTTATCTCGCAGTCTAAAAGAAATTTACTTAGATTTTGAACTTTTAGCTTAAGTTGTGTTTTTGATGTTTAATTCCTTATTTCTTCTAGAGTTGGCTTTTTTCTTGTATGTAAAATTTTTAAAAAAACATGTGAGTAGTGGTTCAGTGTCACCTTTTTCCATGTGCTTTGTTGTTTTTTCTTAGCTTCAGGGATTGAGCAAGTCTTCCTTTCTCCGCGAATCTGACACAGCACCTCCCAGAGCTCACATGAGCCTGAGGCTCCTTCTGGACTTGGGCCTTCCGTACACCCGGGGAGCGCCACTGCCCCGTGCTCCTCTCCTTCAGAAGCATCCTGGATGTGTTTGGCCATTTATTCTTCAGTATAAGCTTTAGGATCATCAAATTTGATGAAAAACTATGTTGAGATATTAATTGGAATTGCATACTGAGTCTGTAGATCAATGTGATGAGAATTGACATCTTCCCAGTATTATGCCTTACTATTGGTGAATATAGTATATCTCACTATTTCATTTAGTTAAAAAAAAATCTCAGTGAAACTGTATTTTTCCTGTAGAGGTCTTGCCATCTTTTGTAGGATTATTTCTAGATAACTGATGATTCTCTGATGCCTTTGTAAATGATGTATGTCTTCTCTTTAATTACCATGTGTAATTGTTCACTGATGGTGTATAGCAAGGCAACTCACTAAGTGATGATTTAACCTTATATCTTAGTCACCTTGCTAAGCTCTACTGTTGTTCCTAGTAATTTGTAGGTCATATAATAACAAATAATGACAGTTGTAGTTCTTCCTTTCTGGTCCTCAGGCTGCAAATTTCTTGTCTAACTGTATTGGTTAGGACTCCCAGTACAATGGTGAATGGACGTGAGGTCCTTGTTCTTGGTTTTATTTTTATTAGTTAATGAACTGTCCAGTTTGAGATGATTTCAAACTTAAAAATCTTACACAAATAATACGCAGAATTTCCATGTGCCCTTCACTCAGATTCCCCGGGTGTTGCCATTTTACCACGTTTGTTCTATCATTCTGTCCCTCTGTCTAGTTTTTATTTGCTTTTCATGATCGTTCTTTTTTTTTTTACAATTTTATTTTATATTATTTATTTATTTGGCTGCGCTGCGTGGCTTGCGGGGTCTTAGTTCCCCCACCAGGGATCAAAGCCATGCCCCCTGCAGTGGAAGCGTGGGGTCCTAACCACTGGACTGCCTGAGAATCCCCCTTTATGATCATTCTTGATTTTGAAGGGAATGTTTCCAGTATTTCCTCATTTAGGATGATGTTTACTCTATTAGTTTTTTGTTCGTTTGTTTGTTTGTTTTTTGCGGTACGCGGGCCTCTCACTGCTGTGGCCTCTCCGTTGTGGAGCACAGGCCCCGGACGCGCAGGCCCAGTGGCTTGTGGGATCCTCCCGGACCGGGGCACGAACCCGTGCCCCCTGCATCGGCAGGCCACTGCGCCACTAGGGAAGGCCTACTCTATTAGTTTTTAATATTCTTTATCAGGGTAAGGAAGATTCTCTTCTATTCCTGATATATTGAGTTTTAAAAATCATACTTGAAAAAAAAAATCATACTTGGTATAGAAGCTTTCATCTGTATTTATAATAGAAATTTCCACTCATTTTATGATTTTCTTCCTTCTCATTTCTTGGATTTATTTTATTGTTCTTTTGTACCTTCTTTAGGTGAATTTGTCATTAGCGCATTAATTTGGGGACTTCTTTTTTCATGAAGCTGCAGTCCACAGGCTCTGTTTTGGTAGTTTCTTTGGGTGTGAGGAGGCAGGGGTAATGGGGTGAGGAGACCATGTGGCTGGTTAGACAGATTATTGTCAGGGTCCTAGTTTTGTTGTGGTTGGTGGGCTAATGGGTCCTTACTACATAATTAAAAATAATTGAACGAGTGAAGAAAAGCATGGTCTGGTGGTGACAGTGCATCATCTATGGAGTTGGATTGATCAGAATTCCTAGTACATTTAGGTCCAAAAGAAGAAACAAGAACAAAAAAAGTTAACTAGTAAAAAACGGTGCATATTGCAAAGTAACCTTCCATCTCCCTTTCTGCTTTAATCTTACTTACAAAGGTCACGCTATTAATACTTTCTTATAATTCCTTCCAAAAAGATTTTTATTCACATGCTGGCATCTACTCTTACAGGGATCTCGCAGACGCCCCATTCTTTACCTGACCTTTGGCTAGTCACCATGATTTTCTCACAGTAGGACATGGCTTATTCTTCGACTTTTCAGGAGCCTTTAGTATTATTGCCTTGTAGGGATGTAGCAATTTGTGTAACTAGTTGGATATTTAGATTGTCTAATGAAGAAAGAAGGCCGAGTGAATTTCCTTGTTACTGTGATTTGGAGAGCTTTTCCAAGTGTATCTGAGAGTAAACTAAAGAGTAGAAATGCTTTGCCAAGGGTTATGTGTGCTTTTAAATTTTACAAATATTGCCAAGTTGCCCCACAGAGGTTTCATTAATCTTATTGCACTAGCAGTAATGAGAATTGCCTGTTTATCCATACTCTCAGATATCAAACTTCAGAATATTTTGCCAGTCTGATAGGTGGAAAATGATACTTTTGTTGCTTTAAATGCATTTTCTTAATAATGAGTGAGCAGTTACATTTATTTCTATTAGCATGTGCATGCCTTTTCTATCTGAGATGGGGTGGGATGGTTCTGTGCTCTACGTTAGCTGAACAAGTTTGTAAATGACCTGGGTCTGTCAACGCTGTTTTTTGCATCTGAAGTTCAAGTCCGGCACCTGGTTTGCTCTTGGCTGAGTGGAATCCGGGCACTTAAGAGGGAACGACTTGTTATTCATTTTTTTGACGTGATCCCGGTGACAGCCTGGAGGCCCAGGTTCAACACCAGCATCCAACCAAAAAGACTGAAAGTGGGTGGGGGGTTTAAAGAAGAGCATTTATATGAAAGGTTGGTAGTATTTACTTTCATATGACCTAAACAATAGGAAATTATATTTGTGTTTTTATTTTTATGTATTTATTTATTTATGGTTGCATCGGGTCTTTGTTGCTGTGCGCGGGCTTTCTCTAGTTGCGGTGAACGGGGGCTACTCTTCATTGTGGTGCACGGGCTTCTCGTTGCGGTGGCTTCTCTTGTTGTGGAGCACGGGCTCCAGGCTCGCAGGTTTCAGTAGTTGTGGCGCACGGGCTTAGCTGCTCTGCGGCATGTGGGATCTACCCAGACCAGAGATCGAACCCGTGTCCCCTGCATTGGCAGGTGGATTCTTAACCACTGTGCTACCAGGGAAGTCCCTATTTGTGTTTTTATGTTGCAGTTTGCATGAAACCTGAATAGACTATTATTGAGTTATTGCCTCCTTTAAAAAAAAAGGACTTCAAATATTTATTGTCTTGTGTTAAGAGCTACAACTTGGACTTGATTGGAGGGCTGGCACGGCTGTAAAAGGGTCTCTGTGAGAGGAAGTTTGTGAGTGGGGGATGGGTGGAGATGTTTGAGGGTGGAGGCTGGCTGTGCAGGTGGCCGTGGTGAGTTTGGGGCGCTGAGACCCTGCCCCTCTGCAGGCTTTTGGGAGGAGGACTGAGGCCCTGTGGTGAGGTGAGGTGGGTGAGCTGTAGCCTTGCTTCTCTGAGGTTTAGTCACATGGGCTCTTGGCTCTAGAGGTGAATCTCTAAGGTGGGGCTGGTCAAGCCACTCTTGTGGACCTTAGAGTCCTTTCCTAGGTTTTTGTTAGGTTTTTTAAGTGAAGCTGATCCTGCGAGACCCTGCTAGGAGCGATTTTTTTTTTTTTTTTTTTGGCGGAGGGGAATGAACTGTATTGATGGTTTCTGTAGAAGGACCTTCACCATTTTTAGGGTGAAGACAATAAATGTACAGTCAGTCAGTTTCCTTCCAAGAAAACTGATTGTTTACAAATGTTGTTCGATGAGGGTTGTGCCGTGCGGGCTTGAAGCCCGGGTAGGCTACCTGGTCAGGGCCTAGGAGCTTGGGTTGTCTGTTGTACTGGTGGGACCACCTCCCGCCCCGGTCCCTAACCTAACCACCCCCATCCCTGCCCCCAGCCCTGCAAAATAATCCTGTTTTGATGTCTTGGGAGTGGGGTTGGAGGTCCTCCCAAAGCTGCAGGTGTTGAAAACCAGGTAAGGCAATGAGGAGCTTGTGACTTCTCAGTCCGACGATAACTCAGTAGTTTTTCTCTTGCTCGAACATTTATAAATAGATTACTGGAGTTTTCTTGCTGATGTTTTCTAGTGTTCTCCTTCCCTGCCGCCTGGGAGCCTCCGGGGTGACTGGGGCGAGGCTGGCCGAGCTCCTGCGGCTCTGAGATGCCTGTGGGAGCCAGGTGGGCGTGAGACGGGCACTGACCCTTGACAGGGGCGCCCTGTCCGCCTCGGTGCCTGCGAGACTCCATTTCCCTTGGCCTGACAGCCAGGAGGCAAGGAGTCCGGGGAGAGAGGCAGAGACCCGAGGCCGCAGAGCTTCGGCTTGGGTTTTCTAGGTGATTGATTCCCTAGGAAAGCAAGACGGTGTATAAGTGGTTAAGAAGGTTAGATTCACCTTGGGGGGCGACCTAGTGAGGGGCCAAGGTTTTATTTATCGTAAATATACCAGAAATAGTAGGATTGGAGCAGATTGGTTCATAGGCAGCCTGTTCTAGAACTTGTTCTTAGAACAAAAGAGTGGGGGAGGGTAGGCCACTCTCCTGGATCTGAGGAAACCCCAGCTCAGTCCTCAGATGAGGAAGAGGGGACAAGAGGGGCGGCTCATCTGAGCTGCCCAGGTTGGTGGTGGTGGTGGTGGTTGTGGGGTGTGTGTGGGGGGGGGGGGGTTCTGAGAGGAGGCTTCTACCTGGGTGCCTTTGTAAATTTCATTGCTGGTGAAGGTTAGCCGCTCAGCCCTTAAAGGAGGTATTTTCGTCTTTTCTGAGTCAGAAATGTGCTTTTAGAGGAGATAGTTCCCAAGCTGTGAGGTCCTGCCCACAGGGCAGGTTCTGCATCCCCTCCCCCTCCTCCCCCTCCCCCTCTATCCCCACCTCCTCCTGGGAAGAAAGCTCCCTTTGTGGGGAGGGTGGACCAAGGGAGACCATTCATTGGCAGGTGCAGACTGCAGCCCTGAGGTGGGGGCTGGGCAGGGGCGGGGAGGTCTTTGCTTGGGTAGACTTTTGCTTTTATTTATTTTTTTTTTGCTTTTCATTTTAAGAGAAATTTAGAGATGGGCTTTTTTTTTTTTTTAAAGGGTATATAAGATTTTTATCTTCTGGTTAAAGCAGTATGAATCGTCTTTGGATCACGGCATTAAGGGAATAAGAACAATATAACCAAAGCGGAAAAGTTTATTTAAGTGAAATAAAAGTTCTGGTGGGTTTTTAAAATTAAAAATACATTCCTTTAAGCATTTTATCTTCTCTTTAGAGAACTGAGGGTTGAAAGGTATACTGTTATGCTGCTTATCACAATGGTCCAGCCTTTTTGGCATCTGACATCTCATAGGAATTTGTTTTATGTAGAGTGAGTGATGCTTGGTGGGTTTCATAGGATCCAGAAAAGAGCCCATCCAAACTGTCCTCACCTTCAAGATAAACCACTTTTTTTTTTTTTTGCGGTATGTGGGCCTCTCACCGTTGTGGCCTCTCCCGTGCTCTGGACGCACAGGCCCAGCGGCCATGGCTCACGGGCCCAGCCGCTCCGGGGCACGTGTGATCTTCCCGGACCGGGGCACGAACCCGTGTCCCCTGCATCGGCAGGCGGACTCTCAACCACTGCGCCACCAGGGAAGCCCACTTTTTTTTTTTAATTAAAAAAAGTTTTTTGTATTTATTTTTTGGCCACGTGGCACGCGCCATCTTAGTTCCTTGACCAGGGATCGAACCCGTGCCCCCTGCAGTGGAAGCATGGAGCCCTAACCACTGGACCTCCAAGGAAAGTCCCTCACAGACTTGCTTCTAAAAAGAAAAGTGATAGAGTGCTAAGCACAGGAGAGAGCTCATTTCTGCTTTATGGACTTTCAAAGACCTCACTTCTTGCTTCTGCCTTGGAGAAGAGGCAAGGCCGATTGAGATGCAGCCGCGCAGAAGGAAGCCCAACGAAGGAAGGTGCCGGCAGGGGAGGTGGCTTTGGGTGCCCCCTCGTCCACCTCTAGGGACTTCCAGGCTCCCTCCAGAGGAGGGGTATCCTTCCCTCCCTCCCTCCATTCTTTTTCTCCCTTTTCCCCTCCCTCCCTCCCCCCCTCCCCTCACCCCTCCATTTGTCACATACTTTTTACCTATTATAAACCAGAATTACTAGTCCAGAAGCTGGGGTATGTCAATCAGTGGAGCACGAAAAACACAGACCATTTCCATCATCCCTCAGAGAAGTCTCTTCCCATCAGCTGTCACTCTCTATTTCCTCCTCCCTCGGCCCCTGGCAACCACTAGTCTACCTTGTGTCTCAGTAGATTTGCATATTCTGGACATTTCACATAAACAGAGTCATACAGTATGTGATCTTTTGTGACTGGCTTCTTTCACTTATCTTACTGTTTTCAAGGACCATCCTGTCCTCTTGTGTATCAGTATCTCATTTCTTTTTTTATAGTCAAACCATAGTTCATGGTGTGGATAGACCGCACTGTTTTTTCATTCATCAGTGGATGGACATTTGGATTATTTCCATTTTTTGGCTATTATGAATAATGCCAAAAAATAATATTGGCATTATGATATTAATGTGAAAAGATATTTTTTCTCATTTTGTGTGTTGACTTTCCACTTTCTTGTGAATGTCCTTTGAAGCACAAAAGTTTTTATTTCTGGTAAAAGTCCAGTTTATCTAGTCTTTTTGTTGTTCCCTATGTGAAAGTGATTTTTGTTTTTTAAATAGCAGCAGCCTTTTTTTTCTTAAATGAATTAATTAACTTATTTATTTATTTTTGGCTGCATTGGGTCTTTGTTGCTGCTCGTGGGCTTTCTCTAGTTGCAGCGAGTGGGGGCTACTCTTCGTTGTGGTGTCGGGCTTCTCATTGTGGTGGCTTCTCTTGTTGCAGAGCTCAGGCTCTAGGCACGCGGGCTCAGTAGCTGTGGCTCGCGGGCTCAGTACTTGTGGCTTGTGGGCTCAGTAGTTGTGGCATGTGGACTCAGTAGTTGTGGCTCATGGGCTCTAGAGCGCAGGCTCAGTAGTTGTGGCGCACGGGCTTAGTTGCTCCATGGCATGTGGGAGCTTCCCGGACCAGGGCTTGAACCCAGGGAAGTCCCTTTGAAAGTGATATTTGATCAAAGACTTAAAGGAGGTGAGGGTGTGGGTCCTGGAGAGAGGAATGCAATGCAAAGGAAGGCCCTGAGGTGGGAGCCTGCCTGGCTGTGGAGGAGTCTTGGGTGCTGGAAGGAGTCAGCTCTTGGAGAGTATCAGGCCTCCAGGCTTCACTCAGCTGACCCAGGGAGACCAGCAGGATCAGAGCAGGGGTGAAGGTGACTGGAGCTGGTATCACCTTGTCTTCTCCGTCACACTGTCCTTGCTACCTCCCCGTGCTCATGGTCCACTGGAATCTTCTGGCTCCACGGAGAACCTGGGGCAGAGAGGAGCCTCCCCAGCTGCCCTCTGTGCTGCCCCACAGACCTCTGCCTGCCCCACCCCCACCCCCTGCAGCCTCTCCCACCGTCCAAATGCTCCTGCCCCTCGACTGGTGTCCTGATCATCTCTGGTGTGCTGGCAGGGCAGGTGCTGTCCTGGGGCAGCTGGCCCGGCTCTTCCCCTGCCTGTTACCCTGGTCTCAGGGCCCAGGGAGGGGAGGGCTGTCCTTCCATTCTTGTGTTTGCTGCTCTCTTCCTTCCAAGGGCATCTTTCTTGGGGTACATTCTTGGCGATGGCAGGGCTGGACAGCAACAGGGCTGTAGCTGGCTGGCAGCTCCTCTCCAGCTATGTCTTTCACGACTATTTGTGAGGGCTGCAGACCTGGCACTGGTGCATGTGGCCGAGTGCGTGGGGGCAGCCCCTGGGAGGCCCACCCCGTGTTTGCTGCAGGCCCTGGATCCCTTGTAGAATTTAAATGATGGGTTAGTGAGGGTTTCCTCTTTGTAGTTATTATTATTCTGTTAGTAATTGTATATACTACAGATGAGTTTAAATTTAAGTGTCTTACTAAGTTTGGGAAAAAAAAAAACAGAGGGAAATATACCAGTAGTTAACTTGGATATTGTGAATTATGGGATTGAGATTGACAGTGAGGTGTTTTTTTTTTTTTTGATTGCGTTGGGTTTTAGTACCAGCATGCAGGGTCTTCACTGAAGCATGAGGGATCTCTCGTTATGGTGCGCAGGCTTCTTTCTAGTTGTGGCCTGCAGGTGCCAGGGTGCGTGGGCTCTGTAGTTTGCAGCACGCAGGCTCTAGTTCAGGTGCGAGAGCTCAGTAGTTGTGGCACGCAGCTTAGTTGCCCCGCGGCATGTGGGATCTTAGTTCCCTGACCAGGGATTGAACCTGCTTCCTTTCTGTTGTAAGGCTGATTCTTTACTACTGGACCATCAGGGAAGTCCGAGAGATTGACAGTGATTTTTAAAATATTTTGTGGAATATAAGTTTTTTAAAAATAATGAGCATGTGTTAGTTTTACAGTAAAAACAAATTAATACAAACCCTCATTTGTATGCACTTTGATTCACGATTACTGTATTTTTAAAAAGTAAGAGTGGGGCTTCCCTGGTGGCGCAGTGGTTGAGAGTCTGCCTGCCGATGCAGGGGACACGGGTTCGTGCCCTGGTCCGGGAAGATCCCACGTGCCGCGGAGCGGCTGGGCCCGTGAGCCACGGCCGCTGAGCCTGCGCGTCCGGAGTCTGTGCTCCGCAACGGGAGAGGCCACAACAGTGAGAGGCCCGCGTACTGCAAAAAAAAAAAAAAAAAAAAAAACATTAAAATCCTGAAGAGAAGATGACCCTGAATTGAAATGCTCTATCAAAACAAAGCTGCCCCAAAGAATTGCATCCTGTACTTGTAATCAGATACAAAATGAGAGTTCTCCCTGCAGCACGAGGGCCCAGGCCTCACACTCCCCCCAACCCCCCCGGGCTGCACCTCATCCTTCCCCACCCTTGCCCTTCTCTTCCCGGCTCCTCAGCACCAGCCCCTGCTCAGTCTCTGTCCCTCCACTCAGGAGAGCGCCGTCAGCACCTACTGTGTAGTGGACACCACAGCAGAGGGGCCCCAAGGCCCTTCCAGGGCTGTCAGGTCAGACTGCTATCTGCCTTTTCCCCTCTCGTCCAGTCCTAAGCGTAGGGCGCAGGTTTCTAGAGCAGCCTGGGACATGATAGGCCCTGGGCCGCGTGTAGGGTATGAGCGTTGCTCTGTTAAGCCAAGAAAGACACTTGTGAACGAGTAAGGCAATGCCACTCTTGTCTCTACTGTTTTGTTTTGAAACATGGTTATTTTTCGTAAATATATTATATGTTAACATGTAATGTGTTTATTGTTATTTTGAAAGAAAGTGATGGACTGTCTCAGTTTTGATTTCTAACATGGTAGGTAACAGCTGTAACCCAGGGGAGCAAAACCTCTGGGCTGCTCCGTGCTCTTTGGGGTGTAACCTGGTTCTGGGGCTAAGCTGTTCTCAGAGCTGCTGGAGGGCGTGGTAGGACAACGATGAATCAGAACCCCACAGAATTCCTGTTGCTCACAGAGCTTTCATTCTGATGGGGAACAGATCCCAAATTTTGTGGTACATGCTTCAAAATATTCACCTCCTTTGGTTAACTATTGTTACCGTGCTTAGTCTTTTTGTCAAAATGGGGGTTTTGAATGAAATTCAGCTATGACTGTGCTTGTTTTTCCCGTGGTATTTCAGTCCTATTAGAGAGCAGTATTATGGAAAGATTTAAAAAAAAACCCTCCGATAATATTAGGAATATGGTCTTCTCCCAAGAACCTTTCTGATTAGAAGGAAAACTTTTTAATGAATTTCTCTGGTTTTCTGCACGTAGCCTGCACTTACGCTTTTCACCACCAGATGGCGCCCCGTCCCGATGAGCCGGGGGCTGCCTTTTTGCCAGTGAAGCCGATCTAACCGTTAAGTCCCTGCTCAGTAAGGGCTGGTCCTCCTCTCAGGACTGTGGCTGTAGGACGACGTCGCAGGAAGCCTCGGGGCTCTCCTGCCCAGCAGATGCTCGAGCCGTCTATCGTCTTCGTGCTGGAGCCTGGTGGTTCTGCGGTGCCTGGCAGACGGCCACGTGCCCTCGGGGGTTGACATCCCCCCACCCCCCCGCCGCTGTTTCTTATTTGTGATGCTTTGGAGAGGGGTCCTGCTCTTCAGATCTGAAGAGGGGAACAGGTTTCTCCTTTTTCTTGGTGTATAAATTCCGTCTAGCCTCGCTTTCCCTCCCACGCAGGGCCACGGGGACTCCGGCCTGGGGACATGGTCAGTTGCTGGGGTCCCCCGACCGATGGCCAGGACTGTGCCCGGGGCTCAGCCCACAGTTAAACCGGCTGCGCTTCAGCCAGGAAGAGACACGCGTGCTGCCCTCAGGGAGCCTGTATCACATCCACCGTGTTTCAGCGGATTGAAAGCTTTCTTCTCATCAAAAACACTTCAAGGGCTTCCCTGGTGGCGCAGTGGTTGAGAGTCCACCTGCCGATGCAGGGGACGCGGGCTCGTGCCCCGGTCCGGGAGGATCCTGCGTGCCGTGGAGCGGCTGGGCCCGTGAGCCATGGCTGCTGAGCCTGCGCGTCTGGAGCCTGTGCTCCGCGACGGGAGAGGCCACAACAGTGAGAGGCCCGCGTACCGCAAAAAAAACACACCAAAAAACAAAAAAACACTTCAAGGCCCTTCCTCTCACGTTAGTCATTGTGAAAAGTATGTACCAATGAGAGGATAGGAAATGACACAATTCCATGACTCTGGTCACACTGCCTGCGTGAAGGAGCAGCTCGTGAACGTGGTGGTACTGCTCACCCAGCCCCCGGCGCGTACCGAGCGGGCCCTGGAGGTGACTCCATGTTTGCTGTACGTGCGGTTGGAGCAGGACTACCCTTGGTCTGGGATCGAGCTCGCAGTCTGACCAGCCCTGGGGGCGGGGATGACAGGCCAGAGCCACCCCATTCCCACTCTGCCATACAGCTAGGAGAAATGGTGACAGAGGTGGGGCGCCTGGTGGGAGAGTTTCTGAAACACCCAGTCCTTTCTTCGGAAGATGTGGGTCCCTGTCCTGGAGCGCAGAGATGTGGGGCCTGACGGCCGTGGCTTTGTCCACAGGATGGTGGCAGAAGCCGGGACGACCACGCTGCATCTGTAACCTGTGTAAACCCCAGGGCCTCCTGGGCGCCAGTCTCTTCACGGAGCCGTATTTACGAAGCAAATTCTAGGAGCCAGAAGAAGCTAAGCAGGATTACAGTCTTGACTGGCGTGTATCTAAGAACGTGACGGTGGTAACCCTCCAAGCTCCCTCTCCTTCCTAGTCCCCTCAGTGCAGCCGGACTCACTTTCATACTGGCAGAGAGCCTAGGATGCTCGCTGGCTCCCGGCTCTAGAGCTTTTCCTTTTGTTGCCTTTGTTTTTCTGTCTAGTCTTAAAGAGCAAGTGCAGATCAGTGTGGCGCTGTGGGGCTCTCCTTTGTACAGTGTTTCTGTGACTCCGTGACTTATCTCTCGATGTTACAGGCCTGCACTTTATAGTCAGTCATCCCTTTATTTTTTATTATTATTATTTTTTGCGGTACGTGGGCCCCTCACTGTTGTGGCCTCTCCCGCTGCAGAGCACAGGCTCCGGGCGTGCAGGCTCAGCGGCCATGGCTCACGGGCCCAGCCGCTCCGTGGCATGTGGGATCTTCCCGGACCGGGGCACGAACCCGCGTCCCCTGCATCGGCAGGTGGACTCTCAACCACTGCGCCACCAGGGGAGCCCTCAGTCATCCCTTTAAATGTGCTCTTCAGACAGTCATGGAATGTGTGTCGTGGGGCAGTTGTTAGGCTGGGTGCTGGGGTTTGCTTGGATGAGTAAGTCTAAGTCAGTTTCCTGGGGACTCCGCATCCCGAGAGCACACAGAAGCTGGTAGGGCTGTGGGACCTTGCAGGGCTCAGTGCAGAGCTGGACCTTCAGGGGTGAAAGCTGGGAGGAAGACACATGCGGCGGCCCAAGACCAAGGGTCCCGGCCCAGGAACTCTGAGTAGCTTGATGCTGTAGGCTGGCACCTAAGGGTGTTTGACAGGCTAATTTGGACCCGACAATTGTTGGGCTGGGTTAAGAGTCAGCAGACTTTTTCTGTAAAGGGACAGCTGCGTATGCTGCACACGGTCTCTGATGCATGTTCTTTGTTATTTTTTTAACTTAAATGTACAAAAACCATTCTTAGCTGGTGGGAAGCACACAAGTGGGCTTGGGCTAGATCTGGCCATTGGCCAGTTTGTGACCTTTTGTGTTGTTAGGTGTGAATGTGAGCTTGTGGACAGGGGGAGCACTGGATGTTTTGAGAAGATTATGGGAAGATCACAGTTTTAGGAGGTGATTTTAACTGTAGAATAGATGTTAGACTGAAGAGGGGAGAGACTGGAGTGAGAAAATGAGTTGATAGACTGTTCCTACTACTAGTGACTTCAGGGGTGATGTGGCTTAAAATAAGAAGGTAGCAGCAGAGTCTGGACGGTGGAGGAGGCGTTGAGCTTGGTGATGATGCACCAAGGGTGAAGTGTGACTGACGTTCTTAATAAGGGTTTGCAAAGAGATGGCTGCAGTGGGGTTTACAGCAGCTAAAAGGAGTTGGTCGTAACCACATGACACAGCACTACTGCACATCTTAAAAATAATGTTACAGATACCAGGTTGAGTGAAAAAAATAGATTGAAACCAGTATATTATATTATCCATGAATGTAAAATACCTGTACCGGGTATACTAAGATGTTTACTATTGCTGGTAGGATTATGGGCAGTTTTTTTCTTACTTGTATTGTCCTCCCACCCCCACTGCGCTGGCCAGAGCCCCGGTGCTCTGTTGCAGTGTTGAGGCGAAACGGTGGGAGTGGACCTTTGTGGCTTGTCCCCGATCTTTGGTGGAAGCATTGGCCATTCACTGTTAAGTGTGGTGTCAACCATGAGTCTTTCATCGATGTCCTTATCAGATTAAGAGTTATTGTCATGAAAGAATTTTGTCACGTCTTTTCCGCATCTATTGAGATGGTCATCATGAGTTTTGTCCTGGATTCTGTTGATATTTGTTACATCAATTGATTGTCAGATGTTAAACCAACCTTGCATTCTTGGGATGAATCCTACTTGGTCATGGATGTGTGATTCCTTTTACATGTAGCTGGATTCATTTGCTAATATTCAGTTAATGATCTTTGAGTCTGTGTCTGAGAGGACTGAGCTGTAGTTTTCGTACAGTGTCTTTGACTCACTTTGTCTTCTGTGTAAGACTCTTCTTGTGGAACAAGTTCTCACTGATCCGTGGTTACTAAGGGGCTGAACGTCTCCTGTATGTCTGTTGGCCATTTAGGCATGCCTGTTTAATTCTTCTGCCCATTTTCTCAGTGGTTGTCTTTTCTAAAAATTTAGTTTGTAGTTATTATTTATTTCTTCCTTCTAGAGTTAAGAATAATATCAAGGGTGTTATACTTAGCCACATACATTGCATATAATTTTTCTGTTTTTTTTTAAGGAATATTTATTTATTTACTTATTTATTGGCTGCGTTGGGTCTTCGTTGCTGCACGTGGGCTTTCTCTAATTGTGAGTGGGGGCTACTCTTCGTTGCGGTGCGCGGGCTTCTCATTGCGGTGGCTTCTCTTGTTGCAGAGCACGGGCTCTAGGCACGTGGGCTCAGTAGTTGTGGCTTGTGGGCTCTAGAGCACAGGCTCAGTAGTTGTGGCACACAGGCTTTGTTGCCCCGTGGCATGTGGGATCTTTCTGGACCAGGGTTTGAACCTGTGTCCCCTGCATTGGCAGGCGGATTCTTAACCATTGTGCCACCAGGGAAGTCCCAGTTTTTCTGTCTTTTAAAGTTTATTTAGCCACATAAATGTTTAAAATATTTTGGTAGTTAACTCTGTAGTTTTTATTTTTTGACTGCTGGTCTTAGTGTTATGTTTAGAATCAGGAGTTCCTCATTTCAGGGGTATCAGGTATTTTCTCCTAGTGCTTTTATGGTTTTATTAATTTATATTTGTTTCATTCATTGATTTATATTTATGGTAACCTTTCACCCATGGTTAGCCGTTGTCTCAGTGACCATTTTATTAATTATTTTCTTTCTACTGATTTGAAATGGCTCTTCGTTATGTACTATATTCTTATTTTTACATGTCTTTTTCTAGTCTCTCTTAAATGTTCTTAATGAAAAATATAAGAGTTTTTCATAGGCAATAGTAGGTTTTCTTTCACAGAATCATGTCATGACTGATCAATGTAATTATCATGTATCCTCCTGGATGTTTAATGGTCTAACTTGTGGGGTTTTGTTGCTTAGACTATTAAAAACATCAGGCTGATCACCAGTGGCACAAGTGGACGGACTGAAGGAGGAGGCCACTGGGTGGGAAAGGTAGAGATTGCGTTGTTCCTCTTCTCCATGAGGCACCGGTGTTCGTAACTAGGAGTTTTGCCATCGTGAGATTATCCTTCACAGGTTTCTGAGCAGCCGAGGCAGGTGGTGGGAGGCAGGTGCTGCCAGTGTGAGGGACACGTGAAACCATGTCTTTTCAGTCAGAAACATGCCATGTTTTTGTTGTTTTTGCTGCATATGTATAATCAGCACCTCATTGTGCAGGAATCAGATTGGAATCCTGAGAACTGTATTCAGCCTGAAGCTGCAGCAGGATTTTGCTAAAATTTTGTAGTATCTGCATTGTACGTCCTGCAAATTCTTTTGTCCTACAAATCAATTGGTCTTCCTGAGGAACTGTAATTTGATTTAATGTATTATGGATATAAAATCGGTACAGAATTGCTCCTACTTAAATTCCTTCGTTATCTGTGGTAGTAGGAAAGGTCAGCTTTCTCTCCAGGAACTCAGGACCAGCCTCTACCCTGTCGTTTCCTCACTTCCCTCCTCTTCCAGCTGTTGGTTTGTTCCGGTCCTTTCTTGGCCCTCATTCCCTGGAGCCTCAGTGCCCACCGTGCCCCTCCTGTCCTCAGTCTCAGCCTCGGGGCGAGGGTGACCTCCATGTGGGGGGCCCTCACCCTGCTCTTCCCTATGCGGTTTTGACCGACCGTGTCTGACCTTGGCACCTCCCTGTGCCCCCAGGGGGAGTGGATAGGGACGCGCAATGCCATTCAGCCCCCCCGGAAAGTTCACATTCCACGTCTGGGACTGAAGAATGACCCCAGGGTTGAGTTGACATTAGTTTCTATGCTGTAGAAAGCTGTCGAGATGTAAAAGCCTTTTTTCTTTAAAAGAGTCACGGGTTTGGGATTTATTAAATATATAATAATAAAAATTTTAAACAGTTAAAAATTGCAAGTGAACTTTTTTCCTTAATATTAACCTTTTTGTGTTTTGTGAGGAAATAATGGTTTATTATTGTTTTTGGTAGAAAGTTTAGGATGTCCTAGCCGTCATGGTATTGTTCTCTGTTGAGTAGCCTACTTTGAGTATTCTTGCGTCTGTGCAGTTCCATCTGGTGGCCACGGTCCCCATCGCTGCTTCCACTGTGTCCTGGGCCCGGCCGCTGCTTGCCAGGAGCTTAGGGGTTAGGACCTCCCCTGGCCTGGCCTCCTTCCCTCAGCCTGGAGCCACCCTGGGGGAATGCCTGGAGGCCGAGGCACCCATGCAGACCCTCAGGCCCCTGGGCTCAAGAGAGGGGTGGTTTCTGGGCAGCTCAGGGCAGCGGGGCCCCTGAGCATGGTGGCCCCCCACGCTGCACGTGCCCCTGCCTCACGACTGCGTGGATTCTTGGTGCTTCTCAGGCCGTTTATGTTCACATTCCAGTTCTGAATAGAAACTCCACACAGTTACATGAATAAGCATACAAGCCCAAATCATGTTTATGTCACATAGGTTTACTTTTTGTGGATTAGGGAGCTTGTCGTTTGGCAGGCTTCTCGTTGAGTAGACTTTATTTTTTATTTTTAATTAATTAACTAATTTTATTTTTGGCTGCGCTGGGTCTTCGTTGCTGCGTGTGGACTTTCTCTAGTTGGGGCGAGTGGGGGCTACTCTTCCTTGTGGTGCGTGGGCTTCTCATTGTGGTGGCTTCTCTTGTTGCCAGGCAGGGCTCTAGGCACGCAGGCTTCAGTAGTTGTAGCACATGGGCTCAGTAGTTGCGGCTCACGGGCTCAGTAGTTGTGGCACACGGGCTTAGTTGCCCCATGGCATGTGGGATCTTCCCAGACCAGGGATCGAACCCGTGTCCCCTGCATTAGCAGGCAGATTCTTAACCACTGGACCACCAGGGAAGCCTGAGTAGACTTTATTAAAATCAGAGCAGTCAAGCTGTTACTGTGGGTTACAAGCTGGGATACGGACCCTGTTCCACCAGTTTGAATGGGGTGTTTCTAGATGAGGGGCCATCTCTGTAGAAAGAACTGCTGTCGGTGTTCTTTGCAGCCCCTCCGAGGAGCTCCAGGACTCCGGTTGTAGCAGTGCTGCTGTCCTCAGGAGGAGGAGCGATGCTGGGGCTGATGGTGTGTCACGGGGATGTCTTTTCGGTAATGTGGCCTCCTTGGCCGGGGCTCTGACCTCAGAAATCAGGTGTTGTCTGTGTGGAGGAGAGCTGTGTTGTGCTGGCGCCATCGCCTCGAGCAACAGTGAAGGTTCATGTGCTTTCGTGTTTTTTTCTTATTTTTTTAATCATTTACCTTGTGATAGTAAGAATCAACTCAGTAGTAGCTATTTAATTATTTAGTCTAAGGACTGGTAACATGCAGTGACTGTGTGAAGTTAGTTGTGCGTCAGCTCTTAGGTGTGTGGCCTCAGTCTGTGGGCCTGTTCCCTGGTGTGTAGGACACGTGGTCCCCAAAGGCTGTTGAGCGTTGCAGCTTGGCCTCCCGAGCTTGCTTATCCTGGGGGTCCTGCCCCAGGTAACGGGGGCCTGGGTCAGGGAGAGCTTCCTTTCTCTTACACAGATTAAAATGAAAAGGACCTGGGGTTATTCTTCAAAAATCTTTTTAAAGCATTTCAGTCTTAGAAGGAGAAAACCTGTCTGTTTAGGACCCTTGCTGAGCCACAGGGCACGTCATTTGTGTAAGGAAATGAAGACCTTTAATCTCCAGCTCTGTCCTTTATCTTTTTTTTTAATATAAATTTATTCATTTTGGGGTTGCGTTCGGTTTTCGTTGCTGGGCACGGGTTGCAGTGAGTGGGGGCTACTCTTCGTTGCGGAGCACGGGCTCTAGGCACATGGGCTTTGGTAGTTGTGGCACGTGGGCTCAGTAGTTGTGGCTCGCGGGCTCTAGATCGCAAGGTCAGTAGTTGTGACGCACAGGCTTAGTTGCTGCGTGGCATGTGGGATCTTCCCGGACCAGGGCTCAAACCTGTGTTCCCTGCGTTGGCAGGCAGATTCTCAAGCACTGCGCCACCAGGGAAGCCCCTCTGTCCTTTATGGCTCTTTCTTAGAGGAGTTTACAAAAAGCTACATACAGAGGAGTGTATTACGTGGAGATGGTGCTATTGCGAGTCCCTCAGTGGGTCCTACGTGGGTGGTCTCTCACCAACCCTGTGCGTCCCCCCAGTGACAATGCGGTAGATTCTCTCTTTTTTTTTTTTTTTTTGCGGTACGCGGGCCTCTCACTGCTGCGGCCTCTCCCGCCGCAGAGTACAGGCTCCAGACGCGCAGGCCCAGCGGCCGTGGCCCATGGGTCCAGCCGCTCCGCGGCATGTGGGATCCTCCCGGACCGGGGCACGAACCCGCATCCCCTGCATCGGCAGGCGGACCCCCAACCACTGCACCACCAGGGAAGCCTCGGTAGATCCTTTTGTTCACATTGGTTAAGGGAGAAGTGGTTCCCTAACAGTATTTGTAGAATCCCATTTATATAATCTGTGTCAGTTACAGCTTTATGAGCATATTTGCACAGAAAAATGTTTGGGAGGTTATAAACCAGTGTTAAAGTTGTTGGCTTATGGGTAGTTTTCACTGTTTAATTTTTGCCAATTAATTTCCTTTACTTAAAGAATAAAATTATACAATGATATATGAATTTTTCTTCTGAAAGTCAAATCCTGTTCAGGCAGGATCTCCCCTGTTTGCCCCTCACACTCCAGCCCACATCTTCTGTCATGATGAGTTAGATGTGGGTCCTTCCAGATCTTTCCCTGTGTTTTACAGAGAGGTGTTTGAACCCACCCACAATACAGTATTGTTCTGTATGTTTCCTTTTTTTTTGGACTATAAAGCTGTTTTTCTTTTTCTTGTAAAATACTTTCACACGTAGTAGAAAAGCTGCAAGTATAATACAAGAGATTTTTTTCATGAGCCTTTTGAGATCAACTTGCTTCGTAGATGCCCCACGGTTCCTAGATGTGGTGGCGTATGTTTCCTACAGACATTCCTCTACCATCAACATCAGGAAGGTAATGATATATGTCTCAACATATATTTGTATGATGGTATGCATTCAGCACTATTAGGCTACATCCTATTTTTTCTTTTTTTTTTTTTTTTTTTGTGGCACGCGGGCCTCTCACCGCCGTGGCCCCTCCCGTTGCGGAGCACAGGCTCCGGATGCGCAGGCCCAGCGGCCATGGCTCACGGGCCCAGCCGCTCCGCGGCCCGCGGGATCCTCCCGGACCGGGGCACGAACCCGCGCTCGCTGCATCGGGAGGCGGACTCCCAACCACTGCGCCACCAGGGAAGCCCTATTTTTTCTTTTTTTACTACACAAAGTAGTATTTTCTGATTTTTGTTCTTGTAAATACATTACATCTCTCCTTTAAAGGGGTCTTTTCTAGTAATTGGATTGGTTTTTTTAAAGCAGTTCATGATTGCATCTATAAGGGTAGGTTTGCACACCTCACTCTTTTTTTCTCTCTTTTTTAATGGTGAAATATACTTAAACATAAATTTTAGCCATTTTAAGTGTGCTTTTTGTTGGCATTAAGGACATTCACAATGTTGTGCAACCGTCATCGCTGTTTCTAAAGTATTTTCATCACCCCAAGAAGAAACTGTACCCATTAAGCAAAAATTTCCCTTTTTCCTTTTCTATCTTTATGAATTTACCTAAACTAGATGTTCCGTATCAGTAGAACTATATAATATTTGTCATTCTGTGTCTGGCTTACTTCACTTAGCACCATGTTTTCAAGGTTCACCCATGTTGTAGCATTTGTCAGAACTTCATTCTTTTTTCTGGCTGAATGATATTTTGTGTTCATCTGTTGATGCACACCTTGGTTTTCTCCAGCTTTTGACCATTTTGAATAGTGCTGCTGAGCATATTTGGACAGGAGTCTCAGGCATTCCTTGGGTGTGTACCAGGAGTGGAATTGTCAGGCCATCTGGGAATTCTGTGTTTAGAGTTTGGGGGTGGCACCAACTCTTTTCCACAATAGCTGCATCATTTTGCATCCGGCCAGCCGTGTTTCAGTTTCTCCACGTGCTCACCAACATGTGTTCCTGGCCCCTCTTCTTCATGAAAGCCCCCAGGCGGGTGCCCATGGCTCCCGTCGTGGGAATAGCGGTTGTGGGACCACCAGCCGCCCTGCCCTCTCCAGTTAGGACCATGTCCCTCTGCCTCCCGGACTCCAGGTGTTTGTGCCCTGACTTCTTCAATGTGGGAGCTCTTAAAATTGTTTCTTTCCCTGAAATATAAATGAAGCACAGTTTACTAAAATTTCACAGGAAATTGGTGATTCTGTTGAAGTGCAAAATAGGCAGAACTAATGAGAAGCTTGACTGGCTGGACTCTGGGAGAATTTGGAAATGACACGAAATGAGAACTGTAAAAAACACCAGGCCGATCTTGCTCAAGGTGCCAAAATATTGTCAGGGGAGGGCCCTCTATTGGCATTTATGAAGTGTACTTATCCTGTGTTACCTTTGGATATTTCTAATAGCCTTTCATCACTATATTTTTTTTTCTAATCAACTTAAAAATGTTTTTACTTTAGAAAGGAGTTCTTACAACAATAAAAAATGAGAAAACATTCTTTTAGATGTGTCTGTTGCGTCTAGGAAAGAATCAGATGACCTTGTACATTCACCTGGACTGTACCCACTCCGTGTGTGTTAGAAACGGCTAGTGGACTTCCCTGGTGGCGCAGTGGTTAAGAATCCGCCTGCCAATGCAGGGGACACGGGTTCGAGCCCTGGTCCAGGAAGATCCCACATGCCGCGGAGAAACTAAGCCCACGAGCCACAACTACTGAGCCCATGTGCCACAATTACTGAAGCCCGTGTGCCTAGAGCCCATGGTCCGCAACAAGAGAAGCCATTGCAATGAGAAGCCATTGCAATGAGAAGCTGCCGAAGATTAGCCCCCACTCGCCACAACTAGAGAAGCCCGCACGCAGCAGTGAAGACCCAATGCAGCCATAAGTAAATAAATACATTTATTAAAAAAAAAAAGAAAGAAAGAAATAGAAACAGCTAGTGATGCTCTCAGGCCCCATACGTGAGGCTGTGGGCACTTGGGGAGGAGCTGGCCTCAGAGGGAACAGATGTGTGTGGACAGGGCCAGGGTGGCTTTCAAAAGGGGTCGTGGGATGTGTAGACTCCAGAACAGTCTCAAGTTTGAGAGTTGGGTGGGCTTGGCGGGGTGGAGTAGGGCCAGGCTGCGGCTCTGCCCTCCTTCAGCCTGTCCGTGCCTTTGGAAATGGGGCCAGCAGAGGTTGAAGGGAGGTTGGAGGAAGAGGTCAGTGGCAGAGGTCTGGTGGTGGCTGTTCATGTGGGGAGATGGTGTGCGTGGGCTGGCTGCGGCTCGGGCCAGGCTCCAGGCTGGACTTGCCTTTGGACGTTTGGATTTGGGGGTGACTGTCAAGAAGGAGTTCGGCATGTGGCAGACGGTACAGATGTCTTCGTGATACACTTACTACGTGTATTGAACAGTAAGGCTAGCTGATGTCTGTTGGGCACTGATGTGTCACCAATGGCTTCAAGCATTCTGCACTGTCCTCAGGTGAGAAAGCAGCGAGGCAGCGGGAGGTTTATGTGACCTGACCACACGGGTGGAGAAAGGAGGAGCTGGGACGGGATCACGCGATGACATGGCAGGTGGCAGGGCTCAGGTTCGCTGGTGCCTGGCGCTGGCACCCGCGAAGGGGTGGGGCGTGTACTGTTCTCTTTCGATACAGGTATCTTCTGTATCTTAGATCTAGTTTTCCACTGGAATTTTCTGAAGAATTTGTTTCCATCACATACAAAAGTAGACAGCTTGGGCCTGTGCGCTGATTGGTCTCTCAAAGCGCATCATACGTGTCATGAAATTTCCACCTCTACACTCTGTGTATTGTTTTTTTAAATATAGACATTTTTGACATAACTACATATCATTTTGATTTCTAACAAAATCCACAGTCATTCAGTATCATCCAGCCTTTTTTTTTTTTTTTTTTTGCGGTGCGCGGGCCTCTCACTGTTGTGGCCTCTCCCGTTGCGGAGCACAGGCTCCGGACGCACAGGCTCAGCGGCCATGGCTCACGGGCCCAGCTGCTCCGCGGCATGTGGGATCCTCCCGGACCAGGGCACGAACCCGTGTCCCCTGCATTAGCAGGCGGACTCTCAACCACTGCGCCACCGGGGAGGCCCCATCCAGCCATTTTAAGATTTCCCTCCAGTTATGTCAGAATGTCACTTTACAGTTGATTAGTTCAAATCAGGGCCCAGCATAGCCTGCACTTTGCATGGTTGTTCTGTTTAAGTTCCTCGGCTGTAGCTTTCTACTATCGGCTTGGTGAGGAAACTATGTCAGTGGTCTTGCAGAATGTCCCGCTTTCTGGAATTCTGTTAATGATTTTTTTAGGGCCAGTGTATTTGATGAGCCATGCTGCCCACTTTGCTTTTTATATTGATAACCTAAGTGTGATAGATGACGTGATACTGAGTGATTTCCCCTGTGATAGTTTTATGTTGCCGAAACTTTGGTTGAAACTGAGTCAGTAAGAACCTGGAGTTTGGAGTGGACTGACTGACCCTGGTTTTTAGGGTGGCGCTCAGTGTGCTGAGTCCTTGTGGTGCAAGTGGGACCTGAGTGAGGCACGCAGCTGACTGTGCCCTCTGCCAGCCAGGCGTTCTGACTTCTCACGGCGTCCAGGGTTTTCACCTTGATGTAGCCCAGGCTCCGTGGAGTACAGGAGCTGGGAGTTGCCCAGCCTTAAGCCCTGGGGGAGGGTCCTGAATCTCCACCGCATCCTGTTGGGTTGTGTGCCTGTGGGCACCCATGCCCGCCACCTGGCCACGTGGCCCTGGGGCAATGTCATGTACAGTGGGAGCGGCAGTGTGGTGCTCCCCGTGGAAGGGTCCGAAAACCTGATTTTGTCAGCAAACCACATTGTGGCAACGGGACTATCCAGATTCATTAGAGACAGACGTGTGAACTAGGACGTCAGCGTGTTTGTGGTGTGACTGTCTGATGCGAGGGAAGTTATACTGAGGGTGAGTGCTGTGTACCCCACTCCCTGGTTTGTGCCTTTGGGACAGATGCCTGCTCCAGCCCAGTGCTTGCCGGCCACCTCGGGAGCTTGTGGCTCGTTCTCATTTTCCTCCACAGTCAGGTCCAGTTAGCGGGGTTCAGTCCGTAGAAGCTTGGGGCGTGGGGTGCTGAGTGGCGAGGCCCGTGCTCTCTGGGGGGCGGGGGGGCTTCCACAGCACCTGGCGCATCTCTTGGTTTGCCAAGTCTTCCCCGTGGATCGGGGTCCTGTGGGGAGACCTCGGCTGTTGGGCCCAGGCTGGGCTTGCCCTGACCCCGGTGGGGGGCCTCCCGGTGGCTGGGAGAGCGGAAGGAGGAGCGCGCCACCTGAGTTGCCTGCTGCCAACGGACACAGTGCCCCGGAACTCAGTGCCCAAGACAGCAGTGATCCTTGTCCCTCTCGGGGGCCAGCGGTTCCGGTGGAGCTTAGAGGATGGCTCTTTTCTGGCCCAGGAGTCTGGGGTCTCAGCTGGAAGACTCAGCACTGGGAGTGGGTGCATCTGAAGGCTCTTCACTCACATGCATATTGGCACTCAGCTTCTCCTGTGGTCCGGGCTCCTGCGTGACCTGACTTTAGATATCAGGGGGGAAATCACTTCAGCTGCATCTCAGGGTCCAGGCCCAGTGAGTGGCCAGGGCACACAGAACCCACCTTTTGGGGGGAAGTGTGAGCACCATCCAGTAGCAGGGCGTGGAGGATGGGAGACATGTTGGTCTGGCCATCTTTGGAAAAATATAGTAGCTGAGAGAGTTCTAGGTCAAGGGAACAGCGAGGAGGTAGCGCCTTTGGTTTTCTTCTTTGCAGAGAGGCCAGTTAATGGTTAAGTAACAGATGGAAAGGGAGTCTGTTCTGATATTTCAAAATCCCTTAGACGTAATGTATGGGGCCACTTTGGAATTAATTGTGTTTTCCAAATTTAGGAACTAACTCTCCTTTTTCTGCCAAGGGGAAAAACAAAAAGACAAAAGAGGGACAAGGAAATCTGTGAGACATTGAAAGGATTCATTCTTTTTCTCCCCACCCCTTTTGATAATTAGCTAGTGAAATTGGTATGTGGAAAATAGTTTAAAATTAGGGGGTGGGCGGGTAGCGCTCTACATCTCAGAAGTTTCTTGGACTGCAGATGCGTCCCATCTTTGAGAACCTGTTTGTTGCTTACAGCCCGGCGTTGGCATCCCTGTGGTTCTCAGGGAGGGGATGCCACCGCTGGTCCAGGCCTTGGGCAGAGAGGGGCAGATGGCAGGTCGGGTTTGGCATCTCCTGTTATGGCTAGAACCAAAACCTCCCTCCTCATGGGAGAGAAGGTCCCTTTTGTGTGCCCCGTGCTGGGTGCTGTGCAGTGGTCTCCAGGGCGCAGGCCGAGGCAAGCCTGGTGGCCAGTGTGGAGAAGGGGCTTTCCTTTCAGTAGTCATCGGGTGAGCTGAGCGAGCCACGCCTGCCACGAAGATGATTGTCGAGAGGGTTTCTCCTCCTTTCTCTTAATATCGTACTGTTGTTGGGTCTCTTTATAGCTCAGGTAGATAAGGCCTGAAAGCTGACATCCCCTCTCCCAATCCAGCACACGCGCCGCACAGCCCTCTGGAGCCAGGACAGAAATGCTGGTGGCCAGTTGGGAGGGCAGCAGTTCCCTGGGGGCACTGACTGCATCCTTTCCCGCCTCCCCAGCACATGGAGCTGTTTTACATGGTTCTAGTCGAGTTCATCTCAAATTCTTTCCGAAATGGCTTTTGCTGCTTTTAAACTTAAAATGTGCGTGTAGCACTTAAAGATGAACCTTCTCAACCTTTGTGTTTGAGACAGGAGTTCTGTGCAAATGCAGGAGTGATGTGACATGCGTGGATGCCAAGTGGCCTGGGCCTGCGGAGGCCGAGGAAACAGTCAGCTCTGGCTGGAGGCGGGTGCTCCAGTCCTGCAGCTTTCAGGCCTGAGGCCCGGCCGCAGAGCTGGCCCCACAGCGAGTGCAAGGTCTGCGAGCCGCTGTGTCAGCTTTTGTGTTTTTCTGGAGCTGGCTCTCCTGCCCCATCCTCGGGGTTGGCCTGGCCCTGGGGGTGGTCCAGGGTCCCCAGCACACCATTTTGAAGATGAAGTATTTAGAGGCAGTTTTAACTTTCTGGTACTTTTGTGACTATAACCTTATTGTTGAGGTTAGCACTTCTGTGCAGGGAGAGTGTGTGGGAAGGTGCTCACTTCTAAGGTAGCTCGTGGTTGGGTCTTCGAGCGGTCCCGCTGTGGGAGCCTGGAGAGGTCGGGACCCTGTGCTCCCTCCCCTCAGAGGCCTTACCCCTCCCCGCTGAGCGGGTGGGGGTCTTACTCTCAGCTCCCGGGCAGGGCAGCAGGCACAAAGGGAGGTAGAAACCGAGCTCCCTGGTGATGGTCGTTGTCATGGTTGTTGTTACTGGTTTGTGGACGTGACCACATCGTCTTTTTCTTTCTTTCTTTTTTTTTTATATATATATTTATTTATTTGGCTGCGCCGGGTCTAGTTGCGGCACAGGGGATCTTCGTTGCGGCATGCAGGATCTAGTTCCCTGACCGGGGATTGAACCTGGGCCCCCTGCACTGGGAGCATGGAGTCGTAACCACTGGACCACTAGGGAAGTCCCTGTCTTCAACATGCAAATTGAGAAAGTTATTGAAATCTATAATTTGTCTATAGGCTTGTCCTTTTAATACACATTATCCAAAATATATCTAGCCCTTACTTACCTTTGAATTTTAGGAATCTTCTAAGGGGTAATGTCAGAATTTCTATGATCATTCTCCCACCATCCGTTGTTTATTTAACAACAACAAAAAAGTCAGCAGTGTGGTAGAAATTGATGGGTGGGCACCTGGGAGGCAGAGCGGTGGGACCCTCTTGCGCAGGGAGTGAGAGTCTGGGTCTGCCCAAGGCTGTCACCTGGGTGGGAAGGCCCCTCGCCTCTCGGGTGAGCAGGTGCAGGTGCCAATGAGGAGGCTCACGGGTCTGACAGTTAAGTACAAAGGATTCCTTGTAATTTTCCTGGAGAGTTCGTGGAGACTCCTCATAGAATCCTAACCTTAATGATCTGTGCTGTACCGTTGTCCATCGGTATCTGTCCGTTGTCCCTTCGTATCTGTTGGGGATTGTTTCCAGGACCCCCTGCAGATTCCAGAATCGTGGATGCTCAAGTCTCTTATGTGAAATAACAGTGCTATTGTTTGCATGTAATCTAAGCACATCTTCTGTATACTTTAAATCACCTTCTGATTATTACTTGTAATACCGGATACAGTGTAAATGCTGTGTAAACAGTTCTGAGTACGATGTAAATGTTGTGTAAACAGCTGCCGGCGCCTCGCAAACTGGCAAATTCAAGTTTTGTTCTTTCGCACTTTCTGGAGTTTTTTTCCGAATATACTTGATCTGCAATTGGTTGAGTCTGCGGGGGTGGAACCCTCGACACAGGGGGCCAACTGTGTGTGTAACAAAAACTGTCTTTTTAAAAAGCATGTAGAAGCAAATGTTGTAAACTGAGGCTAACTGCACCATGACAGATTGCACTTGGTGCTCATTCTTCTCATGTCCAGTGATGTCCAGTGGGGGCGGATGGAGGCCCTGGGCCTTGAGGAGGGAACGCAGGCTACCTTGACGTCACCTACAGATAGCGCTGTTGGAGCGGCAGGTGGTTCTTACGTGCTTGTTCTGTGGCTACACTTAGCGGGAGGGACACCAAATGAGTGGTGCTGCTGTGAGAACTGGTACAAGATATTTGTTTTACTCACTAAGAAAATCTGAGTTAGACTTAGTAGATGGGAGTCTTCGTCCTCGTGATAGAAACGCGGTCGCTATCTCCTGTCCTGTGACATCACTACAATGAACACAGCCACCCGCCAGTGTCACCTAAAGATGACTTTAGAATATGACTTCTCTGGTCTTTGCATCTGGGTATTTCCCCCCTCCCCCACTTTTTTGTTAAAAACAAACGACTGTACACTTTTTCTTGGGAGATACTCTTTGTAATATCATGCAGCCAGAATTGGTTGCCTGAGTGTACTTCAGCTGCTTCTCATCTTCCATGGAGTTGGGGGGTCTTTGCTGCACAGATGTGCTGTGTGGGATCTGAAACCGGTCTGTGTCGCTGGCACAGGTCCTGGCCGCTGCCCTGTGTGGAAGGGTGCCCTGTTGTCCCGCGCGTGGGGAGCAGGCAGGGTCCAGAGCAAGGCGAGGCAGCGTGGGTTCTTGGCGGGGCAGCTGCGGGGTGGCGGGACTCTGGTGTCTGAGCGGCCACAACCATAGTGAGGGCTGTGTGATTGGAAGTTAACTTGAGGAGCGTTGACTGAAACAGGAAAAATACGCAATGTAGGAGCCATGAGCTGAGTTTTATTCCGGATCTTACCGAGGACTGTAGCCTGGGAGACAGCTTCTCAGTAGCTCTGAGGGGCTGCTCTGAAGAGGTGGGGGAGCGGCCAGGATCTGTGTGGTCTGGGCCAGGGGGTGTGTGCAGCCAAGCACGCATCTCGGTAGAAGGTAACTGCTAGTCACGGGGAAGGGGTATTTCCATTAATGATTTTAGCCCTTTTTTTCTGCGTATGGAAAGAGGCAGGAATTTGGGTTCATTAAAATTCTTCTGAGATATCTACTCTCTAAGGGGCCTATTTTTCCAAAGCACAGAGAGCCTCTCAGGGTGCGCTCTCTGTCAGCACTGCAGTGGCTCAGACTTAACCCTTGTAGAACGGGTGGTGGGTGTGTTCTTTCCTTTTTTTTTTTTTTTTTTTTTTTTTGCTGTACACAGGCCTCTCACTGTTGTGACCTCTTCCGTCGTGGAGCACAGGCTCTGGACGCGCAGGCCCAGCGGCCATGGCTCATGGGCCCAGCTGCTCCGCAGCACGTGGGATCCTCCCGGACCGGGGCACGAACGCGTGTCCCCTGCATCAGCAGGCGGACTCCCAGCCACTGCGCCACCAGGGAAGCCCGCGTTCTTTCTTTTACGTAAGGATACCTGAAGACCCTAGCAAGACTTTTTTTTTTTTTCACCACCTTGAGATGTTTTTATTGAAATGCATATGGTATGGGTAACAAGCGACCTCCCTGTGGTCCAGGTGGGACCTCTTCCCCCAGAGATGGGTCAGGCCAAACACCCCAGTGGGGCAGACAGTCTCCCAAGTGGTAAAAGGGAGCCAAGTTAGGGAAGGCCTCCCATGCCAAGGCATAAGAGATGGTGTGAGAGCAGGACTTCATAATTCCTTTGGTTTTTTTCCTCTGCATTTTATTTTCTTCTGTGTTCTATTCTCTTATGAAGAAATTGTTTGATTAATAATTCTTTTTCTTTTTAGGAGTATGATTTCACAGGGCAGAGAATATTGCCTTTTGAAATGTAAGCATTGCCATTTCAGAATTACAGAAACCTAGGGTCCTTCTGTCCTTTTCTGATCCTCACAGACTCAGTGTAGGGCTGCCAAGTTCAGCAAGTAAGAATACCAGATGCGGGACTTCCCTGGTGGCTCAGTGGTTAAGAATCCGCCTTCCAATGCAGGGGACACGGGTTCGATCCCTGGTTGGGGAACTAAGATCCTACATGCCGTGGGGCGGCTAAGTCCGCTGCTCCAGAGCCCATGCGCTGCAGCTAAGATCCGATGCAGCCAAATAAATAAATAAATATTTTTTTAAAAAAGAAAAGAAAACCAGAGCCTGATGCATATTAAAGTGGTGAAGAAAATTAAAAAAAAAAAAAAAGAATACAGGATGCCCAGTTACATTTAAAGTTCAGATAAACATGCTAAAACACGGCTTGTCATTTATCTGAACTTAAGATGTCGCTGGACATCCATGTCTTGGGCAGCTTGTTGCACCCACTGCCCTGTGTTGGCCTTACACATCCAGCACGGGGTCAGATTCTACCTCACCTCTTGGGATGTGTTTTTTCCCTTAGGGTTTGTGTATATCGAAATCTGCCAATTTGCATTTAAGGAAAAAGCTTCACAAACTGGAAAGTTTTCTTTCTTTTTTCTCCAGCCACATCAGCTCTTTAGGATGTGAAAACTGATGCTCCAAAGGGTAGAGTTTGTTCTTCTGGGAGGGGCGGTCAGACCCAGCTCGCAGTGAGCATGTGGCTGTCGCGCTCCCCAAAGGGCGTGCTGCCGCTGCCGCTCACTGGCCATTCTGGCCACCTCCTGGGCAGACTTTGTACCCCCGCCCCGGTGCCTTTCAGGTGGATCTAACTGGGATTTTAATCAGAGGCAGTGAAGAAGTCGAATGAGGGTCTGGATAGGCTGGTGGAGGGACTCTTACTGTGAGCAGTTCTGGCATCGTGGGGTCCCAGCTCCAGTTTTACTGTCAAAAACGGCAGGTCACCGAATGTGAGGATGCGAGGAGGGTTAGGACCAGCTGGCAGGGCTGAATGGAGGACAAGGCTGGAGGGGGACCGGCCTATTCTCCAGTGGACAGATGGACCTTAGCCACATGGTGCAGAGTCTGAGGGTTTTCTTCTGGTTTCTCTTCTGTTTAAGGAATGTGGACACTCGAGGCAGGAGCGCTTTGTTTTTGCATATTTAAGAAGAGTTGAGTCTGATTTCCTTGGCAGTCCAGTGGTTAAGAGTCCTTGGTTCTACTGCAGGGGGCTTGGGTTAGATCTCTGGTCCGGGAACTAAAACCCACATGCAATGTTGAGTTTAGGACTGTAAAGATTCCTGATTCTGTGAAGAGAGGGGTGTCCTTGGGTATAGCCCCACCCCTCAGGACCCCGCACCTCCCTTCAGTCTTTCCTCACTGCTTTCACCCTGTGAATGTCTTTTTATTTAGAAGTTTGTATGCAAAGGGCTCTTTGACTGAAAGAAGCCCCAGAATCTCTGCAAATCCCAGGCTCTGAGAGGATTCCCTTTTTCAGTCTGGGTTTGGGAGTGTGATATGAAGTCTGCTCCTGAAATGTTCTGGAGTTCGGGCAGATGTGCTGAGGATAAAGAGGACAAAAAGCCCTGGAAGGAGCTGTTTTTCTGGAATTGTCGTGTCTCGGTGGTGCAGTGGACGAGAGTTGTACGGCGTGTGTGCCTTGTGTACACCTGGTGAGCACACATGGTCCCCGCTGGTTCCCGCTGCAAGCTGTGGATTCTTAGTCGTGCCCACGTTTGTGGCATCTGAAAAACGGAAGGCCTGATGCTTACGGATGAGGTTGCCGGTCCGGATTCCCGGTGCTTTTGCGGGTGGGGTCTGACTCTGGGGTTGTCTGTCTTCCAAGGAGGAGGTGAAGGAGGTGCAGGTCCTTCCTTATTGGGACACATGGGTCTTGGGGTGGAGATGGGGCCCAGCCTTGCGGTTGAAGCCCTCGTGATTTAGGCGGTGGCCGTGGTACTTGAGCAGGGTGAGCAGGTTCGGCCCGTGCTGAAGGAGGGATGGAAAGTGGGGCAGGTCGTCTGGGGGGGGGGGGCGCCCATTCCTTCACCTCCTGGCTTCCTGAGGGTGGGGTGTTGGGGTCTCAGGCCACGGGGGCCATGGATCTCTGGGCTATGGGCAGGGCCGCCAGGGTGAGCTGCCAGCACTGGGTCAGGGGCTGTGCCTTTAGAGAAGCCAGGTTGAGGAGGCCTCCGCCCTGACCAGTGACCTTGATCAGTGATGTGGCCTGGGGGAGAGTTTAGATGATTTTATTGGAAGTTCTTCCAGGAAAGAGACCAGGCTTTTGGGAAACGAGTTAGCCACTGGTGGACCTTCACCAGTGTTGATTCTGTTGTCTGTGTATGAGTGAGAGACTGGCCTTTGGGTTCTGTGCCTCTGCGGCCATGTTGACTTAATTAAGAACTTGAATTGCTGGCTGGTTGTTCATGCACATTAATGTGTTTCACTCCCATACAACTAGGTAGATGGTTGTAAATGGAAAGGTCTTGATTTGAAGTCGAATAATTACCTCAAAACTTTGTTTTAACCCATTGTTTTGTTTTGCTTCGATCAGGGAGAAAGAATAACCTGCTAGGCTAGACAGGGTTGAGGTAAGCAGTAACATTTCTTTACTGTGAGCTTTACGAATATGTGCTGCTCTTCCTTTTTTTTTTTTTTTTTTTTGTGATATGCGGGCGTCTCACTGTTGTGGCCTCTCCCGTTGAGGAGCACAGGCTCCGGATGCGCAGGCTCAGTGGCCATGGCTCACGGGCCTAGCCGCTGCACGGCATGTGGGATCCTCCCGGACCGGGGCACGAACCCGTGTCCCCTGCATCGGCAGGCGGACTCTCAACCACTGCGCCACCAGGGGAGCCCTATTTTTCTTTTTTTTTCTCTTCCTTTTTATGCAAGAGAAATTGGCCACTGGTGGGGCCTGTGTCTTAAATAAGGCACAGCAAATGTTAGAGCAGAGCCCTAGGGCAGGTTTTGTCAGGTAGAGGCTTGTACAGAAGTTTCAGACCGAGAGAGTATTCCTTTTCTTTGATATTTGTTTTTCATATTCATCTGATAAGCTAATGTGTCCTTCGTTTGGAGACTTCATAGCATCCCAGACTCCAGCACACTGTCCCTTGCCCTACAGGTGTCAGCCGCTTGGGTGTGCCCCTCCTTGCCCACCCCTGCCTGTCCTCTGCCCTCCCTCCTTCCCCATGCCACCCCCTCCCCCTGGTCCTCTTCCACCCTGTGCCACCGGCAACAGTCACTCAGAGAAACGAGCGAGGAGGTGCTTGGGTTTTAAGTAGGAGACAGAAGTGAGGCAGAGATGGCGGTGCTGTTTCCAGGTCTCAAGCTCACCCAGGGCCTGGTGTGTTGTGAGCACGTCAGCGGGTTCCTGAATGCACTCGGGTAGACACAGAGCAAAATAGCGGCCCAGTCTGGCATTATTTGAGTGTTACATAATATTCTTTTTTTTTTTTTTTTTTTTTTTTTTTGCGGTACGCGGGCCTCTCACTGCCGTGACCTCTCCCGTTGCGGAGCACAGGCTCCGGACGTGCAGGCCCAGCGACCATGGCTCATGGGCCCAGCCGCTCTGTGGCACGCGGGATCCCCCCAGACCGGGGCACGAACCCGCGTCCCCTGCATTGGCAGGCGGACCCTCAACCACTGTGCCACCAGGGAAACCCCATAATATTCTTAAAACAGACTTTTTTTGGGGAAAGGTCATGAACCATAATTTTATGGGTGAACGTGTGGCTGGCTGGTGCTGTGACAGGAGGCAGCTGGTTTGCCACTGTGTTCATAGGGTCCTGGGGGCTGTGCCCACCCCGGCTTGTCTCCAGACACCTGCTGTGTTCATGGGGTCCCGGGGGCTGTGCCCGCCCAGCTTGTTTCCAGACACCCGTTGTCACCAGTCAGGGCCCGGGGCCCAGAGGTGTTGTTGGCGGGCCCGGTGTCCTTGCTGTGGGGCAGTGGCCCCAGAGTGAGGATGAATTCAGTCACTAAGCGTGTCGTTTGGTGCCACCCTCCTGATTCCTGCTAAGGTGCCGACAGCATTGCCCTTGCACCATCTGTGCAGATGTCAGTACTGCGAAACGGGTGAGTGGGATCCTGCTGGTGTTACGAAAACAGTCTTGATCTCTGGAAGGGTCTTGGGGACCCCAGAGAACTCCTGTTTGAGGGGGTTGAAGGGTGTAGGAGGTTGGCAGTTGGGATGCAGCTGTGATGGGCTGGGAGAGGCAGTGAGGCCCGGCCATGTGGGGCTGAGGGTAAAGATGAGGTACAGCCTTGCCTGGCCCTGGATGGACAGTGGGAAATCAGAGGCCTGGGATCAGACATCCTGGCCCCACGGCCCAACCCGGTGGGGACAGGTCATGGCATCATTACTGAGATGTGGCCAGGACAGGTCCTGGGAGGTGACGCCTCAAGTCAGGTGCTGCCAGTGAGGTCAGGGGGCAGGCGGATGAGTTAAGATGCGTGAAGCAGGCCTGGGCAGGAGGGCATTTTCTCCGGTCTAGACCCTGAGGATCAGTACATACATGCAGGAGTAAGTGGAATCTGACTTGGTGCTGGTCCCGGGTGTCAAGAGGCCAACTCTGTGGGGAACCCCCCAGGAGCCTGTCCGGGCACCCCGCCAGGGTCGCCACAGCTCTTCACTGTTTCAGAGTCTGGAAACCCAGATTTCTTGTAAACTCTGCTACTTTTTAAATGTTGATAGTTCATTGAAGGTGGAAACAGCTGTGCTGTCTGACTCCCGAGCCTGCTACTCCTTTGGGGGTTTCCCCCACCCCGCCACTAGTTGTCTTTATGTCTCTGTTCTCCTGCTCTCTCCGGACCTGAGTCCCACAGCCAGTGCTGGAACCCTTGCGTTTGCCCGTGGTCCTGGGCCCCCGGTGACACGGGGTGCAGGCGCAGCAGTTTGTGGAGCCCCCAGTGCACGCGTGTTCTGTGTCCTCACGCATCCTGGGCTGCGGGTCTGCTGGCTCCGCGTCAGGCACCAGGTCTGTCGTCCTCACAGCAGCTCCTGGAACAAGCGGTCCCTGCCTTGCAGCTGCAGAAGCCAGGTGACCTCGGCAAAGTGCAGGGGGACAGAGGAGCCGGATAGGGCCTGGGTCCTCAGGTCCCAAGCCTGTGCTTCTGCGCCTCTGCCGTGGACCAGTTCCCCTCTGGGAAGTCCTTGCTGCTGCGTCTCTGTTCCCTGCAAGACGCGCTGTCGTCATTTCAGTTCTACCCTGTCTGCCCTGTGGCCACACAGCGTGCTTCCAGTCTGAAGACTTTCCTAACTTTTCCTTTTTAAAACACTTTAATTTGAAATAATTTCAAACATACAGAAAAGTTGCAAGATTAGTACAGTGGCTCCCATCTACCCTTCACCCAGACTCCACTTGTTGTGTCCTTCACACGTGCACGTGTGTGCACACACACCACACACATGCATCTTGTCTCCTCTGTCCCGCACAAAGGTAAGTCCAGGCTCTTATTTACTACAAACAAGGGCATTTCTCTGAATAACCATCAAGATACCCGATGTTGACACAACCGTCTGGTCTGCAGTGCATGCAGGTGTCACGGTAATCACACGTGAACACGGTGCCCGGTCGCTGTGCATGCAGTCGTCACAGTAGTCCCTTCACAGCGCTTTCCCGCTCTGGACGGGGAGTTGAGGGGACTCCAGCTCCTCGGTCTTCCTTTTCCAAGGGCACATCACGTTGCTTTCTGGAAACCCTGGTGGCAGGAAGGGTTAGGGTTAGGGTGCATCCCATCAGGAGACCTGCCGCTTTGTCCGTGACCGTCCCATGGGTGAGGCTACAGGTTTCTCCACGGAAGGTCACTGCTCTTCCCTTTACTTGAGGGAATTCCCTCTTACTTGAGGACAATGTTGCGGCGAGATACTTTGAGATTCTGTAAGATCCCGTTTCTTACGAAACTTCCTCCACGAGTTGTAATGGTGGCTTCAGCTCCCAGCCCTCTCTCTGCCTTCAGTTGTTGGCATCTAGGATAAGCAGCTTTCCCTGTTGGATTTGTTTGTTATCCATTCATTTATTTAATGCTGGTGTTTATTCACTGGTTTACAATTCCTGTTGCTGTCATTATTCATTTTGATGCTCCAAGTGTCGTAAACTCCGGAGTGGGCATCCCTTGGGTCTGTCCTGGTTCTTGGACGCCCCCTGCCAGTTTGAGTGCTTCGTTTTCAGGCACAACCCGAGGTTCTAAGCTCCTCTTGTGCCCCTGCCTTGCCTGGAGTTGGTCCTCTCTGCCAGGAGCCTCAGTCTCTCCGTGGAGGTGGCACGTGGGAGTCGAGATTCTGTGCTGCTGCTGCCCAGGGGCCCTCGCACTGCTCAGAGCTTCTGCTGTGCGCACTGCCGTTGGCTCGCGTCTTCTCTGGAGGTTTTCCTCCTCCTGTTGTGGCCCCGTATCCCAAGCTCACTCTGGGGTTAGTTGAGGCTCTTCTTGCAAAGCAGAGACTGAGATCACCCATCCACCTTTTACTGTCGGGATTGTCACAGCCCCTGCCTGTGGGAGAGCTGGCAGGGGTTTCAAGTGTCTGCCAGCAGTTCTGTTTGGTTCTGGTTTTGTTAGTGGTTTGGGCTACGTGTTCCACCTGTAATCCTTTCCTGGTTGATGTCGATTTTGTAGGTTGCTGGCCCTTTGGAAAAGGCAACGAAAACCATGTTCCCTCTATTTTTTTTTTTTTTTTTTTTGCGGTACGCGGGCCTCTCACTGCTGTGGCCTCTCCCGTTGCGGAGCACAGGCTCCGGACACACAGGCTCAGCGTCCATGGCTCATGGGCCCAGCTGCTCCGCGGCATGTGGGATCTTCCCGGACCGGGGCACGAACCCGTGTCCCCTGCATCGGCAGGCGGACTCTCAACCACTGCGCCACCAGGGAAGCCTCCATGTTCCCTCTTGCTAGGTACATATAGGTTCAACTCACAGAGCATCTGGGTTCAGGAGATTTCTGTCTTTCTTGCCCTGGTCGTGGGCCGAGCTCACCCGCAGCCTCAGTCTCTGGGCCTTTGGGCTTCCAGATGTGGCACTGGCAGTGCCCACAAGGAGCAGGGTGGCCGCAACACGTGTGGACTGTGCGTCTGGGCTGTCCCAGAGCGCCCCTCAGGCTTGCGCCACACCCAGTCCCCTAGGAAGACCCTGTTTTTCTCTGCCACATGCTTTCTCAGCTTCTTCCTCCCGCCCGGCACTGCCGACAGGTTGGGGACAGGACAGGTTCCCCCCTTTGGACCCTGAGTGCTCATGCTGGCAGGGCAGACAGGCTGGTGGTGTGCCTGGTGGTGGTGGGACCAGCAGGGCCACAAGGCGAGGTCCAGGTGAGGCTGTCTGAGAAGGTGGAGCTTGGCCTGCTGAGGGGTGGCGGGGTCCAAGGGCCAGAGGCTGGCATCAGGGTGTGGGAGGGGGTGCCGAGGGGAGCAGAGGCTGGGCTTTGCCATCCACGATGAAGGCTTGTTTCTCCTTGACGAGGAGGGATGTGTCAGGTCTGACTCCGTAAGAAAGTACTCCCCTTCTTCTGGGAGGAAGGCTGTGAGGCCTCAAGAGTTTCCCTTAGTGCCTGGCACCAAATTCCAGCTTCCTAACTGCAGAAGGGGCAGCAGGGAGTTGGCCAGTGCCAACAGACCAGGACTGTTTAATCCAGGCCTGTAGATGGTATGAGCACAAGGCCACTGGGAGGGGCTGGAGAAGAGCCCCCAGCTGGCTACCCCTCACCGCTGCAGCCTTGCAACCCCTGTTTTATAACGTCACAGCACCCCACACTCTAGGTGAAGTTAATGTGTTTGTTTCTTATCCCCCGACTGGAACAGGGCTCTGAGGACTTTTCTGAAAAGGACCACACATGGCTTTGACCACAGAGGTTTCTGTCACATCTTGTCGTTATTGTTCATAGGTCTCTGGTGATGTAAAAACCACTGTCAGCTGGCCCTGTGGCCTGGACCCTGCTGTCCACTGAGGCCTCCCCTTGGGCTGGCAGGTGCCTGGCACACAACAGATGCTCAGGAACGGTGGCTGGCCTTCATCCATGTGGCCACGGACACGACGGAGCTCCTCAGCTCCTAGAACAGGGGACCCTGTGTGACCAGCTAGGAGTGGATGTCCACCCAGGCGCCATTGGCTGTGGTCTGGTGGCCAGGACCGGGTAGTGCCAGTGAGACCCTACCCCTGTGTGTGTGTGCATGCACACATGCCTCAAAAAACAAGTCCTCTTAGGTCCCCTGAGGAGTTCTCAGGGGCCCCAGGGATCCTCAGCTTACACTTTGAAAACCACTGGGTTTCAAACCACTGGTCAGGCCAGACGTGGAGCCCTGGAAAGGTAGGAGAGTGGAGCCTGCAAGCGGCCGGAGGGAGCTTGCCGTGCTTGTGCCCCTTCTTGGCCCGCAGGCCTGGGGTGGTGGAGTCAGCGGGTGGGGACTTCTGGAGGTGCCAAGGAAGGAGGGCGCCGTGGGGGTGGGGGTCCGGGTGGGGGTGGGCACTGCTCCAGGGAGCCGCCTGACCCCAGTGAAATTAGCAGTGGGAGCCAGGCTCAGGAGGAGTGTTGCGAGCATATGTCGTGGTGTCTCTTGAAGAAAACATTCCAGAACGTTACGCAAGCGTTATGGGAGCTATGCCCCTAGACTCTGGATGTCGCTAAGAGAGATGCCTAGAGGGTCTGCGTCAGCTGCTCCCCCTGTGGACCGGACACCTGCAGAGACCCCGCTTAAGGGTGTGTTGTGTGTTTCTGTTCGTTCTCTAACCAGACTCTCACATTCCTGAAGGCAAGAAGTTTGTCTTAAAACCATTGCAAGAGGCATCGTGTAATTCACGTCTCTGTATGGTAGACTCAAATATTTAGTGATTCAGGTTTTCATTGAATTTTCTTGATTTATCCATTTCTCTAACTTCTCTGTAGGTTGTTGGACATTTGAAATACTTAGATGAGTTGTTGTCAGCAGCAGAATGCACTTTGAAATAAATTGTAGCATTCCTACGATAGAGAAAACATTTGCAATTTTAGTTACGTAAGCCATGCATTCTTATTATTAAAAGACTGTCCCCCCAATACAGTTGAAGTAGAGGTTTCCCGGGGCTGTGGTTGACTGCTGGTCCTCCTCCCGAAGAGACGGTGTCAAGAGCATTTTCCACTGGCTCGAGGTTCCCTGTCCGTCCTGTCCTTGGTGGTTTAGTTTTGGTTTGGATGCGATGCCCACGGACAGGAGTCCTGCTGGCGGAGCCCGGCTGACATTTATTTCTCTTTAGCAGGCGGTTCCGGCGAAGGGGGAGACCAAGCAGGACTGCGGCCTGGGAGCCGAGCTGCCGAGTGAAGGTAAGGGCGCCCGGGGCCCCTTGCCTGGCCACCCCTCCTCAGCCAGGCCTGCCGTACGGCCTCCTCCTGTGGGGTCCCGGGGCTCATGGTCCTCTAGGAGGGTGGAGGCCCTGTGCGTCCTGGTCCTCAGGGCGCCGTGAGGCCAGCAGGGGGGCGGCCGCACCAGGTCTTGGGGCATGGAAGCTGCTGCGGAGGTGCCAGGAGGTAGAGGGAGGCTGGCGAGGGGCTGGTACATAGGGGAGCTTTTGGAGGGACAGGCCCGGAGTCAGGCTGGGAGGTGCTGGCTCTGGGACAGACCGTGACAGGTAAACCCCACTGTCCCACCCAAGCTGCCTGGGGGTGCCAGCCAGACCCCTTTGGAGAGCAGCGTCCTGGCTGGATACCATGAGGCCGGCGCCTGGGAGCCTCAGATGCTGGTGTCCGCCTGGCCGTGTCGGCACAGGCCCTCCTGTGCGAACAGCAGGGCCATGCGGACGAGAAGCGTGTCTCAGTGTCGTCCTGCTGGCTGGTGGTGTGGCGCTGTCCCCACTGACGTGGGAGGAAACGCGCCCGCACCGCGCTCCTGTCCCTTGTGACAGAGATTGCCGCCTGGTCCCGGCTGCACACCCGCGCCACCGCCCCAGCCTGGTCCCTGGACGATGTCCACCCGCCTCTCAGCTGGGTGGGGAAGAGGCTGGCTCGGGGCCAAGGTCAGGCGAGCTTACCCGGGCTGTCAGACGCCCATCCGGCCCTGCATCCTCTGAAGACAGTGGCCCGTGGTGGCAGAGGCCAGTCTGGAGAGGTTGCCGTGTGTGTAGCAGTGGGAGGCGAGGGCCCTGCCTTTCCAGGCACTGCAGGGAGACGGAGGCCTGTTTCCCAGTGTTCCGTGTAGACCTGTGAGCTCGGTGCGGGCGGCCCTGAGCCTCCCAGGACGAGGCCTCGAGTGGCCTGGTGGCAGGGACCACCTTGTGCCCTAGGCCGGCAGCCGCTTTTTGTCTTTCCCGAGCTGTGGTGCGGCCCCCACGATGGGAACTGCTGCGGGCCTGCCCCTCCCTGGTGGGCCCACATGCTGCTCTGACACCTTTTCACATCCACGGGGTCCTCTGCTTTTGTGACCACTCCGTGCACACCCGAGGGTGACAGTGGGTGAAGGCAGAGTATGGGCCCCCAGCTTGGGGCTGATGGCAGGGCAGCCTTGCTTGAGAGAAGGGACCCAGCAGCCCAGGCCACAGGGCAGGACCGTCTTACCTGTGAGTGTGTCGCTTAGCATGTGACCAAAATGCTTCAGGTTCTAGTAGAGCTGTTGGGACTCAGGGAGCTGAGTGGGGTGGGGGTTGGGCAACTGCCTGCCTGGCTTCCCAGGGCTGTTTCCAGCCTCACCCCCTCTCTCCCTGGGGCATCTTCTCCAGACAGCCCAGCTTGGACGGAAGGCCATGGCCCTGCCCTGCTTTCTGCCCTCGCCCTGCACCTCAGGGTGCCTCATCCGGCCCACCGGCCCCTCTCTGCTGCACCCCGGCTGGCCCTGGGGCGCTTCCCTCCCGGAGCTGCCCTGCACACTGTCCTGCCTGTCCCTTTGCTCACAGTGGTGGGACCTCTGAAGACCTGCCTCAGCGTTTTCCTTCTGGCGCTGTCTTCCTCCCTGTTCCTTGAAATGTTCCCTTCCTTGGGCTCCCACTCTGTCTGCCCTCCTGGGCCCTTTTCTAAAAGAAGTTGTGGATGAGTGATGCCAGGTGCCAGTCTCCTCTGCACACGGCCCCTGCGCCCAGGCCTGGGCCCTCCTTTCGAGGAACCTCCAGACTGATTCCTGCAGCAGCTGCACCACGTCCATGCCCCCCAGCAGCGAGGGCGGCTCCCGACAACACTCGTTGGCACCTTCTTTTTGGTTCCATCTGTCCTAGTGGGTGCAAAGTGGTATCTCGTCCTGGTTTTGATGTGTATTTCCTTGCTGGCTGGCGATGCTGAGCATTTTTTTCATGTGCTTATTATCCATTTGTGTATCTTCTTTGGAGAAATGTCAATTCAGATCCTTTGCCCGTTTTTAAAATTGGTTATTGATTTTTATTAATGCATTGTCAGAGGTTTTTAAAAATATATTTTAGGTACAAGTTCCTTATCAGATGTGTGATTTGCAAATACTCTTTTCCAATCTATGGCTTGTCTTTTCACCTTCTTGATGGTATCCTTTGAAGCACAAAATAAAGTCCAACTTACCTGTTTTTCTTTGGTTGCTTGTGGTTTTGTTATAGCATCTAAGAAACCATTGCTTCATAGAAGATCGTAAAGATTTATGCCTGTGTTTTCTTTTTATAGTTACAGATCTTGGAAACGTTTTCAGTTAATTTTTGTATATGGTGTGAGGTAAGGGTCCAACTTTATTCTTTTGCAAGTTGAGATGCATTTGTCCTAGGAGCTTGCCTTTCTGAGCACCTGTCAGCGTCTGGCCCCTGGGTGGCTGTGCTCGACGCCCCGTGACTGTCCGCATCCCCGTCCTCCTTTGTGTTGGGAGAGGCCCATTTCCCCTTCCTTTGCTGTGCTTTTCCACGATTTACTTTGCTGTTTGTGAAAATTTGTTTTCCCTGCACATTTCAGAATAAGGTTATGGAGTTCCTCAATACACTGATTGGAATTTTGATTAGGGTATCATTGAACTTAGAGAGTCAGTTTGAGGCGACATGCATCTTTGTATTTTTGCCGTCACGTTCAAGGTCGTGAGATACTTCCATTAAAATTTTTTTTCTCTGCAGAGACTTTGCATGATCTTGGTTAAAGTTTTATATCCTTTATAGTTTTTCCTGCTTTTTTATGAATACTGTCTTTTTTTTTCCTTATGTTTTCTCAAAAGTTAAGGCCAGCGTAGAAAAATGCCTTTGGTTTTTGTACTTGATTTCAGATTTGGCAGCCTTGCTGCACTCGTGTTTGACTTGCTGACGGACCAGGTGTGCAGGAGAGCCTAACCCTTGTCGCCAGGCCTTGCTCCTCGTTTCTCTCTCCCGTGGGGTCATCTGGGACCCCACTCTTGTGTGAACCTTTGTGGTGTTAATGGATGTCCTGATGTTGTTTCTGATCCTACATGGAATTCATGCAACATTTCTGAATAAGTGTATCTTTGCTGTAGGTTGGCATGCGGCCTTCTCCAAGTTGAGTAGGTTTTCACCTATTCAGTTTTGCCAAGGGTTTTAAAAAAAATTAATAGCTGTTTATTCATTCAGACAGTACTTACTGCACTTGTGTTTCTGTGCTCAGGGTACAGTAGTGAACGTGGACCTCTCCTTGCAGGGGCCAGTACAGTCGTGATGGAGTCGTGGCAGGTGATGTGCTGTAAACAGGGGTACAGGGGTGATGGGTGGTGGGGTCTTGGACGTGACCACAGCCCCTCTGCACCCAGCGCTGTAACTGTGAGCTTTCTGCTGGGGTCTGTAGTGAGGCTCCGCATGTGGCGATCTGCTGGTGGGAAGTGTGTTTCTTGTTTATCAAGTTGAGGAGACGCGCTTCAGAGACCAGGGGTTTGTAACGAGGCTTCTGGCTGACAGACTGAAAACTCACCCTGTTTTCTTTAGGTCTGTTTTTGGGAAGCTGCTCCCGAGGCCTTGTTTCCTGTCTCTGAATCCTACCCAGTTTTGTTTTCCAGTGGTGAATTTGTTCCTGGAGGATATGTAAATCCTGCATAATGTGTTGGAAGTCTTTTAAGAATTCACTGGAGGAGTGGGGTGTTTGTTTCAAGGACCACACCCCACCCACACCTCACTAGGGGCGGGGCGCAGACCGCCCTTCTGGGGATGGGGTCATTCCCCCCTTAACTGACTCACTGTCGAGACAGTGTCTGTGACATACTTTATATTTAATCCGTCTGAACTCAAATGTTTGTCTATGAAATAAAGTGGTTTTTCTTCAGTTTTGTGTAAGCAGGGCAGTGGGGGCTCTCGTGTTGGGGTCGCAGGCGGGGCAGCCACTGACTCTTCTCCTCCTTCCGTAGGGTCACCTATGGCTGCTGATGAAGGCTCGGCAGAGCAGCAGGGAGGGGAGGCCCATGTGGCTGCAGACGGGGAAACCAACGGGTCCTGCGACAAGAGCGATGCCAACGGCCACCCGGCCGCTGTGAAGCACACTCAGGAAAGCACGAGAGTCAGCCCGCAGGAAGGAGCCGGTCCGGTGGCCCGGATAGCAGAAAATGGGATTTTGGACAGAGACACTGAGGTGGGGAAGCAGAACCACATCCGAGCCGACGGCTTCACTCAGACTCCCGTCGTCGGGAGCAACGGCTACTTCCTCGGCAAGGCCCCCCTGTCTGAGCCACCGCTGCGGGTGGCTGGCGCCCTGGCCTCCTCCCTGCCCGGTCACGCCGCGAAGACCCTCCCTGGCGGGGCTGGCAAAGGGAGGACTCCTGGCGCTTTTCCCCAGCCGCCGGCCGCCATGCCAGCCAAGCCCGGGGAAGGCAGCAAGGACACAGAGGACAAGAAGGCCCCGGCCCCGGGCGCTGACGTCAAGGTCCACAGGGCTCGGAAGACCATGCCGAAGTCCATCCCGGGCCTGGTAACGCGTCCCTGTTGGGGTGGGGCCGCTCTCCTGTCTGTCTCCTCTTTTGTTTCGTGTGCGGATGGCAAGTGGACTTCTGTGCGTGGAGGGGAGAGGCCGGGAAGTGGTGGGGTCGTCAGCCACGGTTGCCTGCGGGCCTTGTAGGGTTCCTGAGTGTGACCCGTCAGCCTGCTTTCTGGGCTTCTCCTCGTAGGTGCCTGGGCTCACCGGGAGCTCCTCGTCCGCGTTGGGGAGTTACTGGCTTGGGAGACTCAGCATCCGCCTGTCTCTCTGGGGAGTGAGTAGGCAGGAGGGCGGCTGGGGCCCGGGAGTGACGCGCTACAGACACAGGGCGTGGTTTGCTCCCTGCTTCCTGCACGAAGTCCGGGTGTGCAGTCAGACGCCTGGCATTGCTTGTGCTGGTGCTGCTGGTGCGGGTCGGACCCTTCCCCAGGGGCCCCGCGGCCTGACCCGTGTGTTTCTCCAGCTCTAGAAGGTTCTGCACGGCTTCCCTCCCTGGACCTCCCCTCTTCTCCAGCTCCATCATTTGTCCCTCAAGACCCAGCACTTTGGTCTTGCTGGTCATTCCACATGTTGATGTTTTCAGTTTGACAGTTATATTTTTCATATCCAGTGTCTTGGATTAGTTTTTTAAGAATACCTGCATTGTTAGTTACATCTTTGTCTTATCCTTCAAAAGACAGTTATAACCCTTGCATGGTCTTGGTTACAACTCCTGTCTCCTCACGTGGGGGTTCTGTCTGGCCTTGGCACCTCTTGTTCGGGTGATTTTTCCCCTGAAATGACTTTCCTCCAGAAGCGTGCACATCTTTGTTTCTGTGCTTCCCTGTTGCCTGGCTGTCGCCTGCCTGCTGTGACTGTGGAGCCGGGGGGGTGCTGGAAGCTGGGCCGCAGCCCACTGCCCACGCAGCGTGGGGCCCCTGACGCCCCCAGCCTGACCAGCCCTGGCCTGACTTCTGCCTTTCGTAGTATTTTTATGTACGTGCCGAAAGTTAAACTTTTTAATAATTGTTCACAGGAGGCTGCACAGATAGTACAGAGAGAGCCCATGTCCCCTCCAGCCGGTTTCTCCCAGGGTACCACAGTGTGGGTTTACGTGCCCACCCAGCACTGCGAGCCTCCCTCTGTGGTCACCCCGGCCGTCCCTGACCCCGTCCCCCATCTCTGGAGGCATGTTGTTTCAGGTGTTCTGAAACGCGGGATGGCAGAGTTCGGGGGCTTTCTTCCCTCACTCCGCACCCCTGACCCCCCACCCAGGCTATGTCTGCAGGGCCCTCCTTTGCGTGTCGACAAGTATTGCGTGTGTAACCGCTCGCCCATCGAGGGACATTTGGGGGTTCTCAGCCTTGGGGTGCTCCATTAAAGCTGCTCTGGACATTCACGTACACATTTTTGTTTGGATGAAAGTTTTCGCTTCTCTGGGTAAAATATCCAGGAGCTCAGTTGCAAGGCTATGTGGTAATTGGATATTTAGTTTTATAAGTAACCGCCACGCTGCACTGCACAGGCTACTACATTCTATGTCCCTGCGTCCTCCAGAGGGGTGTTTGGTGTTGCCTCTTCTCTGTCGTAGCTGTGATTCCTCGTCATGGTTTTAGTTTGAACCTCCCTAATGACTGATGGCGTTGAACAACTCTTCATGTGCTTATTTGCCATCTGTATGTCCTTTTTGGTGAAATGTCTTTCATATCTTTTGCCCACTTTACAATTAAATATTTTGGGAGCTTTGAGAGTTTGGGATATGGACCATTGCCAAGTGTTGGTTTGCTGATATTTTCACTTGGTCTGTAGCTGGTCTTCATCCTTTCGCTACTGAAGACCCCATGGTTCTTCTTAAAGCAGAAGTTCTTCATTTTGATGTAGTCCAGCTTACACAGTTTTTTTCTTTTAAGGCTGTGCTTTTGCTGTCATGCCTAAGAACTCTTCACCCAGCCCTAGATCCTGAAGATTTTCTCTAATTTTCATAGTTTTTTAGTTTTATGTGAACTTTAAATATATGGCCTGTTGTGAATTAATTTTTGTGTTAGATTTGAGGCTTAGGGTGAAGTTTATTTATTTATTCACCTACCATGTTTTGGCCCAGCATTATCGAGTTTAAAATGCATGTCAGACAACATTGTTTATTTATCTCCTCGAAATCGTACTCTTATTCCATCCCCACTTTAGAATTTTATTCTAATGTATTTTTATTCTCAAACATCTTTTTATATCCCTCTAGGGGGTTAAAAAAAAAAGCAATCTGAAATTTAATTTCACGAAATATCTCTGACCATAAGGTTTATCTGAGGGTTAGCTTTGTTCTGGTTGGAGTTATTGTGATTAGTAGCAGCTTGCAGTCAATTGCAACACATACTTTGTTGGAAATTACTGAGCACTCTCGGGCTGGTCACTTGTAGTGAAAGAAAAGGGAAGGATTTTGAGGCTTTGGAACCTGATTTCCTGAAGACCAAGCCCATCCACTCCACACCCTGGAAACCATCTGCTCCTGGGACCCCTGCCGGAAGAGGGGATTGGAGACGTGGAGATGGGGGTGCCCTCCTGGCTCCCGGCCCAGGTCCAGACCTGGCCTCTCCTGCCCTCTGGCTTCTCTTCTCCCCAGACCCAGTTTAGTCTCGTTTGCTTTTCTTAGGAAAGCATGTTTTATTGAAAATTGCGTTTTGAAAACAGTCATCCCCATGATAGAAAGAGTGTTACATGCTTATGGCAAGAAATCCATTGTACTTTAAGAGTTTAAAAATGCAGGGGTTTTCACAGCCTGGTGGCCTCGCATCCCCAGGCAGGGCAGAGCCAGTTTGCCTCTCGGACCCAATGCCTGTGCCATCAGAAGGTGCCGACACAGGGTTAGGCTCAGCCACCGTTCACGCAAAGGAAGTGAGAACTTCTGGAAGGAGACCCATTTATCCCGCATTGGCACGCCAGTGTAGACCCGTCTCCCTAACTGAATTGTGCTCATTCCTGGAGGTGCCACACGGGGACCTCTGGCTTCTCCTTGGGTGGCTGTGTCCCTGCGCTCTCCCTGGCTCCTTCCACACGGCCCCCCAGTAGTCCCTGGGTTCTGGAGAGAAGATGCGGGCCTGGCTGGGTACTCTCGGTCCGGGTGGGGCGGGTCCTCCTGCAGCTGGGGTGCAGGTGGGTGTTTGCTGCACCCGGAAGCGGGGGCACCAGGTGGGTGTGAGGACTCGTCCCAGTTGGGCCAGGCCCGACAGTGGCTGGGGTGAGGAAGGGAGAGCCGCTGAGCAGAGTGAGCACTGAGGTGGGGAGGCCAGCGGGGGCCAGGCGCGGTTGCCCTCGGGCGTCTGGGTCACACACTGTGACCCGGGCGCGTGGCAGGTAGGTGTTGGCGTGGGTCCTCTCTCCACGTGGGGGACTGGCTGGGGCTCTGCGGTGCCCCGCCGGGAGGTCAGGCGCCAGCCGCTCCGCCTCGGTGGGTTTGCTTTGTCAGATGATGGGGCCCTAACAGAGTTTAGGGTCTTCACTCAAGTTCAGCAGTTTTTAATTTTGTTTTTTAGATTTTCAAAAATAATACCTTGAATCAAAGAATGGATTTTGTGCCCGAGTGAGAACGAGCCTCACGTGGCTGTTGCCTTCTCAGATTTAGCTTCTGCCTTCATCCATTTATCCTTTAAGCTCCTGTGTCACGTCTGTCTTGCAAGCACTGGTGGAGGTGGTAGCTGCGTGGTCTCTGAGGTCGTTCGTGGGAGGAGTGAGGGAGCGATCGTGTCAAAGCAGTGACCTTGAGACAAAGCCCACATATTTGAGAAGGACTGGAGAACTGACCCAGCTAACAGGTTACCTTTACCAGGGCTGTCTGTGCCAGGGCACGTTAGCGGTGGAGGCCACGGAGGAGGCCTCGGCCTGTGCTGTGTGAGGAGGAGCTGCGTGCGGGCCCAGGCGGGGAGCCTGGCAGAGGAGCCAGAGGGCTGAGCGTGGGTCCCGCTGGGAGAAGCCGAGTCCAGGGCCGCCCCGGCAGGCCTGTTGGCATCTCCCCGATGTCGACTCCCAGAGATGTGGACGCTGTATTAAAATACGCATAACATAGAATTTGCCATTCTAACCATTTTTGAGTATCCAGCTCAGGGGCATTAAGCACATTCACATTGTTGTGCGGCCGTCGCCACCATTCTCCCCAGGACTTCCTCGTCTCCACAGACTGACGCTCTGTCCCCATTAAACACTCACTCCCCTTCCCCACCCCCAGCCCTGGGCCCTGACATCTACTTTCTGTCTCGGATTGACTACGCTTGGTCCCTCATATGAGGATTTGTCCTTTTGTGCCTGGCCTGTTTCACTCAGCACAATGTCCTCGAGACAATGTAGCCTCTGTCAAAACTTCCTTCCTTTTTAAGGCCGGATAATATTCCATTGCATGCGTGTACGTATACACACATGTACATTTAGTTTATCCATCATCCATCAGTGGGCACTTGGGTTGCCTCCACCCCTTGTCTGTCGTGAACGATGCTGCTGTGAACACAGTTGTACAAAGAGCTCTTCGAGTCCCTGCTTTTGATTCTTCAGAGTGTGCACCCAGAAGTGGAATTGGCAGGATCATAGGATAATTCCATCTACTTCTTGAGGAAGCCCCACGCTGTTGTCCACAGCATCTGCGCCATTTTACCTTCCCCCCAGCAGCGCACCGAGGCCCCAGTGTCTCCGTACCTTCACCAACACTTGTTTTCTGTTTGTTTGATAGTAGCCATCCCAGGAGTGTGAGGTGGTCTCATTGCGGTTTTGAGTCGCATTTTCCTGATGATCAGTGATGTTAAATTAAGCATCTTTTCATGTGCTTTGTGGCCATTTGTATGTCTTCTTTGGAGAAATATCTATTCAGATGCTTTACCCATTTTTAAATTGGGTTTTTTTGTTGTTGTTGAGCTGTAGAGTTCTTTATATATTCTATGCATGATTCCCTTATCGGATATATAATTTGCAAATATTGTCTCCCATTCTATAGGTTGCCATTTCTTTCTATTGATTTTGTCCTTTGATGCATAGAAATTAAAAAAAATTTTAATGGACGTGTAATTGACTTACAATATATTAGTTTCAGGTTTACAGCATAGTGATTCAATATCTTTATATATTACAAAAGAATCACCAGGAATAGTCTAGTTACCATCTGTCACCATTCAAAGTTATTACAGTATTGTTGACTGTATTCTCCATGCTGTGTGTTACATCCCCATGACTTACTTATTATATAACTGTTGGTTTGTACTTTTTAATCCCCTTCACCTGTTTTGTCTGTCCTCCCCCACCTCTCTACCCGCTATTTATTCTCTGTATTTATGAGTGTTTCTGTTTTGTTATGTTTGTTCATTTGTTTTGCTTTTTAGATTCCACATATAAGTGAAATCATGGTATTCGTCTTTTTCTCTGACTTATTTCATTTAGTGTAGTACCTCTGGATCCATCTGTATTGTCACAAACAGCAAGGTTTCATTCTTTTTTATGGCTGAGTAATATTCCATTGTGTGTGTGTATAAATACACCACATCTTCTTTATCCATTTGTCTGTTGACGGGCATTTAGGTTGCTTCCACATCTTGGCTATCATAAATAGTGCTACAGTGAACACAGGGGTGCATTTATCTTTTTGAACTATTGTTTTTGTATTCTTTGGATAAATACCCAGGAGTGGAATTGCTGGATCATATAGTAGTTCTATTTTTAACTTTTTGAGGAACCTCCATAGTGGCTGCACTAGTTTGCATTCCCACCAGCAGTGCACTAGGGTTCTATTTTCTCCACACCCTCTCCAACGTTTGTTATTTGTGGTCTTTTTGATGATAGCCATTCTTACAGGCGTGAGGTGATGTCTCATTGTGGTTTTGATTTATAAGAAATTTTTTATTTTATTTTTTTATTTTTGGCTGCGTTGAGTCTTCGTTGTTGCGCACGGGCTTTCTCTAGTTGCAGTGAGCTGGGGCTACTCTTTGTTGCTGTGCGCGGGCTTCTCACTGCGGTGGCTTCTCTTGTTGTGGGGCACAGGCTCTAGGCGCGCGGGCTTCAGTAGTTGTAGCTCGCGGGCTCTGGAACGCAGGCTCAGTAGTTGTGGTGCATGGGCTTAGTTGCTCTGCGGCATGTGGGATCTTCCCGGACCAGGGCTTGAACCTGTGTCCCCTGCATTGGCAGGTGGATTCTTAACCACTGCACCACCAGGGAAGTCCCTATAAGAAATTTTTAATTTTAATAAAGTCTAATTTATCTTTTTTCTTTTGTTGCCTGTGCTTTTGTTGTAATATCCAAGGATTCATTGCCAAATCCAATGTCATGAAGCTTCCCCCGTTTTCTTCTAGGAGTCTTACAGTTTTAGGTCTTTGATCTGTTCAGAGTTAATCTCTGTCAGTGGTATAAGGTGAAGGTGCACCTCCATCCTTTTGCAGGTGGCTGTCCAGTTTCCCTGCCCCATACATTGAAGGATCACACCTGCTTTGTGCACAACGAAATGTGGTTCAGTGGAATCGGGTTTGAGATCAGACTGTCTCAAGGCTGTAGGTGACTCTGGGGAAGCAAGTGGTGGTGGGGTGCTGAGTGGTGTCCGGAGCAAAGGCAGGGCTGTTGGTCGGTGCCAGGGGGTTGACGTCCACATCACAGGCTGTTGTGGTCTCAGAAGGCTAAGGCCGAGACACTGAGGAAATGGGTAAAACTGAGCAAAAGCGTCTTTAAGGTGTAACATGATGATCTGTCGTGGCGTGAAAACCACTTGGGGGATGTGCACTGTGTAGCCGTGATCACCTGGAATGTGCCCCATCTGGGTATTTGCAAACGTAGTCATAGTTTATTACCTAAATCACAGGCTGGCTGGCTTTCTGTAAAGGCCCAGGTGGGAGACGGTCCCGGTTCTGGGTGCCGCATGTGTCACAGCCGCTGCTACTTCCCTGCAGAAACGCAGACTCTGTTCTTGGCCTGTGACGCCGACCCGCGCCTGTCACAGGCGCTCTGGTGGCAGCGGGTTTCTGCGCTCTCCCCTCTCTCCTCAGCGCACATCTCTCGGGGGAGTGGTTTGGTGGGAGAGGCACGCTGTTTCATCGCTGCCTGCCTGTGCGTCATTGTCGCGTTGTCTTTGTTTTGAAGCACGCGGCCAGTAAGGACCCCAGGGAAGGCCGGGACGCCCGTGACCCTGAGGAGCCGAAAGAGGAGTTGAGCAGAAATGCCTCGGATTTTGGACGACAGCAGCTTTTACCCCCCTTCCCGCCCCTTCACCAGTCGCTACCTCAAAACCAGTGCTACGTGGCCACCACGAAGGCACAGACAGGTAAAGGGAACCTGCCGCCGCCTCTCTCGGGCGTGTCCCGAGCCTGCACCACAGAGGACGCGGGCCCCGCTCCACCCTCACCCGGTGCTGCGTCGCGTCCTCCGCTTGTTTTCAGCTTCCAGGTGAAGATCGTTTTCATTCTGACAGTCTGCGGCCTTGGTCTGATTGGGTGGCGGGCTCTGGATCTGAGGAGTCTCCCAGCTCATGGATTCAGTACTGCAGGGGCGCCGTGGTTCAGGTGCGGGTGGCCGTGGGGCGGCCCCCTCCCACCCCGAGCCACCTCTCCTCACGCTCACCTGGGGGCGTGGAGGAGCATCGGGTGCCTTGTGGGGCCTTTCGCAGGAGGGGGGCGCTGGTGAGCGGCCCCCAGGGAGGCTGCCGTGGCAGGCGTGCCCGTAGAGCCTGCTTCCTCTGCAGACCCCTCCAGCGCAGACAGGCCTCTCTGCCAGGCCCGGCTCACATCGCCGAGGACTCACAGACGAGGGGGAGGCGGCCCCCCGAGGGGCTGCCCTGGGGTGGTCATGTGCTGGTTGGGGCCTGTCTTCCTTAGGACTTTCAGGACACTTGTTGCTTATCAGTAATTTCAGACCAGAGGTTCTGCAGAGGATGCCTGTGGCCTCCCCCGTCCCCCTCCCTCCATTCCACCCCGTGCACAGTTGCGCATCCTTCTCCCGCCCAGCGTGTAACGTTTACTTCTGAACGTGCGTGGAAGTTGCAGACATGGGGCCCTGGGCGCGTCCCTGTTGTGCGTGGCGCCCTCTCGGGCAGTCGCTGTAGTGTCAGAGCCTGAAAGGGCCCCCCGTGTGACACGTCGTCCAGGCCTCAGGCCCCGCTCGCCTTTGCCAGTCAGTTGTCCCAGGAGGCATTTCTGGCCGGCTTCCTGCAGTCCCTTAGTGTGCGTCTGGACATCTGGAGCGTCCCCCTGGGGTCGCTGCTGTCTTCCCGGGTCAGGCTCGGGTCACTGCCGTCCCCGAGGGGCGTGTGTCCTTGCTGCGTCCCCTGGGAGTGGGGTGTGGGTGTTGGTCCTGCTGCGGCAGGGCTGGGTCTACAGGCCCTTGGGTTGTTGTCCTTTGTGTCTTTGGAGACGGGACTTAGAGGGTTGCATGGTCCCACCTGGCAGCTTGAGCATCTAGGGACCCACTCCCAGACTGATCGTCCCAGGATGGCTTCCAATTCCATTGCCCTGTCCTTACTTCCTAGTGGAGCTTCTGCTGGAATGAAGGGCCTCCCCTTTCCAGCCTTGCCTCTGTCTCAACTCACGGATCCTTTTGTGAGTCTCTGGGCTCCAGTCCGTCACCGTCATGTTCAAATTGCCCCAGGTTTGCCCTTCAGGCTGGCTCCTGAGTCCTCCGATGTGACCCCATCACTTTGTGAGGACTTCCTGGCTACACCAGGTGGACCCAGCCCGTCTTGTCCTTCCCCAGTCCTGGGACTAGCTGTGTCTCCAGGGAGTCCTTGTTCTGTTTGTTGGAGCGCTGTGGTTGGTTAGAAAACAGGGTCAGTCTGTCTCCCCACCACCTCCAACTTTTGGTCTATTTCAACTCAGTATTATTTGTTTCAAAGAGTTAAAGCTGGACAGAGTTGCATGTCTCTGTGGAATTAAACCCATGTGTGTAGGGCTTGGCAAGGAATGTCAGGAGTCGGTACTTCTGTTAAAAAGTTAAGATTGGGGAATTCCCTCGCAGTCCAGTGGTTAGGACTCCATGGGTGTGGGTTCAGTCCCTTGTCAGGGAACTAAGATCCTGCAAGCCACAAGGATCTTTTATCTTAATAAAAATTAAGATTGTTCCTATTTTAGCTTTATTATTTCCTTATCTGTTCAATCCAAGTTTTCTAAACAGAAATGCTGAGTGTGTTTAGCAGTTTCCCACGTGGGTCCTTCTCTGCCTCTGTTTCCTTACCTGAGGGCCGGAGGCGGAGACGGGGCCTGCGGGCTCAGGACAGTGTGAACAGCCTGGTGCCTGGCGCTCCTGCAGCAGCTGCCCGGCTCCCTCCCCAGGGAGGTGGCAGGCCCCTCTTGCTGTGCCTGCAGCGTCCTCACCCCGGGGTGGGGGGGGGGGGAGCAGGGGCCCGTGGGGACGTGGCCCTGTGTGACGGCGTCGCTGCAGACCTGGAACTGCCTGCCTCGTTCTTCAAACCTTCCTCCTCCCCACTTCCCCTGGCCGGTGCATTACGCTGTCACAGGAAGTACACGCTTTCGGGCCATCTCTTCTTGTCACTGTGGTGACAGCCCCGCCCCGGAGGGCCTGCTCTTGCCGTCGTGCTGCGGCGCGAGCGGAGACGAGATGGCAAGTTTGCACGGAGCTCACAACCCACCCGCCTCCTCCTGGGGGGGGCACCTCCGCCAGCTCACCTGTGCTCCGTTCAGCGCGTGGACGGTCGGCGTTTCCACGTAAACACGTGTGGCCCACGTGGCGATTGTCCTCAGTGTCCTGGCTTCGCCACGCACCTGCGAGGGGCTGTCATTCTGACCCCTGGCGCCCATGGCCGACGTGCATCCTTTCTCCCCGTATCCCTTCTCTGCATTTCGTAGAAATAAAACGTAAGGTATTTCTTTCAGCCCTTTCGTGGAGTTCCTCCGTGTTTAAAGCAGTGGTTTTCAGATTTTTTTTTTTATACCCTGGAACTTTTTACACAAATAAAACATCACAGAGACCCTCATTCTGTCAAAGCAGTAAACCTGGGGCTGCTTTGCCCAGAATGGCGTCAGGGGCCGCGAGTCCCCAAGCCCCTGCTCGGTACCCCCTCCACTGCTGCGCTTGTCAGGAGACCTTGCTCCCAGGCCTCTCCCTCCCTGGCCCTTGTGTGCAGGGATAGCTCGCTGGGCCCTTGTTTCCAGTATCCTTCCCCGTGGTCCGTGAAGTGCTGAGCGAGGATGGCGGGTCCAGGTGACAGTGGTGTAAGTCCACTCTTCAGTGGCTGCACGTCGGCGGTGGACCCTCTGGACACACGAGCAGGAGGGCGTCTGGAGGAGGCCCTTCCTTCTCAGCCCCTCGGAGAGCCCTGCTCAGAGGCTGTCCCAGGTGCACCCGGGCCCGTTCCTGCCAGCTTGAGGGTCTCCTGGTGTTGTGCTGCCTGCTCGGGAGGGGGTGCTCACGTTTGCCCTCCGTACAGCTCGGTGTCTCCTTGTGGACAAATCCTGTATCTGTGACGGGTTTTCAGCTTTCTCTGTGCAACTTAAGACACTGTTGAGTGCTGATGATTTTGGTGATGAGAGTTTGTGAACTGTCACCTACCTCTAAAAACATTTGAATGGCATTTCTTTTCTTCTCTCGTCCCCTTTTGACTTTTTTTTTTTTTTAGCTTGCTTGCCTTTTGTTTTAGCAGCTGCAGTATCTCGGAAGAAAAAACGAAGAATGGGAACCTATAGCCTGGTTCCTAAGAAAAAGACCAAAGTGTTAAAACAGAGGACGGTGATTGAGATGTTTAAGAGCATAACTCATTCCACGGTGGGCTCCAAGGTAAGGGTGCGGGCCAGGCTGCGGGGGCTGCCCTCCATCTCTGCTCCAGGGTGGCCCCCGCCCGCCCCAAGCTCTCGTCTTCCGGCACAGTCGCCACCCCCTCCCCTGCCCCGCCCCGTGGGCCTTGCCCCGAGGAGTTGGTGGGGTCCTGACGTGGGCTTCTGGCGTGTTCCAGGGCGAGAAGGACCTGGGTGACGGCTCCCTCCACGTGAACGGGGAGAGCCTAGACATGGACTCTGAGGAGGACGACTCGGAGGAGCTGGAGGAGGATGAGGACCAGGGCGCCCAGCCGGCCACCGCGTTCCCTGCCGAGGGCAGCAGGGCCTCCAAGGAGAGTGCGCTGGAGCCTGACCGCAGCCAGAAGGTGGGCGGGACGCACACCGCAGACCTCGGTCCTGGCGGGGGTAGGGGTGGCGGCTGGGCGCTTCTGGGCCTTAATAAAGCCCCCTGTTTACTTCTGGCTGGGATTCTTGTATTTTATTTCTCTTGAATTTTTAGGTAGTTTATTTTCATCAGAGAAGTGTTTGTCTTCCCGTGCAGCGTTCATGGAAGTAAACGGCCTGAGCATTTTTAGGCTTGGGAGTGACAGGAATAATACCATTAATAACCCAAACTGCTAACCGTGGCTGACCGAGTGCCAGTACGGCTTGCCCTTGGCCTTGGCACGGTGTCCCAGGCACCCGGCACAGGTGTGGTCCTTCCGCAGGTGAGGCCTCTGTCCTCCCAGTGGAGTGAGTGCCCAGGGCTGCTGACAGGCCTGTGGGGTGGTACGTGTGCTGGCGTGTCCTTGTTATGGACGCTTCATCCGTGTCCACCCAGGACGAGCTCGGAGTTGGCGGTTTGGTGGCCCTGAAGGCGTGGCACCGGCTGGGGGTGGTGATGCCTTGTCTTGGCTCTCTGTGCACCGGTGCCGAACAGAAATGTGGAGACAGAGTTTTGGAGGAAACGAAATAATAGCTTTATTCTTTGCCAGGCAAAAAGGGAACACAGCAGGCTAGTGCCTCAAGAACTGTGCCCCCCCCTCCCCGGGGAATCAGGAGAGGTCTTAGAGGTGGAGCTTGCAGTCTGCGGATAGGTGATAAGGATCAAAGTAATGAAGGTCTTGAATTTTTCTTCTTCTTGCATTATTTCAAAACGGGTGACAGGCAGCCTGGTAATTGGGTCCGTTTGTTATCGGCTGGGTTATCGGCTGCATTTCTAAAATGCAGAACGCTACAAGGGGTGATTTCCTACAGGGGAGTGCAGGATGTAATTCACATAATGTCAGAGAGTGTTAGAGGTTAGCTTGGTGAAGGATAAGTCTAGTTACAGACACTACAGATTAGTAACAGTTAAAATAAAACTAGGGTTGGGATTTCCCTGGTGGCGCAGTGCTTAAGAATCCGCCTGCCAGTGTAGGGGACATGGGTTCGAGCCCTGGTCCGGGAAGATCCCATGTGCTGCGGAGCAACTAAGCCCGTGCGCCACAACTACTGAGCCTGCGCTCTAGAGCCCGCGAGCCACAACTACTGAAGCCCACGAACCACAGCTACTGAAGCCCGCATGCCCTAGAGCCCGTGCTCCACAAGAGGAGCCACTGCAGTGAGAAGCCTGTGCACTGCAACAAAGAGTAGCCCCCGCTCGCCACATCTAGAGAAAGCCCGCCTGCAGCAACGATAGACCCAGTGCAGCCAAGGGGAAAAAAAAAAAGAAAAGAAAAGCTAGGATTGATTAACTCTTTCAGGCCAGTTTATGTTGTTTCCATAGCCTGCCCATGGCTCCTTTATTTTCCTTGTTTGTCAGAAAAGAAAAGACCCTCATTTCTGTCTTTGCCGCAACATGACAGGGACCACGGGGCTTGTACGGTTTCAGTGATTCAGGGGGCCCAGGGGTGCCGGGCGCAGAATTGAGCAGAGTGGCTGTTGCTGTTGGGGCCCTTCTGATTGGGGGAGGGGTGAGTTAGACACGAAGGCGAAACTGCGGCTGAGAGCCAGGCAGACGTGTGGAGCCGTGGATTTACTGTCCATGCCTCAGACTTGTCTGAGAAAACTTCGGAGCATCTTTAAGATGGACCATTACACCTTACGAGTAATTCTGAAACTAAGGATGGGCAGAGACGTTCCAGTGAGTGTGGCAACAGTGACTTGTTCGAAGTGTATGATTTTGTTGATTAGCTTTTTGCACTTTGCATCAGCCCTGTGGGTACAGCCTTTGACGTGTGTAAAGCATTTTCTTTCAGCTTCTGGAGTTTGGCCATGTTTTTTCTTAGTGTTGCTTAAATTTCAGATTCATATTAGCCATTTATGCCAGTTCTATTTTTTAGCAGGTTTTGGGGCAAAATTTTAAATGTTGGCCCAGCTATTAAGGTATAATTTTTCAAAAATAAATTGGTAGAAAATGCTGACATTAGAGATTTAAAGGAAATTTTAAAATGATTTAAGATATCATTTATTTTTTTTTTCTCTTCCATCTTTTATTATTTTTTCCCTTTCGTGTAGGAAGGAAGCAGTCTCCTAATTCTTGTGGTGGTATTTTGAACGGTGATTTTTACAGACCTGTACTCCCTGCCGCCTGCAGTGGGGACTTGACTCTGGACGTCCAGCCTCCTTAAGGAGCTTTGCCTGTGGCTCCACGAGCTGCTCTTGGCCGGGCCCCTCAGTGGGTGCGCCCCCCCCCCCCCCCCCCCGTAAAGCCATTTCCTGTTGTTAGAGGCGGCACTCGGGGCTCGTAGCATGCGCTTTGTTGAGAGGTAGAATGTGGGCATCTCCAGGTCTCTGCCGCGGTGAGTTGGGAGGGACAGGCTTCATCCGCATGTCCCCGTATCTCGGTGTTTGCTGCAGGTCTGAATGCGCCGGGCAGCTTCGCACACAACTGGCTGTCAGGGTTTGTTGTCTAGCGACCCCGTTTCCGCTGGGTCATGTGGTCTGGCAGCCTTACGTGAGCGCAGGGCTGACCTGTTGCTCGGAGGTGTGTGCTGTCCAGCCTTGGCTGCGATGTCAGAGCTCATGGCTGCTAGTCTGTTTCTGTATGATTTCTGGGTTCGGGGTTCTAATTACAATACACAGACGTTTCCCTGTGGCGATTTAGAATATGTTGATGTAAGCTATCTTCTAACTCTTCGTGGGCTTCATTCTTTATATATAAACATTTGATTCAGAGAATTTTTGATGAAATGTGAGGTAGAGACAGTCAAAGTGGGTGAATTTTATGGTATATAAATTATACCTCAGTAAAGCTTTTTGAACAAAACGTGAGGTCAGGGTTGTGTGGCCTCCCTCACATGGTGAGCCGCGTGTGCCAGCACTGTTTATTGACTGACATTTGCTTCCTTGCTGATTTAAAATGCCACCTCTGTCACATACCACGCGGCATTTGAATGTGAGTCTATCTCTGGATTCTCTATTTTGATGGAGGTCCTCATCTTCCGGAAAGAATCTAGACACTGAGTAACACTGAGTTAGTCTAGATACTGATACAAAGGAAGAAAATTAAATGGGTATCAAGCTAACAAAAGAATCAGGAAATAAATAAAAGCAGAATCAAGAAGAAAATGTGGAAAACAAAGTAAGATGGCAGGAGCAGATCTAAACAGATCAGTGACAGTAACAGAGAGTCATGGATTTGTTATGTGACCTGTTCCGGAGACGAGAAAGATGGGAGACACGCCAGCCGGTTCTGAGGCTAAACCTGCCTTAAAGTCAGCCAGACACAACCGTGTATCAGGGGACAAGGGCAGGGGAGGCTGCGGCCTCCAGGAAAGCTCTTCGCAGGACCTGCTGAGGTAGCGGAGCAAAGGAGAGAGACTGGAAGGCATGTCACAGGGTCCAGCTCCCTGCCGCGTGGACTTGGGGACGGGGCACAGGTCAGCGGTGCCCAGGGCAGGAGCACGCGGGTGGCGCCCCGCTCCGGTCCCCGTGGCAGGGTTGCCTCTGCTCTTGTTCTGGGCTTCGGTGCAATCACGCAGGAGGCACTCCTTTTTCTGAGTGTGGCTCGTTTTACTCTGTGTTGTGTTTGTGCGATTTATTTATGCTGTTAGTTCATTTTCACTGTTGTGTGATGGTGGTTTTTAAGGTGGCCCAGGGTCTCGGAGACCCTCCAGGGTTATAATAGTCCTGGGATGTTACCTGCCTTTCTCACTCTCCTTTGAGGGAGCCACGCCGCAGGTGTAAGTGTCTGCAGCGGCGCGTGTTCACGGACTCACGGGCCCCCACAGCCCTTGGCTGTTCTCGGTAGTTTCTGAGGCCAGAGCGTTGGGAGCCAAGTGGGGCCGCACCCCTCTGGACGGGTGTGTGCGGGGCTCCAGCGGGGCTGTTGCCCACGTCTGGCACATCCGCGAGGGGAGCTGCACGTCCTGTGTGTGCATCACGGGCTTGTAAACTTGGTGGGCTGCCCTCCTGGCGCGGCTGAGCGCTCTCACACTGCAGTTCTGATTTGCGTTTCCCTGGTTTCCGAGAAGCTTGGGTACTTTTTTTTTTTTTTTTTGCGCTACGCGGGCCTCTCACTGCTGTGGCCTCTCCCGTTGCGGAGCACAGGCCCTGGACGCGCAGGCTCAGCGGCCATGGCTCACGGGCCCAGCCGCTCCGCGGCATGTGGGATCTTCCCAGACCGGGGCACGAACCCGTGTCCCCTGCATCGGCAGGCGGACCCTCAGCCACTGCGCCACCAGGGAAGCCCTGGGTACTTTGTTGTATGTTTATTTGCTGTTTGGATGCCTTCTCTTGTGCAGTGCCTGTTTGGGACCCAGCTGTTTATCTCTGTAGTTATTGGTCCTTCTAAAAAGTCGATTTGTAGCAAGTGAGGCCCTGTGTGTATGTGGCCAGCACGGTGCCTCCTTCTCCACGTAGGGGGCTGACTCCTCACCGATGACCGGTGTCCTTGTCTCCGCACTGGTGTGGATGGGGCAGGTGGGTGCGGGTTGTCTCGGGCGCTCACGGGGCCTGCTGGCTCGGGTCCCCCGCCCTGTGTGGCCTCTGCCTGGCTTAGTCCTACACCGTCTGTCCAGTCAGGTGCCAGCTGTGGTGTTCCCCTCCCTTCTCACCCCAAGCGCCTCACGTCTGTTTCTGTAGCTGCTGTGTGTGCAGTTTTCAAGTACTTATTCCTTATAAGGAGTTATTCCTTATTCCTCCCTTTACAGTCACAGGAGTTTTGGAAGTTGTTAATCTGCCCACTTTGATGGGTAGTTTCACTGCTCAGTATTTTTAAAATAAGAAACTACCCAATGAAATTTAAAGATAACATTTAAATAAAGCTTATTATAAAGATATCAGAATCCTACAAAAAAGGTTATATTTAATGGCGAAAGTTTTAAACCATTACTAATACCAGTGATAAAAAGAGTGTAGGTTGGGACTTCCCTGGTGGTCCAGTGGTAAAGAATCCACCTTCTAATGCACGGGATGCGGGTTCGATCCCTGGTCAGGGAACTAAGATCCCACATACCACGGGGCAACTAAGCCCGTGCACCAGAACTACTGAGCCCACACGACTCGACGAGAGCACCCACATGCCACAACTACAGAGCCCACGTACCACAACTAGAGAGCGAAAACCCACATGCCACAACTAGAGAGAAGCTCGCATGCCACATCGAAGGGTCCCACGTGCTGCAAGTAAGACCCGATGCAGCCAAAAAAAAAAAAAGGAAGAAAAGAAAAGTGCGGGTTGCCACTTCCTCCCCTCACTCGAGCACGCCACATTGGTCATTCTTGCTGTGATGCTGTAAGGTGAAAACCGGAAGGAAACATTAATCTTTTAAAGGACAAGGGAGTTTGCTGGGAATATAATCACCCATCTAAGGAAATCCAAGGAAACCAGTTGAGCGGCTGCTGTAGCCAGTGAGCTGAGCTTGTGTGGTCCTGCCAGTCGGAAAATATAAGGACAGCTTGTCAATAATATCAGTAAACACCCGACAATACTTGTTAACCTCCTGAACGGAACACGTCAGGCTGTGCATATGTACAGCCACTGGTGCTTGCCAGAGTCCCTGCTCCACCTGGACGGTCTTGAGGCCGGTATATCAGTGTGGGTCCTTAGAAGGTAAGGATTCTTTGAACAACAAAACCACAATATCACACCTAAAAATTAGCTGTCAGTCTTTAATATCACCACAGCGCTTAGCAATACATTTAACAAGAAATGTGTGTTATCTATAAGGAGAAAATAGTAAAACTTTACTGAAAGAGGTTAAAAAAAAGAATAAGTTCATGGAATGACCCATTATTTGTCTGAATGAGAAGATCCATTCTTTCATCTCCCTTTCCCCATGTTATCCATGAATTCAGAGCTGTTCTCATCAAAATTCCCACAGGATTTTCTGTGGGACCAGCTGACACGGGAGCCGTTCACAGTGAGAACGGGCTGGGGGGTGGGGGAGAGGTTAGCAGAACAGATACGGAGGGGGTTCAAGCGGGGATTCGTGCAGGCACGGCAGAGCCATGAGAGCGCGGAGCAGGGTGGCCACGGTGCACCTGTCTGTCTGCAGAGATACAGTTTGTTGTAAGGGTTGGGTTTTCAGTTTGTTCGCAAGGGATCATGAACTTTTCAATAAATGTTGTTGGGAAAATTGGGGGCCAAGTGAAGGCCGGCCCTTAGATCAAGGTGCACAGCAAATGTGCCCTGCACTCTGGCATAGTGGGGTGACGGCTGCACAACGCTGAGTCCACTCAAGGCCGCTGGACTGTGTGCTTGAAAGGGCGAATTTCAGGGCAGGTGAATCATAAACCCGTAAGGCTGCTATTTAAGAAAGCAAACTCCAGAAGATGTAAAGTGTCAACACAAAATATTTAAGCGTGGGAAAAAGGTTGGAAACCGTTTTTCTAATCTCAAATGAAGGCCTTCTGTTTTAAGACACAAACCTAGAAGCCACGAAGGGAGAGACTGAGAGGTTCAACTTGTCCAGATGAAAACCCCAGAAGTTTTTTTTTTTTTTTTTTTTTTTTTTTTTTTTGGCGGTACGCGGGCCTCTCACTGTTGTGGCCTCTCCCGTTGCGGAGCACAGGCTCCGGACGCGCAGGCTCAGCGGCCGTGGCTCACGGGCCCAGCCGCTCCGCGGCATGTGGGATCTTCCCGGACCAGGGCACGAACCCGTGTCCCCTGCATCGGCAGGCGGACTCTCAACCGCTGCGCCACCAGGGAAGCCCAGAAGCTTTACTTTAAAAGGAAATAGCAGAAGCAGAGCCTATAGAGCTTGATAGGAGAATGTTTATAACATATTTAACAGACGGTGTGTGTGTGTAGCTTCCGCAGTTACTAAGAAAGCAAGGACCCAGTGGAAGTACAGGCTGGGGCTGTGGTCACACAATACGCATGGGAGAAATGGAGGAGCACGCGTGGGAGACACTCGGGGGGTGGTGCGGCCCCTCAGAGGGCCTGGGGGTGCCCTGTGGGCGCCCCGCACCCGGAGCGTCCTGCACGGGTGGGAGCACGTGTCTGCTGTTTGTCCGGAGGGTCTTACCCTTCCTGTGAGATTGTGAGGGTGCGGTCACTGCGTGGCCCCTCGAGGAGCCACAGCCGGGTGCGCGGGGAGGGGTGGAGGGGGCGCGCGACTCCTGTGTAGGTAGAGAAGGTGAACCCAGGTGCTTCTGCTGTTCTGTTACGGAAAGATCCCACAGCGTACTTTTCATTAGAAGAGAGTAAGACGCAGAAGCGTGCTGGGTGCTCTGCCCGTGCAGGCAGACACTCCCGTGCTCGCCTGCAGGTGCCCAGCACTGGCAGCAGGTCGAGGCCCTGGGGCTGGGCGGGCTCGTGGGTCGGGGGGGTAGGTTTTGCGTTTTATATTAGTCTGTGGCCTCTGAAAACCTTTTTGCGGTGAGTGCAGTCTCTCATGCGCACTGATCTGCATACGTTCGAGTCACGTCGGATCGGTGGTCCAGGTCAGCCTGGAGCCTGGCATGGGGGCAGCCCTTCCGGGCCGGGCTCTTGGGGAGCGGGGGCACCTCCAAGGTGTGTCGGGTCAGATCGCCTGCCACCAGCCGCTCTCATTGGTTTGTTTTCTTTTTGGCTCCTGGCGGGGCTGCTCAGATGGAGGGCGAATCTGAAGAGGAGCAGGAGTCGGCCGGCACCGGGGAGGAGGAGGAGGACGGAGACGAGTCTGATCTGGTAACCTGGGCGCGGGTGACGCGGGGCTCCTGGCAGAGGAGCCATGTGGGAGCCGCAGAGAAAGCGGCTGAGCAGAGAGCCAGGGAGGGGCCGCCGGGTGGACCGGGCGAGGGAAGATCGAGGCTTCCGAGGTGGAACCTCAGGCCCTCTGCGGGCTGGATGTGGCTCAGAGCTGAGGGCTGCGAGCGATGCGACCTCACGGGGACAGGGTCAGAGGGCGGGGCTGTGGTGGGAGGGCGGAGCCTGGGGAGCCTGCGGGCCACCCAGGCCATCGGGCAGGGCTGGGAAGGGAGTCTGTGCCTCCAGAAGGAGAAAGTGGCCACGTGGGTGGCGGAGACGAGCACTGGGAGGGCTGTTGTGTCTGGCGATAAACGTGTTCCTTTGGGGTCGTAGACTGAAGCGCAGGGAGCTGTGGTGCTGCTCTTGGCAGACTTTCTTCCCGGAGCTTTGCTGTGAAGGGGGCGCAGGAACAAGGTGCTGGAGGGAGCACAGGGCACCTGGGCATCTCAGGGGGCCCAGCACGAGGGCTCGGGCTCCAGGGCAACTGTTGGAAAGGCCAGTGAGCCACCCTTAGTGTATCCTTTTATCTCATGAACACACATTTTAAAATTTCTTTTTCTATCCATAGTTAACAGGGGTTGTGAGATCCTGGTGGTGGAGTCGTTAGAAAGGCTAGTGGTTCATGCTCTGCATCTGCTGTAACTCGTGGCAGTTAGATGCCCTTTCTGCGTCTAGATTTGAGACACATGTACTCACAGGAATCTCGAAATGTTGTAAATTAATGATCATTTCTTTCCTTGTTCTCCATGTAATGGCTAATTTGGACATAGATTTGATGCACGTTGAGGCTTTGTTCGTTCCTTTTCTCATGAGCGAGATGAATGGGTGCATGTAATTAAAAGGGGATTCTCTTACTGAACTTACTTATTTAGTTACTGGTAGAACTTTTTCACTTATTCTTTTTTGTGCCAAACTCAAGTAACTGAGCTTACAGTGATATTTAGGGAAAAGCATGAGTGTCTTTGAGAATGTGACCTAGAAAAATGTCTAAAAGTGAAATTAATTTTCTAGTTGCATTATCACGATATGGCAAGAAAACAGAACTTTTGCTTTCAGAGCGCCCATGCTTTGCTCTTTCTGTTCCTTTCCCTTGGTTCTCAGAGTTCTGAATCCAGCATCAAGAAGAAGTTTCTCAAGAGGAAAGGGAAGCCTGACAGCCCCTGGATCAAGCCAGCGAGGAAGAGGAGGCGGAGAAGTAAAAAGAAGCCCTGCTCCGTGCTAGGTAAACACAGAGCCACACACAGGACCCCGGGCGGAAGCAGGCCGTGGGGGGCTTGGGGCTGGGGTTCTGTGTAGGACTTCATTTGAACAGAAGACTCCACTGTTTAAAAAACTAAAAGCATCAGAAACAGCTTTATTGGAGACCCTCAGGTGATGCCAGGGGGTCTCCTTCCAGCAGGCCCCCGTGGTATGGCTGTACGCTGACCGCCCCCACCTTCCCTGTGTCCCGCCCTCAGTGTCCTGTGCGGGCCGGGTCCTGGTCCACACAGTGGCTCTCAGCCCTTTGCTCAGATTCCCTTGATCTGGAGGTAGCCTTGTTAAAGGGACAGCTGGGAAGGGCATGATGTCAAAGTTAGTGGCCCAGGGGCCCCGTCTTTGCAGCTTTGCCGTGGAGGACTTGGCGTAGCCTGAAGTGTGTGTTGCTGAGGTGTTCGGTTGGTGGGCCTCACCACGTGCATGTGACAGGAGACCCCTGCCACCCTCGCTGCGCGACAGAGACCTTCCCTCCGCAGCCAGCCCTCCCCCGGCCCGGCCACCTCTGCTCCACGTCGTCTCCGCAGATGGGTTAGCGCTGTGGAGAACGTTTACGGGTGGATCCTTCTCTATGGCTTCTCCGAGAGTAACTGAGGGTCGTCCGTGGTGGTGTTGGCGGGAGGTGTTCCACGCGCAGCTGTCTGTGGTTTGTTTATCCCTCACCTTTTGGACATTTGGTCTCTTTCCAGTTTTTGGCCCTTACAGATAAACTGCTGCGGAGTTTGTGTACACGTGTTTCTAGAGCAAATGCTCCGTTTATCTGGGGTAAACGTCTAGGAGTGGAGAGTGGCTGGGTCATGCTGTGTGTCTCAGTTCTTAGTGCTGCCAGCTGTTTCCCGAAGCGCTCGTCCTGCTCTGCGTTCCGTCAGCAGCACGGGAGCGGTCCAGCCCCGCATGGGCCCCCGCAGCGCTCGCGCGGTCAGTCTCTGATTCCAGCGCTGCTGGTTGGTGTGTGGTGCTGTCGCATTGCGGTTACCTACCAAAGAACGAGGTTGCACATCTTAGGGTTTGTCTTCTCGTAATGCGTTTATACCTTTTGCTTACTTTAAAATCCGAGCGTATATCTTCTCACTGAGTTGTGACTTCTTTCAGTGTTCTGGATACAAGTCTTTTGCGAGATAGATGTTTTGCAAGTATGTGCACCTACTAAAAGTTTTAAAAAATGTTTGTTGAAGTCTAATTTATGGCTTGTTTTCTTTTAAAATTCATGCTTTTCATGATCTCAGAAATCTTCGACTTAACCAACCCACGATGCAAAGATTTTGTCCCATGTTTTCTTCTTGAAGTTTTATAGTTAGCCCGTACATGTGGGTCTCTGATCCACTTTGTGTGTGTGAATGTGTGTGTGTGTGTGTGTGTGTTGTCGGGCAGCTCACTTTTTTGCCTGTGCATTTCCAGCTGTTCCAGCACCATTGGTTGCATTGACTTTTCTTTCTTCACTTAACCTTTTGAAACTTTGTTGACAGTCACCGTGTGGCTGTTTCTAGACTTTCTAGTCTGTTTTATTGATTGATTTTTCTCTATACCAGCACCGCAAAGCTGCAGGACTTCTTTCTGTCTTGCACAGTTATTTTAGCGTTCTTCTAGATTCCCCTGAGAGAGAAGCAGGTTTACAGAGCTGCCCCTGAAATGCAGAGGGCTGCCGGAGGCCCGTGTGTGGCAGTCAGTTTCAGGCTGGAGTCAGGTGGCTGGTGGGGTTTGTTGACCCACCAGGCACATGGGCGTGTCCCGTGAACCTCCTCTCCTTCACTCACGTTTCCTTGTCTCTCAACCAGGAATCATCAGCCAGGATCAGAATACCCCGGGTGGTTTTTGCTGTCGGCTGACAAAAGCCGTTGTAGATCCAAGACTAGAAGTTGTTTCGGGCAGAGGCTTCATCTTCACCATCATGTGTGTAATGTGTAGAATGCCTGGCTAAATAGTTATTTAAACGGGAGTTTGAATTTTATTTCCTCCTGTAAAGCGTTTAAAATCGCACAAAGGCTGCTCAGTTCCTCAGATTGCTGATGATTTCTCGCTGGTGGTTGGCTCCTTCCTGTCAGATCTAGGTTCAGACTGTGGCCTGAATTCAGAGTCTTTGGGCACCAAACCTCTCTGTGTTATGGCTCGTTCATTTCCCATCGTTGAAGACATGTCGATGACAAGTATTTAAAACTTGGCTCTGAACTATGGGTGTTTGCCCTTTGCTGGTGGTGGTATTATCCTGTGTAAATGCATGTTTTCACAGGCTTCCTCATTGAAATGCCCTTAGAATGGCAGTTACCTGGGTGGGCCTCCTGGGACTTGTGGACAGGCGCCCCCTCCCTTGACGGGCTCCTCACTTACACACATTCCTCTCCTTGGCGTGTTCAGATTGTGTTGCCCTTCGGTGGGTGATGTGCTTCGTAAACCCCTTCTCGCAGGAGGACGCTCCCTGCGGCCCTGCAGCCTTTCCTTGTGGATCCTGCAGCCCAAGTGTCTGAGGCTGGGCTGGTTCCACAGCAACGCTGCACGTCTGGGGCTTCTTTAGCTGCTGTACAGCAGCTGGTCTTTCAAAGCTGCCATTCACATTTTACTCTTATATTTTTAAAGTAATATTCACAGAACGTATGTGCACGACGTTTTTATGTGTCCTTGATTATTTGATCAGCTTTTATCTAGCTGGTGTGTTTGTAGAGAAAGGTGTTTCCACATGCCCACACCTTTGCTTTCCTCGACACGGCTGCCCTCTCCCCAGGGAGGTCGTGCGGAAATGGGAACCAGCAGAAGTGCGGGATGGGGGCCCGGATGCTATGTGTGTTTGTTGTCTGAGTGGCTCGCGAGCATCCCATGGCGCCTCCCGTGGGTCGCGAGGCCCCGGCGCACCGTGTTTGACGTGTGTGCCTTTGAACGCAGGTTCCGAAGCGTATGCATCGTCTTCGGGAAGCGCAGAGCAGATGGCACCCAGCGACGGCACGGGGTACATGGAGGTTTCGCTGGACTCCCTGGATCTCCGAGTCAAGGGCACGCTGGCCTCTGACGCAGAAGGTGAGCGTGTGCGTGGCCAGGGCCAGCTGGCGGGGGTGGGGGAGGGTGCGTTTGGTGCCGAGTGGGCAGGACGCGGGGCCAGTGTGCTGTGTCCCTGTGGCGCTCTAGTGAGGCGGCCCCAGGGGTCGGGTGCAGTTGCCCACCAAGGTCAGGAGTCCTGCGAGCCATGCGTGTTTATATGGGGCTCCCAGTGGGAGGTGACCCTGTGTCCTGGCTGCATGCAGGTGGCGTCGTTCTGCACAACGTGGCCTTTTTATGATCCCTGATTCCAGCAATGTTGGTGGAAATGTGTCTTCTCGTCGGTGTTGAGCTGGTGGTGCCCCATGGTGGCATACCTGGAGCCTGGCCTTGAAGTCCCTGGCACTGCACCTCGGGGGGTCCTTGGCTCTGGGGCTGGGGCCACACACTTCTCGCTGTCTGAAAGTCTTTACCGGTGGAAATTAGTTAATAGCTGTTTGGCTCTTTTGAAAAATTTCTTTGAAATGAAACGTGGGGAAAATGTAAAATTCCTGTTACTTACACCCCATGGATTTTGCTGCTGTCGGGGTATAACCAATCATTCTTTAAAGGACAAATAACCAGCTTTTAGCATTTTGAACACTAGAGGACTTTGGGTTTACTTGTTTAGTTTAGGAAATCACATCTTTAGCTTAAGAAGAAAATTGTAGGCTTGTCTGTCAGAGAAGTTAGCCGCTCTTCTTGCTGCACACAGAGCAGAAACCCCTCTCCGGTCATCACCTCATGCCTTCCTTCCCGATGAAGTGACGTCTGTGTTTACTGTTTCTAAACCTGCTCTTAGCTTTGTCTCAGGAAGGTGCTGACTTGGACGCCAGCAGGAAGTAGTGCTCGTTTTACCACATTGCCTGGGGTCAGAGGTGAGAGGGCAGCACAGCAGGGGCGTCTGCTGCCCCTATATGAGCTGAGCCCCGGAGGGTGAGGGAGGTGGCCTCTGCCTTTAATATGTATGTGCAGCTTCTGGTAAAAGTAAGGGCCACGCTGGCGGGAGCCCCTTGGAGGAGGAGGAGAGGCTGCGGGGTGCCATGTAAGGTGCTTCCCTGAGGGTGTTCCCTGGATTGACAGCCACCGTTGGAGGGACCCGTGGATGTGTCCAGTCATGCAGGGCCTGGGGTGTCAGCACTTTGGAAGGACGAGTCAGGTCCCCCAGTTTTGTGTGCATTTAGTGCTAGGGTTCCAGACCCTCTAGGGGGGCAGCTGTGGGGCCTGAGGCTGGACAGGAGGGCAGGGGGCCTGGGGCTCCTTGGAGAAGGGCCATGTGACCTGGCTGGGTGCGGAGGGTGGGGACGGGTCCTGGTTTGTGGGAGTCCAGGCGAGCCGGCCTGCCATGCCTGTGGGGACTCCCGCTTACCCTACACCTCTACTTCGGAACATGAAACGCGCCTTCCTTTGGAAGCCGTGGCTGGGTCGAGGGGTCTTTCTGGCCACCGGCCTCTGTCCCCACTGCAAGCCGGCCTAGCCGCGGGCGGCCTTCCTCCCGGTGCTGCCCGCTTTGCCCTGCCCGTAAGTTGGGTCAGGCGGTGATGTGCTGCGCCGGACACTTTCTTCGTGATCCTAGTTTTCTTCTTTGTGTTCCCCAGTTCTTTCCTCCTTCCGCCTAATAAGCAGGCGCTTTGTGCTCTTGTAGTGGGTGAGGAGCGCTCTAGATGATCAGGAGACAAGCTGCCTCCAAACCCTTTCAGGTTGAACCGAACGTTCGCTTCGTGGCTGCAATTCTAAAATCAAGTGACGAAGACAAGTGCTTCCTGGCTGGGAAGCATGTGGGAAGCGAAGTCCCAGGCGGTCTGGCTCCTGGACCTCGGCTCCTGGGCGGCTGCCCGCGGGCGTGTCTGCAGGGACTGTGTCCCCACTTTCTTGCCCTGCGGAGGTGGGGTGGGCGGGGCCGAGTGTAGCAAAGCTCTCTGGGCCGTGGTGTTGACACGCATTGTGTGTGACCGCAGGGCTGGCCAACGGTCCCGACGTAGGCGAGACGGACGGCCTTCAGGAGGTGCCCCTCTGCAGCTGCCGGATGGAGACCCCGAAAAGCCGAGAGATCACCACCCTGGCCAACAACCAGTGCATGGCCACGGAGAGCGTGGACCATCAGGTGAGCAGGTTTGCGTTCCTGTGCGAGGGGGGCCCCCGCCCGGCAGCACCGGCTCTGCTCAGGAGGATGGTGCTGTGTGCGTGGCCGGGCAGGCGCGGTGGCTGGGAGCCAACACGGCTGCGGGCGCTGCTCCGCTGAGGTCACGCTTTCCCAAAGGCTTTTCTACTTTGCTGTGAACTCGGACGTGGATGGGTGAGAGGCAGAGCTGCACCTGAGGTTGCTCGCAGCCTCTCCACGGGCCCCGTCACCTTCTTTAGAAGGACTGTCTGTGATGAAAGCGTTACAGTTGACCTTCTGAACCTGCTGCTCGGCGTCCGAGCCGCCAGCACTTGGGTCTGTCCCGCTCTGCTCGCTTGGCTTTGAGCCAGCGTTTAGCACTTGTCTCCTGTAACAGAAGTAACAGTAATTCCCATTATCATGTGACGCCTAGCTGGTGGTCAGACGTCTGTGTTCTCCGCTCTGGCTGAATCCGGGTGGGTTCCGCCCACCCTCCTGCGGCCCCGCCACTGGCCCGGGGCTGGTCATTCCCTTTAGTTCCCGAATCTTAGGACTGGAGGTCGGAGCTCGTCCAGGTGCTGAGATTGTCACTGCATTCCGGCCGGCCTTGGCAGGGGCACTGTGAGGTCGAGTTCCTGCCCTCGGTCCATCGTCCGGTGAGAGGTTGCGGAGTGGCGGCTCCACAGTTCTCTTGTTCCTCCTGCAGTGACTCTCCGGTGTCTCTGGAACAGAACTTCCTCACCTTCTGGGGCTGTTTGTGCCCCTGAAACACGCTTCATCCTGCGTTCGCAGCACAACTAGTGACTTCGTGGTCTCTTTTGCAGCTCTTCCGAGTAATGAGTTGGTGCCTTGACGCCTTCCGGTGCCCCTCCCACCCGATCCCCAAAGTTCATCTTAGGAACTCACAGTCTTTTCTCTTTTCAGTCTGTTACATATAAATTTTTTGTTGTAAAATGAAATATAAATCCAGAAAACAATACAAGACAAATGTTCGGCCTAATGAGTTTGTCTAGGGTGGGCCCTCTGGTAACCATTTCCCAGGGTCAGGAAATGGGATTGTCCACAAATAGCTACCACCTGGCTTCTGTTTTCTAAATGGTTTCACCAGCCATACAGGTGTCCCTAGATGCTGTTGCCCACTTGTCCTTTCTCTTCCTTTCCCTTTATGTGTGGAGCAGCCGGGCCATTTGACCCCGTGGTCTGAGCAGTGGCTCCCGTGCTCACGGGGCCTCCAGTGCCCCTGTCTGCAGTTTATACAGAAGTGGACCCGGCTCAGCTGAGGGGAGTTTAGTCCAAGATAAAGGCTCGTGATATCTGGTTGCCTCTCTTTTTCTGCCGTGGGCAGCTGTTGAGTCTTCACGCCTGTGTTTATTAATTCATCAGAGGTTCCAAAACGGTGATGTTGTGTCGCCTACTGCTCATTTATTAGCTGGATGGTTTCATGAAGAGCCTTGTCAGCTCGTCTGCTCTTTTGTTAGCCAGCAGAACATCTCAGAGGAAGGACCGCACTGGTGCTTGAGCCTTCCTCTTTATTTCCCAGTCGTTCAGGTAATGAATTTGTTCTCTGTCATCTTCTGAGGTTGGCCAGTTCTTACTTTTAAAATATCATTATGAACTCATGTGTTTAAACAGATTTGACGGGTTCTAATCGTTGTTGTTGTTGTTATTATTATTATTATTGAAGCTTCACCCCCCTCCACCCCTTGGCCTGCAGGACCCTCTTCATATTGGACTCTTTTAGGGGATATGCATGGTCAAAAGTATTTTTATAACAATACTGAAAAGTTAAGTGCCTTTTCACTTACTCTTTCACAGGGTGTACAGTGGCATTTTGTACGTTTACAAGACCTGTATAACTCAGGGAATGAGTGATTTTCATGGTGTTACAAAATCATTCACAGTGCAAGACACGTGGATGGATTCTAGTGTAACGGTACTAAACTTGTGGACAGTGGATTGAGATTTTTACATTGCAGCAAATCTTTTGAGAAACTACCCCTTGTAGAGTTTTGCTGTGGTGTCAGAGAAGAACGTCCACCTTTGCCTGCTCTGAATGCAGAAGCAGGTATGAGGTTCATCTGTCTTATTAAACCAGATATTAAAAAGTTTTGTGAACAATATAAAACAATGACATTTCTCATTAACTTTTTTAAAAGTAATTTTTTAATTAAAATACGTTCTTTACGTGATAGGTTTATTGCTATTTTTAAATAAATTAATATTTAAAAATTTTCTCTCTTAATTTCTAACACGATAAATGTTAATAGACGTACCCCATTTGGACACAAGCTCTTTGGGACCTTTGGTGATTTTTAGGAGTATAAAAGAGCACTGAACCCGGAGATTTTGAGAACCATTGTTGTCGATCTTCTCTTTTCTTCATTTCTCTTGTCCCTGTCCTGCTTACTTTCAGCTCAGCTTTGTCCTGGTGTCCTCGTGCCCCGAACTAGAAGGGGGTCCAGGCGCGTTGGGTTTGAGGGTTCCTGGCGGCTGGCCCGCAATGGCCCCAGGTCTTAGGCAGCCCCAGACTTGCTGGGATTGGGCAGGGTTTCTCCCAGGTTGCCTGCTCTTCTCAGCCCCAGGGAGGACCTTTTGGTATCTTGGTTCCCCCCTGTCCTTGGGTCCACGAGACACCGCTTCGCTGTGTCCCTCTTCCCCCATCCTCTCCCCTCCTCCTGCCCGGGCACCAGCGTCTAGCAGGCCCACCCTTACCCATTTGCATCCTGTGGCCTTTGGTTTTGGTTTAAATATCGTCTCTGGGTTTTGGTTTTGCTGTCTAGTTGCTCTGTTTTTCTGTGGGATTCCAGGAAATTCTTAAGCTGCTGCTACGTTCCCCAAAATATTTTTCTCTTTCGCTGCTCAGGTTGCCTTGGCCTTAGCTGGCAGCGGCCCCTCAGAGCTAATAGCTCCTTCGTTCTGTGTCTCCTTCCCATCAGCTTTATTGAGGCATAATTCACACACTTGAGGTCACCTTTCTGCTTGTGTGTCTCTGAGTCACATGAGTGACTCAGATCACACGAGTGACACGTGTGACAGGTGCACACAATCGTGCGACCAACACGCTCCTCTGATTTCTGTGCGAGGGAGGGGTGTCGACTCTTCAGCTCGGGCTGGTTTTACATGACTCCTGTCGTCTTCGGGGGGTCCACTGTGTCCTTGGGGATTCGGGATGTCTGGTGCTGACACAGGACACCCCCCCCGCCCCGCCGCTGCCAGACCTGTGCTGCCTGTATGTTTGGAGATCTGTTTAGACAGCGTGTCCTGCACAGGGCCCGATAGTCTCTGTCTTCCCAGTGGTTTGCTTGGATCATCCCCATTGCACTTATCAAGGTAGTTGGGTTAGTCTGACATCTTAATAGTGCTAAGAATTATGCCATCTGTTCTTCCTTTTTCTTCATTTTCTGCCTCTTGGATTGAGTCCCCCCCCCGCTGCGCTGGGTCTTTGTTGTGGCATGTGGGATCTTTTGTTGCGGCGTGGGCCGGCGCTCTCTAGTTGGGGCTCACAGGCTCCAGAGCGCGTGGGCTTAGTTGCCCCGAGGCATGTGGGATCTTAGTTCCCCAGACAGGGATACAGGGATCAAACTCGTGTTCCCTGCATTGGCAGGCAGATTCTTAAGCACTGGACCACCGGGGAAGTCCCAGGTTGAAATTTTTTATGATTCCAATTTATTCCACTGTTGGCTTTATTTTTTATGTATTTTCCTCACGTTTTCAGCAGTTGCTTTGGAGTTTGTAACATACATCCTTAGTTTATCACGGTCTTGCTTGAATTGATATCGTACCACTTAACATGTAAGACTCTTACATGTGTGGGCCCAAATCCTGTCTCCCATCTTTTGTCATATGTTTGAGTTTCATATATGCTATTATTTTTGTACATACTCATCTTTTAGACTGAGTAACCGTAATCATCTCTTGTTTCCCTTTATTTAAACTGCATCCAGAGCGTTCTTCCTCTGTTCCGATCTGATTTCTCTCTGATACCACAGTCCCTGTGCCTGAGGACCCTTCCCCCCATAGTACAAGTCTGCTCATAATGAATTCTCTTTTGTTTGTTTGAAAAAGTCCTTGTTTTGCTTCCAGTTTTGAGAGACACTTTGATGGGTACAGAATTCTGGGCACTTCGGGACGTCGGTCGGTGTTGCCGTCCGAAGGTCCCGAGGAGCGGCCGCGGCCTTTGTTGCTGTAGTCCTCCGCGCTGACCTCTGAGGCTGAGGTGTGGGGTTGTGCTGCTCTCTCTTGGTGTTTGTCCTTTTTAGGTTTCTCTGAGCTTCTTGGACTTGTACCCGGTGTCTCTGTTTTCCTAGAAAATCAGTTCCTGCCCAGTGTCTTTATTTTTTCTCTTTCCGAAACCAGCCACTCGACGCGGGCTCGTGGGATGTCGTCTTACAGCTGATGGAGGCTCCGCACTTGCGTTCTCTTCCCATTTTGGGGTCCGACGGTTTCTGTTGAACTTCCTCCTCGCTGAGTGTACTTGAGCCAGTCAGAGGCCTCCACCTGTGTCTCCTGATGGCCTCGCGGGTCCTGGTGGTGGTAGGGGGCGTCCTGGTGGCTGTTTGTTGCCCCCCACCCGCTGCTGGAGATCCTGAATGTCCACGACGTGGGTGGGTCTCAGGGTCCCTCCCCCCAAGCAACCCTTGGCCCCTTTTACTTTTCGTCCTGGGATTTTCTCCATGTTCTCAAATACCTGCTTTCTACCCTCTTTTCCTGACCTCTCCTTTGAGGTGTTGTCTGAGGGTTCTTACTGTGGGAAGGGTGCCCCCCCCCGGCCCCCGCACCGCGGTCTGCATCAGTCTGTCCCTCCCTCCGTCGATCGAGGGAGGCTCTTTGCTGTTTTCGTGGAAGCGTCCACAGCTGGGCCAGGGGTTTCCTCTCCTGAGCAACCTTTCCTTTTTCCCAGAGTTAGTAATTGCCTCGTTTCTCATTGTTTCCTTTGTGCCTGTTACCGATTCCACCCCAAACTGATGGACTTGCTCACTTTGTAGGGTTTTCGGACACATCGGTCCCTCTCAGTCGGGGGCACGTTGCCTCAGCAGCTCCTTGAGGGAGGTTCCTGGGGGGAAGGTCTGGGCCGATCCTCTCCTGTCACCACAGCTTCACGGGCGCAGTTTCCTCTCACGTCCTGGTCACGTTGCCGTCTGCTTCGGGCTGTCCGTGTCTCAGGAGCCCCGGCCCCCGCTCTGGGTCCTCTCTGCAGAGCCTCCGGCCTTCTCACCTCTTCTCCATTTTCCACATTTTTGACTTTTTGCTTTACTTTAGAAAATTCCCTCCGTCTCCCAGCGCTTCCATGGAAATTTCACTTCTCCCTCCTATTTCTGGTGCTGAGAGCTTGATTTTGTGCCCTCCCTCGTGGCCTCCGGTTCCAGCCTCAGAGCCGCCTGGGCCTCTTTCCTGGGGGCATTGGCCCCATCTGCCCCCCCGATCTCTGGGCTCCATGGAGTCTCTGAGAACGGGCTCCCTTGAGGAACAGGCGAGGAGGAAGCTGGGGCTGGGGGTGCGGCACCCGCACCAGCTGCCAGGAGGCCAGGGTCCTTGTTGGAAGGCGCCAGGGCGACAGCGGGCGCAGGTGGGCCGCCCGAGTGCTGGTGGGTCCTGTGGATTCTCTGTGCTCCCCGCTACTGGTCGTGCTTCCTGGCATGTGTCCTGTTCCCTTTGATGCCCCAGCCCCTAGCCCAGGCTGTTCTCCTCATGTGGCCACCGTGACCCCCTGGTCCGTGAACCGGCGGCACAGCCCGTCATCACGTTGTGGAGGACCCGGCCGCCTTCCTGCTTTGATTTCCTGACATCCCCCTCCCCCGCCCCGTGACATGGCAGCAGCTGACTCGGTCTCGTCTGATTGCAGCTGGGCAGGTGCACGAACAGCGTGGTCAAGCACGAGCTGATGCGCCCGTCCAGCAAGGCGCCGCTCCTGGTGCTGTGTGAAGACCACCGGGGCCGGATGGTGAAGCACCAGTGCTGTCCCGGCTGCGGCTACTTCTGCACCGCCGTGAGTGCCCGGCCCCCTCTGTCCTGCCCTTGGCCTCTGGGGGCACCTGGGCCCCGGCTCCCTTCCTGCCGCTCACGTGTCTACCTAGGCAGGGCCGCCTGGCCCTCCACTGCGTCCTGCTCGCCAGTGCCTCCGGGACCTTCTGCATCAGTGACTTCATCCACAGATGCTCATGTGGCTCACATGGCCCTCACTTGGTCTCCGTGTGGCCCTTTGTGCTCCTGGGCCCAGAGCCTCTCCCCCAGGGGCTTCTCCAGACGTCACGCCTGTGTGCCCTCGCCATCCTCATCATGCTTTTCTGCTTCTGCTGAAAAGGGGTTCCCAGGGAGAGCGCTGCTCCTCGGCCCAGAGCCCTGGCCTGAGGCCGGGTCGCCCGGAGGGCATGGTGTCAGGCGCTCTTTGCCAAGGGCTGTTGGCGGCACCTCCCTCCTCGGGCTTTTGCTTCTGGCAGTGTCTTCCCGGGTGTGTCTTCCGTGGGTCCGTCTTTGGACTTAGATGCGGCACGTCCCCTGGTCAGAGCAGCTGGAGAGTGAGCCTCGGCCTCCTCGGGGCGCGGGGATGGGGATTTTCTCTCCTTCAAATAGCACGTGTGTGGACGTGCCTTGGGAGGGGCCCCGTGGACGCAGGGCATCATTTCTTCTCACCCGGAGAGGGGCTGGGAGCCCCCCGGGCTCTGGCTTACTGCCCCCACACAGAGCTCAGTTCTGGGCTTTGCTTGCTCCTCTGCGTATTAGCCCCAATTAAAAGAAGATTTCTGGCCTCCCTGTTTTTAGGGTAATTTTATGGAATGTCAGCCCGAGAGCAGCATCTCTCACCGTTTCCACAAAGCCTGCGCCTCTCGAGTCGATAACGCCAGTTACTGTCCCCACTGTGGGGAGGAGACCTCCAAGGCCAGAGAGGTGACCATCGCAAAAGCAGACACGACCTCCACCGTGACGCTGGCCCCTGGGCAGGAGAAGGGCTCCACAGTGGAGGGCAGGGCCGACACCACCACAGGCAGGTACGGCGTCCCCTGAGCCCTCAGAGTTCACCTGACGATGCCCGTCTTTAATTGTTGCTCATGTCTTCCGACTTGCCAGACGTCTCCCAGCTGGTTCACACTCGCTGTGATTTCTGACACGTGAGGCTGTGAGGCATGCTGACTTTCGTTTGCTCGCTGCCACTGTGCACATGTCTCTTCTGCACTCAGTGTAGTTTTGTACATTTCTTTGCCTGATTTTGAACCAGTATCACACCATCCTAATCGATGTGGTATCACAGTATTTTCGGTCGAAGCACAGTACTCCCATAGGTAGCTGTTAGTATACACCTGAAACATCGGTCCCTGTGTGTACTTGTCCCTACCCACGTGTACCTGTGCGTGCCTGTCCCTACACATCTGTACCTGTGCGTGCCTGTCCCTACCCATCTGTACCTGTGTGTACCTGTCCCTAAACATCTGTACCTGTGTGTAGTGTATGATATGAAACATTAGTGTCAGCTGCTGTAGTCTGCTCTTACTGCGTCATGTTTTGGAGGCCCTAGCTGAACACAGAAGAAACAGTCTTTAAGAGAGAAGGGTTGATATTGGAAACATAATTTTCTTCTCAGAAGTATTCAGTAGAAATAGCTGAAGAACTCATAAAGCTAAATGGAGTCAGTCAGCCAGAGGATCAGGTAAGAAAAGGTGTCAGAAGCCTCGTCCCCACTAGTGTGTCCAGCTAGAAGCCAGGGTGGTGGAGAGAGAGCCTTTCAAAACAGCAACAAAACCAGTAACCTACCTAGGAAAAAGCAAGCGATACTACACTGATAAAAAAGGAAACTATAAAACTTCACTGAAGGTCATTTAAGAGACTCGAATTGTAGACATTCAAAACTGAATATTGGAATGGTGTCGACTCCTTCATATTATTCTGTATTAATCGTATTAATCTATAAATTTAATGATTTTTTTTTTTTTTGCGGTACGTGGGCCTCTCGCTGTTGTGGCCTCTCCCGTTGCGGAGCACAGGCTCCGGACGCGCAGGCTCAGTGGCCATGGCTCACGGGCCCAGCCGCTCTGCGGCATGTGGGATCCTCCCGGACTGGGGCACAAACCCGTGTCCCCTGCATCGGCAGGCGGACTCTCAACCACTGTGCCACCAGGGAAGCCCTAAATTTAATGATTTTTGAGTCAAAATTCCAAGGTGTCCCTTGCGTTGGGAGGGCAGTGGACTTTAGATTCAACCTGAAGTTCATTCGCTAAAGCATATTTGAACATTGGGCAAAAAGTCCTGGGAAAGCCGCCCTCACTTCTGAATGCCATTTTTCTCTGGGATTTGATTCTGAGTCTGGGCTCTTCCCTCCAGGGGCTGAGCAGACAGATGGTCAGTGAACCTGAGACCATTTTCACTCTCAGAAGAGCAGTGCCGTTGGAGTGAATCATGTTTTGTGTTTTCATTGGTTTCCACACGAAGGGAGAGTTCCACGTCTCTAAAACTCAGAATTCCACTTATTTCTTCCTCCCCGAAGCACTGCTGGACCCCCGCTCTCAGAGGATGACAAGCCGCAGAGCACAGCCCCCCAGGTGCCCGAGGCCTTCGACCCCATGGGGCCGGCCGGGCTGGGGAAGCCAGCGCCCGGCCTCTCCCAGGGACCTGGGAAGGAAACCCTGGAGAGCGCGCTCATCGCCCTGGACTCGGAGAAGTAAGGCCTGGCGCTCCCTTCCTGCAGACTCCTCCCCTCCGTGTCCTCCTGCATGAGTCAGCCGCCGGCACTTCCGCACGCGTCCTTGTCCCCCTGCGGCGTCTGGTGCTGGCCAGGGCCACACGTCCCCGCTGTCTGCGCCCCCAGGGCCACGGCATTCCCAGGAGGTCGCTGAGGCCTTCCTTAGGTCTCCTGTTAGCATTGGTCATCAGGACCGTGCACCTTCTCTTCCGTTACTTTGGGAAACGATTGCAGGTTATCGTCCGTTCCACTAAGAGCAAAGTGATCCTCTGAAGGCATAGTGAGGACAGTCCTGGGAGGCTCTGGCACATGTTTCCCTGGACACGTTGACCGTGGCTCTGACCTCAGGATGTTAGGGCCAGTGTCACTCTGTGGCTCCTCGTCTCTGAAAGGAGAGTTTGGAGCAGGTGGCCCGTCGGTTGTCCCTGCGGCTCCCATTACTGCAGCCCACCTGTGGCTCTGCAGGAGGGCCCGGTGCACCGACCCATGACCCCACAGGTGTCCACTGGTCATGGGGTTCCACGATCAGGGCTCTGGCCAGGCCGCGCGGCTCCCTCCCTCAGAGCTTCACCTTCCTGTCTTGCTTCTCGGGAAGTTGTAGTGTTGGGACACGTTCCTGAGTCCCCACAGCTTTTTCTCTGTCCGCCTCCAGCCTGGTCTCTAGCCCTGGTCTTATGGTGACTGTCCAGTCCCCTGCCCTACTCACCGGGTCCAGACTCTGTACTGTGAAGTGGGTGGGTGTAGCTGGGTGTGACATGCTGCCTCCACCACCTCGGGGGTCCCTTGACCTCATGCTATAGAGAAGAAGCAGCTCGCTCTGTGCCCTGCACAGAATGCAGAACCTCAGGAACCATTCTCGTGCTGTGGGTGAAGGAGATGCTCACTAATTTTGGTTATTTTTACTGTGAGATGCCTGGTGGGTGTGGCATCCTTGACCTTGAGGCTGGGCAGGTGGGCCCAACCCAGGCCTTCCCAGCCTGCAGGTGCCGCGCGCGCACGTGTGCCTGCATGCGTGTGTGTGTGTGTGTGTGTGTGTGTGTGTGTGTGTGTGTGTGCGCGCGCGTGTAGCCTGTGCTCACTGCTGTCTTGTGCTTTCTCCGCAGACCCAAGAAGCTCCGCTTCCACCCGAAGCAGCTGTACTTCTCGGCCCGGCAAGGGGAGCTGCAGAAGGTGCTGCTCATGCTGGGTAGGTGGCCATATCTGTCAGCGTCTCTCGGTGACTGTCCACCGTGTCCCGCTCTGTCCGGTTTCTCTGGTTGGTGCACACGGGCTCCCCTGGTGTTCAGCCCGTTCACAGTGTTCATGCTCAGTCACGGCAGTGGAAGTATTCTCCAGGAATTCCTCGTTTTTTTTTTTTTTGTACGGGTCTTACTTGTGGCACGTGGGATCTTTGTTGCATGTGGGCTCTTAGTTGCGGCATGCGGGATTTAGTTCCCTGACCAGGCATTGAACCTGGGGCCCTTGCACTGGGAGTGCAGAGTCTTAACCACTGAACCACCAAGGAAGTCCCAGGAATTCCCCATTTTTAAACAGGAATTAAGTATGTGATTATTAGGTTAAGAAGAGATGTCGACTCCATGAAAGCAGAGTTAGCCAGCTGGGCTGTTGTGCCGTGTGGATGGAGTTGGCGCCCTCGTGTGCAGGGTGCAGCCCACCTGGCACTTGTGTTTTCAGTGTGTATCTGCCTTTATGGGTTTTTAACACCTGAAAATGTACTGGTCGGGTCCTTCCCAGCTCCGTCTCCTGCGGAGCAAGGGACAGCGCTTTGATTCTGAGCTCAGAGCGTAGGCTTGATTTCTCTGGCTTGAAAAGGCTGATTAAGAATCGTTTAACTTGACAGTAAGTCAAGAAAGAAGCTTAACAATTTGCTCTGAAAAAAAAAAAGGTTTTATTTTATGTTGACTGAAATGGCGATTTTAATCATTTTCCTCGTGGACCTTGTGCGATGCTGAGTTCGCCTTGCCGGTCCGTGGTTGGCCTTGTAGCCCGTCTCCATTCCAGGCTGGGAGCTGTGCTCAGCAACCGCCTTCCCTTTGGGCCTGTCCTGGGGGTCCTGCTCCCTGTGGAGCATCCATCCTGGGGCCCCGCCACCCTCACGCTCGGGCCCAGGCCTGGGGACGGGAGAGACGGGGGAACCCAGAGTTAGATGAGGGTGTCTAGGAGGAGCGCAGGTGCTGGGGGTCTCTGACCACAGGCCTGCCTGTCGGTTCCACCTGGAGCCTTGCCAGCCCTTGCGCCATCCCGGGCTCTGGGGGCTGCACCTGCGGTAACCGGCACCTCCTGTTGGTTTGCAGTTGACGGGATCGACCCCAACTTCAAGATGGAGCACCAGAGCAAGCGCTCGCCCCTGCATGCTGCGGCGGAGGCCGGCCATGTGGACATCTGTCACATGCTGATTCAGGTCAGATGCGGTCTTCTTGGGGCCACCAAAGCAAGACAGCCTGGCCTGGGTCCCGAGAGCCGGGCTGCCCAGTAGTGCCAGAGGCTCCCAGGCCCACCCGCCCTGGCTCTGCCCAGTGCCCTCAGCCCCTCCGCTGCCTCTCCTGCCAGTTACGCCGCCTCTGGAGATGACGCACTGCCATTCGGTGTTTGACTTGTTTTAGTTCGTTTGGGTTTTTAGTGTCACCGACTTCTGGCGTGGGAGGGTTTAGCCCAGGCATGCGCACATGCCTCCTCCTACCCCCCGCCCTGCACTGAGAGCTTGCGTTCCGTGGTCATGTAAATGTGTCCTGGACACCCCCCCCCCCCCGCCCCCCAATCCACCCCGAGCAGGCAGACTGGCCCTGTGTCATCTGGGAAGCACATCGTCCACTCTTGGTGCTGCTGCTCTCTGGGACATCCCTCCCCTGGCCCGTGTTGGGGCCCCTGTTTCCTGGAGGCCACCCTTAAGCCACATGTTTATCTCTGGAGCCTTCAGGAAATTTCCTTTCACCCACGGGTCTGGAGTTTCCCCACAGCCCAGGTTCAGGTCTGGGAGATTTTCTGTCTGGGCTCCAGGTCCCTCCGCAAGCGCCTACGTTTACCTGCTGCAGCTTCTGGACTCACGCTCCGTCCCGCTTTTCTGGGCGGCGCTCTCGGCGTGACCCTCGGCTCCTCTCGGGGTCTCGTCTGTGCTGCCACGTTTTTCTGTAGCCTCTGGGTCTTCCCACAGTGTTTGGAAGCTTTATACTGGTCTGTTCATTCTGGTCTTTCTTATTTCAGGTTTCCCTCAAATGCCTGGTGGATCCTGTTTGTTTGTAAAGGAAAGGACTGAAATGCCGGTGGTGGGCTCTTGGCTGGGGCCCGTCAGCTGGAGGTTTTCGTGTCGGGTGGGCTTCGGGATGGCTCTGTGTCTGGAGAGGACCGTCCTGTGGGCATCTCTGTTGGGGCCCTGGACGGACACCCCCCTCCCCCAGGTCTCTTGTCTAGTCACAGCTGCTCTGTGTCACTGTCGGCCTGGAGTGTCTGCTTCATCCTCTTCTCACCTGTGCTGTGTGCACAGACTAAGATGTGCTCGTATGAAGTGTGGAGGCTGCTTTTGCATTGGTGTTGTACGGTGGGGTTACCTGTTGGTTTAGATTTCTAACACCCGAGACCCATTTGTCAGAACCCTCCCAAGTTTGGCTCACGCCAGAGGCTCCGTTTGGACAGATCTCTTTAAGTAGCATGTAGCCAGCTTCTAAAAAGCTCTGTCTGACAGCCTTGGTATTTTAATAGGAATCTTCAATCTACTTATGCTTACTGTAACTTTTGACATTTAAAATTTATTTCTGATTTCTTATATTGTAGATTTGATTCTCAACCTCTTAAAACAAATATTTCTTTTTTTTTTCCCCTCTCCTTTGCTGCCTTCTTTTGGATTGACTTTTGTTTTGTCTCATTTCCTTTCTCTTTATTTGCTTGGAAGTTATAGTCTTTGCTTTCTTGCCTCCAGAGGTCACTCTGTGATTCTAACAAGTGGCTGTTACTTGCTCAGTCTTGAGACAGAGGGGGGAGGGGGAGGGGGAGGAGGAGAGGGAAGAAGAGGAGGGGCAGAGGGGGAGGGGGAACAATTGATGGTCTTCTGACATGATTCTTCCTTTGGAAAAGGTAGTTTCACACTCCTTTGAAAGAATCTATTCCCCCCACACCCCAACTTTTTTTTTTTTTTTTAACATAAAAACGTGTGTGAGCTACATACAGAAAAATCATTGAAACGTAAACGTCTTGGTTAATGAGTGGTTCTAAAGGGACATGGCCTGATCTGCTTGCCCCCCAGAAGCACCATGTGTCCCTCCCCCGTGGCAGCTCTCCTAGCCCGTGTTGTGACGATCAGGTGTGTGTGTTTCTGCGCGCTCACAGCCCCACAGAGGTCCTCAACCCCATGGCTCAGCTCTGTCCACTTGTAAACCTCACACAGTGTGAATTCTTTGTCTGCCTCTTTCATTCAAAGAGCAAAAGCCTAAGAGTCATTCACTGAACTGCTGCCCCGTTTCCTGCTTCTCCCCACTGGCCGTGAGAGTGGAAGACTGTCCGGGGCAAAGAACACAAGAGCTCTGTGTTCTGTTTTGCAGCCTCTTGTGAGTTGTAAGCTGTTGCAGAATAAAACATGTATTTTGGAAAAAACCAACGTTTTATACATCAGCAATCTTTATGACTCTGTACTGTCTGCCCGGAGCCTGGAGGCGTGACCGCCTGACATCACTTCAGATTAGACTGTCAGCCTGGTGGTTAATTTGGTGGCCCAGGCTGCAGACTCCCCGACTTGGGGACTGTGCTCTTGTGTCCTTTTCTCCCCAGAACCCATCCGACGTGGGACGGATTTCCTTTGCTTTGCCCCGAATCCGAGGGTGAGGCGCAGCTTTGGTGGGTGCCCACCTCACGTGCCCCCAGAGGGGCTCTGGCCCTTGGTCCCAGGCAGCAGGCACCCTCGCTCACGCTTGGGGTCAGTGGAGGAGCACCTGTGAGGAGTGGTTTGGGTATTTCCCGGTCTGTTTAATTTTCATGCCGAGGTCTCGCTGGAAACAGCTCCATCCAGGCAACTGCGGCACGGTGGCCCTGCCACAGGTGGACACTTAATGTAAATAACAACGTTAAACGAAACCCCAGCAGGACGCATTCTGGGGCGCTCGGGTGCATGTCCGGTGTGCGGGGGCACGAGGTCAGGGGCAGCTGTGCTGGTCGCCGCCACTGACACCCTCCGGTACCCTTGGCCAGCCCCAACCTTTGGCCGGCACCAGGCACGCCCGTGGTCAGAGTGACCTGCCGCGCGGCTCTCCGGGCCCGGGCCTGGGTGTGTCCCCACTTGTGGTCACTGCTTTGGCTTCTCCTACCTGGGTCTCCATCTGCTCGCCGGCTCTGTCGCCATCCTGTCCCTCCGTGTTAGTGTTTGCTTGCATCTGGGGTCCATCTCGCCTGCTTTGCTTTTGCCTGCTCTGCAGGCCGTGAGCCCAGGAGGCATCTACTAATAGGAAAAGGTGCGTTTTCTAGCAGTCATGGGCCCAGAGGGGAGGGACAGAGCGACAACCGCTGCCCTGCCCCCTGGGAGCCCCGGATGTGCCGTGGGCTGTGCTCGCCCCGCACCTCCCGGGCCCTCTGTTCCCTCTGGGTGGAGGCCCTCCTTCCACCTCCCTCCGTGTCTCAGATCTCTCCGCGTTGTCTCCTGACCACCCCTGCCTCTTCCTGGTGACGATCACTAGCCTTTGGGCTGACTTCCCAGGTGTGGTCCTGGGTTGCCCACATGTCCCTGTGCGGGGCCTCCGTGCTGGTGGGTGGGGCCGTCACTGGCCGGCGCAGGTTTCAGACAAGCACACCGAGCAGCCGTCCTCACACTCTACCTGGGTGTCGGGTGGGAGGGCCTGGCCCTCCGAGCCCGACCCTCTGCACCGTGCGGCCCATGGCTCTGCTCTTGGTCATCTGCCCGTCTGGGCCTCTCAGATATGGGCCCTGTCGGGGGCTGCCTGGCCTGTGGGCCCCTCCCTTCCGGGCCGTCCCCCGGGCAGGCTTGCGGCCCGGGCTCTCGCACCCCTGGGTGTTCAGGGTGGTTTGGGGGTGGGGGGGGTCTTGCCAAGTGTGTGCACCCCGTCACAGGCGGCGCCTGGCCTTTCACCGGCAGAGGGCACATCTTGGCCTGTGCAGCCTGGCAGAGCATGGCCGACCCCACGCTGGCCTCGTCAGCGCTACGCAGACCCCCACCCCGCACCTTTATCTCGTGTGGTTTTCCAAGTTTCGTTGTTAAAGTTAGCTGCTGTGGAATCCTGGCTCTGCCTCGCGCTCAGGTTGGGCCATCTGACCTGTGTCCCCCACTCGTCTCCTGCCTGGATGCCCCTGCTCTCTGACGTTAGCTCTGCTCCGTGGGAACAGCCGAGTCTCCTTCACCATCCCTGACCACCTCAGTTCCCCTGGCTTTCCATGTGTACCATTCTAGGTCTATTTTTAAATTTCTTACTAAACTGGGTTACTTTTGTTTTTTAATTGCTAGTAGTAAAAACGATACTATTTTCAGCCTTATAAGTATTAGCTCTTTTAAATCGTTCAGCTGCCAAACACTTGCTTTGCTGTTAGTGGAAAACCCACTTTAAGGTTGGGCGTTTCAGTTTCGCACAGACGATTTACCCAAGCATACCTCCTGGCTCGTTGGTTTCCAAGTACACACTCCATTGGAAAATGCATCCTGGGAATGAGTTTTTCTTCAGTTTGTTTTGGCAGGTGTTTAGAACAGCCGGAGACAGAGGTCTCTGAGGCCCCCGAGCTGGGGCCCCACGGTCCCTGCAGGCTGGGCCACCGCCTGCCTCCTGGCCCTGCCTTGCTGAGTCCCCTTCAGCACCCCTTCTTTGTCTGTTCTGGGGTCTAACCTTCTTTCTTATTTCTAAAAGTGCTGTCACTAACGTTACTGTAAGCATTTCTACCCAATGAGCTTAGAAATGAAATGCTCTTCTTGAACTGAAGTTTTGATAGTTACAGAATAACCATGTCTCTGAATTCTGCTTTGGAAGATTCAGGCTTAGTCGATAGAAAGACTTAATGTAGCCCCTGAGATCCCTCTGTTTCCAAGTGCTGAGCCTGGGAACTATTTCCTCGCTGGGTGTGGCTGCGGTGGCAGCTCTCACACCTGAGCTGTCCCTCTTTTCACCAGGCGGGCGCCAACATCGACACCTGCTCAGAGGACCAGAGGACCCCGCTGATGGAGGCGGCAGAAAACAACCACTTAGACGCGGTGAAGTACCTCATCAAGGCCGGGGCCCTCGTGGATCCGAAGGTACTCACTGCTCAGAAGCACACCCCTGTTTCATGTAGAAGCTCCTCGTGAAGAGGAACAGGGCCGGTTCCTTGCTGGAACGTCTTCAGAAATCGGTAGCCACCAAGCATCCACCGGGTTGTCTGGAAGTAGGTAGTTCACCTTACTTGGTTACCGGTTTATTTGTGGAAAATACTAGTGAGCACTGGATCCACTATGCCTGACGATAGTCAAGCATCTGATAGGGAGTTTGTGTGCAGAGGTGTTCAGCTTCCTTCTTTGGATAGGCACATCTTCTCTCTTCTGTCTTCAGTTTGGAGCAGTTAGGCAAGAAAGAAATAGAAGGCATCCAGATTGGAAAGGGGGAAGAAAAATGATCTCTGTTCACAGATGACATGATCTTATATGTAAAAAAATCATAAAGAATCCACACAAAATATTGTTAGTACTAATAAATACATTCAGGAAAGTTGTAAGATACCAAATCAGTACAGAAATGTCAGTTGTATTTCTATACACGTGTGATGAACTATCCGAAAAGGAAATAAAACAGTTCCACTTACAATAGCATTGAGAAGAATAAAATACTTAGGAATAAACTTAACGGAGGAAGCGAAAGATTTGTACACTAAAAAATGCTGAAAGAAATTAAAGAAGACACGGATAAATGGAAATTATCTGGTGTTCATGGATTGGAAGAAGACAGTACCTTCCTCCCTCAGTATCTGCGGGGGATTGATTCCAGGACCACTGCAGATAGCAACCCGCCGATGCTCGAGTCCCTTAATGGTACAGTCAGCCCTCCATATCCGTGGGTTCTGCATCCGTGGATACTGAGTGCCGAGTGTATTGTTAAAATGTCATTGCTACCGAGAACGATCTTCAGATTCAGTGCAATCCCTATCAGAATCCCAATGCCTTTTTTTACAGCTTATAGAAAAACCCATCCTAAAATTCATAGGGAACCTTAAGGGACCCTGAACAACCAAAACAATCCTGCAAAAGAACAAAGCTGGAGGCCTCCCACTTCCTGACTTCAAAACTTATGACAGGGGCTTCCCTGGTGGCGCAGTGGTTGAGAGTCCGCCTGCCGTTGCAGGGGACGTGGGTTCGTGCCCTGGTCTGGGAAGATCCCACATGCCGCGGAGCGGCTGGGCCGGGGAGCCATGGCCGCTGAGCGTGCGCGTCCGGAGCCTGTGCTCCACAACGGGAGAGGCCACAACAGTGAGAGGCCCGTGTACCACAAAACAAAACAAAACAAACTTATGACAGAGCTGCAGTAATCAAAACCGTGTGGTACCAGCCTAGAGACAGACGTATAGAACAGTGAATAGAGTGCCCAGAAATAAACCCTCGCAGATACGATCAAGTGATTAACGTTAAGGGGGCCCAGAGCATCCAATGGCAGGAGAGGGCGTCTTTTCACAAGTGCTGGGAAAACTGGACTTCCACATGCAGAAGGATGAGGTTACAGTGTATTCAGAAATTATCTCAAAGGGGATCAAAGACCTAAACTTAGAGCTAAAATCGTAAAACTCTTGGAAGAAAACAGGAAAATCTGTATGACATTGGATTTGGCAATCATTTCTTGGGTATGACACCAAAAGCACAGACAATAAAAGGAAAAACTAGGTAACTTAAACTTCATCAAAATTTATAAACTTTTGTCCATCAAAGGACACTCTTCAAGAGAGTGAAGAGGCAACCCACAGAAGGGGAAGATATTCATAAATTCTGTATCTGATAGGGCTTTACTATCCAGAATATATTGACAAGTCCTACCACTCAATAACAAACTCTAGCCCAGCTCAAAAATGGGCAGAGTGTGAGTAGACATTTCTCCAGAGAAGATATTTGAATGGCCAGTTAGCACGTGAAAAGATGTTCAACATCATTAGTCATTAGGGAAATGCAGTCAAAACCATGGTGAGACCCTTAGGACACCTATTATCTAAAAATCAGAAAATAAGTGCTAGCAAAGATGTGGAGAAATTGGAATTCTCATATATTGCTGGTGGAAATGTAACATGATGCAGTTAACCGTGGAAAGCAGTTTGGTGGCTCCTCAAACAGTTAAACGTAGAATTACTGTATGATCCAGCAATTCCAGTCCAGGGTGTGTGCCCAAAGAAACAGGAAGCGCGGACACGGACAGGTATGTACACACCTTGTTCACAACATTGCTTACAGTAACTAAAAGGTGGAAGCAACCCAGTGTCCATTGACGGGCGATGGATAAGCCAGATGTGGTCCATCCATATGATGGAGTGCTATTCAGCCTTACTTCAAAAAGGAGGGAAATTCTGACAAAGGCTGCAACACAGGTGAACTTGAGAACGTTATGCTGAGTGAAAGAAGCCAGACACAGAAGGACGAATATTCTATGATTCCACTTATGTGCGGAACCTGGGACAGGCAGATTTAGAGACTGAAAGTAGATTGGAGGTTACCCGGGGTGAGGGGGGGATACTGTTGCTGAGTGGTGACCGAGCTTCTGCCTGGGCTGATGGACAGGCTTTGAGAATAGAGTGTGGTGATGGTACAGCTCTGTGAAAGCAATTCATGTTGCCACTGAATCACTCTCAAATGGTTAAAAGGGCAAGTTTTATGTCATACACACACACACGCAATAACAGTAAAAATGCTAAATCCCACAGCCCTTCAAATTAATACACATTTTTTCCAACAAAAAAATGATCGTCTGTTCATACTAATTTATCAACTCCTTGTTCCCATCAAATTAACTTCTCACTCATTTTTCTATGTCATTAAATATTCTATAACATTATTTCAAGTGGCTGTGTTGTATTTCATGATACAATTTGTGTCATTTTTTTAGATTTGCGGACTGTTTAATATTTATGTTATTTTCAGTTTTTATTGTACAGAATGCTTCAACAGACATTTCATAGCTAAATCTTTGCACGTTTGATTTCTTTAAGACAGATTTCTGGGTGTGTGTGTGGAATTGCTAGATCAAAATATATAATCATTTCTAAGGCTTTTGATCCCTCTCTCTGAATTGCATCCGGGAGTGTCTGAGCACTCGTTTCCCTGTACTCTTACAAGTGCCGATCATTACAGTTAAAAAAAAAATTAACAATTTGATATGCAAAAATGATTATTTTTTTTTTTTTACTATTTTAATTTGCTTCTCTCAAAGTTAACTTTTTTTGTATGTAGTTATTTACATTTGTTGTGAATATTTTTTCAAGCTGGTATTTAGTCCTTTGCTTTTGGTGGTTTTTGAGATCTGGAAACCTTTAGCTTTTCTATGACTATCTATAGATAACTGTTATTAATCCTCTCCGTTAGGATGGGTGGGTGAGTTCTGCCCAGTTCTCGGCCAGGGGACGATTTCCCAGCCTCGTCACAGGAGCCAGCGCCCAAGCAAAGCACCACTGAAGAGGCAAGAGGTCAGTGTTCAGGGCTTTACAGAAGCAGCTGGAGCCTGCAGGACAAGTGATTGGAGGAGGTCTGGAGTAGACAGTTCACCAATGAGCTTGTTAGCAGCACTCTGGGTGCTGTAGAAGAAAGGGTCCTTGAAATCCAAGACCAATCAGAGAAACCATTCTGTCTGAAAAGCAGACTGTAGGACAACATTGAGCTGTCTGATGTGTAATTGGAGTCCCAGAAAGGAGAGAAAACCCAGTGGAAAAAAATTTATTGAAGGAAAAATGGTCATAAATTTCCCAAATTTGGTGAAAAATAACCTACAGATTCAAGAAACTCAGCAGACCCCAAGCTGGATAAATACTAAGGCTGCCACACCTAAATACCTCATGTTAAACTGTCGAAAACCTTAACACAGCCCCAGAAAAGACACACAATACGTGTAAGCGAACGTTACGAAAATTTGCCAACTTTGCATTTGAAACGACGGAGGCCAGGAGACAATGGAGTGATATTCTTATTGTGCTAAAAGGGAAGAAAAAAACCTCAAAAAAATTGTCAGCCCAGAATGCTACAGCCAGTAAAAGCGTCCTTCAGAAAGCACTTGTGAAATAAAACATTTCCAGGTACACAAAAGCTGATAGGACTTACCAGCAGGTTTACATTAAAGCTTGTGGGAGGAAAATCCCGTTCTTGGGGAATGAAAATACTAGAAATGGTAAATACTTGTTTTCTTTAAGTTTCTTAAAAGACAAAGGCTGCTTAAAGCAAGAAGAATATTGTAAGATGGAATTTACACAAACTTGGAAGTGAGACAGGACAGCGGGAGCACAGGGGGAGCCAGTGGTGGATGTGAGCAGGGTCCTCGGGTTTTAGTTCTTTCCTGGGAGGGAATAAGTACTGACCTAAGTGGATGGGAAAGTTGAAGCTTGTGATCCCTACAGAACATAAAGGCAATAATTTCAAAGAAGTATAGCTTTCAGGAAAACTTTTTAAAAAGCTAGTAGAAGAAGTAAAACGGAATGTTAAAAAATACTCGTGTAACTAAAAAGCAGGAAAAGAGGACTAGAAACAGGTAGGACAAATAGGAAGGTGGTCATCTAACCCTAAAACCGTGTCGTAATTACACCCAGTGTCAGAGGATGAAGCCCTCCAGCCAAGGGCAGACGTTTGTCTGAGCCAGTGAGCAGGCGAGAACCAGCTCTGCTTCCCTGGAGAACACACGCTAACACGCGGACCAGGCTTGAGTGAGCAGGGTCAGGGCACACGTCAGGCACGTGGCAAACAGAAGAATCAAACACAAAAGGCAAAATTACAGAACTTTTGGAGGTTAAGAGGGAAGATTAGCTTTGTGATTCCAGCGTCGGGAAAGATTTCTTCAACAAGACAAAAGTACAAAAATGATTGATAAAGTCAAATGCATTAGAATTCAGAATTTCTGGTCAACAAAAGATGTCACAAGGTACATGACGGGCAGCTACAACCGGGAGAGGGTTTTGCAGCCAGGGGGCATCAGGGCCTCCTACAGATGAAAGAAAGTAACCGGAAGCAATGGGTGAGGAAGGTGACCAGGCAGTTCCCTGGAGCGATGTGTGACCGGGATATGCCGGGAAGGCGCTTGCCTTTCAAGCCCCCAAGACACCCCATTCCCTGGCCGTAGAACCCCGTGAAGCCCACAGCTGAGCCCACCTGGGGGAGCAGCACATGCGTGTCATTGTTGGGGGGGGTCTCGGTGTTGGGGGACCCCGTGGGCAACTCTTGCACGAGGAATCTGGGAAATGTATTGCAGTGTTTGGTGAATATTGGTGAAAAACGAGTCTTCCTCGACCAAATGCACAAACTGGGCTAGTTTTACATCAGTTGACATAAGCGAACTAGTGCTATGTGTTCTCTACAAAGTGAAATCTGCAAACCATAATGCTGAACTAAATACGAATTGCAGACAGGTATATGGTATGTTATTTATAGACAGTCTAAAAGCATAAAACCGTCACTTGTGGATACGCACACATGTAGCAGAAGTGTCGAGCGGTGTCAGCACAATAGCCGTTGCATTCAGACTGGCGATCCGGAAGGAGCCTTTTTGTTGAGGTGGTTCAGTTAACGTGGCACCCTTAGTGTCCTTGAGAAGATGGAGCTAAAAACCATCTAGGAGGTGTGCCCGGCGGCCAGCGGACGCAACCTGGAGGTGGTCAGCCGCCGTGACAAGTGTCAGGCTGCACGGCGAGCTTGCCCCATCACGCTGTGATTTCTCGGGACCTAAATGCATTTGTGTTGCAGGACGCAGAGGGCTCCACCTGTTTGCACCTGGCTGCCAAGAAAGGTCACTATGATGTGGTTCAGTACCTGCTGTCCAATGGGCAGATGGACGTCAACTGTCAGGTAAACCACCTCCTCCACTCGTGACGGCACCTGACGGGCTGGCCAGAGGTGTGGTCCTCCTTCGTGGTGATCCTGGCCCCTTCCACCCTCCGAGGCACCCCACCCCCCACCCCTGCCAGGTCCTGGAAGGCCTGGCCTCATCCTCCGCCCCCGTCCACCTCCCTCCTGGCCTGCCCACTGGCCGCTCACCAAGCTCTGTGTCGCTGCCCAGCTGCAGGCTTGTCCTGAGGTGTCCGCCTGGGCTGCCCTGGTCTCCATGTGGCCTGTGTTCAGATGCTGCTACTTGGGCAGGGTCTCTGGCCTCCTGTGTGCCGTGCCACCTCCGTGGCAGCTCATCGTCCCTCCCAGCACTGGCCACTGTTGGACATTCCACCTCCTTCCCTGTGTGTTTGCTTCTTGTCCACCTGCTGTCAGGACCTCGGCGTGGTGTTTGTGTAACCTGCAGTGCCTGGTTACAGAGCAGGTCCTGTGCGTGTCTGCTGAGCGAGCGAGTGGCTGGGGATAGCCAATGAGGGTGGGGCCTTCTAACTCACCAGGGGCCCCTCCTGTCCTCCGAGACCCCCTTCCGCTCCCTAGGACCCCGCCTGCCCATGACTTGAAGCTCTGGGATGACCATCTGCCATCACAGCCCGCCCCCTCATCTTCTGGCCCAGCCATTGCTGCTAACCCAGCTCACGTGCCCACCACCCTGGCTGTGGGACCCTCCCAGACGGACCAGAAATGCAGCTCCCTGCAGTGTGGTTTTTCCAACCTCTGTTCTAGTGGGGTCCACGGGCCCCCTTCCCCTGTTTTGGTTTTTTATCTCCCACTCGGTCGGGTTTTGTGAGTTTCTTCCCCCAGGCTGGGCTGTGTTGCCCCTGCCGTGTCCCCAGTGCCCATGGTAGGCCTGCAGGGACCATCTCTCTTTAGTCATGGAGGCCGTGTGCATCCACCAGGAAAATGTGGCGACTGGAAAGTGGAGAATGTTGTGCTAGAGTGTTTGCAGAGTAGGAACTGGCACCGTAATACTCGTTTCCGAAGAGTCGCCTCTGGGGTAGAGCGGCACACAGCCAGCTCATCACAGCCATGGTCCAGCCTGCAGGGGGTTCAGCCCTGGTGAGCTTCTGCTCCGGCCCTTAAAGAAGAGGCTGGGACTTTTCATGGCCTCCATTCATCTCTGGGCCTGATGTCCATCCGTCTGTCTGTCTGTAGTTCTTGGCTGTTGCTCCTGCTTCGTGCATGGAGTCTGTCCTGGGACCAGAAGGGTGGGCAGGTGCGTCCCGGTCAGTGCTTCCTGCCAGCCGGGCACGGACTCTGCAGCTGGGTCTGCTCCGTGGCCTTCAGGCCTTTTTCTTAGGTGACGCTGTCATGTGTGCACAGGTGTGTCGAGTTGCCCGGTGGGCCCTGCCTGCTCGCTGGGATCCCCAGGCAGCGCTCTGAGCCTCAGTTTCCTCCAACAAAATGGGGACTCAGGCTGGCTCCCGCCCCCTGGGGCCTCCTTGCAGGTCCCGTGTGATGAGGTGCCTCACGTCTTGTGTCTCGAGGAGCTGTGATGGATGTTTGTTTCTTTCTTTTGAAATCAGGATGATGGCGGCTGGACGCCCATGATTTGGGCCACTGAGTATAAGCACGTGGACCTTGTGAAACTGCTGCTGTCCAAGGGGTCTGACATCAACATCCGAGACAACGTGAGTCTCCCCCGGGAGGCGGACCCTGGAGGACTGGGGACGGGTGTGTTGGGTGGCAGCGTCCTAGCACCTGCCTGTGGCTCTGACCTCTTCCCCTTGAGTCGCCAGCCATGTGTTGACCCAGTGCGGTTTCCAGTGGTTATCTTGTGTGTCAGCCAGCTGCTGGATGTGAACCGAGGGGCACAGTTCCCTGAGACCTGCCCCTCGGGCAGAGCTGCATTTTTAGAGGTCTTTAGAGACACTGGCTCCCATGTCTGTGGTGACGTCCGAGGCCCCAGGGGCTCACCCCACTCCTGGACCAAGGTCGGGGGACTCGCCAGTCCCTCTGGGTACAGCCCCCTGCTGTGTATCAGTGGAGCTGTTTGGTCACAGGCAGCACCAGGCGCATCTGATGAACTCAAAGGGGAATTTCTCGGGCGGGCTTCAGGGACCCACAGCACCGGGGCGGTGGTAGGGCTGGCAGAGTTGGGGGGCTGCTCGGGCACGAGCCCCTGTGCTGCTTCCCAGGCGGAGGGACAGGGCTCCTGGGACACAGACAGGGTGTGGCCTGTGGAGCTGTGTCCACCTTTACAGCGTTACCCAAGCCATAAGTAGGAAGTCTAGCCACACGCTCGTTAAACTGATACTGGAATAAGGCAGGAAGGCATGCCCACCCCTCAGTTCGGAGCCCTTAGTGGACTGTTTGAAGAAAGGATGGGAGCAGTGGCTGGTCGGTCCTCCTGGCTGCTCCGTGTGAGGACCCTCCCACACCCAGGAAACAGGAGCAGCAGCTCCCAGCCGAGGGCCAGGCACAGCTGGTTGGGGACGTCTTTGCCGACTCCACAGAGCTGGGCCCTGGGACGAGAGCAGCTGAGGGCCGGGAAGCCCTGGGGGCTTCAGGTGAGGGTGGCGCGGAGGGAGGCGACAAGGTCCGGGGAAGCTACAGCACACGGCAGTCACGCTCTGCCTTGTTCCTCGAGGGATGGGGTCGTGGTTTGGAGCAGCCTCGGCCCTGGGTGCTTGGGTGGGACTGGACCGTCTGGGCACATGGGCAGCGCACGGCCTCGCAGCGTCCAGCAGTGTAGGCTCTGGTTGTTCTGAGGGATTGGAAGAACTGATTGAGTCGTGTGTTTGTTATTTATATGATGAAACAGCATCATTGTTTTATTTCAGTAGCTTCATTGAAGTATGGCTGGCAGACTGTGCTATTAAAGTGTACAATTAGATAAATTCTAACCCCAGCCACCATCACACAACCAGGACAGTGGATGTCACTTGCCCCTCGGTTTCCTCCTGTGCCTCCTAACCAGCCCCCCTTAACCAGACGTGACCAGCCCACCTGCTTCCTGTCGCGGCCTCGCTTCTCGTAGTCCCATCTGAGCGTGGGCCCCCCTCCCTTTCTGTTGCTGCGAGAGGCCGTCCGCTTGCTTGTCCTGCGCCTGTGGATCATGGCCGGGCTCCCTGGTGGGGCTGTGGCCTTCCTGCTCAGGCGCTGCCACTCCTGTGGGTGCAGCCGTTTCCAGGGTAGGAGGGTCTGGTTCCTTTCCGGTGTCCCCAGCACTTAATGTAGTCGGCCTTACCTTCTTTGGTGAAGGGTCTGTTCAGGTCTTTTGCTCGTTTATTACTGGATTGTTTGGCTTCTTATTCTCTAGTTTGGAGAGTTTTTGTGTATTCTGGATACAAGTCTTTTACCAGATCATGTGTCTCATAAATCCTAGCCATTGTCTTTGGAGGAGCACATGTTTCTAATTTTGGTGAAGTCCAGTTTATCAGTTACTTTTTGTATGAATCATGTGAATTCACTGCCAAACCCATGACCCTAGAGACTGTCTGTGTTTCGATCGCAGTCCCTTAGGTTTAGGTGTTAATGTCCATACGTGGTGTGAGGTAGGGACCAGGCTCTTTCTTCTGGTGTGTGGACCTCTAGCTACTCCAGCAGTGTGTTTAGAAAGCAGCCTTTCTCCCTATATTGGCTTTGCCCTGTGGCCGGACTCACTCCTCTGGGTCTTGACCTGGGGTCTGTCTTAGTGCTGGGGTCGTGCTCTCTTGTTGAATGCAGCTTCAGGACCTGTAAGGAGAACCTTCCAGTATTAGCTTCCATTTCTCCCTTCCCAGCTTTATGCTGTTCCTCTCGTGCATTTTACTGAATAAACACCACAGTAGTGTTGTTTATTTAAACAACGGTGACCTTTGGAAAAGGCTATAATAATCCTGGCGTGTCAGCTCCCGTGGTCACCTCTTCCTCAGGTCCGTCCATCCACTGCTGTTTGCTTCTGTGCGTCTCATGTCCGTTAGCATTTCCTGCTGTGCTGGGCGGCTTGTGATGGATTCTTTCAGCTTTTTAATGCCTGCGAAGTCCTTACTTTCCTTCACTTTTTTTTTTTTAATTATTTTTGGCTGCATTGGGTCTTTGTTGCTGCGCGCGGGCTTCCTCTAGTTGTGGAGAAGGGGGGGCTACTCTTCGTTGTGGTGCGCGGGCTTCTCATTATGGTCCTTGTCTTGTTGCGGAGCACAGGCTCTAGGCGCATGGGCTTCAGTAGCTGTGTCATGTGAGCTCAGTAGTTGTGGCTCACGGACTCTAGAGCGCAGGCTCAGTAGTTGTGGCGCACGGGCTTAGTTGCTCCATGGCGTGTGGGTTCTTCCTGGACCAGGGCTCGAACCTGTGTCCCCTGCATTGGCAGGCGGATTCCCAACCACTTCGCCACCAAGGAAGCCCTTTTCCTTCACCTTTGAAAGGTATTTTGCTGGATATAGAATTGTAACTTGAGAGTCTTTAATTCCAGTACCTGAAACATTCTGCTTTCCTGAGTTCTCACTCGATGCATTTCTAGTGAGAAAGTCTTCCTTTCTCTGTATGCACCACGTCTCTTTTCTTTCAGGTGCTTTAAGGTTGTCTCCTTGTCACTGGAGTTCAGCAGTTTGGTTATGAGGTGGCTGGTGCTATGTGTGTGCACAAGTGCGCCTAGGCTTCGTGGAGCCCCTGGGGTCTGTGGGTGTGGGGTTTTATCAAGCTGGAAATTTCCTAGTCATTTTTTCCAGTGCTGCTTCTGCCCCTACTCCACTTCTCGAGGCCCCAGGTCCGCGTGTGCCGGGGGCTTGAAGTTGTTCCACGGCTCACTGAAGCGCTTTTCATTTTCTGAAATTATTTTTACACTCTGGATTTCTGCTCAGCTGGTTTTATTGCTCTGTGTTCAAGCTCACTAGCCTTTTCCTCCACAGCGTCCGTTATGCTGTTAATTCCATCCAGCGTGCTTTCACGTCAGTCATCATGGTTTTCAGTTCTGAACATTCTGCTTGGGTCTTCTTGGTATTTTCTGAAATGTGTCTCTCCTGAACACACAGTTATTCCAGCTGCTTTGATGCCCTCGTTTGCTGGTCTGTGTCAGTTCTGGGTTTGATTCGTTGGTTTTGCTCCCCATTGTGGGTCACGTTTCCTGCGTCTTTGCACTCCTGGTAACCTTGCGCTGGACACGAGACGTTGCGAATTTACCTTGCTGGGAATTTCTGTGTTCCTGGAACTGTTGTGAGCCTTACTCTGGGTGCAGCAAAGTGACCTAGGAATGGTCTGGTCATTTTGGGTTTCACTTTCTAGGTTTGTTAGGTGGTCTGAGCAGGTCTCGGCCCGAGGCTGCTCATCCCCCCTGTGTGGGGCCAGTGCTGAGCCCTCTACACCTGGCCTCAGGGGTGTGTCCTCCTGGAGGTCCAGGTTTGGAGCATACAGCCCTCCAGAGGCCTCTTTCCCAGCCCCACAGCCTGCTCTGCAGCCCTGGCTGCCCTGGCCTGGAGCCCGAGAGGAGCAGTGAGCAGGTGGCCACAGGCCCCCTTTTGCTCCTCTCGGGGGCTCAGCCTTTCACTGCCTGGTGTCCAGTTCTTCCCTTGCTCCTCTCGGGGGGGCAGCCTTTCACTGCCTGGTGTCCAGTTCTTCCCTTGCTCCTCTCGGGGGGGCAGCCTTTCACTGCCTGGTGTCCAGTTCTTCCCTTGCTCCTCTCGGGGGGGCAGCCTTTCACTGCCTGGTGTCCAGTTCTTCCCTTGCTCCTCTCGGGGGGGCAGCCTTTCACTACCTGGTGTCCAGTTCTTCCCGTGCTCCTCTCGGGGGGGCAGCCTTTCACTGCCTGGTGTCCAGTTCTTCCCTTGCTCCTCTCGGGGGGGCAGCCTTTCACTGCCTGGTGTCCAGTTCTTGAAAACTGTTATTGCACACGTTTTGACTGTTCTGTCTTACTCTGGTTCTTTCAGGTGTGGAGGGGGGTAAACCCAGTGTGGTCCCTCTTGCCCCGTCTTTGCTGGCAGCCCCATCAGATGTGTAGGCCTGTCGTAACGTAGCTGGTGGACCTCAGAGAGGCTGGGAGATGGCACAGTCCCCCCGGCAGGAGGGCTTAGGGGCCTGGGAAGTGCTCAGAACCTAATTCTGGTGATAAAGTCACAAATCGTTCTGATGAAGGAAAGAGAAAAGAGGCCCCTCAGGAGACTGCAGTTTCACCTAGGAGCTTGCAGATGTGCAGAAGGTGGAAGCCAGAGGGTAGAGAGCTTCTGAGAGTAATGCCCAGGAGGGGAGGCCAGACAAGCCCCAGCTTTTCAGGACACCTCGGGGCTGACGGCAGGGCCAGCCCTGAGTTTTCTCCGTTGGAAACAGACCGATGATGTCGAGGGTGACAGACACAGACCACTTAGCTCCTGCTTCGCTTCTGTCTTTCCTGAAGTTGGTTAAGCTGGAGGCGTGGGATGTACGCGGGTGTTGGGATGGGGCGCTGGGCAGTGCAGGGGGTGCCCCGGTCGCCCGGACGTGCTGCGCCCCTTGGTGGTGTGGGCGGCGCCCCAGGGCCCAGGCTGCGCTTTGGTCCCGGTGGTTCCCAAGGGGTCGGCTGTGTGAGCCAAGCACACTCCCTGCCCGCAGAGCAGAAAGAACAGGCAGCAGCGGCCCCATCTCTGAGGCTAACTCAGAGAAAGAGAACTGCTACAGCGTCACTGGTTACGTCCCTGAGGGAGGAAGGGAGACAGGGGGGCTGGTGAGCAAGGGAGCGGGGGTGGGGGGTTGGGTGCTGCTCCTTGGGCGGCTGGGCTCCTGGGCTGTCCAGCCGGCCGCGTGGGCGGGCGTGGCTCTCCTCGCGCTGTGTCCCCAGTGTGGCAGGTCGAATGTACGGTGGTTCTTGTTTAGACGTTTTCTTGTTTTTAGGGTTATTCTTCACTGTTATCTTATGTAAGTTGTTTTTTATTTTCCTTCTCTTTCCACATTTATTTGTTCAAAATTGTAGTCTTACTAAGAAGAAAAATTGTAGTCTTCTGATAAACTTAATGTGGAAGTTTCGTCATCACGTATGTAATCTACACCTGGGAAATCATATTTCACATATGGCACAAATATTTTTCGAAGTTTTCTTTGCGTCATTTAAAGTTTTTAGTTTTTCATGAAATAAAATTTTTAATGAATCAAATTTGTCTTTTTCAAATCTTTTTTTTTACTCCCCCCAACACTCTCAAAGAGCCCGGCGACAGGCCCGCAGGCGCTGCTGCCCGGCCTGCAAGGCCGACGGTTCCCGAGGCTCTTTTTCAAATCTTGTACAAGTAGTACTCTATCCTGCAATCATAACTGTGTTCCAGAGTCAATATAATTTAAAAAATAAACTATCCCTAGATGTTATATTACTTAACGTGTCGTGTTTAGGGTGGTCTAATTGAGGTTGATGTTTTCTCCTATTTTTAACATATTCTGTACTGTGATAATGTACTTTTTTTTTTTTTTTTTTTGTATGCGGGCCTCCCACTGCTGTGGCCTCTCCTGCTGCGGAGCACGGGCTCCGGACGCACAGGCTCAGCGGCCATGGCTCATGGGCCCAGCCGCTCCACGGCATGTGGGATCTTTCCGGACCGGGGCACAAACCCGTGTCCCCGGCATCGGCAGGCGGACTCTCAACCACTGCGCCACCAGGGAAGCCCGATAATGTACTTTTATAACGAAAACAAGACAAAATGGAAAGGAAGCCTCTGTCGGGTGGGCCGCGCCGCCCCCTCGGCCTCATGTGCTTGTGTCTTCCGTGCAGGAGGAGAACATCTGCCTGCACTGGGCGGCCTTCTCGGGCTGTGTGGACATCGCTGAGATCCTGCTGGCCGCCAGGTGCGACCTCCACGCCGTGAACATCCATGGAGACTCGCCCCTGCACATCGCCGCCAGGGAGGACCGCTACGCCTGTGTCGTGTGAGTGGCTCCGGGTGCTCTGGGGACTTTCTGCGGCGGACGAGGCTCTTCTGTTCACGCCTGCAGTCAGCGTGGCTTCGGGAGGATCGTGGTGAAAATCCCCAAATACGCAGGTCACATGTGGAGCGGAGCCCCGTCCTAACACCTCTGCTCGGGGCCAGAGGAGCGGCACCCACGGGAGGGCTGGAGGGCCAGCTGGGAGCCCACCACCACCACTGGAAGCCCCTCCTGCATCACTTTTGCCCGTTGCCGTCAGGTCCAGAGCCTTTGCTCTGCTCCTGGTGGTAGCTCAGGGAGGAGTGGCCCCCACTTCTCATCTCATGGGGGCCTGGGACTAGGGGATGCCCCTGTGGTGGGGCCCTCGGCCTCAGATAGGGACCTTGGGGGCACAGGGCTCTGGCGCACCATCTGGCCCTGACTGGGTCAGGCCTCGGATTGCCTACTGGGCGTTAACTGAGTACGTGGCCGGCTAGGCATTGCTGCCCTTTTCATCCTGAGGGTGCCTTTGAACGGAAAAGCCAAGAAAAATCAACTACCATCCCTAGTTATTTACATGCTCTTCCCTTCGAGGAAAAGGAGGACTTTTGACAGTAAACGGGGGAGAAGAGTAATGATGTCTGTCCGTGGTGAGCAGAAGCACCGGCCGGTGAGCTGGTTCATCTGAAAGCGGATGCCGTTTCCTCCTTCTTTTTACTGATCGTTGTCATGGTGCGAAGCTCATCCTTGTATCTTTTGACTTAAGATCTGAATGTTCTGTGGACTTGCGTTTCCCTCCAGCCTCTTCCTGTCCCGGGACTCCGACGTCACACTGAAGAATAAGGAGGGGGAGACGCCCCTGCAGTGCGCCAGTCTCAACTCGCAGGTGTGGAGCGCCCTGCAGATGAGCCAGGCGCTGCGCGATGCAGCCCCTGACAGGCCCGCCCTGGTGGAGAAGACGGTGAGCAGGTGAGGAGCACGAGGCAGGGCCTGCCTCCGGGCGGGGTTGAGGGTCGGAGCGGAGCGGAAGCCTCTCTGGGCTGGGCCAGGGCTCACCGGGAAAGCTGACGGCCCCTTCCTGCGGCAGAGACATCGCTCGGGGCTATGAGCGAATCCCCATACCGTGTGTCAACGGTGTGGACAGCGAGCCGTGCCCCAGCAACTATAAGTACGTGTCTCAGAACTGTGTGACGTCCCCCATGAACATCGACAGGAACATTACCCACCTGCAGGTCAGCGGTGGGGGGGGCCCTGCTGTGGGATGTTGCCTCTGCGGCCCCCAGAGCAGCCTGGGCAGCGGGGAGGGGTGCCCTCAGGGCCGCAGTGGCTCTGCCCCGGTCTTTCCCCTCCTGGGGCTGTGCCCACCCAGTGTCTGAGCCTCCTTTCCTCCTTTGGGTCCCTCCCCAGCCCCTCCTGCGAGCCCCCGAGGCCTCGTGCCTGAGCGTTCTCTCCACACCCTCCTTCCTGAGGGGCTGCACGCCCCCCGTGTCCTCAAGAGTCAGAATTTTGAGGATTGTCACTGGAGTTGTGAACAGCACTGGGGGGCGGGGCGGGGCTCCATCTGACACGCCCCTCCCTCCAGTACTGCGTGTGCATCGACGACTGCTCCTCCAGCAACTGCATGTGCGGCCAGCTGAGCATGCGCTGCTGGTACGACAAGGTGAGCCTGCGTGGGGGCCTGGCTGGGGAGGAGCGACAGAGGCCACCAGGGGATAGGGGCGGGACCGAGGCCGGGTACTGGGGATGGAGCCAGCATTCTCTGTGGGCCCTGGGGGTGGCCAGAGGGAACTGACTGGGCGGCAGAGGTGGCCATCCCTGAGCCTGGCCTGGAGGGAGCCGAGGAGAGAAGGGCCCCCAAGGCCGGTTTCTGAGTCGAGAGCCCTCCCTGGCTTTGGTTTGGGGAGTTCAGGGTGTCCTGGAATGGAGAGGGCACACAGGCCCGGCATGGAGGCCACTGGCACAGAGTCAGCATTACAGCAAAGGGGGCGTCAAGAGTGTCGTCCAAACAAGAGGCTCAGGTGTCGTGGGCAGGACTGGCGGGGCTCAGGTCTCCTGGTGTTTCCTGCGAAGCCTGGCCGTGCTGAGAGGGGGCAAGTTCTTAACTGTTCAGAGCAGCCACTGGAGCTGGCAGGGCCTCGGACGCGGCTGCACAGCCTGGGCTCAGCCCAGCGTCTCTGCTGCGTCTCGGGTGTCGGACAGAAAAGCGGTGACAGGTCCCTCGGGAGCTGGGGGTTTGCAGAGTGGCAGGTGGTGCTGGCAGGGGGTCCAGGCTGGAGGCTGCAGAGCAGGAGTCCAGGGGCCCACGAGCTGATGGCCTCAGGGAGGCTGAGAGAGGATGACGGGGATGGGGGGAGGTCGACTGGGGCAGAGAGGCTGGCCACAGTCAGGGACCAGGGAGAGCTGTCCCAGAGGTTTCCAAAAGCCATGTAGATTCCTGGCCAGAGACTTTGCGTGGCCTTGGACAAAGCGTGAGCGTGTGGCCTTACCCTGTCCTCCCAGGTGTGGAGTTTGGCCAGAAACCATGCTTTCTGGGGCGGTGTTTTGATTTGAGGAGGCATGTTGGTGTCAGTTACTTAGCCCTCGCTACGCGTCTGTCCGCAGGATGGCCGGCTCCTGCCCGAGTTCAACATGGCGGAGCCGCCCCTGCTCTTCGAGTGCAACCACGCCTGCTCCTGCTGGAGGACCTGCCGGAACCGCGTCGTGCAAAACGGCCTCAGGTGAGGTGCCGCGGGCTGGCGCCAGGGTCTCCGTGGTAAAGTTTGAAAGCAGTCAAGTCCCTTGGGCAGCTCTCTAGTTTCACGTGTGTGTCCACAAACGGGAGCAGCGTGTGTTTAGCGTGTGTGTGTTTGCACGTGGAGGTGGCTTTCTCGGAGCCCTTGGCCTCTGCTGATGTTACAGAGGTTGACGTAAAGAGCGGAAGCCTTCCATGTTTCCTACCCGCTCAGACTTGGGTTCAGGTCAGACGGCCCGAAGGCAAGAGGCAGGCTTGCCAAGAGCTGTGTGGTCCAAGCTCACGAGGTCCTGATCTGGTGTGAACACTCATGTGCTTCCCTCATACCCACGTACCGAGTCTCATGTAAAACATGTTGCCACGTGGTACTCGGGCACTTGGTTCACTGACCACCCAGAGCCAGACCCTGGGGTTCTGGTCATGAAACTTCCCTCCGTGAACATGCTCGAGAGTTGGAAAATCAAAGGTTACGAGGGAGGATTTGTATCCTGTGTAAGTTTATACGGTATTTTGGGGTCTATTAATATCAGTGTAACCTTACAGCACTTGTGACCAGCCCATACTTCTGTGTCCTGGCGTGTGGCAGAAAGGCCTTGGGTGTGAGGACAGACACGCCACTGGACACACAAATGGCTGGCGGGATGCCCTAGCTCTCGGGGCCTGGGAGGGGCCCCGCAGCTGCCCCCAGGGGCCAGCTCAGCCCTGTGGTTGGCACGCTGCCCGAGCTCGCCTGCATTGCAGCCTGGGACCAGCGGGCCTGCTAATAACCCCTTTGGTCCTCGTCACACGTTGGCGATGAGGGCACTGAGGCTCAGGGAGGGCCGGGGGCCGTGTTCCACGCGCTGACCTCAGGCTGGTGTCTGAGGTTCCCCTGCCTCCTGAGGGTGTGAAGGACGCTGTGAGTGGCGCCTTGGTGCAGGGGCGCGGTTGGGGTGGGGTAACTCTAGGTGTCACTGCTGCGTTGCATGCGAAGTTCTAACGCATCTCCGGACATGAAAGTTGTATTTTCTGTGTTTTTTACTGCTGTCACTTGTGTGGTAACATGAGTGTGAGCTGAGTGTGGTGGAACGTGGCCGTGAGTGGCTGATCCTGTTTTCCAGGACGAGGCTGCAGCTCTATCGGACGCAGAACATGGGCTGGGGCGTGCGGTCCCTGCAGGACATCCCGCTGGGCACCTTTGTTTGCGAGTAAGTGAGGGCCCGGTCAGCCCAGGGCTGCTGCTGTCACGGGGGAGGGTGCGACTAGGAGTGCACACTGGCCAGTGGGGGGCCCCACGCTCACCGGGGAGGGGCTGCCTGGGCCTGGCTGTGTGCTCACGCTGCGGGCAGCCCCCGCCCACCTCTGCGTTTCTGCCTGCACTTTCTCACCAGCTCATAACTTATTTCAGAAGATCCATCAGCACTTCATGACGTGTAGGGGATGATCATTTTGGACCCCTGGTCAGATAGAGGGTTTCTGTGTCATCGTTTTCTGGGACCCGGATGAAGTCCCTGTTCAGGCACAGGCAGAATTCTCAGTCATGTGGGCTCTGTCAGGGCCCCTGTGCCCTGCGTCTGGGTCCTGGGGGACATGCGCCTGTCACGTTTTCGTCTGCCTCCGCCTCCGCAGGTATGTCGGGGAGCTCATCTCTGACTCGGAAGCTGACGTGCGTGAGGAAGATTCTTACCTCTTTGACCTTGACAACAAGGTAATGCGTCCTGAGGGGTTGGGCGTAGAGCTGATGGGACTGTGCCACGTGGAGGGGCCTGCTGGCGGGGCCCGGGCTGGTAAGGAGGCTCGCCCGCCAGACTGGCGCTGGGTCCCTGATCCCAGAGGTCCTGAGCTTGCCCAGCGAGCCTCGCGTGAGAGTGTGGGACCTCGGACATGTCCCTCCAGCCTCTGAGCCCCACCTTCCTTCTCAGCAAGGGTGAGGGCCGCCAAGAGGCTCGGGGGCCATGTGCACGGGGGTCGAGCCTTCGAGTGGAGTGAGGGTCACACTTGTGAACAGGGTGGGTGCGTCTCTCTGTGACCCCGGTGCCCTCCCAGGTGTGGGTAGAAGAGCTGGACCCTGGCTTCATCCGCTCCGGGCCCTGGTTCCCAGGGCAGTTTCTGAGCCATCGCAGGCTGCCCTGTCCTGCCTTGTCCTGGCTCCCAGGGTTGCTCCTTAATTCAAAAATTGCTGACTTCAGACCTTCTAAGAACTCGCCGTCGCTGCCAGTGGGAGGGAGTTCAGGTGGAGGCGGGGAAACAAGTACTCTGTTCCCCGCAGCAGCTGCGAGACCCCTGAACAGCCACCTGTAGGTCGGGTGAAGCCAGGCGCTCCCCTTCCCGTGCCTGCCACTCTTGGCTGTGTCTTCAGAGCGCCCTGCTCATCGCCTGACCCCGCGCTGCCCCTGCAGCCACACCCTAAGGGGTCAGCATTTGTGAGACAAGTGTCTGGAAGAGGAGCCTGTGTTCCTGGAGGTTGCAGCCTGGGGCGCGGCTCTAGCCCAGGGCCGTGGGGCCAGGCCTTCCCCATGGCACCGCGGCCATCTGCCCGGCCTGTGCGCGTGTGTGTGGGGGGGGGGGCACTGCAGCCGGGCCGGGTTTCCTGCCCACCTGTGTCTGCTGAGCAGTTTGCCTCTTACTGGTTTGCAGCAGTCCTTTCCATGTTCTGGATCAGTGCTCTTTCCTGACGTTTGACTTGCAGATATCTTCCCTCTGTGGCTTGTTTACTTCCTGACGGTGTCTTTTAATGAACAGAAGTTCTTATTTTTATTGCCCCCCAACTTTGCAGTCTTTTTCTGTATACGGGTGGGTTTCTATAATGCCCAAGACAAGCTTCCCACACCCAGCTCGCAGAGACACACGTTTATATTGTTTCCCAGAGGGTGCTGAGGGGCCAAGCTTTATTGTCTTCCCTGTATTGACATGTGTGTGACTGAGCACCATTTGTTGAAAAGATTGTCCTTTCCCCACCCCTCAGCAGTGCGGATTTTGTCATATATCAGGTGTCTGCGAGACCTTGGATTGGCCTCTGTCTGCCGACTGCCTTGGGCAGCCTGTACTGTATTAGTTATCCTAGGTTACGTCCCCTTACCTTGGGGTTCTTGGGAGTGTCTGCTCTTCTTGGTCTCTCAAAGTTTCCATATAAGTTTTAAAATCAGCTTGACAAGTTCCACAAAACTCCTGTAGGGATTTGATTGCATAGCATTGAACCTGTGAGCCAGATTAGGTCATGGCATCGAACCTGTAAACCTCATTAGGGATCATAGTATTGACCCGTGAACCAGGTTAGGATCAGAGCAATGACCTGTGAACCAGGTTAGGGTCAGAGCATTGACCCATGAATAAGGATAAGGATAGGGTCAGAGCACTGACCTGTGAACCCAGTTAGGGTCAGAGCATTGACAGGTGAACCAGGATAGGGTCAGAGCATTGAACCTGTGAACCCAGTTAGGGTCAGAGCATTGACAGGTGAACCAGGATAGGGTCAGGGCATTGAACCTGTGAACCCAGTTAGGGTCAGAGCATTGACAGGTGAACCAGGATAGGGTCAGGGCATTGAACCTGTGAACCCAGTTACGGTCAGAGGATTGACCCGTGAACCAGATTAGGGTCAGAGCATTGACCTGTGAACCTGTTAGGGTCAGAGCACTGATCTGTAAACCAGGATAGAGTCAGAGCTTTGAACCTGTGAATCCATTTAGGGTCAGAGCACTGACCTGTGAACCAGGATAGGGTCAGAGCATTGACCTGTGAACCCGTTAGGGTCAGAGCATTGACCTGTGAACCAGTTAGGGTCAGAGCACTGACTTGTAAACCAGGATAGGGGCAGAGCTTTGAACCTGTGAATCCAGTTAGGGTCACACCATTGACCTGTGAACCAGTTAGGCTCAGAGCACTGACCTGTGAATCCGGTTAGGGTCATAGCGTTGACCTGTGATGGTTCGCTGGGCCATCTGCTCCTTCCCGTTGGGAGTGGTGACCCGGATAGCCGTGCGGGGCTGTGTGCTGGCCTGCGGGTGGACCCGCTGGTTCTGGGTTTTATGGCCAGGAGTGCACCTGCGGTGGATTTTCAGACTTGACTTCTGTGGATGTGAGTCTTTGTTTCTCTCGGTAAATTCTTGGGGGTGGAATTACTGCCGTCTGGTGAGTGTTCACTTACTGACTTTAGAAGAAACGGCAAACAGTTTCCGGAGGGCTTGTTCCCCCCACACTCGCCAGCAGGAAAGGGCAGCTCAGACACTAATTTTGATGCCCCGTGATGGCAGCATCTTTTTTTTTAAATAATTTTTATTGGAGTATAGTTGCTTTACCATGTTGTGTTTCTGCTGTACAGCAAAGTGAATCAGCTGTACGTATACATATATCCCCTTTTTTTTGGATTTCCTTCCCAGTTAGGTCACCACAGAGCACTGAGTAGAGCTCCCTGTGCTATACAGTAGGTTCTCATTAGTTATCTATCTTATACACAGTAGTGTATATATGTCAATCCCAATCTCCCAGTTCATCCCACCCTCCCTTCCCCCCCTTGGGGTCCATATGTTTGTTCTCTACATCTGTGTCTCTATTTCTGCTTTGCAAATAAGTTCATCTGTACCATTTTTCTAGATTCCACATATAAGCAGTATTATATGATATGTTTTTCTGACTTACTTCACTCTGTGTGAGTCTTTGGGTCCACCCACATCTCTGCAAATGACACTATTTCGTTCCTTTTTATGGCTGAGTAATATTCCACTGTATGCACCACATCTTCATTATATGGCAGTGTCTTTTCACAGCTTAGTGGCTTCCTTACATCTTCGTTCGTGGAGAAGTTTTAAAAATTTATTGTGGGTTGTTCCGTCGGGCCGCTTGTCCTAAGAGCTCTTCACAAGCCCTGAATGGTACCCTTTGTCCAACGTGTGTTGTGAGTATTTCCCTCCTGCCTTTCCTTCCTCTTCACAGAACAGAAAACGTTTTTAATGGTTTAGTGCTTTATGTGTCCTAAGAAATCTTTGCTGCAAGGTTGTGAAGATTTTCCCTTTTCTCTAGAATTTTTGTATTTTAGCAAAATTACATTTAGATCTATGATCTGTTTCAAGAACTTTTGTATATGGTTTGTTTTTTTCGCTTAACATATTTTTTTTGGTGAGATCACTTAAGTTCTATTCTCTTAGCAAATTTCGGCTGTACAAAACAGTGTCATCAACTGTAGTCACCATGTTATACATTTGATCCTCAGACCTTTTTCATTTTATAAATTTACTGTCTCCCTGTTTCCCCCACTCCTCACCCCCTGGCAACCCCTATTCTACTCGGTTTCCATGAAAGTTTGCCTTAAAAAAAAAAAAGTAAGAGGCCACATAAAGTGACACCATGCCGTCTTTGTCATTTGCTGGCTTATCTCAGATGATGCCCTTGAGGTTCATCCATATTGTCCCAAATGGCAGGATTGCCTTTTTTTTAAGGCTGCATAGTATTCCACTGTATGTGTGTGCCACATTTCCTTATCCATTAATGGACACTTGGTTATTTCCATATCTTGGCTGCTGTGAATAATGCTGCAGTGGACATGGGGGAGCAGATATCTCTTCAAGGTTGTGGTTTTGTTTCCTTCGTAAATGTCCTGGAGTGGGATCGCTGGATCACACGGTAGTTCTGTTTTCACCTTCTTGAGGAAGCTTCATCCACACTGTTGTCCACAGTGGCCGCACCGATTTACCTCCCCCCCGCAGGGCACCGAGGGCTCCCTTTTCTCCACACCCTCGCCAGTGCTTCTTGTCTTTTTGATGACGTCATTCTGACAGGTGTGAGGTGATTAATCATTGTGGTTTTGATGTGCATTTCTCTGGTGATTAGTGATGTGGAGCATCTTTTCATGTACCTGTTGGCCATCTGTGTGTCTTCTTTGGAAAGATGATTATTCAGTTCCTCTGCCCATTTTTTAAATTGGCTTTTTTTTTTTTGCTACTGAGTTGTGTGAGTTCTTTATATATTTTGGATAATAAGCCCTTATCAGACACATGGTTTGCAAATATTTTCTCCCATCCGGTAGCTGCCTTTTTCTTTCCTTTTTGCCGCACGTCTCGGCTTACAGGAGCTTAGTTCCCCGACCAGGGAGTGAACCTGGGCCTATGGCAGTGAAAGCGCTGAGTCCTAACCCGTGGACCACCAGGGAACACCTGGTACCTGCTTTTTCATTTTGTTGATGGTTTCCTTTGCTGTGCAGAAGCTTTTTAGTTCAGTGTAGTCCACTTGTTTACTTTTGCTTTTGGTGTCAAATCCAAAACATCATTCAAGACCAATAGCAAGGGCTTCCCGCCTCTGTTTCTTCTAGAAGTCTCACGGTTTCAGGTCTCACGTTTTGCATTGATTTTTGTTTTTGGTGTAAGATAGGGGTTGAGGTTCCCTTTTGTCCATGTGAATGTAAAGTCTCTACTTGCACTATTGAAAGTAGGTCTGTCTGGACTATGTTTTCTTCCTTTGATTTATTTGCCAATCCGTAACCTACATCACACTGTCCCGATCACAGGCACACCTCGGAGATGCTGCGGGTTCAGTTCCAGACCAGCAACATAGTGAATATTACAGTAGAGCGTATTACAGTACACACTTTTTTTTTTTTTTTGGTCCCAGTGCATCTAAAAGTCATGTTTATACTATAGGCTATTAAGTGTACAATAGCATTATCTTATAAAAATGATGTATATACCTTAATCAAAAGATGCTTTATTGCTAAAAAATGCTAACCATCATCTGAGCCTTCAGCGGGTCATAGTAGTAACATCAAAGGTCACTGACCACAGATACCGTAACAAATACAGTAGTACTGAAAACGTTTAAAATACTACGAGAATTACCAGAATGTGACGGAGACAGGAAGTAAGCAGATACTGTTGGAAGAATGGAGCCCGCAGACGCACTGGATGCGGTGTCTGCAAAGTTCAGCAAACCAAGGTGCGCCGGTACGGCTGTGAGACTAAACCCTGAAACCGGGTCGCGTTGTGCTCAGACCCTGTTTCCTCCAAAAGCCGTTTCACCTTTTCTGTGTCCTTTGCATTTCCCTGTAGATTCTGGAATCAGGGCATCAGTACAGGAAGCCGCGGCCGGAGCCCTGCTGGGGTTGCCTCCCGTTTGTTGCTGAGTTTAGGGCGTCGGCGTCTGCACAGCGTTAGGTCTCCCGGTCCCTGGTGTTGCGTCCAGGTGTCCGCAGAGCTTGCGGGCTCTCAGGGTGTAGATCTTACCCATGTTCCCTTAAGTTTATTCCCAAGTATTCCATACTCTTATGCTTTCGTAAACAGTGTTGCTGTTTACTTCGTTGTCTGATTGTTGCTAGGATATGGAAATACTTGGTTTTTTGTATATCGACCTTGCTAAATCCACTTGTTAATTCCAGTAGCTTTTTTGACGATTCTCTAGGATTTTCTGTATGCATAACTGTGTCGTGTGTGAGTAAAGACAGCTCTACTTCTTCCTTGCCCTTCTAAGTCTGTGCTGAGAGCCTGGCTGGGGTCTCAGCAGTGGGAGGGGACATCCTTGCCTGTCTCTGTCGAGGGAAAAGCATTCATTCTTTGAACACTAAGTGTGATGTGAGCTGTGAGCTTTTTGTAGATGCCCTCGTAGAAGTGTTCTGGTGCTGACTTGTTTACTGAGGCCTAATTTATATGCAGGAAATTCACCCATTTATGTGTCCAGCTCTGTTGGTTTTGACAGGCGTCTCCTTGTTCCTGCCCCATCAGTGATCTCAGGGTCCTCTGCTCAGGGTCACCCAGGCCATCCAGGCGTGGTCCGGCTGCGTCTTTTCTGGACCTTGGACCTCGGAGTCCTCGGGCTCACATGCTGGTTGTCAGAACGCAAGTTCTTGGCTGCAGGACTGAGGTCCAGCCGGGGCTCTGTCTGCTCCCAGGGGCCCCAAGCACACAGCCCCCTTCTTGAAGGCCAGCAGGAGAACCATGCACGGTGTGATGTGATCGCGGGAGTGGCTTTCGTGAGAAGCGAGTCACAGGTTGCCCAGGGGGTGGGGTTCTGTGAGCGAGCGAGGCTGGGGTGAGCACCACTGCACCGAGATTTGCAGACCAGCTCTCGGGGACACCCGGCCCCTCTGTCCCTGCCGTTTGCCGTTTCCAGAATGTCGTACGGGTGGATTCCCACGGCACATGGCCTCTGGGTCTGGCCCTCTCCCCGGTGGAGGGAGCCTCTGGGGGCTCGTCTGCGGTGTCACGTGTGTGTGTTGGTTGGGTCGTCGCTGCTCCGTCGTGTGGATCCCCTCGGGCTGCTCCTCCATCCACCGCAGACGCACTTGGGCTGTTGCCGGGTGGTGGCGGTTAGCGCAGCTTTTGAGAGCATTCATGTCAGGCTTTGGGTGGCTGTGTCCTTATCCCCTGGGGCCGCGTGGCGGCGACTGGCAGCTTCATGGGAGGCTCGGCCGTGTCCCTGGCACACGTGTCCCAAGCATCTGGAGAGTCCTGGCAGGAGGGCAGGTCCAGTGCTGGCTGCTCCTTTGTGGTGGGGAGCAGGGTCCTGGTGTTGGACCATTTCAGTGCTCTTGTAAATGGCATTTTTTCCCCGATTTAGTTGCTTGATACATAGAAATAGTTACTTTTTTCCAACTAACTTTTTTTTTTTTTTTTTGCTGTACGCGGGCCTCTCACTGTTGTGGCCTGTCCCATTGCGGAGCACAGGCTCTGGACACGCAGGCTCAGCGGCCATGGCTCACGGGCCCAGCCACTCCACGGCATGTGGGATCTTCCCGGACCGGGGCACAAACCTGTGTCCCCTGCATCGGCAGGCGGACTCTCAACCACTGCACCACCAGAGAAGCCCCCAACTAACTTTTAACTCTGTGACCTGTTAAACTCACTGACTAGATGTAGCATTTATTTGTGAGTTCTCTTCTCAGTGGACACGATCGTGTCATCAGCACACGGTCCCCTCCCGGCCGGGCCGCTGTGCCTGCCTTGGTGGAGAAAAGCTTCCAGAACCCAGGCTCCCACGGGCGCTGGTGCTCAGAGCTCTGTCCCTAGTCCACCAAGAGTGACCTGGATTGACGTTAGGCTGTGTTCAGTGTTTTTCTGCATCTGCTGAAATGCCCCTACAATCTCTCTTGTACTTACTGTAGTAACATGGTGGATAATCTGATTTTATGGGCCATTGTTGGGCCATCATTACTGGTTTGTAATCTCACGCCTGCTTCAGCACGGGGCGTTGTGCTGCCGGTGGTCGGCCTGCACTGGCCCGTAGGCTGGCCTGCACGTGTCCCCAGAGCCTGCCCCCGACCATCTGGCACCGCTAGCATCTGTGCCTGTGGGTCTGTGTCTAGTGTCTGGGGGTTTCCTGCTTATTTTCATTCTGTTTGCCCATTGCCCCTTGTTCCTGATGAGTTTTTGTTTGGGTTCCAAACTCTGTATTTGCAAACCTGCCTGAAGAAATGCATTGAGGCTTCAGAGCCCTCATCTGGAATCACTCGGTCCATTTGTGGGAACGAGGGTGGTTCGGGGCTGAGCTGCAGACGCCAGCCTCTCCGAGTCTAGCCCAGCCTCCCCTGCAGTGACCCTCGCCCTGGGGTGCAGCCCTCAGGGTCCCACCTGTAGCAAGGAAGGTTCGCAGGGCCCTAGCCCCCCGGCCTCATGCCCGCTGTGCAGCACAGCTAGGAACGCCAGCCGCTGAGCTCGACCCCCGTGGAGGAGCCTTCCCGGAGCGTCCGCTCCTTCACGAGGCGTTTTCTTTGTTGCTTTTTCTGAAATGTTCTGTCAGGCTGTCTCGAGTCTCCGCAGACCGGGCAGCTTGCCTGACCACAGGTCGGCGCTCTGATTCTCACCGACATCCTTTGACAGATGGGGCATGTGGGGACGCTGTCCAGGGAGGGGCGGAGGGGGCGTTCCTGGGGGCCCCAAGGGGGCCCCACACAGGCCTCTCCATGTTCCCCGCTTACCTGTCTGGGAGGAGCTTTCTGTCTCCAGACTGCTCTGGCTGGTGCTTCTGTAAAAACACTGCAGATTCCAAGCCCATTTCTTAATTATCAGATTCTAAGACGTGGAGTTACCCTGTCTGATTGCTGTGCTTGTTTCTCAGCTCCTCCCCTGAGCCGCTCCTGGACCCCTGCCAGCCCCTGGCCCCCATAGGGACATCTCTCCAATGGCCACCCTCTCTCCTCCCGTTGCTGCGACCGCTGCCTTTGACCCCTGGCCTTTCCGTCTCTTCAGCCCCGCACACCGGGCTGTGCCCCTGGGAGGGTCCTGGCAACCCGAGTGCCGCTGACTCTGGGCCCTCAGCCCCGGCCCCCAGCTGTGTGGGTCTCCTGCTTGCTCTGGTCCACTCCTCCTGGGCCCGAGCAGGTAGCCCTCTTCAGTCTTACCCCATGGGTCTTTCGTTCTGGGCACGTAAAAAGCCACGGATGCAGCACGTCCCCCGGCCGTTCCAGCTCAGGCCTGTGTGTCCCCGAGTGTTGGCATGTCAGAGTGCCCATACCCACTGGGCCATCTGCCCGTGCCTCGCTCCCCCACCCACCATTTGAGGCATCAGGAAACTTTCCGGTTCTGCCTTCCAGGTATTTCCTGGGTCTGATCACCTGTCCTCATGCTGCTGAGTCTGTCCCTCTCCTTGCTGTTCTGAAACCTTCCAAACACCTGCTCTGTCCCCATCTCCTCCCGCTTCAAGCCTCTTCTCGAGTCCCCTGGTTAACCCGGGTGCCCTCACGCCCTCAGCCTCTCAGAGTCACGATGTGGGTGGCTCGTGTGGGCGTGGGGCTCCCTCCCCACAGTATTTTTGCCTCAGAACCAGGTGTGGGTGGTTTCTGGATCAGAGAAGCTTTAAAAAGGCAGCACATACATCTGAAAGGACACATCTTAAAGACCGAGAAAGGCTGCTTGTCGCAGGAGGGACGCAGGGTCCTCATAGAGGGGAATGGTCAGGTCTTCAGGATGGGTGGCCCCCGCTTGGTGCAGGCCGGTGACCAAGGGCTCAGGACATAACTCCTGGGAAGTGTGGGCAGCATGGCGGGGGCCCAGGGCCAGGGGCCAGTGGGCAGAACCCCCTCTTGTCCCCCAGGAAGCCTTGGTGTCCCTGGGGGGCCACCTGTGGGTCCTGCAGGCTCTGGGCGGGGTCTCCGTGCAGGACCCTTACAGGGACTCCCCTTAGGGACCCAGGGGGGAGGGGCTGTCTGGGCCGCCTCGCGCCCCTGGGTGGTAGAGGCGGTGTCCGCAGGGCCCTTCGCTGCTTGGGGTCCAGCCCCGGGCCTCCTTCCTTCGTCACACGGGCACCTGCTTCTCACCCACCCCTTTCGGCTGCTCCTTTAGTCTCTTGTTCAGCTCAGGAAAAAAGAAAAGAGAAAAAGTGAAAACATGTTTCACTTCCTCCAAGGATTTCTTACTCTTGTCTTTATGGATAAAGACACAGAAAGGGGGAGAAAATCAGTATAGTTGAGGCTCTTCCCTGGCCCCTGGCCCCCTGGCCGCTGGCGTGAGGGTCAGACCGCAGTGGCCGACGGCATGGTGGTGCTCCGGGGGGTCTGCTTGCTGCTCGCTCAGGGGTTCGGTTCTGGGTGGGTGTCCTCGCCGTGTGGCCCCTCTGACTTTGGGTCGATCTTGTGCTCTGGATCCTTCCAGAGAAAACTCTTTCCCACGGCTCGGATGGTTAGACCAGGCCCCTTTCTCACGGTCAGCTCAGCCCCTTCTGCCCTGTGTTGTTACCGCGGCAGCAATGCCAGAGGCATGGTTGGGACCCCGGTCCCGGGGCTCCTCTCTGTCCTGAAGGGTCTGTGGTTTTCTGAGTCCCCTCGTGAGCGACCTGGCAGCTTCCCTCCCGCTGTCCCACTGCCCCTCAGCCCCTCAGCTCCCAAGCGACTCTGCCCCGCTGCCCCTCTGCCCCTTTGCCCCCTGCCTCTCTGCCCCCCGTCCCTCTGCCCCTCTGTCCCTCTACACCTCTGCTCCTCTGTCCCTCTACCCCTCTACTCCTCTGCCCCTCTACTCCTCTGCCCCTCTGCCCCTCTGTCACTCTGCCTCCCGTCCCTCTGTCTCCTGTCCCTCTGCTCCTCTGCTCCCCTGTCCCTCTGCCCTCCGTCCCTCTGTCTCTCCGCCCCCCTGTCCCTCTGCCCCCCGTCCCCGTGTCCCTCTGCCCCTCTGCCCCCCGTCCCTCTGCCCCTCTGCCCCCCGTCCCTCTGTTCCCCTTTCCCGTCTGTCCTCCTGCCCAGTGCCCCCTGCATCTCCCACTCCTGCTAAGTTGTATCCCTGCTTCTCCATCACCAGGTCCCTGGGGAGTTGTGCTGCCCAGTGGTCCTTACAGGACCATGTGGCCCCTTAGCCACCCCACGTGGTTCCCATAATGCTGTCCTCCTCTGTCCTGGTGCTGACAGCATCAGAGCGTCGGATGGGACGGTGCCAGCCACATAGATTATCCATGTTTGTGCTCGTTTTCACCCCTGGAGTTGAAGCCCCAGGAGGGAGGGGGAGGAGAGGGTGGCGTCCGCTGCGTGGCAGTGGCGGTGCCCACGCCTGCCCTCCTGGGACGCTCAGTGCGTGTCTCCCCCAGGATGGAGAGCTGTACTGCATCGATGCGCGTTTCTATGGCAACGTCAGCCGCTTCATCAACCACCACTGCGAGCCCAACCTGGTGCCTGTGCGCGTCTTCATGTCCCACCAGGACCTGCGCTTCCCCAGGATCGCCTTCTTCAGCACCCGCCTGATCGAGGCCGGGGAGCAGCTGGGGTAGGTGCCCGCCAGGCGCACGCGCTACCTGCCCCAGACTGGACGGCTCGGGCGGGGCTCGGTGGGCCCGGCTCCCGGGAGGTGCTGGTGGGCCCGGACCCCCGCCCAGCTCTGTTCTCCCCCCAGGTTTGACTACGGGGAGCGCTTCTGGGACATCAAAGGCAAGCTGTTCAGCTGCCGCTGTGGCTCCCCCAAGTGCCGGCACTCCAGCGCCGCCCTGGCCCAGCGGCAGGCCGGCGCCCAGGCCGCCCAGGAGGACGGGCTGCCCGACACCAGCTCCTCCCCCGCCGACCCGCTATGAGAGAGAGCCACGGCCTGGGCGCCCAAGCGGATGCCGTTCACGCTGCGGTTCGGGGAGAAAAGGAGAAGCGCACACGACGACGTCTGAGGTCCCAGCCTGGTGCTGGCGGGGCTGGGCTGCGCGGTGGGCGCTCTGGGACTCTGCACTGGTGTCGCCCGTGAGTTTCTGATGGTGATTTTGTCGTTTCCACGTTTCTCGTTTCCCCTCTGCTCTCCGTCGTTCCTGTCCCACCGCTGGGCTTGTGGGCAGTGTCCTGTCGACCCAGACCCCTCCGTGTGGCCCCGCCAAAGCCACCGTCACCCACCCGCAGCCCGAGGGGCTGGTGCCGGCTCCTGGGGCCGCGCAGACCCTGTCCCCACCGCTCCTGAGAGGTCAGGGCCGAGCTGCCACTGACCTTGGAGAAAACGTGGGTTTGCTTTTTAAAGAAATCCTATATCTAGTCCTATATACCAGACCTCTAACGTGTTTCTTTTCGAGGAAGCGGTCTGGGGGTGCAGGAGGGCCACGGCCCACGGAGGACCCACACCTGTCCTGCGAGTGCCGTGAGGCCGGTACCTTCTGTTGATTTCTAAGCCACACGCTCTGATGATGAATAAACTGATTTATTTTCTACCATTATTGGACATTAGGACAAACAAAAAATAAAAAACAGAAAACACAGACAACGGTGCTGATTCTGGTGTGGTTTCTACTCACCATGTGAAAATAAACTATCAACTGTATAAAGAGAACAAAGTGATTTTAGAATAAAATGCAGGAGAAAACTTTTTTTAATATGTTAGTCTTGTAGTGTGAATAAATTTGCCATCACCTTTTGTGTGATGGCCTGCCAGGTCATATACTTTTTTTTGGCATATACTTTTTTAAATACTGTAATTAGTGCAGTAACAGTGGGTTTTTTTGTGCGACTCTTCTAAAACATTCATAATGCAGTCATGTTTATTTTTTCTGTTGAAATGTTTTTGACAAGTTCTAAGAGCAGTCTTTTGGCTCAGACCATTTCTTGTTCTGTTTTCAATGAAATCAATAAAAAAAAAAAAAAGAAGTACTTTAAATGAGGTTTCATCATGGTATCATGTTTCAACTGGTTTCTGCAAAATACCCGTGTTTCCCTTGGGGTGCGGTGCTCGTGGGGTCCCACACGGCCCCGGGGACCAGTGGGCAGGCCCAGCCCTGTGCCGAGTCTGAGAAGGTGGACCTGACACCCCCACTCGTCCCTGCGGAGAGGACGCGGCCCGCCCCTCCCCAGGCAGCCTGTGCGTGCGTGTGCCTGTGCGTGTGCGTGGGGGGCACGTCTGTGTGTGCCAAGCTCTCTGGAGGCTGACGGAGGTCTGGAATCAGATCTGTGTCTGGACGTGGTAAGGCTGGGCCCTCTCCTCCTGCCGGAACCTCCAGTCCCAAAACTCGTCGGGAGCCTCCGAACGCAAGAAGCAGCTTGAATGCTCTATTTTTTATACACAGACGTCATTCAGTTAGACACTTTCAGACATTTATCCAGAACCTGCATTTTGCAAACAGCGCAAACAGGGTGCCTTCCCTGTGGACGTGGATAAGGCCCGATGTGCGGAGCCAGGAGCCTGAGCTGTGACTGGTCCGCCCGAAGAGCCCTTTCTGCCCGGAGGACTTGGGCTGGGTCCTCAGGGCTCACTGCCTTTCTCTTCTGAGGGCAACAGGACCACAGGAGGGGCTGTGCTGGCGGGGAGGGCCCACCTGCAGCTGGTTTTCAGGCCCTGAGACCCGCCAGCCCTGTGTGCCTTCCCCCAGCCCAGCCCTCGGGCTCCAAGCCCAGGGGACTGCAGCGGACGAAGGTCCCTGTGTGTTGGCGGTCCACCTGTTATGTGCTGGGCCAGTGCTGGTGTCCAAACAACTGTCTGTTGAACCAAGACAGTCTGGTTGCAAACCTTTAGGGTGCTGGGGAGGTCTGTGGGGTGAGGGCCCCCACGAGGTGCCGTCTCGGCAGTGGGTGCTGGGCTGCTTCCTTTGTCAGCCTGTCCTGGGGGCTGTGTGGTGCTCCCCCACCAATCCTGCTGGCAGGTCTGGGGGATGGGCCTGGGTCTCTGTTCCATGGGACGCTGACTGCAGGTATGAGGCTCTGAAGGGCTGGCCGGTGGGTGGGAGGCAGGCCAGGGGACTCCCACGGTGGCGGAGCACACGTGGCTGGAGCGTGAGGGTCTCACCCGGCTGTACTTACTCCTCAAAGGCAAACCTGTCACCGCCTCCCGCCTGCCTGGGGGTGTCCCCCGCCCTGCCAACTTTGGACAGTGGGCCACTCCCACCCACTCTTCCTGACAGCTGCATCCGTTTCCACGGGGCCGGAAAGAATTCTGAGCGTCATCTTTTTCTACTTGTGCAATTACCCTCTTAGAGAAGAGACCAAAGGGCACTGCAGAGTCACATTTTGGAATCTGTCGCCAAAACCCCATTCCTAAGACGTGCGCTGATTTCTGCCTCCTCGAAGAGGGTGAATTTCCCCACGTCCAGCACTGAGCACTGTCGGACTTCTTTTTCTAATGTCTAGAGGAAAAATGATCAGTGTGCTACTTCACACTTGTTTGGTTACTGATAAACGCGAATGTCTGTCTTATTTATTACGGGTGGGGCTTTCCTCCTGTGTGAATTGCCTTGTAAAATTTTACTGTGTTGTTTATATTTCTCTTATTGATTTGTATGGGCTCTTCATATATTGTAGCCTTTTACCCATGCTGAACCTAAATTTTTATGTGGTAAAATCTGTCTTGTGATTTCTGATTTTGTACTGTATTTAGAAAGACCTCCACCTCCAAATTATAAAAATATTCTCCAGTACAATTTCCTAGTATTTTATTTGCAAGTTTAGCTCTTGAATCCAGGTGGAATTTATTTGGTATATAGTTTAAAACAATAAATATAAGATTTTTAAATTGAGGAATAATTTATATACCGTGAGATGCATGGCTCTTTTGCGTACAACTCAGTAAGTCTTGACCAGTGCCGTTGCCTGTGTAACCCATTCCTTATCGAGACACAGACTCTTCCCATCCCCCGGGAAATCTCTTCCCCTCCTTCCGAGCTGGTCCCTGCCTCCGAGACGCATTCATTCCGTGTTCTATACCTCATGTATGCGGGACATGTAGGTTACTCTTTCTGTCCAGCATCTCTTGCTTAGCTGTGTTTTGGTTCACATTTCATAAAGCACTGGTTCATGCATCCTTTCTATTGCTGAGGAGCATTCCACAGTAGGAATGTACCAAATTTGTTTATCCATTCTCCTGGGCGTGCACATCTGTGTTGTTTCCAGTTTGGGGCTATTATTAACAAAGCTGCCGCGAGCATCCTTGTACCAGTCTGTTTGTCTCAGGTAAATTCCTAGAAATGGACTTGCTGGGTCAGGCTGAGTGTTGGTCTTTTTAATCTGCCTGTCCTGGTGGCATCTCACTGTGGTTTTGATTTGCATCCCTTGGTGACTCGTGCTGGGCACCTTTTAGAAACTTGTTGTCCACCTGTGTGTCTTCTTTTGCCCAGTGCCTGTTAAGTCTTTTGTGCATTTTTTAATTGGCCTATCTTTCCATTACCGAGTGTAGGAGTTCTTTACATGTTCTAGTGCACGTACGTCCTTTGTCACATAGAAGTAGTTAAATATTTTCTCTCATCTGTAACCTTTCGTTCATTATCTTAGGAACAGTTGAAAATTTTGAGCACGTCCAATTTACCTTTTTTCCTCCTTGGTTAGTATTTTGTCTGTCAGTGTCTTTGCTGGCCCAACGCTGAGAAGGTATCCTCTTGCTTTCTTCTAAAGCATGATAGTTTTAGGTTTAATATTTTGGCATATGACCCATCTTAAACTAATTTTCATCAGTAGACTGAGGTAGATAGAGATACACTTTTTTTTTTTTCTGACGTGGGTATCTAGTTGTTTCAGCTTCGGCTGTAATTTTCTGAGAAGATTGCCTTCTCCCGTTGAGTTGTGTTGGCTCCTTTGTAGACCATCACCTGCCGTGTGCATCTTTGTTTCCGGGCTCTTCTTTTCCATAGATCTGGTTGCCTGTCTTTATGCCAGCATCATACTGTCTTTATTACTGTCGCTTCATTTTAAGTATTAGAGTCACGTGTAGTGTAAGGCGTCCGACTTTGTTCTTATTCCTGAAGATGGTGACAGTTGTCCCTCAGTGTCCTTGGGGCCCTGGTTGCAGGACCCCCTGTGGATACCAAAAATCCACAGACGCTCAGGTCCCTCACGGCCCTCGTATCTGCGGATGTGGAACCCGCGTGCACGAGGGCTGACTGTGTTTCACTCTTTTGGCTCTTTCTATTTTTATATAAATTTTAGAATCAGGCTTCCCTGGTGGCGCAGTAGTTGAGAGTCCGCCTGCCGATGCAGGGGACACGGGTTCATGCCACGGTCCGGGAGGATCCCACATGCCGCGGAGCGGCTGGGCCTGCGCATCCGGAGCCTGTCCTCTGCAACGGGAGGGGCCACGGTAGTGAGAGGCCCGCGTGCCGGGGGGGGGAAAAATTTAGAATCGACATATCAATTCCTACAAAAAAGACTGATGGGGTTTTTTAAGCTTTAAAAATCATCTTTATCGAGATAACATTTACGTATCGTAAAATGCACCCATTTTGTTTCATGTGTTTTGGCAAATGTCTATACTCACGTAGTCACTGCCGCAATCAAGACATAATGACCGTCTTCATTACCCCAGAATCCTCTGGTGCCCCTTTGTGGTCCACCCTGCCTGCCCCGGGAGATACTTATCTACCCTTGACACTGTAGATGAACATCTCCTGTTCTAGAATTTTCTATAATTGGAATCACACAGCATACTCCATTGTATCTGGCTTCTTTGGCTTAACATAAAGGTTTTAAATTTTGAAACAATGTCAAATTTACAGAAAACTGCAAGCACAGTACAGGCAACTTTTCTCTTTAAATCATTGGGGAACAAATTGCCGCCTTGATGCTCCTTCATCCCTGCAAACGAGGCTGTTCTGCTGCGTGACTGGACGTACCACCAGCTCCGGGACGACGTTGCTCTGACCGGGCACTGACCATCAAGTCCCAGGCAGCTCCCGCCCTCGGAGCAGGCGGGCCCGGTTCAGCCTGCTGTTCTGTGTGGTTATCGTGTCTTCCGTTATTTCTGTCCGGAACAAGCCTGTCTGCCTGGTTTTCATGGCCTCGGCGCGTGAAGATGACGGTCGGTTTTCTTGTAGAACGTCCTCAGTTTGTGTTTCCTCAGGATCAGGTCCAGGGCTGCATCTTCGGCAGGAACGTCGCAGAAGTGGTGCTGTGTCCTCCTGCGTCCTGTCAGGTGGCCCACAAGTTGGGTTTGGCCCGTTTATTGATAAGCAAACTTGAATCATTTGATTGAGATTCAGCCACCTTTCCCACCAGCTTTGTTTTCCTCGTTGCAGGAAGCAGATCCCATCCTTTTCATACTTTCCGGTTACTTGTGGGAGTACGGACTCATGACTTTCTACTTCATCCAGCGGGTTATAGTCTGTTACTCTCATTATTCAGGCGCTAAAGATGTCAGAGGTTGGGCTGGTGGCGCCTTCTTGAGATCGCCTCGTTTGCTCACTGAGCACGTCTTACTTTGTGGCACAAGGCGTCCCGGGCTTGTTGGTACCTTGCCTGCCCCCGTCCTGGAACAGCTGCGTTTTCTAAAATCTAAATCCACCATTTTGCTATTTTCTGCCTATCTTGTTTGTTCTTTGTTCCTTTTCCCCCATCTTCTGCCGTCTTTTGTATTGAGTGTGTTTGTATAATCCATCGATCCTACTGCGTTGGCTTATTAGCTCTACCCTTTTTGTTTTCGTTTTTTAGTAACTGCTGTAGGACTTACATTCTGCATCTTCAGCTGGCCAGTCTGCTCTCCCGAGGTGCTAACCATATTACAGCTGATGTAAGAACTGCACAGCGGAACAATCCCGTTTCCCCAATTGTCATCCATTTTAGTCCCTATAGTTTATACCCCAAGTCGTTGTTATTGTTTTTGCTTTATTTAGCCAATTACTGTTATTAATCGTAATTTGTACCTTGTCTACTCATTTTCTCACTTGTTTCTTTTTCTGTATTCAGTAACAGCTTTATTGAAATATAAGCACATACCATACGATCCCATATCCTTTTACAGCTTACCATTCGGTGGTTTCTTAGCATGTTCACAATTACATGCAACCATCATCACAATCAAATTTAACGTTGTTGCGACCCCAGGAAGAAACCTGGGCCCATTAGCAGCTGTTTCTCCCCTAGTCCCCCCTCCCCCCAACCCCAGACAACCTCTAATCTACTCTCTGTCTATGCAGATTTGCCTCTTCTGGACATTTCATATAATACTGCGGTCTTCTGTGGCTTTTTCCACTGAGCATCATGTCTTTGAGGTTCATCCGTGCTGTGCCATGTGCCGGTCCTTCCTTTTTCTGGCCAAATGATAAATGTTCTGTTATGTGGATGGGTTGTCAGTTCATGTGGATTGTTTCCACTCTTTGGCTCTTACGAGTAAAGCTGCTATGCGCATTCACGTATTTGTTTTTGTGTAGATGTCTTTTGGATACATACCTAGGATTGAAAATGCTGGGTCGTGTGGAAACTCTCATTTAACCTTTAAAAGAACTGCCAAGCTGTATCCAAAACCGTCTTACAGTCTTCACCAGTAGTGTATGAAGGTTTTGATTTTTCCACATCCTCATCAACACTTGTTATCTGTAGTTTTTACTTGAACCGTCCCAGTGGGCGTGAAGTGGTACCTCACTGTGGTTTTGGTTTGCATTTCCCTGATGACTAGTGATGTCAAGCGTTTTTCAATGTTCTTATTATTGATCATCTGTGTGTCTTCTTTGGAGAAACACGTATTCATATCCTTTGCCCAGTTTTAAGTAGAGTTCTCTTTTTATTATTGAGTGGGAAGAGTTCTTTTTTTTTTTAAATATATCCCAGATAGCGATTACTTGTCAGATATGTGATTTGCAAATATTTTCTCCCATTCAGTAGGTTGTCTTTCCACTTTTTTGATGGTGTCTTTTGAAGCACAAAAGATTTTAATTTTGATGTACAATTTACCCATTTTTTTCTTTTGTTACTTGTTCTTTTGGTGCCATATTTAAGAAACTGTTGCCTAATCCAAGATCACAAAGATTTATACCTTGGTTCCCTTCTAAGAGTTTCATAGTTTTAGCTCTTACTATTTATGTCTTAGCTACTATTTAGTCTTTGACACATTTTGAGTTAATTTTTGTATAGGTGTGAGGTAGGGGTCCCACCTCATCGTTTTGCAGGTGGACATTCAGTTTTTCCAGCATTGTTTTTTTTTGCTTTTTTAAAAATAAATTTATTTATGTATTTATTTTTGGCTGCGTTGGGTCTTCGTTGCTTGGCTCGGGCTTTCTTTAGTTGTGGCAGGCGGGGGCTACTCTTTGTTGTGGTGCATGGGCGTCTCATTGTGGTGGCTTCTCTTGTTGCAGAGCACGGGCTGGCGCGCTGGCTTTAGTAGTTGTGGCCCACGGGCTCTAGAGCGCAGGCTCAGTAGTTGTGGCGCATGGGCTTAGTTGCTCCGCGGCATGTGGGATCTTCCCAGATCAGGGCTCGAACCCGTGTCCCCTGCATTGGCAGGCGGATTCTCAACCACTGTGCCACCAGGGAAGCCCCCAGCACCGTTTGTTAAAGAAGCTATTCTTCCCCCGTGGAATGGTCTTGGCACCCTTGTCAAGGATCAATTGGCCGTAGATATTGGGTTAATTCCTGGACTCTAAATTCTATCCCATTGATCTATATGTCTTTTCTTGTGCCAATATCATACTGGTTTAATGAGTGTAGTTTTGTAGTGAGCTTTGAAATGGAGAAGTGTGAGTACTCCAGTTCTTTTCTTCTTCTGAAAGATTTTTTTGGCTATTCTAGGTCCTTTGAGTGTCCATATGAACTTTAGGACCAGTTTATCAGTTTCTACAAAGAAGCCAACTGTGATTCTGACAGGGATTGTGTTTAATCTGGCCAATTATCTTTTAAAAAATAGACTTTTTAAAGAATATTTTTAGATTCACAGAAAAATCGAGAAGATAGTGCAGATTTCCAAATACATCTTATTAGCATATGGTATATTTGTTATAATGAATTAATTATTTAATATCGATACATTGTTACTGACTAACGTCCATAGCTTATTCAGATTTCCTTAAATTTTACCTAAGGTCTTTTCTATTTCCAGGATTCCTCCCATGACAGGTCTCCTTAGGCTCCTCTTGGTTGTGGCAGTTTTACGTATTCCTGATGATCTTGACGGTCTAGAGGAGTACCGGTCAAGTGTTTCTCAGGATGTCCCACTATTGGAATCTGTCTAATGTTTTTCTTATGATAGGACTGACGTTATGGGCTATGGGAGGAAGACCACAGAGATAAGGAGCCATTTTTGTCCTGTCACATAAAAATAACCCTATCAACATGATTTATGACTCGATGTGGGCCTTGATCACCTCACTGAGGTGTGCTTGCCAGATTTCTGGCGCTCTTTCCTCCCTTTCCATCCTGCTTCCTAGAAGGAGGGCTCTAGGCCCTGCCACGCCTGAGGTCTGGGGTTGGTCCCCTCTCCTTTGGGCTAGAGTATCTACATGAATTACTTGGAATTCCTCTGCACTTGAGATTTGTCTCTTCTGGCTCATCTATGAATTTGTTTCAGTCATTTTTGTCAGTACGGGCTCACGGGTGGGTGATTATTTACGTATTATCTGCTCAAATTGTTGCAGCTTTGGCCGTTAGGAGCCCTTCGTGTGGCTCCTGTTTACCACTGACACCCTCATCAGTGTGGGTTGTGTCTGTGTGTGCCTCCAAGCACTTCCTTACTTTGTGGCACTGTGAGATGCGTCAGGCTCATTTTGTTTATTTTCTGCCTGAGTCCTAGACTTAGCCACTTCTCCATGGAGCCCTGATTTCTTTCATTGGGAGATGGTGTTAGAAACCAAGATCTGGGTGCTGGGGTGCTTGTTGCTACTGGGGTGTCTTTTCTTTTTTCTTTCTTTTTTTTTTTGCGGTACGCGGGCCTCTCACTGTTGCGGCCTCTCCCGTTGCAGAGCGCAGGCTCAGTGGCCATGGCTCACAGGCCCGGCCACTCCGCGGCATGTGGGATCTTCCCGGACTGGGGCACGAACCCGTGTCCCCTGCATCGGCAGGCGGACTCTCCATCACTGTGCCACCAGGGAAGCCCTGGGGTGTCTTTTCTGAAAGGCCCTCTCAGTTGACAGGGGAAAGAAATACATGTGTGTACGTATACACAAATCTACAAATGTTTCTGTAAGTACCTATCTGCGTCTACATTAGGATAAATGTAAGTTCACACTGATGTCTCCAAATGTAATTCCTTACAACGTGGATCATCAGAGCCTCCTGTCCTTGCTTATCTGTAAGCTTTTGCTCCAGCCGTGAGAAACCCAGCTCTCTCCACCGTCTATTTACGTAGTTGTTCAGTTCCAGGATACGTGCATAGCTGTATCAGAGTAACCAGTAACCAGTTCCCTATGGGAAACAACCTTATTGACCAGAGACAGTGTTCATGTGCAGCTCCATTTGCTTTACTCTTATGGACCCACTCATTTCCAAGGTTACTTAGGTTAGCCCCTTCCCCCACCCCTTCAGTGAGGTTGTCTCGTACATTGTAATAGATGATCTTGTCACTGTCTGCATTCCTTCCTGGGGTCTTATGGCCTCATAAGTGACTTTTTTTTTTATCGGCATGCATTTAGATTCATTTTTATGCTGTAAGATCAAGAAGTTCAGTTGTCTTTTAAAGAAGTTAAAGAATGAGAGAAAAGGTATTTTACATTTATATACATTTACAATTTCTGGTGCTCTTCATTCCTTTTTGTAGATCGAAATTTCCAACTACTGTCATTTTCTTTCGCCTGAAAGAACTTAAATAAACATTTTAAGCACAGATCTTTCTAGCAAAGAATTGTCTCATCTGTTGTTCAAAAGTATCTTCGTTTCACCTTCGTTTCAGCACTTTCAAGATGCAATCCCATTGTCTTCTGGACTGCTTTCTTTCTGATGAAACATCAGTGGTTGTTCTGCAGTGTCACATCTCCTATTAAGCCCATCCAGTGAAATTTTCATTTTAGATAGCATGATTTTCCGTTGTAGGCGTGCCATTTGGTTCTTTCATAGCTTCAGTATCTCTTTTGAGATTCACTATCTGTTACCTCATTATATTCATGTTTTCCCTTAGCTCTTTGAACACACTTATACTGGCTGCTTTTAATCTCTGTATGTTGATTCTGTCATAGCTGGTTTTGTTTCTGTTGACTGACCTTTCTCCTAGTTATGTCACCTTTCTACACTTCTTTTCATGTCTGATCAGTTTTAATTGGATGCTGGACAGTATGAATCTTGCGTTAAGTGTCTGGATTTTGTTTTCTGTCTCTGGAGAGTATTGGGCTTTGTTCTGGCAAATAATTACTTTACTTTTAGATCAAGCTGATCATCTCGAGTCTTGTCTTTGAAGCTTTTTGGGGGAAGGTGTAAAGTAGCCTTTATTCTAGGACAACTTTGACTCCACACCGTCTTGCGGTGTGGCCTTTCTGGGCCTCTGCTGAGTTGCCAGAGTGTTCAGCAGGGTGTTCCGCTCTACTTGTTAGGACTCGGGTGGCCCCTTGTCCTGCGTGAGTGTGGCATTTGTTCAGGTCGCAGCAGCTCGGCACCCCTCCCACCCCCATTTTGTGGCTCTCACTGTGCACACGCACGGGTCCTGTTCGGCCAGAGACTCCAGGGCACTCCTGTGTGGATTTCTGGAGCTCTTTCTCTGTTCGGTCCTTCATCTCTGGTGTCTGCCCCTCAAATTCCACCACCTTTGCGTCCCTGAACTCTGGCCTCTGTCTTGTAATCTCGACAGGAGGACTTTGCCCTGCTTGGCGCCCTCACCTTTGTGCTACGATTGGAACATTGTCCCCTTCGGACAGGCCAGGGTGAGTGTGAACTAGTGTGCTTTGTGTTTTTCTTTTTCCAGGAATCTTTTTCCTGCACTTCCCGTTGTCTAATGTCTGAAAATGGTTTCATGTATATATTTGCCCACTTTTACAGTTTTTATGACGGGATGGTTATCTAGTACCTGCTACTTCATTGTGGCCAGAAGCAAAAGAATAATAGAACTTTATTTTCTTCCAACTTGAAAGCCAATTATTCTAATACCATTTATTGACAAATCTTTCCTTTCCCACAAATCTTAAATCTCATCCACTGCATTTAGGTATACACACACACTCCGTTTTATTCTGTTATACTATTCTGTTGCTTTATTCTGTTCCTCTATGTATTCTATTTCCTTATGATTTTATGTTTTTAAATTTAAAAAGTCAATTGTAAATACAATACAGAAAGGAAAAAAGTTAAAACTCCACTCACTTTCAGTGTCTTCCTTAGATTAATCACTGTTTCATGAATATTCTCACAAACATTTTATGTAAAAATATATATCGATAAAAGAATAATACGTAATATTTTTAAAGCTCTTACTGTTTTTTAACAAACATAGTGCTTACCACGTCCAGGTACTGTTCTAAAGTGCTTCACGTACATGATCATTTAATTCTCATGAAAATTCTATATGGTGGGGGCTTTCGCCACCTTAATGGATGATAAAAAGGACACTAAGGACCTTGCCCAAGGTCACACAGCTCCGAGTGGCAGAGCCATGGTTGGGACCCCAGGCAGCGCGATTCAGAGTCCACACCCCCCAGTGCTGTTTCCTCATTCTCATAAATAATCCCATTGGGTCCATAAAGCTTCTAAGCCTTTGTTTGCCCACCTAGAATCCTGTCTTATTGCAAGTTCGTTCATGATTATCTGTGTCTTTCTCTGTGAGGCAACTTTACATGTCCTTTGCTTAGTTTCAGTGGAATTGTTAATCTTTTTATTATTGATCAGAAAGGGCTCTTTGGAAATAAAGAAAATTCATCCCTTGCCTTATGCATTGACAGTATTTTCTAAATGTGTTTATTTACTTTGTTTATGATGGGTTATTAAAAATATATATCAGCTTCTGGGTTCTTTTTTACCTCTGCCTTTCTAGAATTTCAAATTCTTCTGTAATCCACTTTGGCAACCTTTTCCGTTAAGCTGGTCGTTTTCAGCTTGTGGCCGTGCGGTGTTGTCGGCACGGCGGCCCAGGTGACTTCACTGTCAACCGCACGGAGCTTCTGGCCTTGCTGTCCCTACACTTTAAGATTAAAAACCCTGTTTGCTGTCCTGTAATTTGACTTTGTATTCCCATCAGTATGTCTAGAATTTCTTTTCAGGGTTGTATAGACTACACAATTTGATTTTTGTCCATTTTTATGTTTTGGGGACTGTTCTTTTATTCTTCTCTATTTGTCCTCATCGTTTTATTTGTTCGTACTTCCAGATTAGCTTTTGTTACAAATTTGTCAATTTCCTTCCACTCATCTTTTTAAAAATCCCAGTTCTCCCGGGGAAAATGTCTAGAAACAGATGGATCCCCAGGTCTGAAGCTCAGGAGAGAAATCTGTACTGGAGATAAAGATTTGGGAACTACCAGTATAGAGCAGGGCCCTCACCTGGGGATGACTCTGCCCCCAGGGGACACTTGCAAGATGTGGGGACAGATTTGGTGTCACAGCTGAGGATGATATTGAAGTCAGAGGTGTCCAGCAGGGATGCTGCACAGCCCGCAGTGCACAGGGCAGCACCCCAAGAGGAATGCCCTGTCCCCAACCCTGGGATGGAGAAATAATTGAAACAGGGAGGGGCAAGGTTGCTCTGAAGGGTCAGGGCAGTGGGAGCATCCTGGCCGGCAGGGAGTCACCAGTGAGGCGGCGTCTGGCTGACATCTGAGGGGTGGACCCAGTTGTCCGGGCACAGGGACAGCACAGGGACAGCAGGTGGCACCTTTGAGGGACCTGTGGGCCAGCAGGGCTGGCTGGCGCTGAGTGAGCAATGAGGCCAGAGCGGCAGGCAGGTTCGGCAGCTGTGAGAAAACCACGAAGGGCTCCAGGTGGACTGTGACGTGGTCAAGGCTGCAGAGGAGGACAGGTGTGGGAGTGGGACAAGGCCCTGTGTTCACAAGGTGGCCGCCACCACTGGCTGAACGACTTGGAAGGTGACCGCGGTGATGGAGAGTTAGAGGGGCCCACATATCTTTATTTTTAAAAATTATTTACACTTTTTATTTAAGTTGTTTTATTGAGGTAAAATTCACATAACATAAAATCTACCATTTTAGTCATTTAAAAATGTACAATTCAGTGGCTTTTTTTGTGTGTGTGTGTGGTACGCGGGCCTCTCACTGTCGTGGCCTCTCCCGTTGCGGAGCACAGGCTCCGGACGCGCAGGCTCAGCGGCCATGGCTCACGGGCCCAGCCGCTCCGCGGCATGTGGGATCCTCCCAGACCGGGGCACGAACCCGTGTCCCCTGCATCGGCAGGCAGACTCTCAACCACTGTGCCACCAGGGAAGCCCTTCAGTGGCTTTTAATACACTCACAGTGTTGTTCAACCACCACCACTATCTAATTTCAGAAAATCTTCACCCCAAAAAGAAACCCCGTACCTATTACCAGTCACTCCCCACTCTCACCTCCTCCACTGGCACCACTAATCTCCTTTTGTCTTTGGATTTCCCTATTCTGGAAACATTTCATGAAGCAGAATCATGTATTAGGTGGCCTTCTACGTCTGGCTTCTTTTACTTAGCATGATGTTTTCATGGTTCATCTAAGATACAGATGGGATTAAATGTACCAGGATTTTCTTAGATTTTATTACATGACGATGAATATACATTATTATTATTAGAAATAAATTGGGAAGGAGTGAGGAGAGGCTGGCAGAGCTGTCAGACTATGATGCAGCTCTAACTTCTAGTGACGAGAAGGGACAGAAGGCCGGTGGGAACACCCTGATCGCTGAGCATCTGCTCTGACTTGGTGAAGCCGCTGCAGAGTCCAGGACCCCCAGCACAGGAGCAGCGGTGGGCTCAGCACAGCAACAGGCCCTTTGCCAGTCGTGCTGCGGGGCACACTTTCACAGCAACCACAACTGTCTAACAATAGTGTAGCGCGCACGCGTGTGCACGTGTGTGTTTTTAAAGAAAGGCTGAAAATTAATCATCCAACTGAGAGAGCAAATAAACCGAAAACAAAGGAGAAGAGAGGGAATATAAACAGCAGATACTAATGAATAGAAAACAAACATATGGGGACTTCCCTGGTGGCGCAGTGGATAAGAATCCGCCTGCCAGTGCAGGGGACACGGGTTCAAGCCCTGGTCCAGTAAGATCCCACGTGCCGCGGAGCAACTAAGTCCGTGTACCACAACTGCTGAGCCTGCGCTCTAGAGCCCGCGAGCCACAACTACTGAGCCCGCGAGCCATAACCGAAGGCCATGCACCTAGAGCCTGTGCTCCACAACAAGAGAAGCCACTGCAATGAGAAGCCCGCACACCACAGCAAAGAGTAGCCCCCACTCACCGCAACTAGAGAAAGCCCGTGCAGCAAGAAAGACCTAATGCAGCCAAAAATAAATAAATTTATTTTAAAAAAAAGAAAACAAACATATGATAGAGACAATCAGTGAAGCAAAAAATTGGTTCTTTGGCAAGATTAACAAAATGGCAAACCTCGGCAAGATTGAGAGGGGGGAGGGGGAGAGAGGGAGGAAGGTGGGTGGGGAGAGAGAGAGAGAGAGAGAGAGGGAAGGGAAGAGAGAGAGGGAGAATACAAAGGGCATACAGCCACAGTACAACATAGATTAAAAAGATAGCATGAACAACTTTAGGCCAATACATTTCTAGAAAAGTATAACGGAAAAAAAAAAAAGTATAACGGAACAAACACTGACCCAAGAGGAAATAGAAAACCTGAATAGTCTTATGACTCTTAAATAGTCAGCAATTAAAATCACAAAGAAAACATCAGGCCCAGTTAGTGAGTTCAGCTGAACGTTCAAAATACAGATTCTCTATAGAAATGCTCCCCAAGGCCGCCATAACTTGATGCCAAAATCTGATAAAAATAATGCAACAGAGGAAAAGCACAGGGCGATGTCATTCAGAGACCAACCTGCAACAGTTCGACAGATTATTAGTCAACCAGGTTTCAATAGTGTATAACGACAATAATCAGTCATGACCACATTTGATTTACCACAGGAATGAGAGGTTGGTTTAACTTTAGGAAATCAATTAGCATAAGCCACTACCCTAACATAAAGGAGAAAAATGTGATCATCTCCAGTGCAGAAAAATGATTTGCTAGAATTCTTCACCTATTCATGATAAAAGCTCCTAGACGTTAAGACTAGAGGAGGATTTCTTAACCTGGTTAGGGGATATCTATTTTTTTTAAAAGAACATAGCAAACCTCATAATGGTGAAAGGTTGGAAGTATTTTATTTAAGACGAGGAACAGGACAGGGTGCCCACTGTCCCATTTCTGGACTTCATTGTACCAGCTAGCACAGGAATACACGAAAAAGAAACAAAACATCTAAGAATTGAAGAAGAAGAAATGAAGCATTTTTCAATGTTATCTACATAGAAAACAAAGAAATCTAACGGTGAATTATTAACCAGAAAATGTAGCAGTATTGCTATGTGCAGGGAACTGCACAGAATGCGGGCAACAGAAAATGTACCCAGGTGGATCCCTTCGTTATAGTGTGAAAACATGAAACCCCTAGGAATAAATCTCATATAAATGTGCAGGACCTTTATGGAGAAAATTATAAAACTTTACTGAAATAAACTAAATGAAGATATATAGTTTGCTCATGGGCTGGAAGTCTCAGTATCACAAAGGTGTAATTTGCCCCAAATTGACCTTTTGATTCCATGCAACTCTTGTCGAAAGCCCACTGTATGTGTTTGTATAATGCGACAAGTTGATTGTAAAAATTATGCAGACGGGATTCCCTGGCAGTCCAGTGGTTAGGACTTGGTACTTTCACTGCCTTGGCCCGGGTTTGATCCCTTGGTCAGGGAACTAAGATCAGGCAAGCCACACAGCGGGGCCAAACAAACAAATAAATAAATAAAAACTATACAGACCAAAGGTAAAGAATAGCAAAAATTCTCAAGAAGAAAACCAGGCAGGAATATTACCTTATTGTAAAGCTTTAGTAATTAACACAGTGTAGTATCGGCACAGAGACAGACAAGTAGATCACCCGAGCAGAATTGAGAGCCCAGAAGCAGACCCATATGTTTACAGAGTTTTGATATGTGACAGGGCTGACTTCGCATTGGGGAAAGGATACCTTTCAAAAATGATGTTCTGACAATTTAATTACATAAAAAAACAAAGTGGACTCCTGCCTGCCTCACTTCATACAGAAAAATTAGTTGCATCTGGCTTAAAGTGCAACAAGCCAAAAATGCAAATTTTAGAAGAGAAGATAGGAGACTATATTCTCAACATTCCAACAATATACAAAAGGATATCTTCATAATGATAAATGAAGGAAGAATTTTCTATGATTCAAAAAGCACAAAACGGGCTTCCCTGGTGGCGCAGTGGTTGAGAGTCCGCCTGCCGGTGCAGGGGACACGGGTTCGTGCCCCGGTCTGGGAGGATCACACATGCCGCGGAGCGGCTGGGCCCGTGAGCCATGGCCGCTGAGCCTGCGCGTCCGGAGCCTGTGCTCCGCAACGGGAGAGGCCACAACAGTGAGAGGCCCGCGTACCACAAAAAAAAAAAAAAAAAGCACAAAGGAAAATTTGAATATATTTAGATACATTATAATTAAGAACTTCTGCATATCAAAGAAGATTTTGCAACACATATCTGACAAAGGTTCACACCAGAACATATAAGAACTGGTACAAGTGAATAAGAAAAAAATGATCCAGTTGGAAAGTGGACATAAGATTTGAACAGGCACTTTGACCAAGAGGAAGATTAGATAAGTAATAAATATATGAGAAGTTGCTCAGCTTCCTTAGTGATCAGGGGAATGCAGATTAAAAGCCATAGTGAGACGCTTTAAGTATCCACCAGGTTGAAAAAATACCGATCACACCAGAGTGTTGGGGGAGTGAAGCCACTGGGACCTGTGAGCTGTTGGGGAGTGTGATCGGCCCACTGGCCCTGATGGGGCAGCATCAGTCTCACCTGTGGCCCAGATACTAGGAGAACTAAATTAGATGTTCACCGCAGGACTGTTTGAAATAGCAGAAAATGTAAAGCAGCACAAGCTTCCATCAAAGAAGAATGGACAAGTTAATTGTCACACCAAAGACTAATGTGTGTAGTGACAACAAATGATTCGTGTATGTGCAATGGTGGGCACACTGTTAAGGAAAAGCAAGTTGCAGAAGAATATCTACAACTCGGTCCTTTCTGTGTGTGTGAAGGTAAAAGTGTGTAAAACTGTATAGATATTGTGCAGGGGTACAATAGAGAGAGGATCATAAGTACAGGATTCAGGACTGGGGAGGCCTCTGTGGGAAGTGGGGATCTGGGAGGGGCACACGGGGGCTTTGCAGGATCTCCTGGGTCTGTTTCCTGGGCTGGTTGGTGGGTGCACAGGAGTTTGTGGTATTGTTATTCCTTAAGCCTTATACACATTTTATAATATGCATGTACTTATTGTTTGATTTTAAAAAGTAAATACGGAGGTGGGGGCCATTAGGTAGGGTGTCAGAAACAGGTGGCAGGCTGGAGAGGTGTGTGGGGCCCTAATTCAGAAGGGAGGGGCTGCCCGGTGTTTGAACGCTGTGGGGATGCAGATAAGTTGGAAGTACAGGGGTCCCTCTCCTTCATGGAGCCATTCCTGGCCTCATGTACTCCTTACCCTTATTGTTTTAAAAATTAAGTGTCAATTCTATATGAAAATGAAAAATTACTCCAAGTTTTCCCTCCCCAATTCTCCATGTGGGAACCCAACACCTAGTGGCAGAGGTGGGACTTAGAAAGGGAGGTATATCCCATTTACAATAGCATCAAAAACAATAAAACATTTAGGAATAAATTCAACCCAGGTGAAAGAACTGTACCCTGAAAACTATGACATTAATGAAAGAAATTGAAGAAGACGTAAATAAATGGAAAGACACTGCACCCCCCACCCCCCACCCCCCCCCACCGACCTCCTGTTCATGGACTGGAAGAGTTAATATTGTCAAAATGTCAACTACCCAAAGCCATCTATAAATTCAGTGTAATCCCTATAAAAAATGCCAGTGGCATTTTTGGTAGAAATGGAAAAAACAGTCCTAAAATTCATATGGAGCCACAAAAGACCTTAAATAGCTAAAGCAGCCTTGAGGAAGAATAAAGCTGGAGGCATCACACTTCCTGATTTCAAGCTATACTACAAAGCTACAATAATCAAAACAGTATGACACTGGCATACAAGCAGACACAAAGACCAATGGAACCAAATCAAGAACCCAGAAATAAACCCATGCGTATATGGTCAGCTAATATTTGACAAGGGGAAAGGATACTTGAGTACTCAATGGGGAAAGGTTAGTCTCTTCAATAAATGGTGCTGGAAAAACTGGATATTCACATGCAAAAGAATGAAAGTGGGTCCCTATTTTATACCACTCACAAACGTTAACTTGAAATGAATTAAAGATTTAAATGTAAGACCTGAAACCATAAAACTCCTAGAAGAAAACATAGGGGAAAAGTTCATTGACACTGGTCTTGGCAAAGATTTTTTGGACATGACACCAAAAGCACAAGCAACAAAGGCAAAAATCAACAAGTGGGATTACATCAAACTAAAAAGCTTCTGTACAGCAAGGGAAACCATCAACAAAATGAAAAGACAGTCTATAGAGTGGCAGAAAATATTTGCAAACCACATATCTAATTAGGGGTTAATATCTAAAATATATAAGGGACTCACAACTTGGTAGCCAAAAAAAAAAAAAAAAAAAACCCCAAGTAATCTAATTAAAAAATGGGCAAAAGACCTGGCAGACATTTTTCCAGAGATGATATACAAATAGCCAACTAGTACATCAAAAGATGCTCAGCATCTCTAATCATCAGAGAAATGCACATCAAAACCACCGTGCAGTATCTGCTAGAATAGCTACCGTCAAAGAACCTAAGTGTCCACTGACGGATAAACAGACAAAGAAGAAGTGAGATATGTATACACTGAAATATGCGAAGTACGTTCAGCCATAAAAAAAGAAGGCAGGGCTTCCCTGCTGGCGCAGCGGTTGAGAGTCCGCCTGCCGATGCAGGGGACACGGGTTCGTGCCCCGGTCCCGGAGGATCCCACATGCCGCGGAGCGGCTGGGCCCGTGAGCCATGGCCGCTGAGCCTGCGCGTCCGGAGCCTGTGCTCCGCAACGGGAGAGGCCACAGCAGTGAGAGGCCCGTGTACCGCAAAAAAAATAAAAAAATAAAAAAAAAGAAGGCAATCCTGCCATTCGTGACAACATGGATGAACCTTGAGGGCATCGTGCTAAGTGAAATAAGACAGAGAAAAACAAACGCTCTATGATCTCACCTATATGTCAAATCTAAAAGAAAGCTGAACTCAGAAACAGAGCAGAATGGCGGTTGTCAGGGGCTGGGGGTGGGGGAACTGGGGAGATGCTGGTCAAAGGGTACTAACTTGCAGTTATAGGTTCTGAGGATCTTATGTACTGTGTGGGGTGACTATAGTTAGTAATACTGTATCATGTACTTGAGAGTTAAGACAGTAGATCTTAAGCCTTCTCCAAAAAAAAAAAACAAAACAAAAGGTAAACTCTGCGAGGTGATGGATGATGGGTGTGTTGGATGACCTTACTGAGTCTTCCTTTCACAATGTGTACACGTATCAGATCATCACGTTGTGCACTTTCAGCTCACACAATGTTGTATGTCAACTGCATCTCAGTAAAGCTGGCGAAAAAGGGGGAGGAGCTGAAGAGGTGCTGGAGGGGAAGGTGGGCAAGGGGCCTCCCACCCTCTGGGGACGGGCCAGGGGCCGAGCTCCTAGGATAGTGGAGCCTGGTTGCAATGCCATTGCCAGCACGCAACAGGACCAACCCAGGCCCCCTGAGGACTTCTGGGGGCACAGTGGGTGATAGCCGTCTGCCTGGTTCGTGAACTTCTGCGGTGGCTGGAGCCTCGTGGGGGCGTCCCTGGGGGTTCCAGGTGAGTAGGACAGAGGGGGAGGGACCACAGACCCCTGCCAGGAGGGGTGGGGGGCGCAGGAGGTGCTGAGGTCATGGGTGGGGAGCAAGCCCGCTGGAGGCCAGGGAGGAAGAGGATTGTCACTGGGGCTCCCAGCTCAGCCCGGGTCCGTGCCCTGCGTCCCCCGCAGCTCCTTGCTCCCCTGGATGAGGCTTCACACCTGCTCCGCCTTCTGCCAGCCTCAACGCCCCGCTCACTCTCAGCTCTGATCTTGCCTCTGATTTCAGTGAGAGTCACAGTCCAGAGGTGGTCCTCCTCCCCCGTTAACCCGCCAGCCTGCCTGTGTCTGCGGTCACGTCCTCCGACTGCCCTTCCTGTCAGCGAACAGGCTGTCTCGTGTCCGATGGCCTCTGACCCAGACGGGGCAGCACATCCTTTCTCTTGCATCTGGAACCTGTCTTTCTATTGAGTCGTTCCAATCGGCACACAAGGTCCAGTAACATCCACTTCCCTAAATAACCCACAAAACTCCCTTCATGGCCTGTGTCTCCAGCTATTGTTCCACGTCTCTGCTTCTTTGCAGGAAATCTCGCCCAACAGCTCTGTCCACCTGCTGTCTGTACTTCCTCATGAGCCATTCTCTTTAATCCACTCCCCTCAGCCTGTTTCCCACTCCTCTATGGAAACTGCTTTTCTCAAGGGAACAGGCACGTCTGTCTTTCATGCCAGTGATTGAATGTCGGTCCTTATCTCTCTGGATCTCTCCACAGCGTTTGGCAGATGACTGATTTCTCTCTGGACACACGCCCCTCCCGTGGCCCTGGAGCACTGGACTCTGCTGTCCTCCCCTCTGAGGGCTCAGGCCGCTCCTCTGTCTCAGTCATCTACTCGGCCTTGCCGAGCACCCCAGGGGCCTCTTCTCTCTGTCTACACTTACTCCCTCAGTGATGATGACTGCTGCTTCAGGCGGGGGTCTGGCACGTTTGAAGGGACTATCTACCATAAATTGTGCAGGGCGCAGTGAAACCTCGAGGGAGAGGACGTTGCAGAAACAAGGGAAGGGGACAGAACCCCGGACCTGGAAGGAGAAAAAGGAGGGTGGAGAGGGCGCCTGACAGGAGCTGGGACCTTCATTTAGGGCTTGCAGCCCACCCCAGGTGGTCAGTGGGAGGGGCTGGGGGATGAAGACCCTGACTTCAGCCTTTCCTCCCTCCACGTGCTCACCGTTGGCCCAGCAGAAGCGGGAGCCAGAGGTCGAGGGAATGAGCTGTGTGGTCTACGTGTAACTGGGCAGGACCCTGCGGGCTTTCCCAGGGACAGACCACCCTGTGTCTCCCGCCTCTTGTTTGTAGAAAAGCTTTAGCCTCCTAGGCCTTTCCCATATCCAAAGAGCAAATGTAATCAGAGAAGCGAGAAAATGCGGAAACAAAGGAAAACAGACAATAATAGCTTAATCATAGAACAAAGTCCAGGACCGTAGTTTCTCCTCAAGGGCTATAGATAACATCCTGAGCCATACCCTTGGGCTGTTCTGCAGCTACTAAAACCCCCACCAGGTGGGAGAGGCTAACTGCACGCTGCCCACCAGCACAAAGACCCCAGATCCGCCGGAACCAGAAGGGTTCTGGTGCTGATTCTCAAAATACCATCTGGTTACCTCACCACCAAGCCATCAGAAGGACAAGCTGATCAGGCACCCGCCACCCTCTCCCTTTGCCTTGCGTTTAAAACCCCTTCCCAGAAAGCCTTTGGGGAGTTTGGGCCTTCTGAGCATAAGCTGCCCACTCTCCTTGCTTGGCCCCATGTTGGATGCCTTGGAATAAATGCTGCACTTTCCTTCACCACAACCCAGTGTCAATAGATTGACTTTACTGCGTGCAGCCAGGCAGACCCAAGTTTGGTTCGGTAACAGGTCCGCACACGGCACAAGGTGGGCAGGGTGGAGAGGGTGGGACGGTCAGACAGGAAGTATTCACACAGCTTCCAGATTCACATCTTCAGCTGTGACCTCTCCTCTGAGCTTCCGTTGTGATATCCAACTGCCTACTCAACATCTCCACTTCTATGTTAAATGCAGAATCCTGTGACCAACAAGCTCTTCCCTCATCTCCTGTCTCAGTAAGGAGCATCAGTCCACAGTTGCTTAGGTAAAAAACTAAAAGCCTCCATTTCCTCTTTCACATCTCACAGCGGACACATCAGCACTTCAGTCAGCTCTACAATAGGGCCCCTGTGCATCGTGCCCCTGTCCAAACCGCACCACCTCTCTCTTGGGCTTCTGTTAAAATCTCCTAACTGGCCTCCCCGTTTCTCTCTGTGACAGGCCTGTCGGCAGCCTCCCTTGCAGCCTGCCCTTCCAGTCCCAGCTGAGTGAGCCCTGATTTTGTTTGGAGCTACTGTTTGCCCACCTCCGTGGACGACAGCAGTCCTACTCCTCTTTGCCATACATTCACTTCCCCATCCTCCTGAAGCCAGGAGTGGTACGTGGCCCAGGTCTGCCCAGTGGAGTTTAAAGAGAAATTTGCTGGGGAGCCTCTGAGAAACCTTTCCTTTGTTATAAAATGATGTTGTATGTTTATTTTTTTTTAATGGATGTCCTTACAGATGGCCAATAGGCACATGAAGAGATGCTCAGCATTGCTAATTATTAGAGAAATACAAATCAAAACTACAATGAGATAACACCTCACACCGGTCAGAATGGCCATGATTAAAAAGTCCACAAGTAACAAATGCTGGAGAGGGTGTGGAGAAAAGGGAACCCTTCTACACTGTTGGTGGGAATGCAGATTGGTGCAGCCACTATGGAAAACAGTATGGAGCTTCCTCAAAAAACAGAGAATAGAGTTGCCATTCAGCAGTGGGACTGCCCGCAGTCCCACTCCCGGGCATATATCCAGAGAAAACCATAATTAGAAAAGAGACATGCACCCCTATGTTCATAGCAGCATTATTTACAATAGCCAAGACATGGACACAACCTAGATGTCCATCCACAGATGAATGGATAAAGAAGATGTGGTACATATATATAATGGAATACTACTCTGTCATAAAAAAGAATAAAATAATGCCGCTTGCAGCAACATGGATGGACCTAGAGATTATCATACTAAGTGAAGTAAGTCAGACAGAGAAAGACAAATATCATATAATATCACTTATATGTGGAATCTAAGATATGACACAAATGAACTTACCTATGAAACAGAAACAAACTCACAGACAAAGAGAATAGACTTGTGGTTGCCAAGGGGGAGGGGGTTGGGGGAAGGATGGACTAGGAGTTTGGGATTAGCAGGTGCAAACTATTTTTTTTATATATATATATATATGTATAAATGAGCCACTTTTCTCTATAGCAGAAACCAATACAACATTGTAAATCAACTATACTTCAATAAAACAAAATTTAAAAAATAGATGTCCTTTTTACACCTGCCTGTTCCTTCCTATCTGAGATGGTGGTGTAAAGACATGATGTCTCATGCTGTGGCAGCCACCTTGGGCCGTGAGGCGACAAGCATGAGGACAAAACGTGCAGGTGGTGACCACAGGAGGGAAGAGGGATAGGAAGAGTCTGTGTTCCTGAAATAGCATACTTTATGACTTAGTAAGTGAGGTTAAAACTATTGTATAGTCACTGACACGTGGGAATTGGGTTGCTTACCTCTGAATACATCCTAGGTGATGCACACACTGTACCCCTGCAATCTGTTCCCCAGCAGCCTGAGGGATCCTTTTGGAACAGGAGTCAGATGACCACCTGTCTGCTCAGAACTCTGCTCTGACTTCCCATCACACTGAAGACAGAAGCTGGAGCCCAGATCTTGGCCTGCATGGCCACCCCAGGGTCTCTGCACTCAGTGTCCTGTCTCACTCTACAACATTCAGGTCCACTCAAGGATCATTTCCTGAAAGTTGTCTTCCCTGACTGGGTGGTAGAAAAGCCGCTCCTCCCCCACCCCCCCCGCATCCTTATCTCCTTGTTCTGTTTTCACAGCGCTGCTACCTGGTGCTGCCGGCAGTATTGATTTGCTGTCCGCGTGCTGGTGGAAGGGACACTCGCCTTACCTCCTCTGCCACTGACTCAGGAAAGGCTTCTTGTTTGAACGTTGTGAGGACCAGATGAGCAAATCATGTGTGGATCGAGTAGAACAGTGCCTGGCGCAAAGTAAGCCCAGTGTGAACATTGCCGTTCCTTGTATGAGGATGTCTTCTCCGTGAAGGCAGAGCTGGGAGCCTAGCGCCTGGCACCTAATAGGGGCTTAGTGGAGAGGCTGGTTGGCTGGCTGGATGAATAGCATACAACAGGCTCTCTTTAAATTTTTATTGAAGGAATGGTGGAACGCAGGAATCTCTGAATTGAGGTTTTGGAGCTGATTCGGTGTGTGGTGATGGCAAAGTCCAGGATACGATTGAGGGCGGAGGGGCCCCAGGACAGAGCTGTGCATCCTGAAAACCCAAGACCAGGGAGTTGAAAGCATCCTCTATACTGATGTCGAAGACCCCGAAAGGATGGCAGGAGAGGGCCAGGAGCCAACATCTTCTTGGAAGAGGCCGGTGTCCGCAGCGAGGGGGAGGGGAGTAGGCGATGTGGCCGCTGGGAGGAGCGAGGTGTGGAAAGAAACGTGGGGAACTAGGGGCCTCCCCCTCCCCCCTTTGGGCTACAGCGTCTCGCAGCTGGTGATGCCTCCTGGGGGGAAGGAAGGGTTCGTTTGTGCCGCTCAGCAAGCCGTCGAGGACTCCCAGCCCCGCCCAGCTCCTGGCCTGAGCCTCCCAGTTCAGCATCTGGCCAGCGGCCGGCCGGGCGTGAGGCGGGAGGGCGCACGCGCACCGCTGCCGGCCAGCCCGGGCGCAGCCCAGGAGGACCTGAGGGCCGAGGCGCAGCCCCCAGGGCCGGCTGCCGGACCCGGCAGGGGGACAGGGCGGGGGCGGCCAGCTGGGGGCGGGGCGGGCGCGGATTGGTCGGGCGCTGCCACGTGACCGGCCCCTTATAGGGCGTGGTGCGGGCGGCAGTGTCGGGTGCGGCGGCGGTCGGCCGGGCGAGGTCCCTTGTGGGTCCGGCGGCTCCGCGGCTGCTCCACTACGAGCGCCAGGCGCGCCCCGCGCCCTCCCATCTCCGCGGGGCCGCCGGGCTGGGGGATGCGCGCAGCGCCCGGGAGCCATGGTCCGTTTCGGGGACGAGCTGGGTGGCCGCTATGGGGGCGCCGGCGGCGGGGAGCGGGCCCGGGGCGGCGGGGCCGGCGGGGCGGGCGGCCCGGGCCCTGGGGGTCTGCAGCCGGGCCAGCGGGTCCTCTACAAGCAGTCGATCGCCCAGCGCGCGCGGACCATGGCGCTGTACAACCCCATCCCGGTCAAGCAGAACTGCTTCACCGTCAACCGCTCGCTCTTCGTTTTCAGCGAGGACAACGTCGTCCGCAAATACGCCAAGCGCATCACCGAGTGGCCATATCCTGCCGGGGGCCGGGCCGGGCGGGGACCGGGGGCCGCCCGAGGTCGCGGGGACGGCCACGGGTGCGGCGTCGGGCGTCCGCGCCTCGCCGGGTCTGGGAGGGGCGGCCTGGGCGCGGGGCCCCGGGGCGGGGGCCGGTCGCGTGCGGCGCCCAGTGGCCATTTTTCCTGGGGCTGGAGGAGGGTGCGCCCTGGGGAGAGGTGCATCGGGTCGGCTCGGCGAGGAGGGGGCGGGGCGGATTCCGGACCCCCTCCGCGCGCAGCGTGTGCGTGCGTGTTTGTGTGTTTCTGTGTGTGTGTGTGTGTGTGTGTGTGTGTGTGTGTGTGTGTGGTCGTGGTGGCAGCGGCCGCGGGAGCGGGGTGGACGCTGGGCGGAGCCCCCTGCCCCTGGGCTCGTCCCTTCGCTTCCACGGTCCGGGCGCAGAGCGCGCGGCCAGCCTGGAGGGCACCCGAGGGCGAATCGGTGTCTGTGTAGGTGTGAGCACCCGGGGGACGCGAGCCGGTGCGCGCGCCTGGCTGCAGGTGCCTGTGTGTGTGCGGGCATAGCATGAACCTGGTGCTGCGCGTGCGTGCGTTCGGGACTCTCGGTACATGTATGCTCACGTGCCTGTGTAGGTACATGTGGCTGCGTGTGTCTTTAGGGGGGAGTGTGCGCCTGCGCGGGGTCCTTCCTCCAGCCGCGCGCTGGGGGCCCACAGCCCCCTCCCTCGGGGCGCGGGAGCCTGGCGGAGCCGCGGCGGAGACGCTGTCCGCGGTGCTGACGGCCGCGGGGACGTGCTGAGGGGCTGGTGGCCGCGACTGCGGAGGCGTCCCTCGCGGCGGCCCCGAGGATGAGGGCGGGAAGGGCGGGGTGGACTCCGGACCTGGTCATTCTCAGCCCCTCCGGAGGCGGCCTGGCCCCGGCTGCTGCACTGCGCGCTGTCGGCCTTGGCCTCCTCGCTTCTCCTCTTTGGCGCCTCCCGGCCAGTCCTTAACCCACGCACTCCGTTTGAGTACATGATTCTGGCCACCATCATCGCCAACTGTATCGTGCTGGCACTGGAGCAGCACCTCCCCGACGGAGACAAGACGCCCATGTCTGAGCGGCTGGTGAGTGCGGTGGTGGCCGGCCTGAGGGCGGGGCGTGGGGTGGCGGCAGCTTGTCTGATTCCACGACCCTCTAAGGATCCGTGACTGGGCGCAGCTTCCTCGGGCAGGGTAGTCTGGGCAGCTCCCCCTCTTTCAGGGTAGGAAAAGGATAGGACCCGGGCAGCTGGCGCTTGCCTGAAGGGCCGGGAGAGCGGGATAGCCAGCTCAGCCCCTGCTGGGGAAGGGTGGCTTGAGAGGGGCCATTTTAGCCCGCAGCTGCTCTGCCCAGCGTGCCACCGCCACCCCTACACCTGTCCAGTCCACGCGGACTAAGAAACTAAGAGCTAAAGCTGGGGTGTGGGAAGGGCGTTCGTAATGGCCCAGGTTAAGGAGGGTCAGGCTCCGTGAGTGGGGTGGGGGCTAGCTGCCCACCCTTCCCTGCAGGGCTGTGATAGTCTTCGGCCCCCGGGGTGCAGCCCTTGGTCTCGGGACCGTCAGCCTCTCCTTCAGAGCTGTCTTCCCTGGCTCTGCTTGGAATCCCTTCCCTGTGGTCCCGCCACTTCCCGTGGGAAGCACTCCTTCCCAGCCTTTCTTCCCAAACGTCCCGAATATCGCTTCCACCCACTCTTGCCCGGAGCTCCCCAGACCCCTGTGGTTTCCCCTTTTGGAGTACAGAACCCACAGGAGCCAGGATGCCAGGTCAGGGTGTCTGGAGGTGCTGGGGCAGAGGGAAGGGTGCTGCTTCAGGAGGTGAGCCCCATTTCAAGGGTGAGGTTATGTCCCCTAGCCCCAGCCACCCCAGCTGCCCGGGCCCCTTTGCCTGGGCTCGGTGTGGGCTCCCAGGGGCCTGAGAGACTGAGCTTCAGAGCAGAGAGAAGGAAGAGTAGCTGTGGGGATTGGAGAGGGAGCCTGGGGCCTGGCTGGAGAGCCGCCGGAGGTCCTGAGGTCCCGAGGAGGAGACACTTCTGGAGGCGCGGGCGGCCAGAGGCCGATGCCTCTTCTCCACACCCTGGCAAGTGACCACTTCTGTCCAAGCTCCTTCCCTAACTTCAGTGGAGAAAAGCGTTGATGAAATAGGGCCTGTTCAGCGCTCTGCGTAGGCCTTGAACTCCAGGCAAGGCGTGGTCACATCCCTAAGGGAGTCCAGCAGGGGTGGGGCCAGAGGGAAGCAGGCCGGGGGAGGGGTGGGTGCGGGGGGCAGGGAGGCCAGGCTCCGGCAGCAGGCCTGAGTGGGCCAGCCGTGTGTCCAGCCACGTCTGAGCTCCTGCCTCACAGGTGAGGGAGGGTTTGCTTTGTGGTGATGGGCTTCGGTACACTTGCCGGAGTTGGGGGCTGAGCTGTTGGGAGAGTAAGCAGAGTGTGCCCCCCCGAGGCTGCTGAGGCGGATGGGAGGCCGGACACAGCGGGCCTGGAGAGCAGGCGCCCTGCGGCCCAGGGCTTAGGTCTGGAGGCTGCTGCTGCCAGAGGCTGGGAGGGGGCCGTGTGGCACAGGGGCGGCCTGGCCCGGGGTGGGGCCTCCACAGCTCCCTGTCTCTGGGGGCTCCGCTTCCCACACACCCATCAACTTCCTGAGTGGCCTTCAGCCGGAGCCCTGCCCTGAGCCAGCCCTGAGCCAAGTGTGATCAAGGATGGGGCTGGGGGAAGGGCTGTGAGGGAAGGTCTGGGCAGGGGTCTGGGGAGGGGCCCCGCCCCGTCTCCTGGCGCTGGCTTACTCTTCTTCTGTGAACATCTGTTTGCTGGGGCCCAGCTGTTAACCCAGGGCAGGTGGTCCGCAGCCTCTTCTCTCGGGGAGAGGGGACCCTCCAACTAAACCAGACGAGAAGCCTCCGGGGAACGATCCTTCGTGAGTCAGCATCAGGGTGGTAGGACAGGAGAACTGGGCCACCGTGGACGCCAGGCTGAGGGTGCCCCAGGTCAGATGGGAGAGCCCTGGGGGGCCAGGCTTCTCTGGGGAGGAAGGCTCAGGCCGCTGGTCCTGAGTGGGAGCTGGCAACACCCACAGGGAGCCAGTCTGGCCCTCCCCTCCCCTCCCCTGCAGCCCCGGGAGGCTGGTCCCTGGCCCCGAGGCTCGACCCCTCCCTGGCGGAGCAGCCCTCGGAGGACAAGTCGTCCTGTGGCTCCCACAGTCCTGGGGGCAGGACCTCCCCGCTGCCCCTTTGTCCACTCCTGTGTCTGTGGTCTGCACTCAGGCTGTTTCCCATGCTGACCCTCCCCCTGTGTCCCCGTTGTCCAGCTTGTGGGGTCACCTGCACAGAGGCTCTGTCTGCCACCCTTCCCAAGTGTGTGGTGCCCCTGGTCAGTCTCCACGCCGCCTGTGTGTCTTCTCCCTGAGTCCACGCAGCTCATCCCCACTGTGCTCGCCACCAGGGCCGGGCCCGTGTCGGCCCTGCCCTCTCCCATCCCCATTCTTTTCTCACACTGTTCCCTCCGCCTGGAATTCCTTTCCTTTTCGCCCAGCTGGATGCCTCGCCCTCCAGAGGCTCCCTGAGGCGCGGCCATGCTCGCTTCCACCAAGATGTATATGTTTTGATTATCCAGAAGGTGTGTGTTGAAGGAATGCGTGGGTCCTGGGCCGTCCTCTAGGGAGTTGGGCCATTGTCCCCATAGCGGTTCGAGCTCAGGATCAGACCCAAGTCACCTCTGGGTTAGGATTTGTCTCTGCCTCTAGCAAGCTGTGAGTCTCCGGCCCAGTTCCTGACCTCTCTGTGCCTCAGTTTCCTCTAGGATGGGGATGATAATAGTGCTTAATGCATGTGGAGTATTATAACGATGATTGTCCTAGTGATTGTGGGAAAACCCCCCAATTTTCTTATTGCTTCCCCTGCTGCAGGGCTTCCGGGGGTGGGAGCCCCCCCTTGCTATTGTGATCGGGTGTCGCTGGCCGCGGGGACAGGGCCACCTGCCCTGGTAGGGAAGCTCGGCAGAGGGCAAACAGGCCCGTGATGGAAGAGCCGAGTCTGTGGGTGGTGGGGGGTTTCCTCGCCTGCCACACCCCCGGCGGGGGTGACCTTGCTCTGCGCTTCTCCTCAGGACGACACGGAGCCGTACTTCATCGGCATCTTCTGCCTCGAGGCCGGGATGAAGATCGTTGCGCTGGGCTTCGTCCTGCACAAGGGCTCCTACCTGCGGAATGGCTGGAACGTCATGGACTTCGTGGTGGTCCTCACGGGGTGGGTGCTGGGCCCGGGCTGCCCTCTGCGAGGGGCGGGCTTGGGCACGCTGGAGGCCCCGGCTTCGTGCTGGTCCTCACAGGGTGGGTGCTGGTGGGACGGGCATTGTTTCTCCCCAGGAGGCGCCTGGGCTGTGATCGTGGCCGAGGGGCCGTCGACGGTGCTCTGTCCTCGGGCGAAGCTTGCTTACAGAGCTGCTGGTGCCGTGGGCAGGTCACCAGGGCAGGGGAGGGCTCTGGGCCTTATTCTGTAAATCCTGGGCTCCAGCCTTGCCTCTGTCGCCCCATGATCTGGGGGGCTCCTGCCTGAAGGGTTCTCGGACGCGGCTTCCTGGAGCTGTGCTTGGGTGAGGCCGCGCCGGTGTGTTGTCACAGTGTCTGGTTCCAGGAAGGAGCTTAATCAGTGTGTCCTGCCGCCCACTTTCCTTCTCAGACGGACCCTGACAAGTGCCAGCTTGTGGTTTCCAACAACCCAGGAGATCCAGAAAGTCGCCGTGGGCTGGGCTGCTTTGAGAGCAGGCGGAATGCCCTGCTCCTCGTCGTGGAGGCCCCAGCCTTTGGGCCAGGGTGTTTCCGTCGGCCTGATGGGTATTCAGGCCTCTGCGCTCCTCCTCTGGCCAGTGGAGGCTGAGGCGGGGGCTGAGCTGCTGTTGCTCCGGCTCTGGGCTGGGGTTGGGGCTGAGCGCCTGGGTGTTCGCTCCACGGGACCTGTTTGCACAGCCCAGGTCCCAGAGGCCCCGCCCCGGCGGACTGCAGCCGCGCTTTCTGGGACCTTGTGGCCCCAGGGAGGCTCGGAGCCCCACTGTGGCCCAGAACACTCCTTCCAAGGGACAGGAGGCTGTGGCCAGGTCTCTGTCCTGTGCTGCATGTGAGGACACACAGACTTGGCTAAATGGCCTCTGGGCTCCCGCAAGAGGCCCCCTCACCCGCCCCGTCCTGGGGGGCCTGTCCCGCTGTCTGCTCGAGCTGCCGGTGGCCTGGCCCCAGAGGTGCCTGCAGCATGCCCGACATGGGCCAGAGTCGAGGTGGCCTCGCCTTCGGAGGGTCTCTCCCTGGAGGTGACGGAGGGGCCGGTGGGCCTTGTGCCTCAGCCTCCCTTTCTGTCTTTGCACCAGCCTGTCACCGGCTCTGACGGGATGGGTGCCGCTGAAATCGGATATAATAAGCTTTCTGGGAAACTTGCTGTTTTCCTTTCATTTTTCCTAATGACCGAGTAGGGAAGGGAGCGGGGAGCCTTCTGCTGGGAGCCGTGCGGTCCTGTGGTACGGCGTGCGCCGTCCACACCCGCCTGCTGCCCTCGGTGGCGGTGGCAGCAGGGGCTTTTACAGAAAGCCCTCTGGGGTCCCACCGATGTTGCTGGTGGGGATCTGGTGGTGGGTGTGGCCCCTCGGAGGGCAGGGTGCTCCCACAGCCCGGTGGGCACTGCGTGGGCTGTCCAGGAGAGTCGCTGGCTGTTTACATCTCTCTCCCTCTAGATGTGAGTCCCTGAGGATAAGAACAGCGTCTTATTTTTCAGGGTGTCCCCAGAGCCTAGCTCTGGGAGGGCCCCCAGGAGGGTCAAGGAGCATCTGCTGAATTAATGGGCTATTGAAGCTAGGGTGCTCTGTGCTTGGGCCAGCTGGGAGCTGGGCGGGACGGTGGGACCCTGCCTCTGGGGGTGCTGTCCGTGGTGCTGAGTGTTTGGACTGCTGGGAGCAAGCCGGGGAGGCAGGACCCCTGGGTCTTCCAACAAGCGTGTCCTGATTCCAGGTCCAGGGAGCCCCGTCCTCCTGTGAGGGCTAGGAGAGACCTCCAAGGCTGGCTGCTCTCTCTTGCCATTGACCACACTCTCCGGGGCACAAGAGAGAATAGGATGGGCTCACTTGCCTGGGAGCCCCAGCAGGGGGATCCCAAGGGTCCCGAGACCTTAACTCTGCCCCCAGCCCGGACTCGGAGATCCTGACCTCAGTCCGTCTGTTTCTCCACCTCATCTTTCCTACCTCTCCTCGCTTCTGCCTTTTCTTCACGTGGGCCCCTCTCCTACCCCGCCAACCTGTTTCTGTCTCTCTTTCCCTCCCTCCCTGTCCCCTTGTCTTGTTCTCTTGGCCTTTGTCTGCCTGTTTCTGATCTTCTCTGCCTCACTGACCCTTTATCTCTTCTTTGCCATCTCGGTATTTCTTTGCCTCTCGACGTCTCTGTATCTCTGTGTCTTTTTGCTTTTTCGCTCCCATTCTTCCTCTGTCTATTTCTCTTTCTGCCTGTTCTGTGTCTCTCATCCGGGTCCTGGAGTCTCCGCTCTTGCTGGAAGTTGGCACCAATGGTTTGCAGGCTCCCTCTCTCTGCACCTTGTCCCCAGGGGTGACGCTGGGTTGGGAGGGGAGCCCCCAGATGGGGGGGTGATCTATGTCCCAGAGTCGCGTGCGGGAGCTGCTCTGTTGCGCCTGGTTGCAGCACCCGGGGACTCGTGACCTGTGTGTGTACTCGTGTATGCGTGCGCATGTGCGTCTGTGCATGCGTGCACGTGTATGTGTGTGTGGTGCGTGATGGAGGGAGGCCCTCGTCCATTTTGGGGTGAGTACTTGCCCCAGGGAACCCGGGGAAGAATGCCTAACTCTAAGCCCTCCTGAGCTGAGGTTCCTGTGGGTAGCCATGGCGGGGGGTGGGGACATTATTTCTTGGTCCCTTTTTAAAAAATTAATTAATTTATTTGTTTATTTTTGGCTGCGTTGGGTCTTCATTGCTGCACGCGGGCTTTCTCTAGTTGCGGCGAGCGGGGGCTACTCGTCCTTGCACCGCGCGAGCTTCTCATTGCAGTGGCTTCTCTTGTTGCGGAGCACGGGCTCTAGGCACGAGGACTTCAGTAGTTGTGGCACCCGGGCTCAGTAGTTGTGGCGCACGGGCTTGGTTGCTCCGCGGCATGTGGGAATCTTCCCGGACCAGGGCTCGAACCAGGGTCCCCTGCATTGGCAGGTGGATTCTTAGCCACTGCGCCACCAGGGAAGTTCCCTACTTTGTTGTTTTTAATTAGGGTTGACTTAATTGGTGCTCAGAGGGCCGGAGGCCCATGGTGGGGAGGGGAAGGGCTCTGGCCGGGGAGGCCCTGGTGCTGACTTGTCCCCAGAGGCCAGCTGGGCTCCCTTCTACTTCTGAGGCTGGCACGCAGGTTGTGGGAGGGCCCCGATGGAACGAGGGCCCCTCCCTGCATCAGGGAAGCCTCTTAACCTCATATACTCACCTGTAGACTGTGCCTGGGTGCACGCTTGGCATTGCAGGGGGCACAGCATCTAGTCCTGGCCACGGAGCCAGGTGAGGGGCTGTCCTGCCTGCCGCCCTCTGCCCTCCGTCCTGTCCACGCGTTTCCAGCTCCTCGAGCTGCCCTCGCCTGGCACTGCCCCGCCCACTCACCAGCCCTTGATCGCTCATTTATTCAGATTCAGTGAGCCTTTGCCCGGTGCTGAGGAGGCAGCAGTGAACAGGACCCCCAGGCCCCTGCCCTGTGGGCTGTGTTTCTGGGGGACCCAGTCTCCCTGCCCCGCTCAGTGTCCTCTCGGTGCGCAGAGGGTCGGCAAGGGCAGGTCATGGCCACATCACGGGGCCTGGGGGCAGGTGTGCCGTGGAGACCGCTCCTTCTGTGACAGCACTGTGCTTCATCTTCCCATGTAGGAAGGGGGTTAAGGAGAACACAGTGTGGACTGGGAGGCTGTTGCTCGGTGTCGGGGGGTCAGAGAAGACTCCGTAGTGAGGTGACTTTTGAAGGATGTGAGGGGATGAGCCATCTAGATATTTGGGGAGAGGTCTTGGCTGGTGGTGTCAACACCAGGACACAGGTGTATCCGTGGCCTTTAGTGCCTGAGACCAGACAGGATCCCCAGGGAATGGGGAGTTTGGAGGAGAAGCTGCCCATGACTGAGCCCCGGGACCCCAGAGTTGACACGTTGGGACTGGCCAGTGAGGTGGGTGGGGACGGTGTTGAGGAAGGGGGAGCGTGCTCTCCTCGGGCAGGAGCAAGGGGAGGATGGATGGCTGAGTGCGGCGGTGGGCGCCGTGCAGGTGATGGGTTCTCCCGAGGGCTTGCAGGGGAAAGCCCTGTGGGAATGGGCAGGGTCCGTGGTGAGCACCTGGGGCAGCTCTTCCACCTTTGAGGGAGTTTTACAGCAAAGCCGGCAGAGGACTGGGCAGTGGCAGGAGGGAGGGGAGGGGCAGAGGGTTTTATTAGGCGGGGGCCGGAGCCTGTGTGCAGATGGGCCAGGTCCGGGAGGCGGGGGCTAGCGGTGATGCAGCCGGAACGCTGGAGTGATGTCCTAGGTGGATGAGGGAAGCTAAGGTCCAGCGTCCCGGAGTCCACGCTCATCTCTCTGTAACAGCGGGAAACCGGAGGGTGAGCTGAGTGTGCGCGCTGGGCTGTCGGATGAGCAGGAAGGGCTGGGGCCGGAGCCGTCCCCTGACTTTGCATTTCCACTGAACCCGGAAGCTGGCTGTCATCTGAGGCTGGAGTGGGAAGCAGGTGGAGTGAGATGGGGCGACGGGGGGAGAGAGTGAGTGCGGAGTACCTTCACCTGCCTCGGCCTCTCACCTTCTCCTCGGCCCCGTCTCTAGTCACCTTCCCTCCTCCGCCCGTTGACCATCTGGCTGGCCGTCCATCCACTTGTTCGTTCGTGTGGAAGGTATTTGTGAAATGCTCTGGTTGCTGGGGACACGGCAGTGGACGTGGAGCTTGCGTCTCCCGGGGACACAGGCGACGCACAGCTCTAGCCACGCAGGGCAGTGAAGCAGGAGGCCGGGGCGGGGTGGGGGTGAAGTTCCCCTTCACGGGGGTCAGGGAAGGTCCCTAAGAAGGACCTTGAGCAGAGGTGTCCTGAGCTGGGGGTGGGGCAGAGCGTGAGGATGTGGGGAGGCCGCGGGGCCTGCTGGGGGGCTCCGGGTGCAGGGGCCGGTCCTGGGGGGGGGAACAGTGCCCCAGGGAGGCCATGGGGCTCGGACTGGGGTGGAGCTGCAGGAAGCACTGGTCTGGTTGACTGTCCTCAGGAAACCCGCCGGCACCCCCGAGTGTGGCACCCGCATCCCCAGCCTGTCTGAAGCTGGTGTGTCCCCACGTCACCACCTCCGCCCTCCCCGTCCCATCAGCAGCCCGCAGCCCACCCTACGGTCCTGAGAGGTTGATGCAGCTGGGAGTAGGGGCAGCAGCAGGGTCCCCTCAGACCCCGGGGGCCTCTCTGTGCTGGCAGAGGGCCCCAGAATCCCGAGGCCATGGGTGTTCCTGCCCCTGTCACAGCCCCAGCCCCAGCCCGGAGCTTTCCTCAGGGACAGCAGAGAAACGTGTCCCAGCTCAGACAGGTGACTCCCCAAGGGGACGTTTCCAACCACAGCCTCTCATTTCACTCCAATTACAGGAGTGAATTTCTTTCCAGGACATGTAATTAGAGCTCAGGGTCCTCCCTCCCTGGCCTGGGCGTCCTGTGGGAAGCGGAAGGTGGAAGGCCAGCAGGCTGGCGCCGCCTAGGGAGAGGAGTTTGTACTGGGCGTGGACGCGAAGTTGGTCAGAGGGCGCAGGAGAGTGCTCTGGGGAGGCCAGGCCACGGAGGACACCGCCCTGAGTGAGGAGGGGCCAGCAGGTATGGGCCAAGGTGCGCAGTGACCCTGTGTCCACGTGTGGCAGCCAGGGACGCTGTGCCTCACCATGGGTGACGCTGTGTCCAGGTTTGAGGTGACTAGGGACACCGTGTCTGAGTGACCAGCGGCAGTGGGTCTGGACGTGGGCTGACCCCAGTGCATGTCCGAGCGTGGGCACCAGAGCTCACGTTCAGGGCTGGGGCCGCCGCACGTGGGCCCCTCCTGCGTCCTGTGACTGCAGTCCTGCAGGCGGGGTCTGTGATGCCTGGTCAGGTCGGGGGTTTGCTGGACTTTCTCTTCCATCCCCACCTGAGGCTGGGAACGGTTGGGACACAGGAGGGGCTTGAGTTCTGACAAGCGGCCCCCGGACAGCAGAAGGAGGCTGTCTGGTCCCCATTATTACGCTCCAGGCAGCATCCCCGAGGCATCACTGATGATTCAGAGCAGGCCTGGCCCCAGGGCTCCGCAGGCCTCCTGTGCTGTGTGGCCGGGTCGGAGCTGGGTGAGGGCACCCTGTGCCCGGCCCCTAGGCGCCTGCCTCCTGACACTGGCCGCCCACGGGGCCTGTAGTCCCTGGGGACAGGCCCGGAGCCCCGTGCTGGGTCGGGTGGGATCCGCCCTCACGCTCGCCGCTTTTACCCCCTGCCTGTGCCTCTGCCCTCCTGTCCCCCCCATCTTCCTCTGATTTAGGGCTCTTGTCACTCTCCTGGGGGGTGTGGGGAGCCGGAGCCAGGCCCCTCCTGGCCGCTGCCTGCAGACCCCACCCCAGGTGTTGAGGGAGAGGCCCCTCTGCCCAGCTCCAAGGGCCTGGGGATCCTGGCAGGACAGGGAGCACAGGCTGTCCGGCCTCGGACCCGGAGCTCAGCTGAGGTGTGCCGCGCTGCCGGCTCTGGTCCCGGGTGCTGGGCCCCCTGGGGCTGCCGCCACCTGGTGCCCACAGGATGCCAAGCCCCGAGTGCCTCTGAGAGGCGGCCCGGGGCAACTGCTCACCTATCCACGCATCCTGTGCCTGGTGCACCTGCAGAGGTCACAGGAGGTCAAGTCCATGCCTGGGGAGGGCGGGAGCGTTCGCCCCTGGGTGGTGGGTACACCTGCAGCTGCCTGGGCGCTGTCTTCCTGCTTAGCTCCAGGCGGCTCCGCTCACCCCCACTTCACACCGCTGAGCCCAGAGCTGCAGACTCACCTGGAGGTGAGAATGGTTGCTAATGTCTCCTTGGGTTACTAGGCCTGGAGCCAAAGCCAGTCCCTGGCCTGGGGAAGCGGACGGGAGAGCAGGTCCTTCTCGGGATGGGCAGGCCAGGCCTCATCTCCACCCAGGGCCTCCCCACCGCCTGCAGCCCATCTGTACTCACACTGACCTGGAACTCGCAGGTCCCGCTGGTCACCTGTCACAGGCCCCTGGGTGTCCTCTCGCTCACGCAGCCAGCGCCTCGCTGCTGCCCCACTGTGCCCCTCTTTCTCTGGGTCTCAGCCTCCCCCCAGGGGGGCCACTCTCAGAGCCGCCGACACTACAGCCCCTCCCGGAGAGAAGGAGCCCGTGTGCGCAGCTGGGCCCCTGCTTCCTGCGGGATGGGCTGTGCGTCTGTCTTCTCTCAGCTCACCCCACCTTCCCCACCTGGCGGGCCTCTCTGCCCTTTTCTCGCCCCAAGGGGCTTCCCTACTGGCTGGCTCCGTGACAACCCATCCCTGCTGATGGACGTTCCCCCCGAGAACTGTTAGTTCAGGCGCTGTAACAGAGGCCACAGACGGGGGTCGGGGGCTGAGACAGCAGACGTTCCCCGTCGCACCGTCTGGAGGCTGGACGCCCGAGATCAAGGCGCCCACAGGGTTGCTTTAGGCGAGGCCCTCTTCCTGCCTGCAGGCGGTGGCGTTCCCACTGTGTCTTCACGGGACTGCTTCTCCGTGTGTGCAGAGGTCCCTGGCTTCTCTTCGTGTTCTGTTAGAGTCATCCTATTAAATTAAAGCCCATCCTTGTGGCCTCGTTTAAGCATTTACCTCCTAAGAGCCCCATCTCCAAATCAGTCCCTCTGGGGGTTAGAGCTTCACACCGGAATTTGGGGGGTGGGGGTGGACGCGGTATCGTCCATGATAGGCTGTGCTCAGACCCCAGGCTCCTCTGATGAGCGTCCGTTGGCCCCACTGCCTCGGTGCCCCGGTTCCCAGTGTGCAGCAAATACTGTGGGATTGGAATCCAGCTGGGAGAGCAGGGAGCCTGCCCCGGCCCCCATGGGCACAGGGTGCCACGTGACTGACCCTGGGCGATCGTGTGGCTCCAGGCCCGGCTCTGCTGTGGCTGCCGTGTTGTGGGCCCGGGTGAGACGTCTGTAGGGCTAGTGTCTTCCTCCCCGCCTCACCTTGCGCTGACCGTGGCCCTTTCTCACTCCTCCAGGTCTGCTGTCAGCCTCCCGGCCTGACAGCACACAGCAGCACCAGACACTGAGGACGCGCTGCAGGCAGGGCTGCCCGCCCGCCCTAGGGCCCCCTCCAGCCTGGACTGGGGCAGGGGGCGGGGGGCACTGCTGAGCCCGTGGGAGGTCCGGGCGCGTCCTGGGCATGGTGAAGCCTCCGGTGTGAGGGTGGGAATCCCTAGGGAGCCGCCAGCACTGCCACCCCCTCTGCCTGTGGGCCCTGCACCTGCCCTCTCGGGCCTGGGTTCTGAGGGTCCAGCGATGGGGAGGGGATGGGCGTGAAGCAAGAGCTTCCTTCTTCCCATCACCTGATCAATTCTGGGACCCAGTGTTTCCACTGGGGTACAGTCTAAGGCCGGCCAGCCCCGCAACACACACTGATGCAAGGACACAGCAGAGGCACGTGCGAGACCCCTCCAGCCCCGTCCCTGCCCACATGGCCTGGACTTGGTCTCCATGACGGGCTCTTTCCAGGGGGTATGACCCCTGGGGCGGTGCACTTACTTGTGCTTCTCTGGATCCCCAGCCTGGGAGGTGGGCAGTGGGGGTGCAGAGCCCTCTGGTGAAAGCACCAGAGCAGGTGGGCAGAGGGAGGTGGGCAGCGTGAGCTCCTGAGACATGGAAGGGAGAATGAAAGATAGACGCTGACTCTTCCATGAAGTTTCCTGTGTGCTGGCTGGTCAGCTAATGTAATCATCCTACAGCCATCCTGGGCTAGATGCTGTCATTAACATCCCCTTTTAAAAAACTGAATATCTTATTGTGAGCTGATTGTAGATTTGCAACATGCAGAGAGGGCGCTGGGGGTGATGTCCTGGGAAGTTAAGATGTCGACAGTGGCACAGTCAAGACGCAGAAACTCCATCCCCACCGGGACCCCCCCTGCCGCCCTTTTGTATCTGCTCCCGCTTCACTCTGGTCTCACTGCTTCTCAATCCCTGACAACCACAATCCAGTCTCCAGGTCCATCATTTTGGCATTTTAAGAACATTATGTAAATGGCATCGTGCCTTTTGGGGTTGGCTTTGTTCACTCAGGATGATTCTCTGAGGACGACTGAATCACACTGTTGCATGTGTCTGTACTTTGTTTCTCTTTACTGCCCGTTGTCTCTTTAACTATTCACCTGTCGAGGGACGTGTGGGTTGTTTCCAGTTTTTGAAATATCACCCACAAGGCTGTTCTGCACATCCATGCCCAGGTTTTGTGTGAACATAAGTTTCCATTCCTCTGGGATGAACGCCCAGGAGTGCAATTATGGGGCCGTGTCGCAGTTGCATATTTAGTTTTTTAACAAATTACCAAAGTGTTACCCAGAGTGGCAGTACCATTTTACATTTTTTAGAATTCCCACCAGGCATGTATGAGTGCTCTAGTTTCTCCATACCCTCCCAAGAGTTTGGTGTTGTCACTGGTTTTTATTTTAGCTGTTTTGGTAGGTGTGCGGTGACACATCATGGTGGTTTCGATTGGAACTCCCTTAATGGCCAGCGATGTTGGGCATCTCTTCATGGCTTATTTGCCATCTGTGTCTCCATTTTGGGGGGCGTCAGTGCACGTATCTGCTCAGGTTCTACTTGGCTCGTTAGATACTCGTCAGGTTTCTCCCAATCTGTAGCTTATTTTTTCATCCTCGTAACAGGGACTTTCGCAGAGCAAACTTTTGAATCCTAATGAGGTCCAATTTATCAGTTTTTCCTTTTATGGATAGGGCTTGTGGTTTTGAGTCTAAGAACTCTTTTCAGCCCTAGGTCATGATGATTTTCTCCTATTTCTTTTCTGAAAGTTTTATCATTCTATATTTTATGTGTAAGTCTGGGATCCATTTTGAGTTCGTTTTGTGTCAGGAGTGAGGCTGAAGTTGAGATTCTCTTTTGTTTGTTTTCTTCCTGTGCGTGGCCACCCGGTTGCTCCAGCACTTGCTGGAAAGCCTGTACGGTGTATTTCCCCCGCTGAGGCGTTCTGTGTCTCTGCCAGCAGTCAGCTGAGCATGTCTGTGTGGGTCTGCTGCTGTTCTGTAGATCCGTGTGTCCATCCCGCCACCAGTTTCACACTGTATTGATTACTGTAACTGTTTAAGTCTCAAAATTGGGCAGACTCATTCCTCCCACTTTATTCTGTTTTTAAAAAAAGTGTTTAAGAGTAAATTTTAAAAAAAACTGTTTTAGCTATTCTAATTTCTTTGCTTCCATACAAATTTGGGAATAATCTTGTCAATGTATATGCAAAATCTTCACAGGAATTGTATAAAACCTGTGTGTTAATTTGCAGAGAATTGTTATCTTTACTATGTTGAGTCTTCCAATCTGTGGACGTGGTATGTCTCTCCATTTATGTAGACCTTATTTGATTTCTTTTTTTTTTGAATTTTATTTATTTATTTTTTATACAGCAGGTTCTTATTACTCATCCATTTTATACCTATTAGTGTATATATGTTAATCCCAATCGCCCAATTCGTCCCACCCCCCTCCTTTCCCCCCTTGGTGTCCATACGTTTGTTCTCTACATCTATGTCTCTATTTCTGTCTTGCAACCAGTTCATCTGTACCATTTTTCTAGGTTCCACATCTATGCGTTAATATATGATATTTGTTTTTCTCTTTCTGACTTACTTCACTCTGTATGACAGTCTCTAGGTCCATCTACGTCTCTACAAATGACCCAATTTCGTTCCTTTGTATGGCTGAGTAATATTCCATTGTATATATGTGCCACATCTTCTTTATCCATTCATCTGTCGATGGACATTTAGGTTGCTTCCATGTCCTGGCTATGGTGAATAGTGCTGTAATGAACATTGGGGTGCATGTGTCTTTTTGAATTATAGATTTCTCTGGGTATATGCCCAGTAGTGGGATTGCTGGGTCGTATGGTAGTTCTATTTTTAGTTTTTTAAGGAACCTCCATACTGTTCTCCATAGTGGCTGTATCAATTTACATTCCTAGAACAGTGCAAGAGGGTTCCCTTTTCTCCACACGCTCTCCAGCATTTGTTGTTTGTAGATTTTCTGATGATGCCCATTCTAACTGGTGTGAGGCGATACCTCATTGTAGTTTTGATTTGCATTTCTCTAATGATTAGTGATGTTGAGCAGCCTTTCATGTGCTTCTTGGCCACCTGTATGTTTTCTTCGGAGAAATGTCTGTTTAGGTCTTCTGCCCCTTTTCTGATTGGGTTGTTTGTTTTTTTAATATTGAGCTGCATGAGCTGTTTATATATTTGGAGATTAATCCTTTGTCCGTTGATTCGTTTGCAAATATTTTCTCCCATTCTGAGGGTTGTCTTTTCGTCGTGTTGATAGTTTCCTTCACCGTGCAAAAGCTTTTAAGTTTCATTAGGTCCCATTTGTTTATTTTTGGTTTTCTTTACATTACTCTGGGAGGTGAGTCAAAAAAGATCTTGCTATGACTTACATCAAAGAGTGTCATTCCTATTTTTCCTCTAAGAGTTTTACAGTATCTTGTGTGATTTCTTTCGTCAGTATTTTGTAGTTTTCAGGACTCAAGAGCTGTGCATGTTTTGTTAGATTTACATCTAAGTTTTTCTTTTATTTTTGCACGAGTACAAATGGTATTATGTTTAAAATTTCAGTGTCCACATGTTCACTGCTAGTATATAGAAAAACAGTACATTTTTGTATATTTATCTCTAATCCTGCAACCCTGCTGAATGCACTTGTTAGTTCCAGGAGATTTTTCTTTTTTTTGTTTTAAGATTCTTTGGAATTGTCTATGTTGACAAGTATGTCATCTGCAAATAGGGACAGTTTTATCTCTTTCTTTCCAATCTGTCTCCCTTCTCATTCCTTTTCTTGTCTTATTACACTGACCAGGACTTCTAGTACTAAATTGAATGAGAGTGGACACCTTTGCCTTGTTCGCAGTTTTAGGAGGAAAACATTCAGACTCTCCCCATTAAGTATAATGTTTGCTGTAGGTTTTTGTAGATGCTTTTTATTACATTGAGGCAGTTCCCCTCTATTCCGTTTTTTCTGAGTTTTTTTGTCATGAATCAGATTTCTTCTTGTTAGTATCAGGTTTCATCCAGTGCCCTTTCTGCTTTGGTATGATCTTGTGACTTTTTCTTCCTTTGCCTGTTAATGTGGTGGATTACAATGATTCATTTTTGAGTATTGAACCAGACTTACTTCCTGGAACAAACATGGTCATGGTATATAATTCCTTTTATATATTGCTGAATTGTATTTGCTAATATTTTGTTAAGGATTTTTGCATCTGTATTCATGAGGGCTATTGGTCTGTCATTTGTTCCCTTTGTTTTGTTTTGTTTTTGTTTTTTTGGTACTGTCTTTGTATGGTTTTGATATCAGGATAATACAAGCTTCCAAAAATGGATTTGGAAGTGTTCCCTTCTCCGTTCTATTTTCTGGAAGCCATTGTGTAAAAATGCTGTGAATTCTTCTTTAAACATTTGGTAGAATTCTGCAGTGAATCCAGCTGGGCCAGGAGAGTTCTTTTTAGGAAGCTCTAAACTTATGGATTCAATTTCTTTAATAGTTATAGGGATCTTCAAATGATCTATTTCCTGTTGAGTGAGTTGTGGTAGTGTGTGTTTTTTGAGGATGTAGTCCATTTAGTCTAAATTGTCAAATTCATGTGTGTAGAGTTGTTCACAGTAGTCACTCATTATTATCCTTTTGATGTCTGCAGGGTCTGTAGGGATAGCCCTGTCTCGTTTCTTACACTGGTAATTTGTGTCTTCTCTCTTGATCTCTTTTGGGAGGTTTAGGTTAGTCGTACTAGAAGTTTGTCAATTTTATTGATCTTTTCAAAGAACCAGCTCTTAGTTTCAATGATTTTTTCTTTCTTTTTTTCAGTTTTACTTATTTCTGCCCTTATTTTTATTATTTTCTGCATTCTGTTTGCTTTGGGTGTATTTTACTCTTTTTTTTCTCAGTTCTTGTGGTGAGAGCTTAGATGCGTGATTTGAGACGTTTCTTCTTTTCTAGTGTATGCACGTGGCATATTAAATTTGCCTCAGCACACTTTAGCTGTGTCTCACACATTTTAATATGTTGTATTTTCAGTTTAATTCAGTACCATGTGTTCTTAAATTTGCCTGTAGACTTTTCTTTGATCTGTAGATTGGTTAGAAATGTGCTGTTTAGTTTCCAAATGTTTGGAGATGTTCCAGTATCTTTCTGTTATTAATTTCTAGCTTGATTCCATGTGGTCAGAGAACACACTGTATGATGCTGATTATTTTAAATTTGGTAAGGTTTATTTTAGGCTCAAGATATGGTCTATCTTTGTTTATGTTTCATGGGCACTTGGCAAGAGTATGTACACTGCTGTTTTTGTGTGGCGTGTTCTATACATGTGGCTGAGATCCTGCTTGTTGGTGTTGCTAAGTCTTCTGAGTCCTTGCTGACTTGCTGTCTGGCTGTGCTGTCAGTTGTCGAGGTGGGTGCTGAGGCCTCCATTTACAGTTGTGCATTTGTCTCGTCTTCCTTACAGTTCTATTGGTTTTTGCTTCACACGTTTTTTGGCTCTGTTGTTGAGCACACACAGGCACACCTCGTTTATTGAGCTTCACTTTATTGCAGATAATGCGTTTTTTCACAGATTGAAGGCTTGTGGCAACCCTGCATAGAGCAAATCTATTGGCGCCATTTTTTCCAAAAGCATTGGCTCGCTTTTTGTCTCTGTGTCACATTTCGTTAATTCTTGGAATATTTCAAACACTCCTAAAAGATTATGGCTTGTTGAAGGCTCAGATGATGGTTAGCATATTTTAGCAGTAAAATATTTTAAAATTAATGTATGTACATTTTTTTAGACATAATGCTATTGTAGCACAATTAGTAGACTGCAGTACAGTACAAACATAACTTTTGTATGCACTGGGAAACCAGAATATCCATGTGACTTCCTTTACTGTGATGCTCATTTTATTGTGGGGGTCTGGAACGAAACCCAAAATATATCCCAGGTGTGCCTGTGCGTGTTTAGTGTTGCTGTGTCTTCTGGGTAGACTTTATTATTATATGTTCCTCTGTGTCTCTAGTAGTCTTATTTGCTATGAAGTCTACCTTATCGATGTTACTGTAGTCACTCCAGCTTTTGTTTGATTAATACGTGCATGATGTATCTTTTTTTATCTTTTTACTTTCAACTTGCCTGCATCATCATATTAGAAGCGAGTTTCTTATGGACAGCATAGAGTTGGGTCATATTTGTTCATCCATTATGCCAATTCTGTCTTTTATTTGGTTTATTTAGACCATTTCCGTGTAATATAGTTATTGCTCTGTTAGGGCTTAAGTCCACTATTTTAGTTTTTGTTTCTGTTTGAGCTCTCTGTTTCTTATTTCTTTGATTTCTTTTTCCTGCCTTCCTGTGGGTTATTTGAACGTACTTTAGAACTCCATTTTGATTTATCTACAGTATTTGTAAGTGTATCCTTGCAGAGGATTTTTAGTGGTTGCTCTGGGTATTGCATTATATATACATAATTTATCCCAGTCTGTTGGTATAGTTTTACCAGTTTGAGTGAAGTATAGAAATCTTATGCAACTTATGTCCCATTATCCTCTCCAATTTATAGTGTGATTATCTTAAGTATTTCCTCTACATGTATTTATTTATTTTTAAAATTTATTTATTTTATAATTTTGGCTGCGTTGGGTTTTTATTGCTGCACGCGGGCTTTCTCTAGTTGTGGCGAGCAGGGGCTACTCTTCGTTGCGGTGCGTGGGCTTCTCATTGTGGTGGCTTCTCTTGTTGCGGAGCATGGACTCTAGGCACACGGGCTTCAGTAGTTGTGGCACGCAGGCTCAGTAGTTGTGGCTCGCAGGCTCTAGAGCTCAGGCTCAGTAGTTGTGGCGCATGGGCTTAGTTGCTGTGCAGCATGTGGGATCTTCCCGGACCAGGGCTTGAACCCGTGTCCCCTGCACTGGCAGGTGGATTCTTATCCACTGCGCCACCAGGGGAGCCCCTCTACATGTATTTAGAACTGCATCAGAGTGTGCTATAATTTTTGTTTCAACCAGAAGCATAGTTTAGAAAACATAATTTAGGAAACTGTATTGTATTGATATTTGCCCTTATTTTTATTCTTTCCATTCTCCTTCCTTCCTTATGGTCAATGATTCCTTTTTTTCATCATATTCTTTTTATTTAGAGAACTTTTTAAAGTCACTCTTTGAAAATAGGTTTGCTGGGACAAATTCTCTTAGTATTTCTTCATCTGAGAATATCCTGATTTCTCCTTCATTCCCGAAAGATATTTTTGCTGGGTACTGGTGTCTAGGTTCACACTGCTTGTCTTTCAGCATTTGAAAATACTGTGCTACTTCCTTCTGAACTCCATGATTTAGGATGAGAAATTCACTGTCCTTTGAATTATTTTCCCTTACAGGGCTGTGTTTCTCTGGCTCTTCTGAGTATATATATATATATCCACTTCTATTACGAAAGTTTTCAGAGGATAGTTGGGTAGTACAATGAACACCGTATATGTTCCACCTAAATTCAATAAATTTTACTTTTGCAGTCTTTTTCCTTCCTGTATTATATACTTTGCTGTGCCATTGAAAAGTTGTCGGTGTTATGAAGTATCATCCCTGGTGTTCTAAGAACAGGGGTACTGGCCTATGTAGCTATAATAACATTATCATACCTAAGAAAATAATTCCATTATCACCTAATTTATTCCATTTAAAAATTTCTAATTGTCACAATCAAGATTTTTTCTGGGCTTCCCTGGTGGCGCAGTGGTTGAGAGTCCGCCTGCCGATGCAGGGGACGCGGGTTCGTGCCCCGGTCCGGGAGGATCCCACATGCCGCGGGGCGGCTGGGCCCGTGAGCTATGGCCGCTGAGCCTGCGCGTCCAGAGCCTGTGCTCCGCAACGGGAGAGGCCACAACAGTGAGAGGCCCGCGTACCGCAAAAAAAAAAAAAAAGAGGGGTCTGATGGCAGTGACCTGGAGGCATCTCCTCCTGGGGTTTCCATGGCTGCGGCGAGTGAGTGTCCTGGGTCACAGTGACCTCGCTGGTCGGAGCTTTGCTGCACTTGACCAAAGTAGTAGGCCTGTTTCCAGCTGGACAGAGCACTTCAGGCAGTCTAAGGGCACAGTATCCGCCTGGGGGACATCTTTTCCCAGCACAGATTGGGGGTGGCGATGGCCGGGGAGGGGCTGTAGAGCATCCCTACGAGGGTCACCCACTGTGCCCCAGAGAAGCTGGTGGCCTGGAACCCTTTCTGTCCACTCTGTGTGGCCCCCACCTGTCTTGCAGCCCTGTTTAGGCTGGGGAGGGTGATCACATGTGGCTGGACTTCCCTGTGCTTTGGGCAGTGACTATGACAACGTCTGTTGCGTGTGAGGCTGACCTCAGCGTGAGTCAGTGTGTCACTGTGTGTAACCATGTGGGGCACGAGGCACTGGGCCGTGTCCCGGCTCCACCTCTTGGGTTGTGAGCCTGGACCCGTGGATGTGCTGTCTGAACCTCGGTTTCTTCCTCTGTATGGTGGGGCTAATGGTGCTGACCTCCGAGAGTCCCTGGCACGTGGTAGACAGCCCATGATGTTGTTATTTGAATGAGATGTGAATGTCATGTTCTCTGGCATGGCGGCCCGCACATGCCAGGCCTGGCCCTTCTTCAACCCTGCCTGGGGTCTCTGGGGTTTGGAGCAGGCTCAGGGCCTCTAGTGCAGGGGGCCTGCGCTTCATGCTCAGCCCAGGCTGGGGGGTGGGGTGGGGAGGATGGAGGAGGCTGAGGCATCTTCGGCTGAGACCCACAGGCTGTCGCCATGGCAACAGCCAGCAGCCTCCTGGGCAAGAGCCAGCACCTGGAAAGTCAGTGACAAAGCAGTTCCTGGAGATGGTGCTTCCCCTGCCATGAGTCTGCCCTCAGCTCCCGTGTCCCCCTGGGCCTGACTGGGGGACTCGGCACCTGCCCAGCGGGAGCCAGGACTGGGGCGAGCAGGTGCTGCTGGCTTCCCGTGGAGCGCCCCCCCGGCCCCCCTCCATGACGATAGTAACAGTCCCCGGGGACGCTGCTGCTTTTGTCCCTGCCACTGAGTGCTGGTGGGTCCCGATGCTGCCGGGCGCATCTCCTGAGTGTCATCTCGTAGCAGCGTCGCCGTAGCCACGGGACCCTCACGCTGGCGCTTCCATGTCTCAGGTGAGGGACCGGACAGGCCGTGCCTTCCCTGTGACCAGGAAGACCCAGGCTTGGACTTAAACCCCGGCCACCTGCTCCAGGGTCCTGGGTCTGGTGTTCCAGGGCTGAGGTCCTCCCAGGCAAGCCCTGTGGAGCCCGGGGTGCTCACGTCTGGGTGGAGAGGACATGGCACCCCAGCCCCCTGCTCGGCAGGGCGAGCTCCCTGAAAGGGGCTGAGCGACACCCCTGAAACGCGTCCCTCCTGAGGCCCCAGCAGGGTCGGGACCGTGCTCAGCTCAGCCAGCTTGGAGCCAGAGCCACCACTGCGGGGGCCACAGCATCTCAAGGGGTCGAGTGGCCCCTGCACCCCAGGCGCTTCTCGCTGATTTGTTGCCCAAACTGAGGTGTTTTTGAGAGTCAGAGGGCCACCAGTAGCAGTTGTGCGGGGCCCGCAGTCCAGACTGAGGGTGTCCTGGGTGTCTCTGCCCCTTTGCTGACTGGATGGACTGGGAGCCTCAGGGGGAGCTCCCGGCTTGGCCGGGGGAAGGGCAGAGGATGACCCCCACCCCCATCGTAAAACAGACGTTGAAAGGCAGGGTGACCTTCTAGCCAGTATGTTCCATATGCGGCTACAAAGACCCAGCCGAGACCCCAGACTCTGGGCGGGTGGGGGGTGCCCGGGTCGGGGTCAGGGCCCCAGGCCAGCACTGCAGCGGGTGTTGCCACCTCTCCCCACCCCACGTGGCCGGGAGCACCCCCAAACTCAGGTGCCCGTGCGGGTGGGACTCCACACAGGGACTGGCTGATGTGTCTGCGCTGTGTGGGCCTGGTATCTGTGGTCCAGGCAGTGTGTCCGTGGCTCCTGCTGTCCACACTGGGCGCTTGGGTACCCGTGGGGCTGTGTGTCTGAGCACGTGCCATGCGCCTGTGTGTCCCCAAGTCCCGGCCATGTCTTTACGCCGTGTTGCTCCCTGTGCCGGGGTGGCCTGGGCCTGGGGTTGGGCTACAGTAGTCACTAGCTGGGTGAGTGTGTGCTCTGGGGCCTGAGTCCCTGCATATTTTAAGTAGTTGTTACCGTAATTTGCATGAAGCTTGCGTTTTACCCTTTTCTTATATAGCAGCGTATTGAGGTAGAGTCCACGTGCCATAATATTCACCCTTTTATAGCGTACAATTCGGTGATTTTTAGAGCATTTCCATCTCCCCGAGAAAGAAGCGCCTTCCCATTCGTAGTCACGCCCCGCTGCCCCTCCCCACCGGCCCCAGGAATCACTCATCTCCTGTGTGTCCCTGTAAACGAGTCTGTCTGGACACTGAATGTGGTGCCGTCATGCAATGTGTGGCCCTTTGCGTCTGGCACCTTTCACTTAGTACAGTGTTTCTAAGGTTCGTCCAGGAATCAGTTCATCTGTTTCTTTTAACGTTATTTCACAAACACATTAGGTCCGATGCGACGTGTTATTATGTGTAATGAGCACCCAGGGTTCCACTGTCGTTGTACACGAAGATGGTTCTACATGAGTTTTTAAAATTATTCTTAATCAATTAGCTAATTAATTAATTAATTAATTTATTCATTCACTCATTTATTTTTGGCTGTGTTGGGTCTTCGTTGCTGCACACAAACTTTCTCTAGTTGCGGTGAGCGGGGGCTGCTCCGTTGCAGTGCGCGGGCTTCTCATTGCAGTGGCTTCTCTTGTTGCGGAGCACGAGCTCTAGGTGCGCGGGCTTCAGTAGCTGTGGCATGCGGGCTCAGTAGTTGTGGCTCGCGGGCTCTAGAGCGCAGGCTCAATAGCTGTGGCACGCGGGCTTCGTTGCTCCGCGGCACGTGGGACCCTTCTGGACCAGAGCTCGAACCCATGTCCCCTGCATTGGCAGGCGGATTCTTAACCACTGCGGCACCAGGGAAGTCCCTCTACGTGGGGTTTTGATCTCAATAGTGTGATGTCTATCTTTGTAACTTGGTTTCTGACTTTTTCATTATTTTGATGGGGCAGATTCCTAGAGCAGACTGACTGACAGTGTTTAGACGTTTCATGGCATTTTATTTTGCCAAGTTGTTTTACAAGTGGGACGCATTAGTTTACATTCCCACTATTTCTATTTAGATCATTAGTTCAATATCAACTTCACCGCCACTGGGGGTTGCGTTTCTAGAGCTCTCGCTCGTGTATCGGGTGTAGAGCCCACTTACAATTGTTGCTGTTCCATCTTTCGTTTCGGTGACCGATGGTTTGGATGTGTTTGCACGTTACTGAATTGTGTTTACTTTTATGAGTTATTTGTGTGGATTCTTTGCCGTTTAGTTTTGGAAACGTCAGGGCTTCTTCACTAACATTTATTGAGCACGTACTTCCTACCAGGAGCCTTGCTGGGTGTGGGCTGAGAAGGAAGGCCCCCAGCCCTAAGCCAGCCCTGCCCTCCCTGCAAGGCTGACCTCCTGCCTCGCTTTCCAGGATTTCCTAGAGCCTAAGACTTTGGGAATAGTAGTCACCAAAGTCCTAGGTCTAGGAAGTAGTAGGATGTATGCTATAATTACCCTTTTGTTATTGTTGTTAATATAACATCTTTAATTAAAGTACCTCCAAGTTATTTTATTATTTTTAAAAATGTCAATGGAGGGTACACGTTTTCCTTTTCTGTATAAATAAAATATATTGATTTTCTCACTTTAAAATGCTCATATTGGAAAGAGTAAAAACAATGGCCCACAATCCCACCGTCCTGAGATAACCACTATTAATATTTTGAGCTACTTCCTTCCGAGCCTTTTCTATGTGTAAGTTTTTAAAATACACAGTTGGTATCGTACACCAGGGGCATAGGAGCAGGCTGCCTCGTCAGCTGGGCAGGGTTGCCCACGATGCCATGCGAGGGGTCCCCAGCGGGCACCCTGCACACAGGGGCCTGGTGTCTGAGCATCCTCCACGACTGAGCATGCGCTGAAGACACGGTTCTTCTGCCGTGTGGACTGACCCCAGTCACCCCCTTATTGTTGAGCATTTAAGTTATCTCCAATTTTGCTTTTATAGAAAAGACCAAAATACACACATACACCTGTGCCACACCTCTGATTATTTCCTTGGGAGAGATGCCTAGAAGTTGGACGGCAATAAATCATATTGAAAAGCTCTTCACTCTCCTGTCACTCGGTTATGCTTCCTTTGTCACATATTTAAGTGCTTTTGTGTGTGACACGTGCTGCTTCTGCTTTGATTTGAACCCATCTGGCCTGTGGTCTAGCTGTTGAGCTCAAAGTGGCATTTCAGTATCTCATGAAACAAAACCTTCTCTCTTTGCTCTTCTTTTCTGAATATTTTTTTGCCTATTTAGTTTTCCAGGTAACTCTGAAATCATGTTGCTGTAGTCCAAAGAATTCCTTTTGGGAGGTTGTTTCAATTATTGAGAATCTCTAAGTCAATTTGTGGAGAATCAAAATCCATGTTTTTCTGCCCATCCAGGAGTAGCATGTATCTTAACATGTGTTCGACGCTCCCCTCTAGGTAAATAAAGTCTTGTAGTTTTCTTGGTGTAGGTCACTCACATTTTTTTTAAAAAAATTAGTTAGTTAATTATTTATTTATTTATTGGCTGCGTTGGGTCTTTGTTGCTGCGCGTGGGCTTTCTCTAGGCGCGGCGAGCGGGAGCTACTCTTCGTTGCGGTTCGCAGGCTTTGGGCGGGGGCTACTCGGCTTCTCATCGCGGTGGCTTCTCTTGTTGCAGAGCACGGGCTCTAGGCGTGCGGGCTTCAGTAGTTGCGGCACGCAGGCTCCGTAGTTGTGGCTCGCGGGCTCTAGAACGCAGGCTCAGTAGTTGTGGCGCACGGGCTTAGCTGCTCCGCGGCATGTGGGATCTTCCCGGGCCAGGGCTCGAACCCGCGTCCCCTGCACTGGCAGGCGGACTCTCAACCGCTGCGCCAGCAGGGGAGCCCCGGCCGCTCACAGTTTAAAGTTATTCCTCAGTGGTTTGCGTGTGAGGCCATTGTGGTTGAGCAGTTTTGTTTCATCAGATTTCCGACTGGCCACGTTTGGTCCCACTTCGGCTTTGGGGAATTTGCGCTCTCGTCGTGCTCCTGGGCTTGGCCCCTGCAGGCCACTCTGAGGCGACTTGCGCTGGTCTCTGTTTGCTGATTGATGGTGAGCTTGCAGCCAAGTTTTGTTTTTTTTCCAGCCCCGATTTCTCAGCACTGTGATGACAATATCTAAAGGTTGTTGTTTTTCTATAATTGCTCTTGTGCTGTACTTTTCTCTGCTTTCTGTCCTCTGTGGAAGTCGGCGGGGGGAGGGTGAGACTTGCAAACCTGCAGGAAGGGGTTCAGGGTGATGTTCCTGACCAGCGGCCCGCACAACTTGAGTGGGTGTCAGAATCACCTGCAGGGCTTCCCTCAATCCTGGTGCCGGGCCCACCCTCCGAGGGCCGGTGGGCGGGGCCCAGAGTTCACACCCGCTGCTGGTCCTGGGATGGTGCTTTGAGAAACTCTGCTCTCGACCAAGTTCCTGGGAGTTTTATCATTATCTTCCAGAAATACTTATTTTATCTATTCCTTCCCTTATGTCTTATTCATATTCTGTTATGTTAGCCAGAACTCTTGATATAAGATTCAATGAGATTTATGATTTAAAAGGAAATCCTTCATGATACATGTGGGTTTGTTGGTACTCTTGAGAGTGGATTTTGTGCATAGAAAATTTTTAATTTCTAAAAATCATCATTCAGTTTATTAACATGACAAATCCAAAAATGTAATTCCTTTAAAGAAACTTTAGATTCAGTTTGTGACAACATGGATGGATGTTGAAGGCATTATGCTAAGTGAAATGAGTCAGACAGAGATAGACAAATACTGTACTTATATGTGGAATCTAAAAGAAACCCAACCCACCAAACTCATAGGAAAGGAGGTCAGATTTGTGGTTCCCAGAGTGGGGATATGGGGTCGGGGAGGGGGAACTGGAGGAAAATGGTCAGAAGGTACAAACATACAATTTACAAGATACATAAGCCCTGGGGATGTGATACGCGGCGTGGTGACCGTGGCTCACACTGTATATGATCTACAGGAAAGCTGCGGAGACAGTAGATCCGAAGAGTTCTCATCACAAGGAGGAGATGTTTTTTCTTTTTTTTCATTGTATCTACATGAGATAATGGATGTTAACTAAGCCTGTTGCGGTAATAATTTCGCAATATATGTAAATCAAACCACCATGCTGTATGCCGTAAACATTTATAGTGACGTATGTCAGTTGTTTCTCAATAAAACTGGAAAAAATATTAACTGTTTTTAGATTCAGCTTATGAAAAATTATATCTATACATTTTGCAATTTTTAACAATCACTTTAAAGGAGACGCTAAGTAGGGTTTTTATTCCATTTCATAAGCTTAGTGTAAAACATTTAATATTTCATTTATAAGTTTATTGTAACTGGACTTTCCTAGGTACTTAAGTTCTGTATATCCAGCTAATTAGAGTGTAAACATGGTGATTCATACATTTGCTTAAATGTTGCAATACTGTTGACAAACTTATGAAGTTTTCAACTTAAAATCACACGTCTAGGGCTTCCCTGGTGGCGCAGTGGTTGATGCAGGGGACACGGGTTCATGCCCCGGTCCGGGAAGATCCCACATGCCGCGGAGCGGCTGGGCCCATGAGCCATGGCTGCTGAGCCTGTGCTCCGCAACGGGAGAGGCCACAACAGTGAGAGGCCCGCGTACCGCAAAAAAAAAAAAAAAAAAAAAAAAAAAATCACACGTCTAAATCAATTCTTCCATTACATTGAAAAATTAGAATCACAGGGCTAATGTGATGCTAAACGCAGGCCTGTTTAGCGTGTTAATGCGTTCTGATAAATTCTTTTAATCCTAACTCTGTACTGTTAACACAGAAGGTTTGATTTTCATAAACATTTCTGTATTTAATTCTGATTCTTCCTAGGAGTTTAATATTGCTGATCCACTAAGGAAACTGTCATCTTAGAACAAATGAAACTGAATTTCCTTCCCTGGTGGCTCCCGGGTGGCCTCCTCGGAGAGCTTTCCCAGGCAGAATGAGGACGGCCCCCTCCCTGAGCACTGGTGTCGTGGCAGGACCTCTCACTCACAGGGTCTCCAGCCCCAGTGGCTGTAGTCAGCTTGTGGCAGGACCTCACTCACAGCGTCTCGCCCCAGTGGCTGTAGCTAGGTTGTGCTTTACTCCATGGGGCTGTTTCATCAGTTGGGTAAATCTTGTGTTTTTATGGTTCTTACGACTGTAGACATTCCTGCCTGGGTCTGAAAACTTTCGTATTCTTCATTCAAAAGCAAAAAGTTGTCTTCCTGTCCCACAGGCCCGTAACAACAATGCCGTGGCAAAACGAGTTTCTGCATCGCGCGTGTCTGCCAGTGGCGTGGCCTCTCAGGTCATTTTACTGACATGTCAGGGTTGTGGCAACCCTGTGAATGTCATGATGCCTGGGAGACAGGAAGTCATAGGCGGAGGGAGGGATGGCTTTTCTTTCTGTGTGATTTGTCTCCTCCTGGGAGTGGCCGTGGAGCTTCTCCAGTGCCCTTCACCGTCCGGATCGTTTCTGTCTTTTGCGGGCAGCATGCCCGTGTGTTGTTTTAAAATGTGTGTTCCCCTCCCTCACACCTCCCTGTAAATGGGCTCTTAGCTTTGGAGATTTGTCTTAGAGAAATAAAACATTAGATACAGTTGAAGTCTTCTGATTACAATCCCTCAACCAAATTCTCCTTTCTTTATCTGTCCTTCTCTTTCACCTTTTGGTGGCAACAACTATCCTGATTTGTGTTCATTATCCAGTGCGTGTGTGTTGGGGGGAGGGCTTCCAACTTGTGCTAAAGATGTCCCTGTTGATAAATAATATGCAGTCTTGTTTGCATGGTTTTAATTGTTTGAGTGTGTATATGCATTTAAACCTAGATACGTAATGGTTTCACAACTTGCCTTTTTACCCCTTCACATTGCTTTAAGCATTTCCATGTTAATACGTGTAGTTTATTTAATTTCACGTGCTCATCATATTTCACTGCAGTGATGTTCCATTGTATGCATGGACCACATTCATGTTTTCTCTCTCTGTGCGATGAGCAGTAGGTGATTCCTGTCTTTCACTATTAAAGACAGTGCCACAACCAACATGCCTGTGTACATTTCTGCAAACGTTTGGGAGGCCAGTCTAGTCCATATGTTCATTTAAAACCTTCCTAGAGGTGGCCAAATGCTCTCCGGAACGATTCTACAGTTTTCGCTTCCACCAGCAGAGCCGCTGTTCGGCATCACCAGCTGTAACACTGTTTGCTAAACAGGATGTGGAATGGTCTCTCTTTGTTAGTTTAATTTGAATTTCCCTGATTGCCGGTGGTTTTGAACATCTTTTCTCTTTTGTAATTTGCTTATTTTTCATATAGGTTATGTGTACTTTTCATCTGAATGTATAGGAATTCTTTATGTATTCCGGAAACCAGTTCTGTCAGCTTTTTGCATTGCAAGTGTCATTTTCTTTTCACTTTCTCTATAGCTGTTGTAGTATAGTTTCAATTTTATTGTAGTCAGATTTATCAGTGTACCACTTTATGGTTTGCCATTTTTATGTGTTCTTCAGAAACCCTTCCTGAACTCATAGTCATAGAACTGTTCTCATGTCTTTTTGTTTTGTTTTTCCAAAGTTTTGAAGTTTGCTTTCTGCACTGAGGCCTACTTTTATTTTCCAACTTTAAAAATTGTGGCAAAATACACATAACATAAAATTGAGCATCTTGATCACCCTTAAGTGTGCAGTTCAGCGGCATTAAATACATTCATGATGTTGGGTAGCTATCGGCTCCGTCCATCGCCACAGCTCTTTTCAGCTTTCACATATGAAACTCTGTCCTCATTAAACAACAACCCCCACCTCTCCCTCCCCTCAGACCCTGAGAACCACCATTCTGCTTTCTGTCTCTACGATTTTGACTACTCTAAGTATCTCATAAAAGCAGAATCCTACAGTATGTGTCTTTTTTTGTGACTGGCCTATTTCATTTAGCGTACTGTCTTCAGGGTTCATCTAAGTTGCATTATGTATTAGAATTTCCTTCCTTTTTAAGGCTGAATAATATTCCAGTGTTTGTATATACCATAATTTGCTTCTTCGTTCATCCACTGATGGACACTTTGTGTTCCTTCTATGTTTTAGCTGTTGTGAATGCTGCTGTTATGATCCTGGGTGTAACAAATAAATCTCTTTGAGACCTTGTTTCATTTCTTCTGGATATATACCCAAGAGTGGAATTGCTGGATTGTATGGTAATTTTATGTTCAACTTTTTGAGGAATCACTGTACTGTTTTCCACAGCAGCTGCACCATTTTACATTCCCATCAACAATGCACAAGGGTTTTTCTTTCTTCACATCCTTGCCAACACTGTTATTTTCCTTTTTTTTTTATAATAATAGTCATCCTAATGGGTGTGATTGGTATCTTATTATAGTTTTTTGTTGTTGTTGCTTTGTTTTTGCGGTACGCGGGCCTCTCACCATTGTGGCCTCTCCCGTTGCGGAGCACAGGCTCCGGACGCACAGGCTCAGCGGCCATGGCTCACGGGCCCAGCCGCTCCGCGGCATGTGGGATCTTCCCGGACCGGGGCACGAGCCCGTGTCCCCTGCATCGGCAAGCGGACTCTCAACCACTGAGCCACCAGGGAAGCCCTCTTATTATAGTTTTGATTTGCATTTCCCTAATAATTAGTGATGTTGAGCACCTTTTCATGTGCTTAATGGCCATTTGTATATCTTTTTTGAAGAAATATACATTCAAGTCCTTTGCCTGTTTTTAAATTGGGTTTTTATTGTTGTTGAGTTGTAGGAGTTCTTAATATATTCTGGATATTAATCCCTTATTAGATATATGGCTTGTGAATACTTTATCCCATATTCTGTAGCTTGTCTTTTCACGCTGTTGATAGTGTCCTTTGATGTACAAAAGTTTTGTAAAATTTTGATGAAGTCCAATTTTTGTATTTTTTCTTTTATTGCTCAGGCTTTTGGTGTCATTTCCAAGAAATCATTGCCAAATTCAATGCCATGAAGATTTTCTCTTGTATTTTCTTTTGAGTATTATAGTTTAAGGTCTTACATTTAGAACTTTGATCCATTTTGAGTTGCTTTTTGTATATTGCATGAGATACGGGTCCAACTTAATATTCTTGCATGTGAACATCTAGTTTTTCCAGCACAATTTGGTGAAAAGACTGTCTTTTCCTCTTTGAATGGTTTTGGCCTTCTTGTTGAAAATCAATTGACCGTGTATGTAAGACTTCGTTTCTGGGTTATTGTTCTATCGTTCTGACTATCCAGAGTCCCTTGAGAGTCCGTATGAATTCTAGGATGAGTTTTGCTATTTCTGCAAAAAATCTCTTCGGAATTTTGGTCGGTATTGCATTGAATCTGTAGATTGCTTTGGGTATTGACATCTTAACAATATTGTTTTCCAATCCATGAACATGGGATGCCTTCCTGTTTGTTTAGTGTTCTTTAATTTCCTTCACCAGTGTTTTGTAGTTTTCAGGGTACAAGTCTGTCACCTCCTTAATTTTATTCTTAAGTATTTTATTCTTTTTGATGCTATTATAAATGGATTTTTAAAAAATATCCTTTGTTGGTTGTTCATTGTAAGTATATAGAATACAACCTATTTTTTTGTGTTGACTTTATGTCCCGAAACTTTACTGAATTCATTAGTTCTGGTAATTTTTGGTGGATTTTCTACAAATTTAGGATTTTCTACATATAAGATCTGTTGAGATTTTTATTGGAATTTCATTGAATTTGTGGGCTAATTTGGGGAAAGGGACATATAAAAATGTTGAATTGTCTCATCTATTAATACGGTTCATCTCTATTATCTCTTTGCTCTTCATGAATGTTTTATGACTTTTATTATCAAGATATTGCACTTATTTTATTGAGCTTATTCCTAGATACTTTATAGATTTTGTTGCTATTATAAACAATATTTTATGTCAGCTTTATCGAGATGTAATTCACATACTATAAAATTCATACTTTTAAAGTATACAATTCAGTGATTTTCAGTGTAGTCATAGAGTTGTACAACCATCACCACTAATTTTAGAACGTTTTCATTACCCCAGGAAGGAATCCCATACCCATTAGAATAAGAGCTTTTAAAATTTGCATTTTCTAATAGTACATGAAAAGAATTTATTTTTGTATATGTGTTTGGTATTTCATAACCTTGCTGAACTTTCTAATTCTACTAGTTTTGCTGTACTGTATATGCTTTTGGATTTTCTATGTAGAAATCACATTATCTGTGAATAAGACAGTTTGTTTCCTCCTTTCTAAACTTTTTTTTTCTTTTTCTTGTCTTTTTGCCTTGGCTAGGGCCTCCATATGATATAAATGGTATATTTGTGTTATCCCTGAATTTAAAGAGAAATGCTCCTAATGGTTTTTAGTAGATACCTATTGTCACTTTAAGGAATTTCCTGTTCCTAATTCTCTTTATCATGAATGATACTGAAATGTTATCAAATAATTTTTCTGAAAATTTTAACATGATTATATGGTTTTTATATTGATTTTCCAGGTGGTGGATTACATTAATAGTTATTCTACTATTGAATTATTCTTATGTTCCTTTGACAACTCAGTTGGCCATTATAAACTCTTAACATATGTACCTTTGAATTCGATTTACTCTAATATTTTATTTAAAATTTGTGTTCATAATTGAGATGTGTATAAATTTTTCTTGCCCTTTTCCAGTCTTTTTTTTTTTTTTTTTTTTTTTGTGGTACGCGGGCCTCTCACTGCCGTCACCTCTCCCGTTGCGGAGCACAGGCTCCGGACGCGCAGGCCCAGCGGCCATGGCTCATGGGCCCAGCGGCTCTGCGGCATGTGGGATCCTCCCGGACCGGGGCACGAACCCACGTCCCCCGCATCGGCAGGCGGACTCTCAACTGCGCCACCAGGGAAGCCCCCTTTTCCAGTCTTTAAAAAAATTTTTTTAATTGAAGTATAGTTGATTTACAATGTTGTGTTAGTTTCAGGTGTACAGCAAAGTGATTCAGTTATACATACATATATATCTATTTTTATCAGAATCTTTTCCCTTATAGGTTGTTGCAAAATACTGAGTATAGTTGCCTGTGCTAAACCGTAGGTCTTTGTTGGCTATCTGTTTTATATATAGTAGTGCGTATATGTTAATCTCAAACTTCGAATTTATCCTTCCCCCACCTTTCCCCTTTGGTAACCATAGGTTTGTTTTCTATGTCTGTGGGTCTATTTCTGTTTTGTATGTAAGTTCATTTGTATCATTTTTTTAGATTCCACATATAAGCAGTATCATATGATATTTGTATTTCTCTGTCTGGTTTACTTCACTTAGTATGATTATCTCTAGGTCCATCCATGTTGCTGCAAATGGAATTATTTCATTCTTTTTTTATAGCTGAGTAATATTCCATTGTATAAATATACCACATCTTCTTTATCCACTCATCTGTCCATGGTTGCCTTCATGTCTTGGCTATCGTAAATAATGCTGCTATGAACACTGGGGTGCATGTATCTTTTTGAATTATGGTTCCAGTCTTTTTTTTTTTAAACGTCTTTATTGGATGGTTCCAGTCTTGATGTCAAGATTATACCAGCATCATAAAATGAGTTGGGAGCTTTTCTTGTATTTTTATTCTCTAAAACAGTTTGTATAACACAGAATTTTCTGTTCTCTGAATGTTTGTAAGAACGTACTTGTAAAATTGTCTGGATCTGATATTCTGGCAGAGGAAAACTGAATCCAAATTAATTCTTGTAAATGGTCCAAGATTCTGGTCCCCTGCCTGCCCGCCTGTACAGCCATATCCCCTTGAGTGCAGGCAGATCCTGTGGGTATGATGAGATATCACTCCTGTGGTTAGGTTATGAATCAGTTGACTCTGAGTTAACCAAAAGGGAGATTATTTGGGTGGGACTGATCTCATCAGGTGATCCCTTTAAAGGGACTGGGCTCTTCCTATAGTCGGAGAGTTTAGAAGTGTGAGAGGGACTGTTGAGGGGCCAGGATCTGAGAGTGGCCTCCGGGGGCTAAGAGAAGTCCCCGGCTGACAGCAAGGCAAAGGGACTCCATTCCTACTGCAAGGAAGGGAACTCTGCAGACAACGTGAAGGGGCTGGAAAGCATCACTTTCCCTAGTTTAGCTTCCAGACGAGGATGCAGCTGGCTGTTCCCGAGACCTGCAGCAGAGAATTTAGCCACGATGTGCCCACAGAACTGTGAGCTAATAAACGGGTGCGATTTCAAGTCGCTACATTTGTGGTAGGTTTTTACAGAATAGAACTAATACAGTTGTTCATGGTTTATTCAGGTTTTCTACTTCTGTCACTTTTGGTAACTTGCTTTCCAAGAGGGTATATCCATTTCCTCAAAGTTTTAGCATCTCTTGGCATAAAATTGTTAACAATATTCTCTTGTGATTCTAAAAATCTCTCCCGTCTGTAGTTGTGTCCCTGTATTTTCACGCTTTCCTGTGCATGCGTGTACACATGCACACACAAATGTGTAAGTGTACATGTGTGCATGCATGCCTATACTATGTTTATTTGTATATGTATCTTCTGTATGCATTGGACACTCTCTTTTTCTTGATTACTCTTGCCAGAAGCGTGTTCATTTGATTAAACTTTCAAAGATTCAGCTTTCTATTATTTCTCTATTTTCTATTTTCACCATGTCTACTCTTTATTATTTCCATTTTTCTGCTTTCTCTAAATTTACCCTGCTATTCTTTTTTAAGATCCTTGAGACATAGGATCCTTGAGACATCCTTGGTTTATTTATTTTTAATCCTTAAAAAAATAAAATCAGTTAAGTTTATAAATTTCCCCTAAGGCATCACTTTGACTGAACCTCGCACATATAATATGTAGTATTTTTGTTGTTGATGAGTTCTAAATATTTGGTAATGTCTTTAATTAATGAGTTATTTAGTTGTGCATTTTGAAGGTTTCTATAATGCAAGTTTTTTTGATGTGGTTTTATAGTAGTATTCTTATTTAATTGGAGAAGTACGATAACACATGTTACTAAGTTTTTGAAATTTGCTGAGGCTTCTTTTGTGATGTAGGATATTTTCAAAGCTATCCCCATGTACTCCTAAAAGGATATATTTTCTATTTGTTAGGAACACATTTTGTTAGGAAAATAGATTATATATGATAGATAGATAGATGATAGATCGGTAGGTAGATAAAGGTAATATATGAAAGATATAGAAGATTAGAACAACAAGATGGATCGGGGTGCTAATTCTGTCTTGATCTTGTTCAGCCTTACTAAATTTTGGTGTTCAGTCTTTCAGGTTCTGATGAGAGCTTTGTGAGGACCTTCCACTGTGTTGGAGGAGTTCTTATTCTTTTTCTTTATCTGTTTTGAATTTATGAGGTTTGGGTGCATAAAAATTAATGATGATCATATTCCTTGGTGTAATTTTGCTTTCAGTATTATGCATTATATCTCTCTTTAGCCTTAGGATTGTTTTTTTGCTTTAAATTATATTTTGTCTTTAGTATTATATACCAACTTCCTTTTCTGTAGCATTTACTTAGTATATTCTTTTAAAAAATCTGTTTATTTTCAACATTTCTGTATTTTTTTTCAGGTATGGCTTTTGTAGGTGGCAACTTTTTGAAAGTTGGACTTTCAAAAGCTCCAATCTAATCATGTATGATTTAATAGGAAATGAAAATTCATTTATATTTCTTATTATTACTTGTGTGTTTGGACTTACGCCTAATATCTTATTTTGTTTTTCCTCTTTATATTATTTCTTTGTTTTGGGGGAGTCTTTTCCTGACTTTTGTAGTGTGACAAAATATTCTATATTACCTGTTCCCTACATACCTTTTTCACCTCTGATGGTTTTGAAATAGACTGTATTTCTATCCATTTACTGGATATCCTTAACATTTTAAATATATATTCATAACTATACATTTGTCTAACACAGAGGACAGAAAATTATAGCTCATCTGTCTGGCAACCTGTGCTTATAAATAAAGCTTTATTGGAACACAGCCTTGCCCATTCATTGACGTATTATCTGCTTTTATGCTACAATGATGGAGTTGAGTGGTTGTGACAGAGATTCTATGACTCACAAAGCCTAAATCTTTACTAATGGCCCTTTTCAGAAAATGTTTGCCGTCCTCTGACCTAATACAACGAAGAGTGATTTAGCCTCTATAACATAATTTGATGCAGCTACGCATGGAACAGCCCCTTCTGTAAATATTTTCATTATTGCCTAGGTTGTTAGTTTTGCATGTAGAAAATAATGAAAAATTGGACATCATAGTTTTAAAAATCAACAATTAATTAAATTTAACTATTTAAAAAATATCTGTGCCTACCATTGCTCTTGTATACTGTGCTTTCCCTTTAGGTTCAGTTCCCATGTTTTACTGAAGATCTGGGGTGATGACTCATTTTATCTCTGAAAATGTTTATTTTGCCCTCACTCTTTATTGACAGTTTAGCTGGATATAAAGTTCTAAGATGTCAATTATTTTCCTGCTGCTTTTTGGAGGTATTACTTAATTGTCTTCTAGCATATTTTTTTTTTGCTGAGGTGAAGTTTTCTCTCCTTTTAATTATTCTTTTTTCCCTAGATATTTTATCTTTTCTCTTTCGTAGCCTTTAATACTTTCTTTTTGTGCTTGATATTCTGCAGTTCCTCACACCATTTCTAGTTGGATGTATTTTATTTACGTGATTGGTACCTTGTAATGCACTTTAAATTTGAGAAAGCAAATCTTTAATTCTGGAAATTTCTCATCTGTTATCTTTTCAAATGTTGCTTCTTCACCACGTTCCCTCTATTCTCTTTTTCTAGAACCTACATTTGATGTGTGTTAGATATATGATCTAACCTCCATATCGCTTAATTTGTCTTTCATTTTTTTCTTTGTCCTTCCAATGTCTGTGAGTGATTCCTTAGTACTATTTCCTAAACCATTAATACACTCCAACTATGTCTCCAGCCTAGAGTATGATTATTATTATTGATAATATTTTAATACTATTTGTTTATTTCCAAAACTTCTAGCTAGTTTTTAGAATATCTACCTGTTTCTGCCTATTTTTGTTTCATAATTTTTTGATTTCATCTGAACAAAATTAATCTTTCAATAGTTGATTTTAGTAGTTGAATATCACTCTTAGTATTGGATTTTCTTACATGCTATGGAATTTTGGTTTGTATAGATTTTCTCGTTGCCCTTCTTTTCTTCTCCCCTGACCATTTTATCTTATTTTTTACCCCAGCTGCATCTCAAATTTTATTCCTTGCTGCTATGTATTTAGAGTAGGGGGACAACAATCCTTTTTCACCAAGCATCCAGGGTGCATTTTAAAGGTAGAGCCAACAGGATTGTTAGTGAATTGGGTGTGGAGTGTAAGAGAGAGAGGAGTCAGGTATGAAGTCTTGGTTTTGGCTTATGAAACACTTGACTAGTGCCGTTCACAGAGAGGGGGGAATACTGGGGAAGGAGCAAGATTGAGAGAAAGAATAAAAAGTTCTCTAGTCACCATCGTGTAACAACTCTGAACTTAAAAAAGTACGTGTTTTAATATTTACATTAAAGTTGTAAAAAGAATTCTTTAGTTTTATTAATGTTTGATATGCTTTTTTTGCTATCCAAGTGGAAATGGTAAAAAAGGCAGTTGGATGGATATATGAGCCCAAAGTCCCAGACTTGAGTTAAAGGTGTAAATTGGGAGTAATAAGCATACTGTGGTGTTCAAAGCTGTTGGGCAGATCCTATATGGTGTGAGCCTTGAGGCATCTAATTTTTCAGTCTGGTAGAGGAGGCAAAGCTTGCAAAGAAGACCTAGAAGAGACTCCCAGGATGTTAAGAGGAAAATGAGAGAATTGACCAACGGGCAAGAGAAGAAACCATTTATAGCAGGAGACTTAACCATTGCAATTGGTGAGAAGCCCTGACAAAACATTTCAGTGGAATGGTGTGGGTGAGAACATAGCTGGACAAAGCTAAAGAGAGGCAGAAAGGTAAGGCAGTGGGGATACCAAGGATTGACACTTTCAATGAGCTTTGGAGTGAAGGGAGCAGAGAAATGTGCTGGGGTTGGAGGCAGATATGGAATTTTCTGTTTTGTTTTAAGATGGGAGACGTTGGGGTATGTTCTTATGCTAAGGGAGTCCTCTGAGCCCTCTATTCACTTTCCCCACTGTTTGTTCCTGTGTTCTCCTGTGGTAAAGTGAGGAATAGGTCATGTGGCATCTGTTCAGAAGTCCCTCAAGTTCCATTCTACTCCTGCTCCTGCTATCACCACCTGTCATGAGGCAGCTTGGAGTGCAGTTGGGGTTGCTTGGGGACATGGTTCAGGCTTGGACTCAATTCAAGGACAGATTCAAGGCCTGGCCGGGGACCAGAGACCAAGTGTCCTCTCGGGGTGATGCCTGGAGGGTTGGTTATGCTGGTAAAAGCCATTCCTAACATTGCTGGCGAGGACGTCTGAATTCAGTTCCTGGCCTTCCCTGCCTAGTACGCCGCCCCCGACCCCCACCCCCGTGCTTGGACAGCGGGGGACACAGGCACGAAGGTGTCACTGCTGTTGGAAGACAGGACATGGGTGGTGGGAGGGGCGTGCCCTCTTCTCAACTCCATGCGGAAGCCCTCACTTCCCCCTTGTCTTTGTTCCTGCCAGGATCCTCGCCACAGCTGGCACTGACTTTGACCTGCGAACCCTGCGGGCTGTGCGTGTGCTGAGGCCCCTGAAGCTGGTGTCTGGGATTCCAAGTGAGTCTGGCAAAAGCAATCAGGCCCAGCCTACCTGGACACTGACCTCTCTCCCAACCCCTGTCATGGCCAGTTAGGCCCTAACAGTGGGCCCTTTGGTGACTCTGAGCTCGCTGCCCTTGACCCCGGGGAACCAGGCACGAAGAAGGGAGGAGCGGCCCTTCTCCAGTCTCTCTCAACTCCGTGAAAACCCAGAGGGTAACTTGGCTTCCCTACGTGGAAGCTTTGATCCTCCTCACACACTCTGCTGTACTTCCAGCTCTTTGCTGCTTTTTCTGTGGTTAAAGGGCAGGTGAGAGATCGACCAAGGTGGTGGGGCAGGATGCCTGAGAACACATGCAGAGGCTGCAAAGGACCACCTGTCTTGGCTCAGGCTGGGCAGGGCTGTTGGGACCTGTGACCTGGTTAAGACATGCTCTGGGGCTGGGCTGCTCAAGAGGCCACGCGAGAGCAGGGGGTGGCCAGGCTACCTCGAGAGCCGGGCACCGCCTGTGCCCGTGTTCCTCCAAGCCAGTGGAAGTTTGGGTTTCCCTCAGAGCCTGGGTGGCAGGGCCCTGAGGCTGTGTCGCCTGAGCCAACTGCAGGGAAGACCGCTGGCTGGCTCCGTGTTCTGCCCTAAGACCCTGCCAGGCAAAGGCTCAGGCCTGTACCCAGGAGCTGGGGTGAAGCTGGAAGTGGGGACAGTGGGGTTCAGCCTCTTCTGCCCAGTTCCTCTGGTCTGGACATACTCATGCCCCACGGTCAGTGGTAAAACACTCCCTAGGAGTAGGCCCCCTGCTTTACTTTCCCTGAGGGGTGGGTCTGTCAGGAACCCCTGCTCTTAGTTCCCAGGATCCCTTGCTTGTCCCTCCCAGTATCCCCTGCTCCTAGTTGCCAGGATCCCCTGCTTTTCCCTCCCAGGATCCCTTGCTTGTCCCTCCCAGGATCCCCTGCTCTTCCCTCCCAGTATCCCCTGCTCCTAGTTCCCAGGATCCCCTGCTTTTCCCTCCCAGGATCCCCTGTTCTTCCCTCTCAGTATCTCCTGGCCTTAATTCCCAGGATTTCCTGTTCTTCTCTCCCAGCATCCCCTGCTTAGTTCCCAGCATTCCCTGTTCTTCCCTCCCTTGATCCCCCGCTCTTAGTTCCCAGGATCTCTTGCTTTTCTCTCCCAGAATCCCTTGCTTTTCTCTGTCAGGATCCCCTGCTCTTCCCTCACAGCATCCCCTGCTCTTAGTTCCCAGGATCCCCTGCTTTTCCCTCCCATGATCCCCTGCTCTCAGCTCCGAGGATTCCCTCATCTTTCCTCTCAGGACTCTCTGCTGTTGCTCCACCCTGAGACCTGCATAGACTCAAGATCTCACCAGAACTTCATGCTGACACCGCCACACGCTGCTCCTCCCTTGAACTGGGACAGTGCTCAGTCCACTCCCCCTGCCCCGAGACCCTGTGCTTTGTGCCCCTCCCCAAGGACTCTCAGCTCCGCCCCACGCAGGCACTCCCTGCTCTGTCCTCCTTCCCTCGAGACTTCTTGCTTCCCCACCACTCCCTGCTCTGTCCCCCGCTTTGAGGGCCCAGCTCTGTCCTTTGGCCTCGTGGATACTCACTGCTCAACACCTTGCCCAGGACGCTCAGCCCTGCCCGCCCAGGCTCTTGCTGTTCTGTCCACGCCCCCAGCCCACTGCCCGCTCTGCCCACTGTGCTCTCTGACCTGCCTGCTTTGCCTGCTCTGGCCCCAGGTCTGCAGGTGGTGCTCAAGTCCATCATGAAGGCCATGGTTCCGCTCCTACAGATCGGGCTGCTTCTCTTCTTCGCCATCCTCATGTTTGCCATCATTGGCCTCGAGTTCTACATGGGCAAATTCCACAAGGCCTGTTTCCCCAACAGTACAGGTGAGGCCTAGCAGCGCTCCTCAGACCCAGATGAGGGCCACAGACTCATTCATCCTGGAGAGATGCAGTGTTCTGGGCCCTGGCCCGCGGGGGGTGGGGGTGCCCTCCAGATGCCAGACGAAGGAGGTGGACCCAGACAAGATAAACACAAACACATAAAATCATGTCAGACTGTAGTAACTTCTAGGAGGGAAGCAAGAAAGGTACTTGCAGTAGAGTCATTTGGGGGCCTGCTTCACAGAGCATGGCCTGGGGAGGCCCCTCTGCCAAGGTGGCAACTGGACAGCCATCTGAGTGCCGTGAGGGGGGGCCTGTGCGGTCGCCTGCCAGACGGTCCAGTTACGAGGAGCAGTAAGTGTGAAAGGCTGGCGTGAGGAGCGCTGGGTGCAGAGGGGGCGAGAGGAGATCGGCGGATACTGAATCTGCTCCTGTTGGTGAAGACTTGAAGGCCGTACCAGTCCTCTGATAGGATGAAAAGCAGCAGAAAAGAAACATCTAGTGAAAACGTAGGACGCGTATTGTAGCTTGGACTAGAATGCTTTCCCGGTATCAGAGACAAGCTTATCAGTATGTTTTCCTGCTGGCCTGTTACTGACGCACCGACGACGTTAAGTGGCATTTTCTTTTTTTTATTCCTTAAAGAAAATATACTTCATTTCTACAACTATAATATTGAATAAAATGATTATTTTTCACAAACCCCTTAACATTTTTTGGCGATGATGTTTCTGACCTTCAGAAGTTAACGTAAGATCAGGAAGTGAGATCCCGTAAGCTGAGAACTCTGGACAGCTCAGCTTTACCTGTGGTGAAGCAGTGGCTTCAGGCCGTGCTAGGACTCTGAGTCCAGGAGAGATGGTGGCTGGGGCCAGGCTGTTTGGCAGTTAGAAAGGGTCAGGTTCTGGGTCTATTTTGCATTGAGGCCTGCTGAGCCAACTGGGTTTTCTGGGCAATTGTACGTGGAGTAAGAGAAAGGGAAGAGTTAAGGGTGACACTAAGGTTTGTGTCTTTTTTTTTTTTTTTTTTGCCCGCATTGGGTCTTTGTTGCTGCACGCAGGCTTTCTCTAGTTGCAGCGAGCAGGGGCTACGCTTCGTTGCGGTGCGCGGGCTTCTCACTGAGGTGGCTTCTCTTGTTGTGGAGCACGGGCTCTAGGCGTGCGGGCTTCATTAGTTGCAGCATGCAGGCTCCGTAGTTGTGGCTCACAGGCTCTAGAGCGCAGGCTCAGTAGCTGTGGCGCACGGGCTTAGTTGCTCCACGGCATGTGGGACCTTCCCGGACCAGGGCTCGAACCCATGTCCCCTGAACTGGCAGGCAGATTCTTCACCACTGCGCCACCAGGGAAGTCCAAGGTTTGTGTCTTGAGCTACAAACACGTTAAAGGAGAAAACCTGTGTGATCATCTCAATAAATGCAGAAAAAGTTTTTATTGAAGTTTAAATCATTCATAATTAAAAAAAACCTCTTATCCAAGTGGAAATAAAGGGGAATTTTCTTAAACTCCCTAAAATTCCCTGCAAACATCATACTTTGTCATAAGTTTTGTGAGCTTTCCCTTTAAGGCCAAGAACAAGATAAAGACACACATGGTCACTTCTGGTCCACGTAGCCTTGGTGGTCGCGGCCAGTAACGTGAGGCAAGAAAAAGTACCCTGTCAAGAATGTGAAAGGAGGAAAGAAAACTGTCATTATTTACAGAGAATGTGATTATTTACACCTAGACAGACAATGGCTTCCTGGTCTTCTTTATGAGCATTTGTTAAGGTATTTGGAGGGAAAGGAATAAACTTTTGTGATCCTCAGTTTTGCCTTCTAAGCCTGGGAGCATTTGCTTTCCATCCTAGCAATTCCTCAAAATTTCTCCTGTGTTGATAGGAGGGATTTTCCATGTGTGGTCATACATTTGTTTTTTTAAATAGTGTTTTCTATCCTTTCGTCAGGATTTTGGGAGTGGAGGGATTAACATGTGCTGCTTGCCCCCTTATCCCAGAGATTAGCCCTGGTTTTCTGCGATTTCTTTAACGTCTCTCTGTGCGGTCCCTGGCTGCCGGCTAGACTGCAGGCCAGCAGGAGCTTGTCCCCTTTGCTGGGGCCAGTGCCGTGAGGACTGGGCCCTGAAGCCCGGCCACGCTCTGGGCCTGTGTTGGTCGACCTGCCTGACGAGCACCGAGACCGCAGTGCTGAGTCCTGCTTGGCTCTGGCTCCAGCGTGACAGGCAGATGTGCGCGTCGGGGGAGTCTGGGTGGAGGTCAGGCTGTGAGGGAGAATCAGGGTGTTGCTGGTAGGGAGAGTCGGAGGCTAGGAGTCTGTTGTTTTTGGTTTTAAGATGAATGAGTCCTCGGCATGTTTACATAGTGATGGGCAGTTCTAGTGGGGAAGGAGAGGTCGACCAGCAGTTTCTGAGAGGGTGGGTCTGAGGGTGGCGGTGGGGGGGCGGGGGGGCAGACCGTAGGCACGGGGACAGAGCCGGCGCAGGTGCAGGAGCGGCAGGGAGAGTTTCCCTCGGTGCCTGATTCCTGTCCCACTGTGATGAGGTCTCTGGGGCCCACAGTCCCAGCAGGGGGTGGAGAACGCGGTGCCTCTGAGCTCAGCTTTGCTCCCTTCGTCTCCTCGCAGACGCAGAGCCGGTGGGCGACTTCCCCTGTGGCAAGGAGGCCCCAGCCCGGCTGTGCGAGGGTGACACTGAGTGCCGGGAGTACTGGCCGGGACCCAACTTCGGCATCACCAACTTTGACAACATCCTGTTCGCCGTCCTGACGGTGTTCCAGTGCATCACTATGGAGGGCTGGACCGACATCCTCTACAACGTGAGTTCTGTCTTGGCCCTAAAGCTGCTGGGGCCCCGCTGACGCGGAGCTTCTGTTCAGCCCCAGGCTCCCTCCTCGCCCCACAGGATGGAACACAGGCTCCTTCAGGCAGCTCCGCCTCGGGGCCACTGACCCGGGTCCTGGAGTCTCCGGGACAGCTTTTCTTATGAGAGTAAAGCTGAGGGCCAGGTGGTGGAGGTCAGAAAAGAAAGTTCCAGAGAAGGTGCTCCTGCTGCCGCTGCTGACGATGGCCCACTGCGTGAAGAGCTTTGTCCCTGTGAGCTCGTAGACGATGGGAGAGAGGCTCGGAGAAGCTAGCCAGCTGGCCCTCGGCCCGAGGCAGCAGGTGGCTGCCTGGTGAACAGGGGAGGAGCAGGGCTGAGCGCGGGGAAGCTTCCCTGACTGCGCCAGGGTCCTGGTGGTGGGAACGGGTGTCGTGTACCTTTGTTTCCTTCCCACTAAGTCTACCTGGTTCTCTTTCCTCCAGTGTTCCCTGTCGTTAGGATGCCAGCCCGTCCCAGCAGTGTAGGGCAGTCTGGGGGTTGGTGCCTGTGACAGAAGTTGGGTGTAAGGCCCTCGGGGGCTTCCTGGTGACCCATCTCACTCCCGCCTCCCCTCCACCTGCGGCTCTTCTTGGGGGACCTGCCATCGACTCCTGGGCAGACCTCTCTCTCTTCTTTTTATATGATGACCCCCTACTCCTACAGAGCTACCTTCTACCCCCTAGAGTCCTGTGAGCTGTGGGCATGAAAATAATTAAGTTAGTGGAAGTAGAGAAAGAAGGTGCACTTGAAACAGGAAGTTTGGCAGGTCTGGCTGGTGGACTGCTGTGTTTTGGTAGCCAGAGGGTGTGTTGTGCTCGGGGGCTGTGGAGGGGGTGTCCTAGAGTGTGAGGTACTTCACTTTGAACCTGTCACTTGTGCGCTGAGGGTGGGGCTTGGGCCACCAGCCCCCGGAGCAGCCACACGCTTCTGGCTTGAAGGTGGGCAGGAGGAAAGGGACAGCCTGGGGCCCTCTGCTCTCCGGCCCTGTGGGTCTCAGGGCTGGAAGTCCAGCAGGCGCTCGGTAAGTGCTGGCTGAGCAGGCGGATGGCGGAGGGCGAGTTCAGGAGGAGCCAGCCTGAGGTCCACTAAGCCAGAGCCCTCCTGGGAGCGGGAGTTGCGTCTGGTGACGGTCTCGTTTGATCGAGGAAAAGAGGAATGGAGACAAGGGCGGTGACGAGGCGCTTGGCTGTTCTCTCCCTACAGCCGATCCAGGAGCAGCCTCCACAAAGACGAGCCCTCAGCACAGCTGGAGTGGGCCACGTCCCTGCCAGGGCGCCCGAGCGGGGCGCCGCGTGAGCAGGTCTCCACAGCCCTTCGTGCCGTGGGGCTTGGCCGGGTGACTCAGCCTGGTAGGCCTGTGCCCCCAGGGGAGGGGTGGGCAGGAGCCAGACCTCGGGGCAGGAGGTGCCAGTCAGGAGGGGCCACAGAGGCTCACCCGACACGTATTTCCAGGGGACCCACTGGGTGCAGGTGCTGCAGACACAGTGGCGGCAGGAGGCCTTCAGTAAATAAGGGCCTGGTAATGGCGAGCTGCTGTGAAGAAAACAAAGGCGGACGAGGGGCAGGGGCGACAGGCCAGGGGGCGCTGGGAAAGCAAGGCCTGGTGGGGTCTGGGAGCCAGACGGGCAGACGCGATGGCACGGTGCCGCAGAGTCTGGCGGCGGGGCACCGGGACGCAGTGACGGGCAACGCAGTGACGGGCGTGGGTCGTGAGGCTGGTGCCCAGAGCCGCTGGCCAAGAACTGTTGGATCCATCCTCCACACTGAGGGATAACAGGGTTGGTTGCAGGAGATCAGACAGGACTTTGGAAGAGGATTCTTTGGAGGGCGAGCCTGCCACTCCCCCCGCCCAGTGAGAGGGACGTTCGTGGTCCCCTCAGACATATGCTCCTTGATGGAGCCCGAGCGACGTGCCTTCAAGGGCTGGAGCCATAGGCCTGCCGCAGCGGGGCTGGGGGGGCAGGTGAGCACATCTGCAGTCTGGGGAGAAGCCAGGGCCCTTTTAAGTCCTGGCTGGAAGGAATGAGGGGGGGGTCTCGAGAGAGACCCAGAGACCGACTGGTAAAACACTGGCGGTAGTGGGCGGGTGGGTCCTCAGCCTGGAGGAGAAGTGGTCTGTCTGGGTTTTGAAAAGTGTGGTCAGATGGGGTCCTGGAAGAACACACAGCAGTGCCGCCTGGCTTCGGTAGCGTGGAGGTCAGTGACCCAGGAAGGAGGAAGAGTGTGTGGCGTCGGGAGCAGAGAGGGGCCACACCGTCCTCTCCCTTTGAGAACAGCCAGCTGTGCAGGCCGGCTGAGGAGAGAAGATATTCTCAGTGTGAAGCACGTCAGCGGGGCCGGGACCCTTAATTGTGTTTATACTTGAGGTGGCTGTAGAATTTTCTGTTACCCAGAGTTGTCAGAACAGTCGCAGGACCGATCCCCATTTCCATCCCGGGCTATGTCTACGTTCAGTGTCGACTTAAAAAAAGGCACAACGTGAGAGCTGCGCGTTAAGTTTTATTTGGGGCAAAATGAGGGCTGCAACCCGGGAGACAGCATCCCAGATCGCTCTGAGAAACGGCTCCACAGAGGCAGGGAGGAAGGTCAGTATAGATGTGGTCTGGGTGAAGGGGGCGTACATGCAGTCAAGCATTATTTTTTGTAGAAGGTTTCTGCTCGTCTCGTGCATGTCACTGCCAGTCATGAGGAGCAGGCGTCGCCGTGAAGGATTTGAGTGCTTGTCTAGATACGAGGAGATACAAGAACTGGGCTCATAAAATTGTCTCCTGAAAATATCCATCTATCGGAAGACCTGTTCTGCCAGTGTCACCCAGAGCCCAGAGCGCCTCCGTTCAGCGTTTCAGGGGCTGTTGCAAGGCAGCAGCCGCAGCAGCACATGATTTACGCCTTGTAGAGGCAGCTGGCAAGTGACAATGGCGAGCGCCAATTTGTAGCTGACAAGAGGAACCGTAGGAGGTAAATAATGTGGGCTTGTGGTTACATACATGTGGTTCTGCATCTGTTCATTGCACTAGTTTCGTAAAGATCCGAGGAAGGCGCGTTCAGATACGTAGGTGCAAAGGCTCCGTTTTGAAGTTAGTGCAGACACAACCTGCTCGTTGGTTGGATGTGATGTTTAATGTGAAAGAAAGAAGAATCAAAGATAGTGTGACTGGAGCCGTTGGGAAAGGTGGTGCCTTGGATTGAGAAGGGGAGAATGGGGAGCAAGGTAACTGCGGATTTTTGTTTTAGCGGAGCATCATGGTGGAAACTGAGAACCCTGCTTTGGCCCTGGAAAGCCTTGGACAACTGTTTCATCCAAGTGGAGATGCTGAGTGTACAGTTGGGTGTATGAGAGGGGGTTCAGGGGGGACAGCAGGGCTGAGGGTTTGAAGTCATGGATGATGCTTAAGATTATGGGAGAGGATGAGATCGCTTGGGTGTGGATGTGTGGATGGAGAAGCAAAGAAGGCTACAGATGGAGCCTTGTCTGAACCTTTGGCTGTCAGGAGAATTCCAACGTTCAGAAGTCAAGTAGGAAAGAAGGAGCCAGCAAAAGAGAGCGAGGCGGGGACTTGCGGGGAGTAGGGACAGCACTGCAAGTGTGCTGCGTCTTGGGAGCAGAGCAAAGAGAGTTTCCAGAAAGTGACCGACCAGATCAGCCGTTGCTGAGAGGTCGCAGGCGCTGTCGGTAAACTAGACAAGAGCGTTTCGGCAGTGGGGATAAAACCTTGGAATGTATAGGTTAAAGGCAGGAGGTATGGAAGTGAGGACGGCAAGCATAGTCATCTCGCTCAGGGGGTTTCCCTGTGAAGTGGAGGAGGGCAAGAGGAGGTAAGTGCAGGGAGATGTGGGAATTGGCTTTTTTTTTTTTTAATGAATTGTAGGTTCAAATGCAGTTGTAAGAAATAATGCAGAGAGAGCCCTTGTATGCTTTGCCCTTTTCCTGTAACGGTAACAACCTGCAGAACTAGCTGCCGGAACCAGGGCAGCGACATTGCTACAGTCAAGGCACAGGACGTTCCATCACAAGGGATGCTGTGCCGCTCTTTTATAGCCACGCCCACTTCTCTCCTGCCTTCGCGCCTGGTAGCCACTGATCTTTGTGCCGCGTTGATAATTTTGCCGTTTCGAGAATGTTATGCAGATGAAACCGTTCCCTATGTGACCTTCGGGTATTGGCTATTTTCCACTCCGCATAATACTCTGGAGCTGCATCCGGATTATTCTGTGTGCCAGCAGTTTCTTCCTTTCTGTTGCTGAGTGGTGCTCCAGGTGTGGGTGGACTGCAGTGTTTAATGCTCACCTGTTAACGGACATCTGTGTTGTCTCTGTTCAGGGTTATCAGGAATAAAGTTGCTCAGCACATTTGTGGGCAGGTTTTGTGCAGATGTAAGTTTTCATTTCTCTGGGTTAAATGCTCAAGGGTGCAATTTCTGGGTTGTATAGTAGTTGCGTGTTTAGTTCTTTAAGAAATTAACGCTTTCCCAGAGGCCTGTATTCTTTTGCATCCCCACCTGCAGTGTATGAATAATCTAGTTTTTCTGCATCCTCACTGGTATTTGGTGTTTTTAACTTCAGCCACTCTGACAGTGTGTAGAGATGTATCTCAGTGCACGTCCTAATGGCTGATGATGTTAGCATCTTTTCAGACGTACTTGCCGTTTGTGGGTCTTCTTCAGTGAAATATCTCTTCATATCTTTTGCTCATGGTCTGGATTGTTCTTTCACTGTAGAGTTTTTATATATTCTAGATACATTCTAGTTCTTTGTCAGATGTGTGGTTTGCAAATGTTTTCTCCTAGTCAGTAGCTTGTCTTTTCATACTCCTCACCTGGTCTGTGAAAGAACCAGCGTTTTTAATGTTAATAAAGTCCAGTTTATCAATTGTTCCTTTTGTGGATTGGGCTTTTGGCATCAAATCTAAGAACTCTTTGCCTAGTCCTAAATCTTAAATATTTTCTCCTGTGTTTTTTTCTAGAAGTTTTATTATTTTATATGTAAGTCTGTGATCCATCTTGAGTTAGTTTTTGTATAAAGTGTGAGGTTTAGGTTGAGGTGAATATGCTCTCTCTCCGCCCTCCCTCCCTCCCCTTCCCCTCCCTGCTTCCTCCCTTCCTTCCTCCCTCCCTCTCTCTCCTTTCTTTCTTTCTTTCCTTCTTTCTTTCCTTCCTTCTTTCTTTCTTTCTTTTCTTCTTTCTTTCTTTCTTTCCTTCTTTCTTTCCTTCTTTCTTTCTTTCTTTCTTTCTTTCTTTCTTTCTTTCTTTCTTTCTTTCTTTCCTTCTTTCCTTCTTTCTTTCTTTCTTCTTTCTTTCCTTCTTTCTTTCCTTCTTTCTTTCTTTCTTTCTTTCTTTCTCTTTCTCTCTTTCTCTCTTTCTCTCTTTCTTTCTTTCTTTCCCTGGTTTTGTTTTCAGGGTAACACAAGCTTTATAAAATGAATTGAGAAGTAATTACTCGTCTTCTATTTTTCTAGAAGAGATTGTGCATAAGTGGCGTTAATTATTTTTTAAATGTTTGGTAGAATTCTATAATCTGGGCCTAGAGATGTCTTTTATTTTTTCATATCTCACTTTTATTTTTATTCACCTACCATGAAATTCACAAAGTGGTGAATGGCTCAGTGCTTTTTGTACGTGCACAGGACTGTGCAACCGTTACCATCACTCATCTTTGAAGATTTTCATCAACCAAAAAAGAAACCCTGTACCCATTAGTAGTCACTTCCCATTCCTCCATCCCCAGCCTCTGGAACCACTAATATATTTCTGTCTCTTTATATTCGCCTATTCCAGGCATTTCATACAAATGGACTCATACAATATGTGGGATTTTGTGTTTCTAAGGTCCATCCATGTTGTAGCAAGTACCAGTATTTCATTGCTTTTATTATCAAAGATGATTCCATTGTGTGGATATACCATCTTTTGTTTGTATTTCATTGGTTGATGGACATTTGGGTTGTTTCCATTTCTTTACATTATGAATAATCCTGCTATAGACATTTGTGTACAAATTTTTGTGTGGAATATGTTTTCATTTCTCTTAGGTGTACACCTAGGAGTGGAATTTCTGGGTCATATGGTAACTCCATATTTAACCTGTTGAAGAACTGCCAAACTGGTTTCCAAAGTGGTTGCAACACTTTACATCCCCACCAGGAATGCACAAGTGTTCCAAATTGTCCACATCCTCACCAACACTTGTTGTCTATCTTTTTAATTTTAATCGTCCTAGTAAAATTACAATTCAATTTTAACCAACCAACCATAGCGTGAAGTGGTATTTAATTTTGCCTTTGATTTGCATTTCCCTAATGACTTATGATGTAGAGCATCTTTTATATGCTTACTGCACCATTTATATATCTTCTTTGGAGAAATATGTATTCACATCCTTTGCCCATTTAAAAATTGGGCTATTTGTCATTTTATTATTGACCTATAAGGTTTCTTTATATATTATGGACACTAGACCCTTACCAGATATTTCAGATTATTTGCAAATATTTTCTCACATTATGTGTGTTATCATTTCACTTTCTTGATGGTATCATTTGAAGTAAAAAAGATTTTTATTTTGATGAAGTCCATTTTTTTCTGTTTTTGTTTTCACTTTGTACTTTTGGTGTAGTATCTAAGAGTCCATTACCTAATCAAAGTCATGAAAATTTACTCCTATGTTTTCTCATTTTGGCTGGTAATATTTAGGTCTATGATCCATTTTGATTTAATTTTTGTATGTGGCGTGAGGTAGGGATCCAATTTCATTCTTTGGCCTGTGGATATCCACTTGTCCCAGCACCATTTGTTGAAAAGACTATCCTTTCCCCATTGAATTGGCTTGGCACCCTTGTTAAAAAAATCAACTCATCATAAGTGTAAGGGTGTATTTATAGATCATCAATTCTATTTCATTGACCAATGTGTCTGTCCTTTTGTACGGGAAGTTTTAAAATCACAATATCACTTTCCTCAATAGTTATTGGACTATTTACCTATTTTGTATTGGGTGAGTTGTAGTAGTTTGTGTTTTTGGAGAAATTGATCCATTTCATCCATGTTGTCAAATGTATAGAGAGTTGTTTGCAGTATTCCTTCATTATCCTTTTGATGTTTGTTGGTCCTGTAGTGAAATCCCCTGTTTCATTGTTGATATTGATAAGTTGTGTCTTCTCTCTTTTTTTCTTAGTCAGTATTGCCAGAGGTATGTCAATTTAACTTTTTGCAAAGAACAAACTTTTTCAAAAATTGATTTTTTCTATTGTTTGCATTTTCAACTTTGTTGATTTCTGCATTTATCTTTACTGTTTACTTTCTTCTACTTGATTTGGGTTTGTTTTGCCCTTCCTTTGCTTGTGGTGGAAGTTTAGATTAGTGATTTGAGACTTTCCCTCTTTTGTAATGTATGTACTTAGTGCTATAAATTTCCTTTTCAGAACTGCTTTAGCTGTGTCTTTCAAATTTGATATCTTGTATTTTCATTTTCATTCAGTTCAATGTATTTTTAAATTTCCCTTGAGACTTCCTCTTTGATCCATGGATTATTTAGAATTGTTTGTTTACTTTGTGTTTGGAGAGTTTTCTATTGTATTTCTGTTATTTGTCTCTGGTTTGATTCTATTATGGTTAGAGGATACACTAAATTTGAAAACAATTCAGTTCTTTTAAATTTATTGAGACTTGTTTTATGGCTCAGGACATGGTCTGTTTTCATATATGTCTTGTGGACACTTGAAAAGAATGTGTATATAATGTGTTGTTGTGTATTATGTGTATAAATGTCAATTATACACCCTGTTGGATGATGGCGAGCTCTTTTATATCCTTGCTGATTTTCTGTCTAGTTGTCTTATCAATTTTTGAGAGAGAGGTGTTGAAGTTTCCAGCTGTAATTGTGCATTTGTCTGTCTCTCCTTTCAGTTCTCTCAGTTTTTGCTCCACAGATGTTATAGCTCATTTGTTAGGCATGTACACATTTAGAATTGCTATGTCTTCTTGATGAATTTACCCTTTTATCGCTATAATGTATCCCCCACTTTTCAAAAGTTCTCTTAATACCACTTCACTTTTATGAAAGACCTACATTAATACCTGTTTCCACTAACCAAAAGAAATCCGTGGAAGATTTATGCTTTTATGAAAAAGGTGAAAAGAGAAAATAGTGTTCAACATTTGCTTTACGGTGAGCCATTCTAAAGGCAGTGTGCACCCCAAGCAGCAAGAGTGGCACCGCCAAGCTCCTTCCCTGGGAGCTACACTCAGCGTCTCAGCATCATATTGCCATAGCTCTGTTGTATCTGTGAGCATCTGTGTTTTATCTTATTTTCTGTATGTGTTAGCTGATGTGTCCTATGGTGATTGTTTCTTTGCTTTATGCCTTTGTGGCTTAGGAAAGGTTTCACAGGAACGCACTGCTTTCAAATAGTGGGGGAAACCTGTATATGTTCCTCTGTGTCTCTAGTGAAATTTTTTTTGTTCTGATGTCTACTTTGTCTGATATTTATTTTCTGATATTAATATAGCCACTACAGTTTTAATTTTTTTTTTTTAAGATGTTGGTGGTAGGAGTTTTATTAATTAATTAATTTATTTTTGGCTGTGTTGGGTCTTCGTTTCTGTGCAAGGGCTTTCTCTAGTTGTGGTGAGCGGGGGCCACTCTTCATCGCGGTGAGTGGGCCTCTCACTGTGGCGGCCTCTCTTGTTGCGGAGCACAGGCTCCAGACGTGCAGGCTCAGTAGTTGTGGCTCACGGGCCTAGTTGCTCCGCAGCGTGTGGGATCCTCCCAGACCAGGGCTCGAACCCGTGTCCCCTGCATTAGCAGGCAGATTCTCAACCACTGCGCCACCAGGGAAGCCCTACAGTTTTAATTTGATTTATGTTTATATGATACTTCTTTTTCCATATTTCACTTTCAACCTACCTAAATTGTTATATTTGAAGTGAATTTCTTATAGATAAAACATAGGTGGGTCATGTTTTTAAAGTCACTAGCCAATCTTTGTCTTTTAATTGGTGTATTCAGACCATTTACATGTAATGTAATTATTGATATGTTAGAGCCCACATCTGCCATTTTATTTATTTATTTTTTGTTTACTGTTTGTTCTGTTTTTTGTTTCTTTGTTTTCTTTTTCCTACCTTCTTGTGTATTACTTGAACTTTTGAAAAAATTCCATTTTGATTTATCTAGTTGTTTTTGAGTATATCTCTGTTTGGTCTTTTAGTGGTTGCTCTATATCTTATTCCAGTCTACTGGTGTCATAATTGTACCAGCTCAAGTGAAGTATATACACCCTACCTTCTTTATATCTCTTTACCCTCCCCCATTTGTAATACAATTATCTTAAACATTTCCTCTACATATGTTTATAACCACATCATAGCGTGTTATAAGTTTTGCTTCCACTGTCAAACATGATTTAGGAAACTCAAAAGGACAAATAAAGTCTATTTACCCCTATTTTTACTCTTTTCATTGTTCTTTCTTCCTTCCTAATGGTTAACAATTCCTTTTTTAATCATTTCCTTTCTGCTTAGAGACTTTCGTTAGTCATTCTCTTAGGGTAGATCTGCGGGTGACAGATTCTCCCAGTTTCCCTGTTTTTATTGTGAGAATGTCTTGATGTTCCCTTCATCCCTGAAGGATATTTTTGATGGGTGTAGGTGTCTGTTGACAGTTTTTTTTTCTCTCAGAACCTAAAAAGTATTGTGCCACTTCATTCTGACCTCCATACTTTATGATGAGAAATCTTTTGAATTGTTTCCCTTTGTAAGTAAGGTGCCCTTTTTCTCTTGCCACTTTCAAGAGTTTTAATTTACCTTTAGTTTCCTGTGGTTTGACAATGAAATGTCGTGTGGATTTCTTTGAGTTTATTCTGTATGGTATTCACTCAGCTTCTTGAATCTGTAGGTTTATGTCTCTTGCCAAATTTGGGAGTTTTTCAGCTATCATTTCTTTGAATGCTGTTCAGCCTTCTCTTCTTTCTCCTGTACTCTGCTACTCTGAAACAGGAATGTCAAATATTCTCTCTTAGTTCCCTAGGTTCTTGAGGCTCTGCTCTGTTTTTTCTTACTTGTTTGATTTTTGTTTTTTAAGTCTATTTTCTCTCTCTCTTTTAGATTGGATAATTTCTATTATTCTCTTTTACCACTTACTGATTCTTTCCTTTGTTGTCTTTATTCTGTTGTTGTGCCCTTCCATTGAGATTTTAATTTTGATTATTGTATTTTTCAGTTCTAAATTTTCCATTTTGTTCTTCTTTGTATCTTTTATTTATTTGATGATACTATTTCTTTGTTGAGACTTCCTATTTTTTCATGTGTTTCAAGTGTGTATACAATTACCCTCTGAAACATTTTTATGGTGGCTGCTTTAAAATCTTTGTCAGATACTTCTATCATCTCTGTCATCTTAGTGTTGGCAATCTGTATCAGGCAGGGTTCTCCAGAGAAATAAAACCAATAGCATGTGTGTGTGATGTGTGTGTGTGTGTGAGACAGAGAGAGATTAAAAAAAAAAGAGATTTATTATTAGGAATTGGCTCATGTGATTATGGAGGCTGGCAAGTGCAAATCTGCAGTGAACTTGGGCTGGCAGGCTCAAGACCCAGGAGATGCTATGGTGCAGTTTCAGTCTGAAAGCCAGTAGTTGGAGACCCAATAGTGCCAATGGTACAGATGAAGTCTGAATTCTCTTATAGAGAATTTTCTCTTACTTGGAAGAGGGTCAGTTTGTTGTTCTGTTCAGGCCTTCAACTGATTGTACGTGGTCCACCACATTATGGAGGGCAATCTGCTTTACTTTATCATCCAAAAACACACTTGCAGAACCACCCAGAATAACGTTTGGCTAGATATCTGGGCACCGCATGGCCCAGTCAAGTTGACACGTAGAATTAGCCATCGCAGCATCTGTCGACTGTCTGTTTTCGTTCAGTCTGTGTTCCTCCTGGTTCTTGGTATGGCAAGTGAATGTCAGTTGAAAGCTGGACATTTTTGGCATTGTGTCCTGGGACCCTGGATCTGACTTAAGCCCTCTGTTTCAGCTGGCTTCCTCTGACCATTCTGTCACTGGAAGCAGGGGTTGCTTCCTTGCTACTGCAAGGTGGGAGTAGAAGGCTGGAAAGTTTCCCCACCTGGCCTCTGTTGACACACTGTGGGGGCCTTCTCCATAGTGCTGAGTGGGATGGTAGTTCTGGCTCCCCACTTGCCTCTAGGATACTTACCTGGTTGGGAAGGTTTTGTGTACCTCGTTTCTGCTCTCCACGTGGTCTCTGCCCACTATGTGGGTGGGTGGGGGTGTGGCCTCGGTACTGGGTGGTGGTGAAAGTCTGACTTTCTGGCAGCACCTCAGTGGGGAGGGGGTGGTGTGTCTTATTACTGTCACGTGGGGGTGGAAGTCCAGGCTCCCCGTGTGTCTCCACTGATACCACAGAGGTGGGGTGGGATGGAGGCCTCATCAACCATCTGTCGAGGAGGACGTCCCACCTCCCTGCTTGTCGTTCTCTGGCGTCTCTGTGGTTTGGGAGTGTGGGGAGGTTGGTTACCTCGTTACAGTCTGGGGAGGGTGGTCGCCTAGGCTCCCTCCTGGGTCTTTGCTGGCAGGGATGGAAGTTTCACCACAGTTTTTTTCCGCCCTGTTTGGCTGGAGTGGTGCAGTTATTGTCTGCCTTGCCCCCTTCCTGGCCCTTTGGTTAGAGAGAGAGAGTGCTGGCTTTTGGTGTATTTTTTGTCTGTGTCTCTTGGCATTTCCAGGTTGTAGGCTTTAAAAGCCCCAGGTCTGGGATATATGAGGCAAAAACAAAACAAAAACACAGGGAACTCACCATGGGTCCAGAGGTCCCAGCTCATCTGCCTTCTTTTCTCCACTTTTCAGAGTCTTCGGAGAAATATATATTTGCTCTAGATGTAATGTCCAGGCTGTTAGTTGTACTCAATGGGAGAAATAGGGAAGAGTATGTCCACTCCATCTTCCCAGAAGTGCGAGTCCTTGTTTGTTTTGTCTTGTTTTTGCTTTGGCTACTGATGGGAACGGTCCATCAGAGGGAGACTGCAGGAGCCAAGTCCTCGAGTAGGTGAGGGGAGCACATCTCTCCTTTTTCCCAGAAGGAGGCAGGTTTGGAGGGTGCCCTTCGGGGAGGTGAGCGGCTTTGGTGGCCATCTTAGCCCGTTGGCCGGAGTTGCGTGTGGGGCTGGCAGGGGTGTGGTCTGGGAACACTGCAAACGTAGAGCTGGGGGTCTGAGTGTCTATTCTGGTCAAGGCCTGGGGTCTCAGCGGCCAGCCTGGAATCAGTGTCCGGGAATCAGAAGCCACAAGTGGCAGGCAGTCCAGGGGACTCAGGACTTGCAGGGGTAGAGTCCGCAAACCTGCCTAGGCCAGCAGACGCTGGAGGGCAGGAATTCCGACAGCAGCACTGGAGATCAGCCCCAGCCTCAGGGCAGTGCCAGGCCGTCTTCCTGCCTCTCTCCTGCTCAGGGCCCTGGCCCTTGGCTTGTGAGCCGCCCCTGAAGAGAGGAGCAGAGGGGCCGGGTGGTCACCTGCCCACAACACCCACCCCTCTTGGTTCACTTCTAGCGCCAGACTCGCGGGGAGAAAGAGGCTCTCCATCCCTCTCAGCTGGGTCGACGGGGGGCCCCTGAGAACAAAACAGCAGTGGAAATGAATTGGACTCAGAGGGCCTCACCCTTCTGTGGGCTGTGCTCTAAAAATCAAAAGGTCTGGGAAGACCTTTTGCATTTGGTTATTTAGACCAGGCCCTGGTGCTGGGTTCTGTCTTAGGCCCAGCTCTTCCCTGGGGACCTGTGGGCTTGCCGTTGACGGGGGAATGCGGCACAGGGCTTACTGCTCTGAGCTGTGGAAACTGCAGGAGACAAAAGGAAGATCGGACTTGGGCCTTGGGGTCCGTGGGCTTCACAAAGGAGGAATGTCTTTGGAGCTGCCTGGTGTGTCCAGCAGCCTGGGAAGCAGAGGGGAGGTGTCCAGGCGGGATACCTGGGGCAGCCCTTGGCCCCCTGGGGCTACTCCTGGGCTCCTTTTCAAGGAGCATGAAGCTCCTGGGTCCTTTGGGGGCCCCAGCCCCAGAGGGGGGCTCTGTGGGGCAAGGGCAGGCAGGCGTGATGGTGGGTCCTGCCTGGATTACCTGTCTGGACCCGCCTGCACTCGGACTCTGCCGGTGTGTGAGAAGGGCCGGGGAGCTTCTGTGGCCAGGGCTCTGTCCTGCCCACCGTCCTGCACATCTCCTCTTGCTTCCAGACCAACGATGCGGCTGGCAACACCTGGAACTGGCTCTACTTCCTGCCCCTCATCATCATCGGCTCCTTCTTCATGCTCAACCTGGTGCTGGGCGTGCTCTCGGGGTAAGAGGCCATGCGGCTGTGTGCTACCTCTGTGTTCGCAGGCCGGGGAGGGGCGGATGGGACTGGACACGGCCTGTGTGGTGGGGGAGGCGAGGCTCGGCCTGGCCCGGGACGGTCACTCCCAGCGTCCTGAGCTCTAGCCAGCCTGTCCTTGGCGCTGCCATTCTGACCTCTCCCTTGGTGGTCCCTGGCCCTGGCCTCCTTACCCCTAGCTCTTGGCCTTCACCCCGGCCTCTGAGTCAGGGGAGGGGCTGCTGCTGCCTCTTATCTGGGTTCGTGGTGCGGTTTCTGAGCAGCCCTGGGGACAAGAGAGCCCTTCTGTGTGACACTGGAGAAGGAATGGAGCGGCCTTGGGTCTCCAGCCCAGCCCTGACCCCTGGCTTGCCTCGCCTCTCTGGTCACCTGTCCCTGCTGACCTCCAGCAGAAGACAAGGGAGGATGCAGCGCTGGGGTCCCTCCTGGAGAAAGGTGCTTCCTACCTACATGGGTAGTGAGGTGTGGCACACCTGTGGCCCAGAGTGCCCTCCTGTCCCGCATCGGGCCGAGGACCAAGGAAGTGCTGTTGGCTTCAGGGAACAACCAGGGCTCGTATTTGGGGCTCCTGCCCTTGTCTGGGGCCGAGGAAGCTGTGTAGACAGAGGGAGAGGGCATTGGGCTGGCCTGCCTCCCTGCGCCCACCCGAGCATCAGATTCCCTGTAGGGCTGGAGGGGAAAGTTTCCATTCCACCCGCCTTGAAGATTCCTGCTCAGGCCCAAGGCTCCTGAGGTCGTGACTCAGGGGGCAGCTATCATATTGGTCTGGAAAGGAACAGCCGCAGAGAGGACAGTGGCTGGGCCCAAGGGCTCTGTGCCCTGGCTCTGGCACGTGTTCCTGCCTCGGCCCCTCCTGTGAGACTCTGACTGTTAGCAGTGTGTCTTTGTAAGCACCTCCACCGGGAGCAGGCAGGCCCACAGCTCAGGGGGCCGATGAGAACTCCTAGTCGGGGCGGCGGGGGGAGCTGTGGTCCGAGCTGGGATGGGGAAGCCAAGGGAGGCCTGGGGCTCAGAGAAGGCTCCTGGGGAAGGGGCAGCTCAGCTGAGGCCCAGAGGGGACCAGGAATGAGCTTGGCAAAGGAGAGGGGAGCGTCTCCCAGGCAGAGAATTGTTGGGGCGGAGGCACAGAAGGTGTGGTGTCTGCGATGCTCAGAGCTGGGGCTGCTAGATGTGGGAGCTTGGCCGGGGGCCAGACTCGTGAGGAGGGCGGGCCCCGTGCTGGGCCGTGTGGCGGGGAGGCTGGCGGGACACGAGTGGGCCCTGCTCAAGCTTACTCCGGAGAACGTGAGAAAGAAGCAGGGGTGGCAGCGGAGACTGGGTGAGGGGCCCCGAACTTCGTGTTTCCCAGCCCTGCCCCAAGCTGCGGGCATCCTTGCCTCTGGGGACCAGCCGATACGGGCTGATTTTCCTAATGAGCTCAGCTGAGCCCTCCCTCTGGCCTCCAGCTCCAGCAGCGGGGCCCCAGGGTTCTCTGCCAGCCCTGGGGAGGCTGGAGACTGCGCGGCCCCTCAGGCCAGTGGTCAGCACACGACATGTGCCCATCTGGAGGAGGGCTGCCGACCGGCCAGCCTGGAGCTGGTTCAGCCTTGCTCCCTGCCACGCCCCGGGCTCTCACCCTCCCAGTGCCCAGAGAAGCAGAATCGGTGGTTCCTCTCGCAGCTCTTCCTCCCAGTGGGGCCAAAGCCTGGGGAGGGCGGGCCACAGCCAGCCACCTCCTGAGCGGTGGCTGCCCGGCGGCCAGGCCTTGGTCACTGCAGCGAGTTTCTGCTGGCAGCTCTCGGCCAACCGGGCAGTATGGTCACGCCCCACTGCCACCCCCAGGCCCTCCTGCCCTCCGGTGTGGTTGATGGCGCTGGCCTGGTGGGGAGACCGCGAGGGTCCCCGCGTTCCTGCAGATTCCGGACTTGGTGAGAGGTCCAGGTGGGAGCCGTCTCCTCTCATTGCCAGGGTTGCAGCAGCTCAGGCCCTGGTGGACACCAGTCTCAGGCTTGGGGTCCATCCTGGTCGGAGCCAAGCTCTCCCTCTCACCGTGGCTGCGTGACAGGAGCCAGGCCTGCCGGGCCCGCCCCCTCTGCCAAGCCCAGAAGCTGCTTCTCCTGCGGGAGAGACAGCCGCTCGCTCTCCTGGCAGAGAACAGGCATAGCTGTTTTGCCCTGAGGGTGTGCCTGCCTGCCCTCTGGGGACCTGAGCTAAGGTCTGTGCGCGGGCACGCGCTCTTGTGCCCGTGTGTGTGAATGGCTTCCTTCCGGCCTTTTGAGCCTCCTGACTTCTAAGCTTGGCTGGGAGACGGGCTGTGGTGCTGGGGGCCCAGGAGGGCAGGAGAGCCTCAGTGGTTTGCTGAGGACCTGGGTGATTCTAGAATGTCTCCCTGTCATCTCTGGCTGCCCTGAGCCGATCCAGTGCCTGCCCGTCCCTCCTTCTAGCAAAGGCTCTGGGTCTGAACCAGCAGAAGAAACAAAGTGGAAGCTCTGCTCTGGGGGATTGTTGTCCAGAAGCTCTCTGTAGCGCGTCTGTCCAGATGACAGGGCCCGGCACTCGGAGGGTGCATGCCCAGGCCTGCTCTAGGCCAGGGGGAGGTGGAATTGTCCCTGCCCTCTGGAGCCCCTCTCTGGGCGCGGAGGCGCTGTCCCTACGAGCTGCAGGAGCCTGAGGAGGGAGGGCTCACCTGGGCCTGTTAAGTGCTGGGGAGGTGGGGAAAGGCCGAGTGATGGAGGTACCCGGAGGGGTGGCCCGTGGCCTGCTTCCCCCGTCCTGGCCTCCTCCTGAGTCCCTGTGCCTCTGGCCGCACACGGGGAGCCTGGGGGCATGCTCACACCCACCTGCTCTGCTTCCTGCTGCGGCCTCGCCCATCACAGGGAGTTCGCCAAGGAGCGCGAGCGGGTGGAGAACCGCCGGGCCTTTCTGAAGCTCCGCCGGCAGCAGCAGATCGAGCGGGAGCTCAACGGGTACCTGGAGTGGATCTTCAAGGCCGGTGAGGACAGGGCTGCGTGGTGCTCCTGGCCTGGCCTTTGCTGGCTCCTCCTCCCCGGACCCTCCCAGGACCGAGCTCACCTGGGGCGGGGGGCTGCCCTCGGGAGGGCGACTTGTGAGGTGGAGCAAGCCAGGCCCTCTTCCCAGGGCGCTGTCTGTGGGCCCCATCAAGGAGTGTGTGTCGGTGGGACAAGCTCAGCCACGGGCCCTGCCGGCTTCGGGAAGCGTGAGGGCCGAGAAGGCAGGGTCTCACCTCCTTCCTGCTGTGTTCCTGGGGGACGAGCCCTGGTCAGGGGTGGGGACAGGAGGGCTCTGGCCTGAGGCTGTGTCTCACTCACAGAGGAAGTTATGCTGGCCGAGGAGGACAAGAACGCAGAGGAGAAGTCCCCTCTCGATGGTAGGTGACCGCTGTGCGCACTCCTTGCCTGGCCACGGGGCTTTGGTGGCTGGGCGGGCAGTGACACGTGTGCACGCTTGCATGTGAAGCATGATGCCCTCTGCTCAGCCAGGTGCCTGCACGTTGGTCGCTTACCATGGTCCTGGGCGGGGCCTTTCTGGAGGCAGGCGCTGGGAGGGTCAGCTGCCCGCTCCTGGGGGGCTGCGTGCCATGGACCAGAGTGGGCATCGCGGGCAGTGGGCTCAGCCTGGGGGTCACGGGAGCCTGTGCTGAGAGCTGGGTTTTCCAGCGTGGCCGCTGACAGCTGACACGTGACAGTGTGAGCTTGCAGGTGCGTATGTTACAGTGAAACAAAAGTGAAAGTCCAGCTCCTCAGTCTCGGCCCGTTTCAAGTCATCATAGAAAGTTCTGTTGGACAGCGCTGCTTCTACAAGCTTGAAAAGTGCTGGTTTAATCCAAGCTGTATCTGTCCGCAGGGCTCAGGGAGATGCCCCCAGATTGCTGTAGAAAGACCCCTAGCACAGCCTGGGGCCACGGGGGCAGGGACGGGGGCCAGCACAGCCCCGGTGGCAGGAAGGCTGCTCTCTCTTCACACCTGCTGCTCAGGACGGGGCCAGACAGCATGGCCACGCATGTTGCGGTCTCACCTGGGCCCACACCTGGGGCCACACCTGGGCCCACACCTGGGGTCTTGAGCAGTCTGTGCTGGCCCCTCTGCGGCCTTGACCTGACCTCTCTGGTCTCACCTGGCCTTGGAGTGTGGGCCGTTGGGGCAGCCGGCTGCAGCCCTGTCCCTGTCCCACATGGAGGTTTCCTGGTCTCCATGGTAGCCAGGCCTTCCCTGTGGGCATCATCGTGGAGAGAAGGACAGGCAGGACCCAACCTCAAAATCCCTTTGTCCCTTTTGCTCTGAAGACCGAGAGGGGCCCATGGGGGCCAGGCATCGTCCTGCCTTCCCTTAGCCTCAGCTTCAGGAGAGATCTGGAAAGGCTGCCGGTTCCTGGCACCGCCCAGCCCTGAGGCAGGTCATCTGGAGGCCCGGACTCATGCCGCCCCCTCCCACCCTTTGTTTAAAGCAGTGTTGAAGAGAGCAGCCACCAAGAAGAGCCGGAACGACCTGATCCACGCGGAGGAGGGGGAGGACCGTTTTGCAGACCTCTGTGCTGTGGGTGAGTCTCGGTGGGCCTGTGACTGCGCGCGGAATGCGCGCCCCCTCCCTCCCTGTCGCCTCGGCTTCCCTCCTTCCCTACCGCCCCCACCCCCAAGTAAGCCAGCCCCGTGTGCGTCCACCCGACAGTAGGAAGTACAGCGCCCTGGTACTGGGATTTCTGCCTGGGGCCAGCCCTTGGGGTGGGCTGCGCGTACAGCTCCTGGAAGCCCCTTTTTGCTCCGGCCTCACGCTCATGCGTTTCAGCACACTGCTGCCTGCTGCCTGCTCTTGGCTCTGCCGTCCTGTGTGGACGTGGAGCCCTTGGGCACATCCCAAGGCCGGAGGCTGCGTGTGTCACTGACTCTGTAGGGATGGAAAGTGTCTTGCCATCTCTCTTCTAAACCCTGTGTCTCTGCCATGTTCCTTGGGTCTGCTGCCTCTGAGGCCTTGGCTTCATCCCCTGCTTCTCAAACAGTAAAAGGGGAACCTGGTTCTTTTATCTTTTATCGTTTTAGTACCTCCTCTCAGCTTGGTACCAGAAGTCTGGCACCAGAAGTGCCAGGCCTCTTTGCGCTAAATGCCCTGTCATTGTGCATTCTGCGGCAAAGGGGGGCCCAGCCCTGGGTCTCCACCTTCGGCAGTGTGGGAGGGGGCCAGCGCTTGGCAATGACAGCTTTTCATGCACAGACCTCCTTGCTCTCCAGCGATCCTGAGTGGACTCGAGTTGGAAGAGCTGCTTCCCATTCTATTGTTATGTTTATATACAGACCTCTCTAATAAGTCATTTGTGTATTTGTTTATCTGTTTGTTTACACTTTCCCCTTCTTTGTCCCCAGTAAACCCATGTTAATAGCTTGGGGTTTACCCTTCCTTGTTTCTCGATAACACTCACACGTGTGCGCGCGCATGCGCGTGTGCACGCACACACAGGCACATATACATGTTGTAGAGTTTGGGGGTCTTTTCATGTTACAGAAATAGTTCCATACAAATTTTTTTCATCAGTGCCTCTTGGAAACCCCTCCCCAGCAGTTGGTCTGATTTGAGTTCGCTCTTGTAAGTAGCTGCGTGGTGTTCCGTGGTGTGGATTCACTGTCAGGTAATCAGCCGCCCCCCAAATCCTATAAACATCTGTCCTTCCTCAGCAGTGCTTTCTGTCCCTCGCGGGATGGGTTCCCAGGAGCTGGGCTGCTGAGGTGAGGGGTGTGTTGGCACCTTCAGGGCTGCCGCCACACTGCTCTCCAGAAGGGCTGTGAATTCACACCCACCAACAGGGCAGGAAGACGTCGGCCCTCGTCCCGCCTGGATGTTGCAGCTACTTTGACTGTTACCAGTCTGAGGGTAATTGAATGATTACAGAGTGGTATTTCACGGGGACTTTAATTCTCACTTCACTCACTACTGGTGATTTTGAACCTCTTTTTAAATGTTTGTTTCCCATTAAAATTTGGCTGTTGGTGACTCTTCGTATACTCTGCACATCTTCTACTGGGTCGTTTGTGTTTGTTCATAAGAGACCCTTGTATGTGTGGATCTGAATTTTGTTCAATTTTTTTCAAGTTTATCATGTGAGTTCCCTCCGTTCCTGTTTTACCTAGAGTTTGTCTTCTGATTTTTTAAAACGAATTGGAGAGTTAAAAAAATCTTTTTCTATAGCTTGGAATAATTTAAATAACACCTAGATTTTCTGTTCTTTAAAGGTGAGATAAAAATGTGAACCCGTCTAGTTAAAAAAGGAAAAGAACTTGGACCAGTTTTATAAATTATATTTTGTTAGGAAATCTTCCGTTTTGTTGCCTTTTCTAACTTGTTTCTATAGAGCTGCATGTAGAGTTCTCTTATATTCTTTTCATCTCTTCTGTATTCAGTCATTTGCTGGTCCATTCACTCAACAGATATTTACTAAGTGCCCAGATGCGCTGGGAAGTGCCTGCGGCATTGGGCTACGGCACTAAGCAAGATGCAGAAGCCTTTCATTTTTTGGAGTTTCCATTCCAGTGCTAGGTGTGAAAAAGAAAAAAAAGTAGAGAAGGAGGGGGCTTGAAGGGTCTGGGGCGTGTTGGAATTTTAAGTAGAGTGGCCGCAGATGGCCTCGGGAAAGGTCGCCTTTGAGTAAAAAGCTGAAGGACGTGAACAAGTCAGCTCAGCTGGAGACGGAGCATCCCCATGACAGGTGAGAGGACCCTGAGGCAGGAGAGTCCAGGAGGCCGGTGTGGCTGGGGCCAGGTGGAGGGGGCTGGGCGGGGTGGGGCAGCAGGAGAGGAAATGACCGGGTCAGGGGACTCTGGGTGCCAGGGTGGTCTTCAGAGGGGAGGCAGCCTCTGGCTCCTGCGGGGCGCTGGGGACAGACTGCCGTGCAGAGAGGGCAGGAGCAGGACCAGGTCGGAGGCCGCTATGAAGACCCCGCGGCTGGTGGCAGCCACGGGGGTGGTAAGTGGTTGGATTCTAGATCTATTTTGAGGACAAGCCCACAGGATTTGCTGACCGGTCGGACGTGGGTGTGAGAGAAAGAGAGAGACATCAAGGACAGCTCTGCAGGAAGTGTCCACAGAGTAGCCCTCCCTGGGAGGACGGGACCTGGGACACGTGCGTTCTGGGGAACGATGTCCGGAATTCGGTTCAGAAGTGCTGAGTTTGAGACGCATGTTGGAGATGCAGTGGGGTGTCAGGTGGGCGCTTTACATGTTGGGCTCTGCCATTCAGACTGCAGAACCTATTTAAAGCTCTGAGACTGACTACAGTGTGTTGAGTTTGGTTTTGCTCTTTTCCAGTTGTTAGTATGTTGACCTTTGCTTTCTATTTTCTGAATTAGGATCATATGAGGTTAGTCTGTATTGATGATCATTTAAAATAACCAGATTGTAGATTTCCTTTCTTCTAGTTTTTGTTTTCAATTTTATTATTTTTATTTTTAACCTTTATTAGGTTTATCTTTTAACATTATTTTGATGTATTTTATTATTATTTTTCTAACTTCTGAAAATGTGTCACTTGTTCTTTTTTCTTCTTTAACAGCAAAAGCACTTACGGCTGTATATTTTCCTCTGCACAAAGCTTTGTCGTGAAGTCCCCCTCTGTACTGTTTCCAGATAACAATTTCTTTACTTTCCTCTTGAGGCAAAGGTTATCTGCGAGTGTGCTTCTTAATTTATAAGTATGTTTTTATTATATCTAATTTTATCAGATACTGATTGGGAAATGTGGCCAGTAAATCTCTAAGTTTAGAAATTTTCAAACTCTGAGTTCACGACTGATTTTAAAAAGTTTCACTGACGGAAAGTGTATGCTCTGTTTTGGAGAGTTGTCTGGTTGTATGGGTATCTCTTAAAGTCAAGTTTATTGACTGTGTTCTCCAGTTCTTTAGGTCTTTGTGTTTTGTCACTAGGTCTGTTCAGTTCTGAAAGATGTGTTTTGAACGTTCCCACTTCATTTTATTTTTTTATCAATAAATTTCTCTTGTATTTGTTTTTCCTTAAAATTCTGTGTGTGTGTGGTAGGAACACATCATGACATCATGAGATCCATCCTCTCCAATTCCAAGTGTGCAATGGATCACTGTTGATCGCAGGTGCCGTGCTGCTGGGCAGCAGGTCTCCGGGGCTTGTTCATCCCGCTTCACTGAAACTCTGTTCCTGTTCATCACAGCTCGCCATCCCTGCCCAGCAGCCCCTGGTCACCACCGTCCCGGTCTTTGGTTTTATGAATTTCATTATTTTAGATGCCTCATGTGCGTGTAATCAGTCATGAAGTATTTGTCTTTCTGAAGGTAGCTTGTTTCACTTAGCGTGACATCCTCAAGGTCCGTCCGTGCTGGTGCATGTTGCAGAATCCCCTTTTTTAAGGCTGAGTGGTATTCTGTGGTGTGTATAGACCACATTTTCTCTATCCATTCATCTGTCAGTGGACATTTAGGTTGCTTCCACATCTTATCTATTCTGAATAGTGCTGCAGCGAACATGGAGAGCTCAGATCTCGTCAAGATTCTGATTTCAATTATTTTGGAGATCTCTCTCTTTCTCTCTCTCTTTCCAGTAGTAGGATTGCTGGATCATCAGGTAGTTTTATTTTTAACTGTTTTGAGGACCCTCCATGCTGTTCTCCACAGCGGCTACACCAGTTTGCATTCCCACCAACAGTGCACGAGGGTTCCAGTTGCTCCACATCCTCGCCAGCACTTGTCTTTTGTCTTTTTTGGAAATCGCCATCCCGACAAGTGTGAGGTGATAAGTCCTTACGGTTTTGATCTGCATTTCCTTGACGCTTCCTCCTGTATTTCTCACGGCTTTTGTTTATGTATTTAGCCACTATATGCTTTGGTAGATGTGGAGTTTATGACGGTTACATCTTCTTTGTAAATTATGCTTTTCATCATCACACAATACCTTCTTTATCCGTTTAGTTCCTCCTCTGGACAATTCCTTGTCTGACAGCAAATGTCATACTTTCTGTTACTACCATTGGTTTTTGGTTTTTAGCTTGCATTGCTTGGTATCTTTGCTTTCCCTTTCATTTTCAATTCTTCTTCATCATTTTAAGAATTTTAAGTGTTCTTCTTACATGCAGTATTTAGCTGGGGTTTGCTTTTTCTTTTTTTAACCCAGTCTTACGGTCTCTGTCCCTGACGGAGGGATCCAGTCTGTCTCCGTTCAGTGTAAGGGTTGACATCCGTGACTTTCTCCTTCCTCATTCCTTCACATCTGGTGTCGATATTTCATACTGTGGTCTCTGTTTTCCCCAGCTTTGCTGCTTTGATCAGGTTGCCGTTTATCACCCTCTCCTCCTTTGCTCATTTCTGATCCCTCCCATTTCTGTTCCACAAATGGTTACCTTCCCTTCCCTGCTCCCAGAATTAGAAACATTTTCTTTGCTATTTTAGTGTATTCCTCTACCCTCTTTACCACCAAGATGCATTATTTCCATAACGAGATCGCCCTATTTCCCATCTCTCTGCCCTTACCCACAACCCATAAGATGTGACCTTTGCAGTATTTGCCCTCCTCGCTCCCCACTCCTGGTTTGAGTTGTTTGGGGGATTTAGTTCTCGGCTGTTGTTAGTCCTTGTGTTTGCCCTGGGTGCAGAAATCCTGACTTAGCCTTTCCATCACATGCACGGTCACGTAGAGGTTCTCATCTTGCGGTCGCTGCGCACCACACAGCGGTTTGCTTTGTCTCAGGCCTGCTCTGTCATTCCTTATTGCCCCCTTAGACGGGTGTGTAGGTGGGGGACTGGCTGCTTCCGGTCATACTCAGGTGTCCTCCATGGTTCTCAGGACGAGGGAGCTTTTGCTGCTGTGGTCATTGTCTCTTGTTCTGTGGGTGTCACTGCCCTGTCCTCTCGTTTCCTGGCACAGACAAGGTATCGCCTGTAACTCCCTTTGCCTGGGGTCAGGAACGCAGTGGGCCTCAGCTGCAGGCTCAGGTCTTCCTACGTGAGGGATGTTTTCTCCCGTTGTTCAGTTACTCAGCCTCCTTTCCTTGTTCCTTTTAGTCCTGGAGTCCCTGTTACTTCATGTGTATCTTACTTGGCTCCTTTGTGTCTCTCGTCCTTTTCCTCATGATTTCTTTCTCCTTACATTGCCTGTGTGTATTTAAGATTGCTTTGCTGCATTTTTGAGGCTACTAGTTTGGGGGTTTTCAGAGTGAACTTCTTTCCTTTCAGCTGCTGAATGATTTTGGGAGGGAATTTTATTTTCTCTCTCCGTTTTATTTGCGTTGGTTTCGTGCTGTGCCGTATGCTGGGACCCTGTAGACTTTCCCCCGTGGCCCCGGCGGAGCCCAGGGGTCTCCTTGCACTCGGGGGCCCTCAGGCTTGGCACCTGCTGGTTCCCACGGGTCTGGATGTGGGGCCTGGCACCTCCGGGGTGCCCCCCCGCTCCCCGCCCCCTGCTGGCTGCGGGTCGGGGCCCAGTGGGCTGGCCTGCATGGTTTCCTTTAACCCCGAGACCCTGTGGGGCGCATGTGACCCTGGACCTGTCTCCAGTAGGGACTCTCTAGCCGCGAGGGTGTACCAGCCACGTGCCTGGTGGGCAGACGGGGCTCACGTCCACATGCCTGGTGTTCAGCCCATGTCACTTCCGCCCACCTCCCCCCCCAGGCCCGCAGAGGCAGCCACTAAGCCGGAAGGGGACTTGCACTTCCTGCCTGTCACCTGTGATCTCTGACCTGTGACCTGGCAGGGTTGTGGGGGCAGGGGCAGGTCGCGGCCACCCTGCGTTTCTGTGCCCCGCTCAGGGCGGCTCTTGAAGGGTGGGCACTAAGCAGGACGGGCGTAGGCGTTATATTGACTAACGAGCCCCCGTCTGGGCCCAGCGCGAAGACACCCAGGTGTTTGTGGGCACCCGCGTTGTCCTAACCAGGGCTCAATTCTGTTGTCGTCCACAGTCCATTTCATTCCCGATTGCCCCCTAGCTTGAGCTTGAAGATACGTATTTTTCTTGAAATAAGCCTTTTCGTCATAAAGAATATATGCCGATTAAGTTAACCCTGAAAACTGCACAAAGCCAAAAGGAGTCCCGGTGCCTCCTGTTCCCCCAAAGCTACGATTCTGGGTGTGACGTGTGTTCACTTTTACTGTGAACTGCCTTGAGCACCGTAAAAGAGAGCTGACGTGAGCACACACGAGCTGCTTGCTGGGACCCAGGCCCGGAACGCCCTGGGGCCCCAAGGCCCTGGCGGAGGTGGCCAGGCAGCTACGCGAGGGCAGCAGCCCTGAGGCCCTTCTCGTGGCCGGGCTTGGCTGGCCTCACGGGGCTTGTCCAGCAGGGAGTGTCTGTGGAGAATGTGCTTCTTGTCTCACTGGCCATGGGTATGCACAAGGCGGTTTGCTTGAGTCAAGTGTTCTCTTGACCTCCCTCCCCAGAGCGGGCCTGTGTGTGTTCACGGGTGTGTGCCTGTGTGAATCTGAGTGTCTTTGGGGGCGTGGTCAGCGTCCGGGTATGCCGTGTAGCACGTGTGCGCGACTCTGTTTCTAAATGGCTGTGTCTGGGGTTTCTGAGCCTGTGGGTCCACAGGGTGGGTCCGTGATGGCTCTGCCTGTGTGGAGGTTTCTCCTCGTCTTGTCTGTACTGGGTGCCTGTCCTTCTTCTGTGCCCCAGGGCTGCCTTTGAGGAGGGAGCTGGCTGTGGCCTTGGCATTTTGCAACCCTTGGCAAGGCTGGCCAAGAGGTTTCATTGAATGAGCCAGCCCCGAATAATCGGCACTGGCTGGTGTCTGGCCGTGGATTGGGAGGCTGTGTCCCGGCGCAGCCAGAGGCTGTGACGGAGCAGTGTCTTCCGTGGGTGTGGGTGGGGTGTGGCGTCTAGAGCCAGGAATTCCCCGTTAGGGCCCTGCACGCCCCCCCCACCCCGCCACAGGGCGGACTGGCGGATGCTCCTCGGGGCCGCCCCTCCTGTGTCTGGGGCACAGCGTCTCCCTGCCCGACGCAGCTGCTCAGCTTGTAGACAGGTCTCTCCAGAGGCCTCGGCCCGTCTTCACTTAGTGAATCCAAGAGAACAGCAGCCTGATAATGCTCTCCGTGCTGTTGAGTCTGGGTGTGGACACGCACACGAACCTGTGCGACTGCGCCCTCCACCACCGAACACACACCACACGCTCCTTCCCCAGGGACTGATGGCCAGGCCAGGGGTTCAGAGCCAGCTGGGTTTGAACACTCGGAGGCACTCAGACCTTCCAAGCACCCACAAAGTCTGCTCGCTCGTTTGTCAAGTGGCGCGAGGGGTTGGGTGGTGCAGAGGGTGGCCCTGTCCCCCCAGAGCTCAGTGTGGCCTGGGGGTTGGGCACGAAACAGGCCGACAAGCCGACAGAGTGCAGCTGTATAAGGGTGCGATCGTTGGGGGGCTGGAGACCTGTTAGCTGGAGCCTAAAGAAGGGCGGTATTGACGCCGGGACGTGGAGCCGAGAAGGAGCCAGTGAGCGCAGCGCTTCTCGGTGGGGCAGAGCAGAGGTGCCGCAGGCGTGGAAGTGACAGTGGGGGCAGTGGGTTTGGCTGGTGAGTCGGGGCAGAGGAGCGGCTTCCTTGGCAAACTTTCTGGAGACTGAGCTTTGGGGGCTCTGTGGACCACACTTAGCTCTGCAGCTGGGCCAGATGCAAAGGAGCTTGGCTGTGTTCCAGTAAAACTCCTTGAAAAGCAGGTGGTCACTGGCTGCTGACCCCTGAGCTACAGAGGGAGGGAGGGCCAGAAGCAGCTGGGCCCCCCAGGCCGCACAGAGGAGTGGGAATGGCCTGGGAGCATCGGGGCTGCCCTCCTGGACGGTGGCCGGGGGCGCTGGGGACGAGAGGCCGGTTCCAATCCAGATCTCGCACCCAGAGCCCAGCAGCCATGGAGACCGCCGCGGCCCTGGGTTCCCTCGTTTGTGAAGCGGGGGTGGGGTCAGGACCCACTGCAGGGGACACGGGTCATTAGCACAATGTCGGTAACGGGTCTGACACACTTGGTGCCTGCGGAAAACTGGGGCCTCGAGCTGGGCCAGGGCTGGGGGCAAGCGTCCTTGTGGGGTGGGGGATGCACGTCCTCGAGGACGCATCTGCGGGGCTCACAGCGGCGGAGGGCGAGCGTGTCCTGGGGCCCACCTGTCCCCCACGTCCTCAGCGAGCCCCTGTTCCCGCAGGGTCCCCCTTTGCCCGAGCCAGCCTCAAGAGCGGGAAGACGGAGAGCTCGTCGTACTTCCGCAGGAAGGAGAAGATGTTCCGGTTCTTCATCCGGCGTCTGGTGAAGGCGCAGAGCTTCTACTGGGTGGTGCTGTGCGTGGTGGCCCTGAACACGCTGTGCGTGGCCATGGTGCACTACAACCAGCCCCAGCGGCTCACCACGGCGCTGTGTACGTAGCCGGGCCCGGACCCGCCCCTGCCCCCACCCCTGCCCCCGCCCCGCCTCCGCCAACCTCTTCTGAACCGCTTGCGGTCCACAACCCGTTGCTTTGGGATGCCCTGGGCAGGACCCCTGTGCTGACTAAAGTGCTCCAGGGGCCTCTGCTGGGGGCCTGGCTGTGCCCCAGGCCTGGGCTCCCCATCCCAGGGCTCCCCAACAACCTGGGCCCTGCTTCCAGGGAGCCTGGCTGATCTGGTTAGACCCCCATCCATCGGGGTAGTGGGAAGTGAGTGAGGGGTCTGGGGCACCAGGGTCATGTGTCCTCCGCCACAAGGGCTTTAGACCCAGGGAACGAGGGAGCCATCTGCCCTGGACCCCTGAGGAGAGAGAGTCCTGGCTCCCAGGGGCCTCCCCGGGCTCTTCTGCTTGTTTCTGCTTGTCTTCTTGGTTGGTTGAATCTGGGTGTGTCCATGACCAGGGATGCCTTGCAAGCCTGTGTCCATGAGCCTCAGGCCAGGCCAGGGGCTCTGGGTCATGACCTGTCCGGCCCTGGCTACAGTTCCAAGGAGGCAAAGAGCTGAGGTCCCTCCCCAGGGACCAGGCTGACCCTTCGCACCCAAGGGCCCTGCAGGGCACGTGCAACTGAAGGTCTTGCTTTGTTGTCTTGCCTCACAAGAGCTCCGAAGACACTGCACGAAGGACTTCTGTCCTGCGGTCAGTGCTCCCTCCTTCCCCTTCCCCGGGTCAGCCACCTTCACCCTGCTCGTGTCTGCGGCTGATCTGGAAACAGCCTGTTCTGGGTCCCCACAAGCGCCTCCCTCTCTGCTCGGAACCCTGCGCGCCTGCAGTCACCTAGGTGGCCAAGAGAGCCATTCTCCAGAGAAGAACCGTCCTGGCTCCCAGTTCTGGCCCCTGACGGGCCAGCCACACTGAGCCTGGGCAGCTCCAACTGGGAGCCTGGGAAGCTGCTGAAGGGTTCTCGTGGGCGGTGGACAGACGGCTCCACGGGCTGCTTGAAAGTGTGGGTGGGGAGGCCTGTGTTGGGGGTGGGACTCCAGGCTACTGTTTCCCAAACTTCGATTGAAATCTTTGCTGGTATAACGGGAAAGGGCAAAGAGAAAGCGGAAGCAAGAGGAGCCCAGGGAGCTTCTAGCAGCCAGGCTGGCTCCCCGGGAGAGGGCGGGTTACGGCCCAGAGGGTGCATGTGGAACTGGTGCCCTGGCCCCTGAATCATGTGTCCTGGACCCGTGGTTTGGTGGCTTGGGACGTGGTTTGGGACCGAATTCAGTGTCTGCCTTGAGTCCTCAGGCTGCAGTCTCCCCGCCCTTGGGGACTGGGTAGGGCCCGGGGAGACAGGGCTTCCTCCTACCTCGGCGAATGGTGCGCCTGCTCCCTGGGGCCTCCTAACCAGGCCTTTTCTTCCCTCGGAAGAAGCCGGTGGCGCCCAGTCAGTCTTGTGGTTTCTCCTTGTTTCCTGGGCATTCACCAGCTGAGCGGGCTGGGGGTGAGCCGCATGGCCTGGTCGCTTGTCTGACATGCAGGAGCGCGAGGCTGGAAGTGTCCAGGTGCTGGGCCAGGCCGTAGGTATCCCTGGCGGGGAATCTGCCCCCTCACTGCCTTGCCTTCTCTGTGGTTTTCTGGAGACCCCTGAGCTCATCAGCATATTCCCCAGGGAAAGTGGCTGGAGGGAGGGGTGGGTCTGTGCTGCCTCTGGACACCTCTGCTCAGTGCCCTTGACAGCTGGGCTGGAGCTGAGACAGGCTGACCCAGCAAGGGAGGGCAGGCCTTGCAGGAGGCAGACGCAGAGGTGGGGACTCCCCTTCTGGACCAGCTTCATCAGAGCTCGCCATGGGACTCTGGCCTGAGGCTGGCCGCCCCGCAGAGCGCGGGCACTGTGCACCTCACTGTCTGCCCACCAAGCACACCGCTCCCAGTGCACCAAGGACCCCGAGACTGAGGCTTGGATGGTGACGGAGGGATGGGAGTGGGTGCTGTCATCCCGTGAACCCCCAGGCCTCGCGGAATGGACCTGACCACCCTCCCCTCTGTCCCCCCACAGCACGCTGTCCTCTTGTTATAATGCAGGCACTGTTTAACCTACCTGCTCCGCTCCCCTAGCCTGTAATCTTCTGGGGAGAGGGGTCGGCTGTCTCCCGGGCCAGCTCAGAGTAGCGCCAGGGCCTGCTAGTTGAATGAATGCTTTAGGGATGAATGCGTGAGCACCCTTTCTCGGCCTCTGAGGGGAGGCTGAGCTCGTGAAGCTGAGGGTCTCCTCCTTGGGAGAGAGAAGGAGCAGGCAGGGTGCCGGGGGCTCCGCTCCAGGTGTCCCCTGTCTCTGAAAGCCTCCCCTTCGGCGGTTCCTGTGCTCGTTCATGCACAGGGCTCCCGCTTTGGTCTCTCGGGAGCAAGGTGGACACCCAGGCAGTGTCAGCTCCAAGGTCTGCCGTGTGTGTGGCTGGGGTGCCCGTCTCCGTGGTCGCTCCTCCCAGGACCTGAGCTCCTCTCGTGGGGCCCTGGGGGGCAGGGGCCCCGGGGCTTGTGTTCCCACTGCACTCGGGCACGGCTTTCCTGCGGTTCCTCCAGGAGGGCTGCTTTGCCGTCTCATTACTCGTCCCGTGCTCGGCTCGGGTGCCCTGGTGGTGGTTTTGACTGGTTTCAGAGGCCAGGCAGGAGCTGGTTGTCCACGTACTCCGGTCCCCTGCCCGAGGCCTTCCAGGGCCGTAAGGACCATCACGTGTGTGTCTGTGAGGCATGGTGCCCAGTGGGCAGTGGAACTGATGTCTCAGCTTGTTCAGGGCCTCGGCTGCCACAGACCTGCCCGGTGAGGCCGCTGCCTCTGTGCAGCACTTGGTGGAGAGCTGTGGGGGAGTGTAGATTTCGGGGTGTGCAGGGAGGGCAGCAAGCGTGTGGCCCCCTCTTCTACCATCTGTTTTAGCGTGAGCTGCTTGAGGTCCAGTCTCCCAGCTAGCCTGGATGCCAGAGGCCCCGGGGAGGCTGGGTGGGCAACTGCCTGGTGACTGGACCCCTCGGTCCCTGGCCCTGCATGGTGGGCTCTGCCCTTGGTGCTGAGCTGCTTCCCCGGCTCCCGTGCCCTGGGGTCAGAGGCTCACTGTCTGAAATGATAGGTGGATTCCAGCTTTGGGATGAGGGTCAAAGCCAGTGGCCTTGTTCTGACGTCTGGCATTCCTGGTTTGGCAGCCCGTGAGTGGCCGAGCTCGGCTGCGTCTGCTGCGGTCTGTGGCCTCGTACCGCTTTTGGACTGTTTCCTCTTGCTCTGACCCTGCCTTATGCTCAGGCTGGGTTAGGGGCAGTGTCTGTGTGCGCTGGATTCGCAGCAGGTCCAGTGCAGCCTCCCTTCAGTCCTGCCAGCCGGGTCAGCACTGCCGTGGCGGGATCCCTGGGCTGAGGCAGGCCCTGCTCACCACTGCTGCCTGCCCGGCCCAGCCTGCGGGAAGCGCAAGGCACCCCACCCACAGGGGTCTCTGTATGACTCCCCAAGGCCCCCAGCAAGCATGGGTGCCTCCTGGGAGACTCGTACTGCGGGGGCCTGGGGGTGTCAGGTGGTAGGGACACTCGCCTTTAGGGGGGCGAGCCTGCAAACATGCTTAAAACCCAACACGGTGCTGCTGTGCGTCCAGGGGGGTCAGGAGGGCCTCGCAGAGGGACGGGGGTTCTGGCCGGGTGGCTGAGGGATTCCAGCTGCCGTCAGTGCACGGAGCGCGGGATGAGACGGACGGCAGAAGTCTCACTCACGGGGGTTGGGCGCCCTCTGCCTGACGCCTGGGTCCTCCCCTGGGAGATTTGGGCCCTTGACCCAGAACTCACTCTTGAGCCCAGTCCTGGGAGGCTGCCTCTGTGTCCCAAGGCACTGGGCACTCAGCTTTCAAGCTGGAAGGAGCACCTCTCTGCGACACTCCCTGTCTGTTCGCGGGCTGTTCTGTCCTGGGCTGAGGTTGGAGCTCAGGGGCCACCGGCCAGGCCTGGAAGCCCCACCCTGGGTCGGCCCAGAGGTCTGGTGTCCTCCTGTCTGGGCTGGAGCCAGGTGGGAGGAGACGCGAGCTAATCCCCCTCTTCTCCGGCTTCTCCTAGACTTTGCAGAGTTTGTTTTCCTGGGTCTCTTCCTCACAGAGATGTCCCTGAAGATGTACGGCCTGGGGCCCAGGAGCTACTTCCGGTCCTCCTTCAACTGCTTCGATTTTGGGGTGAGTGAGCCACCTCGTCAGGGACGCCTGCTGGGGGTCCAGACGGGTCCGCGGTGTCCTGGCCGGAGAGCGCACACACCCCTCCCACGATGCCGTACCCAGTGTGAGCTGGGGCCTGTGGAGCAGAGCCCGGGGGCTGGGGGACTGTGACCCCCTGTGGGTCAGAAAGGCTGCTGGCAGGCAGGGGAGGCCTGTCCTGGTCAGGCCCTGACTGGTGCGGGTGCTGGCCATGGGCAGCCTCCTTCCCTCCCTGGCCCTGTCTGTAGAGTCTCAAGATCAGCTTAAGGCTCTGTGGCCTCCTCCGCACCTGGTGTGCGATCTTCTGAATGTCTGCTGTCCCGTGGAGGCTCAAGGGGGCTGTGGTCCTGACCCCCTTCATTCCTGTGGGTCTGGTCCTGGGCACATGCAGCAGCGCTTCCTGGGGAGGCCGGAGGGGAGCAGTGGGCCTGGGTCCCTTCACCAGCCTCTGCAGGTGAGGGAGGCCTGGAAGGCAGGTGTTTCTGAGGCTCACTGTGGATGAGCACAGGGCCGGGCAGCGAAGAGTCCCCTTCCCTGGGCTCCTCCCTGTGTTGAGCCCAGAGCCTGGGGGTGGGGTGCTGTTGACATCTGTCCAGAGGCTGAGTTCTGACCTGGTGGAGGCTCTGAGTGAGAAGCGGCCGTGCCACAGCCCGAGGAGGCCTTGCACCTCTGCAGACTTCTCAGAAGCCAGGGAGGAGGCTGGACCTAGGTCGAAGGAAAGCTTCGACTTGGGATGCAGTTTAACGTTACCTTTTCCTCTCTGCGCTGCAGTGCAGCTGACAGACAGTGTCTACGACTTTGTCAGATTTTCACGACGACTCACTTCATGCATGAATAACTGGAGACGTTGTGTGATGGGCCCAGGACTGCCCAGCTAGTGTGCAGGGGAGTCAGTGCTGGAGCCCGGGGTGGGCGTCGTACACCCGCCATGCTGCCTGAGCTCTGGGCGGGGGAAGGCGGTGGCTGCCCAGGTGCTCTCTGGGACACGTGGGCACCTGCGATTTTCAGAGATGGTTGTGGGGAAGCCAGCTCTTCTACTCCTTTGCCTTCTTGGTTACAAAGAAAGCTGTGGTGCGCATAGGCAGAGGGGACCCAAAGAGGGGAGGAGACTTCAGAGTGACGGTGTGTGGGAACCAGCTAGGCCCCAGGGCAGGGGAATAATTTGCACACAAGCCAACAAAGTTTTCCAAAACGTGGCAGCTTAAAACAAGCATCTATTATCTCCGTTTCTAAGGGTCAGGAATCCAGGCATGGCTTTACAGGGTGCCTGTGGCCCGGGATCTCTCACACGTTTACAGCCCAGCTGAGGCCGGGGACGCAGTCATCCCAAGGCTTGATCAGGACTGGAGGGTGGCGTTCAGGCTCCTCACAGGCTGTTGATCGGACTCGCTCGTGGTTGGTGACTGGCCCCGCTTCCCGGTCCCGTGGCCTCTCCTCAGGCTGCTTGCGTGTCCTCACCGTGTGGCAGCTCGTGATGCGAGTGCCTGACGGAGGCTGCAGAAACCAGTCTCAGGAGAGACAGCCGTCAGCCTTGCTGTTGTATTAACATGCGTCAGGAAGGAGTCGCCGGGCCCGCCCGCTTTTCATGGGGAGAATGCTACCCAGGGATGCGAGCACCAGGAGGCAGGGGTCCTCGGGGGCCGTCCCGGAGGCTGACTACCACAGTCCGCTGATCCAGTGTAAGATACGGTGGAAGTGTAAGATACACTCACCTCCACTCCCAGTTCCCCAGACGCATCCCATCACAGCCTCAGCTCAGCGCCCCGAATCTCGTCATCCAAATCGGACCCAGGGCTGGTTGAGGCTCCTACAGTTTCTTTCAATCTTAGAGCCGTGAACTGAGAGAGACGAGCTATCCACGCCCACACCCAGCATACAGCAGTGGGACGGGCAGGGGTAGCTGCTTTAGACCTTCCCGTTCAAAACAGGGCCAGTGGGATGCACAGGAGGGCCGGCTGGACTGCAGCCAGCACGTGTTGGGAAAGCCCTGACTCGTTCTGGGGCCTGGGAGCCCTTGGGCTCTTGGTTTTACCCGAGTCCCCTCTCCTTTCCGTGGAAGGTAGGGAACGTTCGAGTCCCCTTCCCTTTCCGTGGAAGGTAGTGAACGTTCGAGTCCCCTTCCGTTTCGTGGAAGGTAGGGAACGTTTGAGTCCCCTTCCCTTTCCGTGGAAGGTAGGGAACGTTCGAGTCCCCTCTCCTTTCCGTGGAAGGTAGGGAACGTTCGAGTCCCGTCTCCTTTCCGTGGAAGGTAGGGAACGTTCGAGTCCCCTTCCTTTTCCGTGGAAGGTAGGGAACGTTCGAGTCCCCTTCGCTTTCCGTGGAAGGTAGCGAACGTTCGAGTCCCCTTCGCTTTCTGTGGAAGGTAGTGAACGTTCGAGTCCCCTCTCCTTTCTGTGGAAGGTAGGGAACGTTCGAGTCCCCTTCCCTTTCTGTGGAAGGTAGTGAACGTTCGAGTCCCCTCCCCTTTCCGTGGAAGGTAGGGAACGTTTCCAGCTGAGGTCTTCTTGGCCTGCTTCCTGCTTAGTAGAATTGTGGGATCCAAAGGCCTCATTTTGGTTTTTGCATTTCAACCCAAGCTGGTGACATTTTTGTGCATGTAAGCCTTTTAAGAGCATTGTGGGTGTGTTGTGAGCCTTCCCAGAGTTCAGTCCATTGGACGGAAGCCGTGCCCACAGCTCTCTTAGAGACGAGCCCTTCTCGGACTGAGCTGCTGCTGAGATGACCAAGGTCAACACCCTCCCACGTCCTGGAGGACTTACTGCTTCGAGAGGCCCATTTGCGAGGCTCACCCTACATCCCTGGAAGGGCCGGAAAGCAGCTGAATATGCTCGGAGGCCCCGCCTTTGATCTTTTGGGATCTTCCATACCAGCCCCCACTGTGCCCTTGGCTTCATTTTTAGACCGTGCCATTTCTTTTTTTTTTTGACCGTGCCATTTCTTAACGTTGGCCTTATTTGGTCTCTGGAGAGGCTGAGCATCTCCCAAACTAGCGAGTTGTGGCTTCTCTTCACTTAGCAGCGCTTCCTCAGTTCCCGCCCTCCTCCCGCCTTGGCCGCGAGCAGCAGGAGACGCCAGGCAGCAGAGCCGCGGGCACTCTGCTTGGACGGCGCCTCCGCCAGCGCCCCACGCAGGAGGCACCTCTCCGCTGCCCCTGCGGCTGCAGCGTGCTCTCTGCCCGCTCCCCTCCTTAGTTTCCTGTGCCCCCTCACTCGCCTGCAGGCCTCACGGGCGGCACCTTCAGCGTCCAGAGTCCTCGGAAGAGTGTGTTCAGGGCGCCTCAGGCCGTCGCCGCTGTGCCGCTTGGGGCCGCCGCCCGCCTCCAGAGCCGCCCCGCGCCTGGGCACCCTAGTTCAGCAGCACGGCACTCCTGCTTCCGAAGTCGGCATTGGTCTTTCCTTCTGGGTAGCAAGTTACTCCAGGGCTTAGTGGCTTAAGGCAGCACATGCTGTCCTCTCATTCTGGTGGGGGAGCAGTCAGGCTGTGACTCTCGGGTCCCTCCTGAGGTTCAGTCCTCGCAGCCCCCGCCGGGCTGGAGAGCTCCCTTCCAAGCTTGTGCTCGTGACTGTTGACAGACCTCAGAGAGTCATCCTCCGGCCTCACTCTGGCGGCTGCTGGCAGGCTCGGGCCTGGTCACGTGGGCCTCTGCACAGGCTGCCCCAGTGTCCTCACAACACGGCAGCCGTGGCCCAAGAGAGGGCCGAGAGCACGAAGGCCAAAGCCTCAGGCTTCTTGTAACTGTTCTCAGAGGTGCCAGCCCGTCACGTTTGTTGTGGTCTGTTTGCTGGAAGTGGGTCACTAGGTCCAGCCCACCCTCCAGGGGACGGGGGTGTACAAGGGGGGAACCCGAAGCAGTGGGGATCATGGGGGCCGTCCTGAGAGGCCACCTACATTGTGAACCAATGCGAGCAAATTCTGAGGCTTACTGGGAAATAGGAGACATGTTGGAAGAGTGACAGTGAGAAGAAAGCAGATTCCGAACACAGCAGGCCTCAGCCCCGGGCACGATCTGGGTGCTGCGTGACGCTGAGACGAACCGGTGGTGACTTTCGGGGGACCAAGGACAGACGCGGCAAGCTCGCTCCATTCGCTGCCCTGCTAGGGCCGTAGTGGGTGCGGCAGCTGTGAGCAGGTCTGAACTCCCCTGAATGGTGTGCTTGCGTCCAGGGGGGGAAACGTGCAGCGGAAGGCTGTGCATTTGGGGCGATGCGGAGCTGGTGCAGCCAGCAGACCAGACACGCGGGGTCGTGGACCAGCGCTAACCTGCAGGGACCGCTGCCCTGGCATAGTCGCTGTTGGTCAGGCTTGGTGAGGATGTTGATGTCGAGCTGATCCTGTTTGCAGCTGGTATGAAGTGGGTGGAAGTGACTGAAACCTTGGGTGATGTGTGAGCCCAGCGAAGCGAAAGGGAATTTAAGAGATCGACGTTCGGCAGTGGAGTTCTCCCCACCAGCTGCAGAAGCCAGCTTAGAGGGAGTGAGAATTAGCCACACGCACGAAGGGCACACGAGCGCTCACGCTGACCGCAAGCCCGGGTGTGCCCCGTGAGGTGCAGTGGCCAGGGAGGGAATTCTGTTTGGCTGCCGTTGGGTGAGGGGTCCGCTGTGCTTCAGCCCTGCTGCTCTGTCCTTTCTGAGTCCCTCACATGAGACACTGATGCTGAGGAGTGGCTGGAAGGAGGGGCAGGCCTCTTGCCCGCAAGTCCCGGTCCACCAACGTGGACGGCGCCCAGGATGACTGTTGGTGAAACAAGGGGCAGGCTTGCGCCCATCTATCCTTGGTGGTACTTGCTGGCTCCCGCTGTTCGGAAGAAGACAAGATGCCGTTATGAACTGGAGCATCTCAGAGGTGGCAGGACCAGAAAGGGGATGTTACAAGGAAGCAGAGTCTGCTCGTCTGTGTGAGAGCAGCGTAACAGTCAAAGCTGTCGCAGGCGGTTTGCCGGCCCCAGAGGGTCACCGGGCTGTGATGGAGCACAGGGGAGGCATCAGACGAGGAGGCTTTAGGATCTGCCGGGAAAGCTGCAGCCCCACTCGCCCCTGTTCTGTGTCCTCCTGGTGTGTCTGGGTGGGGGAAGGGCGGACACCGTCTGCAGCTCCCGGAGGCGGCGGGGGCTCAGTGTGAGGCCTGTGCCTCCTGTCGCCTTCTGTGGCTCGAGCTGCAGACAGGGTGGGCGGGGCAGATGCTTACGGAGAGAAGCGGCCGCACGCGCGCCCCAGGCTGACTCATCTCCGTTGCAGGTCATCGTGGGGAGCATCTTCGAAGTGGTCTGGGCGGCCATCAAGCCAGGAACCTCCTTTGGGATCAGCGTGCTGCGGGCACTCCGGCTGCTGAGAATCTTCAAAGTCACGAAGTATGTCATCCGTGCGCTTTGGGGGGCGGGGGCGCGGGCAGTGTGGGAGCCAAGCCAACACGGGTGCCGCTCCTGGGGACGGGCGGCGTGGGTCTTGCCCTCAGCGGCCTGGAATCTCTTTCTGTGGGTTTTAACTGGTTAAAAACAGAAGACAGTCACAAAGCAGCCCACGCGAGCGAGGGCCACAGCGCACAGGACTTCGTGTCGGCCCTGGGAGCCTGTCTACCTGCAGCGCCATGTCCAGCCTCAGCACTGCCCCAGCACTTCTGGTTCTTTCGTTAGCTCGTTCCCCACGGTTTCACCCTGTCTCCTCTCTTGAAATCAGCAAGCCCACCTTTCAGCCTCAAAGGATGACTCTGCTCCATAGTTGATGGAGAAAACAGAGGTTATCAGATGGATGTTCTCCCATCGTCCCGCCCCTAAGTCTGCTCACCTACCCTGCAGCCCTGCTCCCGTCCTGGCCCGACGGGACTCTGACCTTCTGACCTGAACTCCCAGGCCTGCCTTTTCCACTCGGGGCCGACGCTGCCTGGCCTGTCCTCGGTGGCAGGACGGGGCCCTGACCGTGTATTCAGTTTCATCCCACTTGGCTCTTCACAGCCTGGAAGCAGGTCTCTCCTGTTTGCCCACAGGGAGGCTGAGGCCCAGGCCAGAATGCGACGCAGGCCAAAGCTCCCCCCTCTCTGCCGGCTCAGCAGTGCTGGGGAGGGGGCCGCCCTGTCCACAGCTGTCTCGGCAGCAGCAGAGCTGCCCTCACCCCAACGGCCATGGCCGTAGGACTCCACAGTGGTACCCGAGCCACCCCGAGGCTCTGAGGCTCCCACCCCGCGAGCGGCTGGAGCGCGTGGCCCGCACGTGCCTGGCACCGGCCTCCGCGCAGTGTCCCTGGTGGCCCGGGTCACGACGACTGTGGGACGGTCCAGACCGAGCCTGCGCAGGTGGCTGGGGCTCCAGGCCCCCGCTGCAGTGACCGACACAGCCTCCCGGGCTTTCTGTTCTGTTTTAAATCCAAACGTGAGGCCACTCGAGGTCAGGACAGTGTGACCGTGGAGGAGCTTTGACAGGAGTCCGGCCGGCTTGGCCCACAGAGGCTGCTGGGTGCCCTGCGCCGCCTGCCCTCCGTGCTCCGCTGCTTCTGCGGGAGAAGGGGCTTCAGGAGGTGACGGCCGGTGCTGCCCTCTCCTTGGTCGTGGGCCTGGCATCTTAGCAGCTCCGCTTCCTCCTGGAAAGCGGGTGGCCCTGTCCTGACGTGGGCTGACCTACACCCCGCCCATCCCACGACAAGGCTGTTTGGAGTCTTCCAGCCCATCTCCCGTTAACTCTCACCTACCTAGTCAGAGAGCCTGAGGAGGATGGTGGGCCTCTGTGAAGCAGCCTTGGGGACAAGGGCCCAGGGATGCCCCAGGCAGATGCCCTAGTCCAGGACAGAGGACAGCAGGTGCAAAGGCACAGAGGCATGTGGTGCGCCCGCCTGGGCGCTCCTGGGGGTCGCAGCTGGAAGGGGCTCACCACCCAGCGAGCCAGCAGCGGCTAGACCGTGGGCAGACCTCAGGGGGCCTGTGAGCCAGGGGGGGCCAGCTGAATGAGAGGGACAGAGTCTCGGACCCCCAGGAGCGTTGGAGGGGTGGGGTGGAAGGGAGTCGAGGCTGGAGGGCTGCTCCGCACTGTGTGGCCCTGGCCCTCTGGGAGGGGCCGCTGGGGTCAGCGTCTGCACCCCGTGCCCGGCCTGCTCAGTGGAGGCTCTTTGCGCGGGGACCCGCGTGCTGAGGGTGGCGATGCTGATGGATGCTCCAGTGCAGCCCCTTCTCCTGTGTGGCCGTGGCCCTCGCTTCCCGCGAGTTGGCCTGAGGGGGTTGAGGGGCGAAGGCAGCGTGGTCGTGGGGGTGGGGAGACTGGGGAGCAGGTGTAGGAGGCGACCGTGAGCCTAGCGCTGGGCCCTTGGCGTCTGCTGTCCCGGTGGGCAGGGGGCGGGCGCGGCCCAGACGGGTGGTCTGGACCCCTGAGAAAGTACTCTCCACACACCGAGCGTGGGCCCTCAGGCCAGCAGGCGCCGGAAGCCACAGGCACGTGCGTCCGTGTCCGGGCGTCCACGCGCTCGGACCAGGCCTCTCCCCGCAGGTACTGGAGCTCCCTGCGGAACCTGGTGGTGTCGCTGCTCAACTCCATGAAGTCGATCATCAGCCTGCTCTTCCTGCTCTTCCTCTTCATCGTGGTCTTCGCCCTGCTGGGCATGCAGCTCTTCGGGGGACAGTAAGTGAGGCCGGGCCCCGGACGCAGCGCTCAGAGGGGATGGTGCCGCCCCGGGCGCGTCCTCCGCTCCCCTCCCTGAGGGTCCTGAGGGGGGCCGCTGGCACCAGACGCAGCCCGTCCAGCCCGATGGAGCTGCCTCTGTCCAAGACCCTTGTTCCTCTCAGGTTCAACTTTCAGGACGAGACTCCGACGACCAACTTCGACACCTTCCCCGCCGCCATCCTCACGGTCTTCCAGGTAAGGCTCCCGCTCCTGGCTCACTTCTGGCGTGTGGGGCCCCCCTGCCGGGTGTGCAGGGCACACAGCCTGCCTTCCCCGTCAGCCCCTCCCGCCTCTGACGTGCGCCCCCCGCGCTGGGACCAGGTCGGAAGGAGCTGCCCGAGGAACAGGTGGACACCTTGGGAGGCCCTGGCTTCAGGTCGCCACTTACCTCTCTGCCCCCGAGACCTGGAACCGATCACAGCCGTCGTCCATTGAGAGTCGAGTGGAAAGCACTCCCCAGGCTTCTCCCTCCAATGGCTTGGCCCCAGCGGCCCCTGTTTCCCTTTGTGTCTGGAAACATGCCGCCCGCAGCCCCTGGGGACGCTGAGCCTTGGTTCCCTCTTGAGGACTCTCCCGGTTCAGCGCTGTCCCCCTCACAGAGCTGTGGCCCCTGGGTGCCCCACAACTGGCCTCACCAATGAGCACCCTCCGCCACACCTGAGGCCAAGCAGGACAGGCGGGGGCGGCGGGGGTGCCCACAATGGCACTTAGGGAAGCCCACAGGCTGCAGGTGCTCTGGCCAGGGCCCTGCCTGGCTCCTGGCCTCTGGGGCCGCTGGCGCTGCCCCCCAGCCAGCGCTGGAGACACAATGAGTGTATGGAGAGGGGACCTTTGGGGCTCCTCTCTGAAAGGAAGGCGTCTTTCCAGCCGACCGTTTGAACCACACTAGACGCTTGCTGACAGAGTGACTCAGTCTCGTGATGTCACCCGCAAGCCCCCCTCCCGACCTGGGTGGAGCAGAGCAGCTCTTTTCCCAGAGGTTCGTCTGCTCCCGGCCTGGCAGGACTCCAGACTCCGGGCTGTCATCGTTCTGTTTCCCGTCCGACCCCACTTTCGGGTCCTGTGGCTTCGCCGTCCTCTGAGCTTTAAGGATTGGGTTGCCCGTCAGCGTACTACCCTTCGCACCTTCTCCATCAGAAGCATCGCCAATGGCTTGACTGACTCAGAGCTGGGGAAGCGTCCAGCCCTTTAAGGAGGCCGAGAGAGTGGTCGAGGCTGGAGGAGGCTGAGAGGACGGCCAGGACAGACTGTTGGCCCAGCCGGGCCTGTGACGCCCACAGGATGATGCTGGGTCGAGGGCCTGAGACCCAGGCCGGAGCCCCTGCTTCTGAATGGGGTTGGAGAGGGCGCAGGGAGGCATGTGACCAGGGGGAGAACAGCTTGAACTCTGCTCCTGGTGAAGCTGCCTGACCACGCCCACAGGTGGAGGCTGAGCCGCTCCTAAGAAGCTGAAGCAGCACACTAATGCAGGCGCCGTTGACCCTCAGAGGGTGAAGGAAGAACTCAGCACAAAATTACGGAAGAAAGCCACCTCGGACCTGAGGATCTCCGGTTAATGCGAAAGACAACTAAGTAACATTCCTGGAAGTAAAAGACACAGCTGCTTAAATAAAAAGTGGAGGCTGGACCGCACACGGACGTGATCCTCTCAAGAACGCGGAGGACCTGAGCCAGCTGCGGCTCAGAGGTGGAGAGAGAGGGCGCCAGCGATGTTCCAGAAAGAGCTGATACCTGGACACAGCCTGATACAGAGAAAATCTTGAAATCTGTTCTAGAAAGACAGAGCTCCTGCAAAAGAATGCCAGTCTGATGGCAGGCCTCTCGTGGCAATGATGCCAGAAGGTCTGGGAAAAGCAACTTTAAAATATTGGAGGACGGTCCCTGTTGGCCTGGAATTCCCACTCAGAGAGCCGCAATTCGAGGTGGAAGAAAGACACACCCAGACACAGATTCTGAGAGTCACAGCCAACTGCTGAAAGCGTTGCAGACACGGATATGGATACGTCTAGGAAAGAGGATAAATGGGGAGAAAAGGTGCATTAACCCAAGGAGAAGCAGAAAAGCTGGGCTATTTCAGAAACTGAATAATTTCTGAATACTAATTGAATAATTGAAAAATCTACCTGCCCTGGAGACACGCTGACAGATTTACAAGTGAATTCTGCTGCATAGTTCAGAAAGGTTACTCCAATTTTATACAGACGACTCCAGGGAAGTTAAAGAGGAAACACCCACCCTTTTATGAGACTGGAATAACCTTGATATGAAAACACTAGACAAGGGCAATATAAGAGAACGAACATATAGATTACTGTCACACACAGAGGGACAAAACGTCCTGAGGGAAGTACTGGATGTACTTAAAGATCATCTTTATGATCAACTTGAATTTATCCTAGAAACGCAAGATGATTTAACATTAGAAGGTCTATTAATGTAATTCATCTTAACAGATTAAAGAAGGAAGAAAAACACATATGATCAGAGAAAACATTTGAACTCTAGCAAAAGCACAGCCAAGCACCAGAGAGAGAGGCAGATGAAACAAGACTGACAAATTGTGTTGATTGTTGAAGCTGGGTGATGAGTACGTAGGGATATATTACACTCTCCACTTTGTATGTTTGAAACTGTCCATCGTGAATTTTTTTTTCTAAAAGAAAATCCCATGATAAAACCCAACACTCCTTGCAAATAAAAACCCTTAGCAGATTATGCTAGTATCAGTGGTCTTAGTGTAGTAGAATAAGAAAAAAATGAAATAACATTTCTCAGGATTGCCAAGGAAGAAAGAAAAATGTCATTATTTACAGATGAAATACTTATATACACAGAACACTCATGTTGTCACTGCAGATGGACAGTTTGGTTATCCATAGACAAAAACGTGGAGTTGGATTTCTACCCTGTAGCAGATTTGAAGATCAGTTCAGATGAATTAAGACGTAAGTGTGAAGAGCGACTCTGAAATTTTAGAACATGCAGGAGAGTAACGTTACTGACTGAAAGCAGGGAAAGCCTTCTTAAGGAAGATGCAGAAAAGCACAGATCATAAAGGAGAGCTTTGACAGACTTGGCTATTGAAATACAAATTTCTGTGCATCAGAAGACCCCATAAAAAGGTCAAACGAACAAGTCATAGGCCGGGAGTAGACGTTTCCACAGCATTAGCTAATAACCAACAGCCAGAATAAACAACCAATAACCAGAATAAATCGAAGACTTCCACAAATCAAAAAGGAAAGGCAAATAATGCAGCGGGAAAGGGCAAAGTGTACAAGCAAGGAACTCGGGACAGGAAATCGGGCTGATGAGTAGACCTGTAAAAACCGTCATCTGTTTACGCATAGTCAGGAAATGCAAAGTAAACCCACCTGTCAGTTTAGTTGAAATTAAGAAATCTAACAGTCTCGAGTTTTAGAGAAGATGTGGAGAAATGAGGATTCCTTTATGCTGTTGGTGGGTTGGTAGAACCACTTTGGAAAGTGATGTCACGGTATCTAACCCGCCGGAACTCACACAACAGCAGTTGCTGCTGTGGGCATGTGCTCCGGAAGGTCCCTGGCCTAATGCACAGAGAGAGACCTGCGAGACCATCACAGCAGCATCGTGTATGATGGCAAAACGCTGGGAACCTCTCGATTGTTCATCATCAGGAGAGTGGATAGGAGGGTGTGTTCCGTCTGTGCAGCAAGACCGTGAGTGACCTAGAATTAACTATATTAACATGGATCACAAGCAATGTTAAGCTAAAAAAAAAAGAAAAGCAAGATTTGAAATAATACAAGGCATATGATACTACTTAACTAATTTTTTAAATTGAAGCATAGTTGATTTACAATGTTGTGCTAATTTCTGCTGTACAGCAGAGTGACTCAGTTACACACACACATTCTTTTTCCATTATTTTCCATTACGGTTTAGCATATGATACTAAATATTTAATAAGGGCGGAAGCATCTTGTTTCAAAACACATTGCATAACAAGTTCATGGTATATGTGGAAGTACAGGTGTAAAAGCTTGCATGGGAATGTTTAACACCAAATTCAGGGTGAGCTGGGCTTGGGGAGAGGAGGAATGAGACTGGAGAGTTCTACTGAGGGAACTTCAGCTACATTTTAAAGTTTTATTTCTTAAGCTGGGTAATGGGTACACAGAGCTTTAAATATTGTTCATTGTACCTTTCTGAATGTTTGAAATAGTACATAATTTAAAATTAAATGGGTACAAAAAGATAAACTAAGTAGACCTTAACCAAAAGAAAGCTGGTGTAATGTTAACATCAGCCAAAAGAGAAGTGAAAAAGAAGGTGAGAAAAAAGCTGTTGTAAAAATCAGGAAGTACATTACGTAACAATAAAAGGAAGATGCAGCTTAACGGCACGGCTCAAAAAGCATACCAAGCAAAACCCGACAGAATTACAGGGAGAAATCAGCAGTCCACCCTCTTTTAAGAGACTTATACTTCTATCAGACTGAAGGATGAAGCTGATCAGGGATTAGACAGGATGTAAAAGAACTCACGAGCACAGCAGTCACAAATCGGCTGGTGCGCACAGAACTTGCCGATTGATAGTGAATAAAATAGCCATTATTTGGGGCACAAGGAGCATTCACAGAAACCGATCACTTGTTAAGTCGCTCCGGAAATTTCTACAAGCATTAAAGAATCACAGTCCTACAGCGCACATTCTTTTTTTTTTAAATTTATTTATGTTGTTTATTTTTCTTTGGCTGCGTTGGGTCTTTGTTGCTTTGCGCGGGCTTTCTCTAGTTGCAGCGAGCAGGGCTACTCTTCGTTAAGGTGCGCGGGCTTCTCATTGCGGAGCACAGGCTCTAGGCACGTGGGCTTCAGTAGTTGTGGCTCGCAGGCTCTAGAGCACAGGCTCAGTAATTGTGGCGCACGGGCTTAGTTGCTCTGCAGCATGTGGGATCTTCCGGGACCAGGGATCGAACCCGTGTCCCCTGCACTGGCAGGCAGATTCCGAACCACTGAACCACCAGGGAAGTCCAGCACATTCTTGCTATTACTTAAATAAATAGAAAGCACTAGTAAACAGTCACTTAAGATCTTCCCCATATTTGAAAGCTGAGGGTTTGGGTTGAAGAAGACAGCACAGTGGGCAGTACAGAATATTTAGGACTGAACAATAATTAGCAAAGCTCATAGGATGAGTCTGAAGCAATACTTAGAGGAAAACTTAGAGCCTTAAAAGCAATTGTCAAGATAAGAGAATGACTAAAAATAAATAAGTTAAGTGCTCATCTTAAAAATCTAGAAAAAAGAATAATAGAGTAAACCAAAGAGAAATTGAAAGCAGGAAAAAATGATGCTAAGAGCAGACATTAATGAAACATAAAACTAAAATACCAAGATAACAAAATCCTAAAAAGCTCGTTCTCAATAAGGCTAATAAAGTAGATAACTTTATAGCAAGACTGATCAAGAAAAAAGGCACAAATAAAAAGTATAGCCCAATGCAACAAACTAGTGAATATAATGAAAAAGAAGCAGACTCACAGATAAAGAGAATAAAAGAGTGGTTACCAGTGGGGAAAGGGGAGAGGGGAGGGGCAATATAGGGGTAAGAGGTACAAACTATTACGTATAAAATAAGCTACAAGGATATATTGTACAATATAGGGAATATAGACATATTTTATAATAACTATAAATGGCATAGAACCTTTAAAAATTGTGAATCACTGTATTGTACACCTGTAACTTACATAATATTGTACATCAACTATGCTTCAATAAAAAAATATTTTTTTTGAAAGTATAGCCTAAAAGGGAGGTATAACTACAGAAAAGGGAGATATTTTTAAAATCCCAAAAGAATATTATGGCAACTTTATGCCAATAGGTTTGAAAACTTAGATGAAATGTGCACTTCTATAGGAAAACATCAGTTACTTAAATCAGCTCAAGAAGAAAAAAGAACTGGATAATTTTATAACCATTAGAGAAATGGAATCCCTAGTCAAAGCTCTCTTCCTGCCTTCCTGCCTCCTGCGCAGGGCTCGGGGAGTTATAAGGTGAGTTTTGCCACGCCTTTAAGGAACAGATGATAATGGACTCAGACACTTCCAGAGAAGGGAAGAAACCATTTCATGGGGCTAGGACAACCTTGACCCCACAGCCCGGCAAAGACAGTGTAAGGAAAGCAAAACGCAGACACAGCGTGAGCTCTGTCAACCAAAAAAACTGCAGGAGGCTGCAAATAAGAAGTGTTTTGGGGTCTTAAGAACTGCAATTCAAGAGACACAGATTTGGCTAAAATAAAAAGAGTGTCCTGGGGAAGAGAAAGAGTCGGGGGCTTGTAAGACAAAGTCACGAGGCTGCGCTCTGACACAAGAAGGGAACTGTGTGTCCTTCAAGGATGGCTGTCACCAGGCATTGTAGGGTAGGTGTCTGATAAGCGTCTTGAGTTTCTGACAGATGTTCTGGAGGCCTGCATTAGGACATGAAGTGGTCAAAGGCCAGAGTCCATCCAGGCCTCCTGGCTCCACTTCAGAGAGCTCTCTCCTTCCACAGATCTGTGAGGCGGGGGCTGTGTTTTGTCGACTGAGGATGTCAAGTGCCTGAAGACTGCCTGACGCACAGCAGGCAGGCACTCTAAGTGTTCGCTCAGCGAAGGTAGATGCAAATAGTCTGAAATAGAATACTCAAAAATCAAATCCAATTGTGTATAAAATAGAACCTCATGGCTAAACTGTGCTTATCTCAGTAATACAATAATTTGTCAATGTAATTTCCTGATCTCTACAGTTTAAAAGAGAAAAATAAGCATATCAATAGATTTAGAAAGATAGAATATTGATATGATGATGAAAAACATGTTATACAAAGAACTTAAAATACTGAGGACTCAAAAAAAAAAAAAAAACCGAAAACAAACCCACAGCTAGTTGGGTGATAGCTAATATGGATGGGTTTCTTTTTTTTTTTTTTTTCTTTTTTTTGCGGTACGCGGGCCTCTCACTGTTGTGGCCTCTCCCGTTGCGGAGCACAGGCTCAGCGGCCATGGCTCCTGGGCCCAGCCGCTCCATGGCATGTGGGATCTTCCCGGACCGGGGCACGAACCCGTGTCCCCTGCATCGGCAGGCAGACTCTCAACCACTGCGCCACCAGGGAAGCCCAGGTTTCTTTTCTGAAGAGATGGAAATAAAATTCTAAATTCAGAATTCTAAATTGTGAATTTAGAATTCAGTTCTAAAATTGACTGTGGTAATGGTTGCACATATTTGTGAATATACTAAAAACCATTGAATTATACACTTTAAGTGACTGAATTATATGGTATGTTAATTATATCTCAGTAAAGCTATTATTTTACAAAGACCGTTGACATCACAGATAAAAGATTGTTGGTGGTTAATTTTATGTCAACTTGACTGGACCATGGGGTGTCTAGATTAAGCATTATTTCTGGGTGTGTCTATGAAGGTGTTTCTGGATGAGACGAGCATTTGAATTGGTGGACTGAGAAAGCAGATGTGGAAGCCTCACCCAGTCCACCGAAGGCCTGAGTAGAATAAAAGGGCTGAGTTAAGGGAGAGTCCACTCTCGCTGCCCGACCATCTTTGAGCTGGGACATCCGTCTTCTCTTGTCTTTGGACTCAGAGTTGGGCTGAAACTTACACCATTATCTCTCCTTGTCAGCTGTGGGTCTTGGGACTTATTCTCCATGACCACAAGATATACCCAGACATCTCCCCTTGGTTCTGTTTCGCTGGAGAACCCAGACTAATACAGATTGAAAGCATAACTAAGGATATCTAGTATTCAGGCAGTTGAAGTCAATGTAATAAGAAAAAGAAAGAGGCAGAAGAACTGGAAAGGAATAGACAAAATAGTTATTATTTACAAATGGTGTGATTATTTACATAGAAAACTCAAGAGAATCAATTAGAAATAATAAGAGAATTCATTGTTGCTGAACACAAGGTCAACATAGGAAAAATAAAGCTTTTCTATATAACAGTATCATTCAATTAGAATATTCAATTAAAATGAAAGACTTCATTTACAGTAGTAACAAAAGCTATGTTATCCAGAAATAAATCCACAAAAAGTATGCAAGACTTTTACAGGTGAAATTATAAATTGTTATTAAAAGACCGAAAGAACTGAATACCTATGTTTATAAATGGGACGCCTTACTGTGGTAAAGGGATCCGTTCTCCCTAATTTAATTTGGGATCCAAATCCCAACAGAACTGCTCTTGGAATTCAGCATATTGATTCTGTGGCAGAGTAAATGGCCAAGGATAGCCAGGACAGTTCAGGAAGGAGTGATGTGCCCCTCCATATATCAAGACTTATTATAAAGCTACAGTAATGAAGATTGTGAGGTATAAAGACAAAGTATCAAAGAACAGACTAGAAAGCCCAGAAACACGCCCAAGCCTATGTAGGAAGTTGCTCATATGAAAAAGATGGCATTTTAAATCAATGGGAGCGGGATGGGATGGTCAAAAAACGAGCCTTCTGTGTGGAAGAAAGGAGGTCTTCATCCTCAGGTGTGCACAGAGCAGTAACCACAAGCCCTAGTTGGATTAGAGACCTAAAAGCCAAACTTTAAAATGATTTGAAGAAATAGAGGAAAATTATTTATGACCTTGGGACGGAGAGAGATTTCTTAAGGGGCAAAAAGCAGAAACCATGAAGGAAAAGACGGACACATTTGACTTCATTCAACCTCTTTACAACACAAACAATTAGTTAGAGGCAGAAAGGACACCAGCAGAAGGTTTCTCCAGTAGACATTGCAGATAGAGAGCTAGCATATACAAGAATACTTAAGGAAGTCAGTAAGAAAAGGTGAGTTACCAGAAATCCAAGCCAAAGTGTTGAAAAGGCCACAGAAAGGAGATCTGAGCAGCCACTGGATACAAGAGAAGATGTCCCGCCTGCCTGGCTCTTCCGTTCACCGCTCCGGCCGGGAGCTATCAAAGGGTGTGACTGCGCTCAGTTTGGGACGAGGGTGTGAGGAAGACAGAGCCTGCGTTGCTGGTGGGACTGTAATTTGGGCTAAACACTTTGGAAATGTCTAGTGAAGTCAAAGGCGTGCAGAACCTACGATCCAGCAGAACCCGTTCTAGACAAACTTCATGTTCACAGTGGGACACACCGGCAAAAACCTCGGAAGTGCCTGTTGGGGAGGATGGGTGAGTACGTGGAAGGGATCTATGCAGCACCTTCCACGAACAGTGGGTTTATACGTGTCCACCCGGGTACACTTCAAAGATAAAAGAGTGAATGAACGGAATGATGATGTAGTCTGACACCTGCCCGTGCATGCTTAAAACACACGTGGTGTATTTCATTTATAGGCGTGTGTGTGTGTTGTGTGGTGTAGGACCACAAAGACTGGAGGCCCCCCAGGTTCACGGTTGGGGTTGCCTGTCGAGGGTGATCGTGGGCAGTGGGACCTGATGCGAATATGACAAAATGTTAGCAATTTCCATTCTGAGTGGCAGACTCACGAGTGTCTGTTACCTTATCCCCTTGTACTTTCCCCCAAATACAAGTGAAAAAGAGGCACGTGTTTCCCGATGGGGCAAGGACGGCATTTAGCCGCCCTCGTGGCCTGGACCCCCTGGGCCAGGGGAGGCAGGAACCTGGAGGGTCAGAGGCCCTGTAGCTGTTGTCTGGCCGTGAGCAGCTTGTGCCCCTCTGCGAGCCTCAGTTTCCTCACTGGTGCGGCAGTGACCAGGCAGCTCTGGGACGTGGGAAGCTCTGCCGTGGTCTCCTTGCCTTTGCTCGCCTTTCTCTCCTGCTGGGAGCTCCCTTTCCATTCTCGGCAGAAACCCAGAGCATATTCATCTTGACCCAGCCCAGCAGCCATGTCCTTCTGGAGGTTTCTCTGGAGGCTCCTGGGCCACCTTAACCATCATCCAAGGACCTGTGTGTGCGCACTCGTGTGCCCATGGGCTTGTGGGTGTGGGCGTGCGTGTGACCGCGGGTGGCTGTGGGGACATGCCCCGGCTGCTCTCCCGCCCTCTGCAGATCCTGACTGGGGAGGACTGGAACGCGGTGATGTATCATGGGATCGAATCGCAAGGTGGAGTCAGCAAAGGCATGTTCTCGTCGGTTTACTTCATTGTCCTGACGCTGTTTGGAAACTGTATCCTTCTGCCGTCTGGGCAAGGGGGTCGGTGCTTCCTGGGCCTGCTCTCCCCTCCCTCCCCAGGAGGACGGAGCCGGTGGTCGGCACGAATGAACGTGTGGGCGGCTTTCCCATGGAGGGTGGGCCATGATGCACCCCTGCCCAGGAGCAGCCTGAGTTACGGATGCAGCCTGAGGTCGGCCCCGGGGGCCGAGGAAAGCGTGAGCAGCGCGTGGGGTGTCCCGAGGCAAGTAGCGAGGTCAGCGCGGGAAGACGTGGGCTTTGAGCCTGAGGGCAGCCATCTGTTTTGTTTTCACTTTAATTTAATTCAGTAATTAAGTTGTGGCACTGGGCTTTTGAACAAACCTTCGCCCATGGAAACGCCCACCTGCAGAGAAGCGCAAAGGAAGGTCTTGTGCGGAGGATACTCCTCAGGCTTGTGTTTCAGGGTCTGGGCTGTGGGACTCTGGGGCGTCAGGGCAAGCCCAGCCAGGGAGGCTGTGCCTCAGGCCCCCTGACCGTGCCGCCCGGTTGGAGTGTGTCCCTGTGGCTGGGCCCCAAGGGGCATGGCCTTCGTCCTGCTCTCGGCGTAGCGAGGCCTCTGCGGGTGCCCACAGCTGTGGGCAGTGCCAGGAGGCAGCAGCCGACCTTGGCGTCCTGTCCCGTGGGCCCCACTGGGGCCCTGAGCAGGCCTGTCTATGAGGCACTGCCCTGGGATGTGGGTCCCCCCTGAGTCCCAGGGCACCTCCTTGCCAGACAGGGGGCCTGACGCACAGGGGTCACGCAGAGCCGACGGCTGCTTGAGCGTGGCACTGGCCCAGAGCCGCTGGGATAACATGGGGCCCAGGGCTGTCCCTGGGCGTCTGTCCCAGGACCAGAAGGGTCTGAGACGGTTCGGCTGTCACAGCTGAGGGGAAGGGGCAGCTGGCATTAAGCGGGCAGCGGACACCCCATGGCAAAGGACTGCCTGCCCATCGTCAGTGTGCAGGGCACTAGGTGACCGGGAGGGCACCCACCCGTGGGGGCCAGGGGTGGGCCTGGGTCTGCGGGGGCGGCACAGGGGTGAGGCACCGAGGGCTGGGGCTGGGGCAGGGGCGGGGGCAGTGCAGGGAGGACAGTGCTGCCTGGCGCTGAGGCTGGGAGAGGCGGCTCCGTTGACGGGAAGCCTGAGGGGGTTCAGGTCAGCGGCAGCGCGAGGGCCTGGGCCTGCAGAGTTCAGATGGGCGGGGCGGGGCCATTGGGCCCCCTGACCCTGGGACCCTGGGGAGTTACCTGCCCTCTGTGGCCTTCGTTTCCTCAATTCTGACTGGGGGCCATAGGAGCACCTTGTCGCGGCTCCCAGGGGGCACAGTGGGAGGACGCTTTGGAGGCAGCGGCCTCCTGCTGGGCACTCCCGTGGCATCTGCCATCCGCACGTTGCCCCTGCTGCTCTGGAGGAGGGGCACCTCGAGGGAGGGGTCCCAGGACTCGGCTTTGGTAAAGGAAGGTGGGAACGAAGCCAGGCACGTGTCCGTGAGCCTTGCCAGGAAGCTGGTCCGTCGGTCTCTGCTCGTGGGACCCAAAGGTGCCAGAGCCCACATGCAGCCTGGGTGCTTGTTGGGAGAGGTGGGGGCAGAGCAGGCAGCCCTTGTGCCCTCCTAGGAGGCAAAGGCAGATCAATCCAACACAGCGCGAGCTTCCGGCCTGGAGCGTCGGCCCTGAAGCGGGGGCAGGGGGAAGGGGTGGTGTGGGCCTTCGAGGAGGCCGGGCAATGTGACATTGCATGAAGGAGGCCGGGTGGAGGCCAGGGGCCCACAGGACCCAGCGGCTGGGCTGGGCTGTGTCTGGGGCTGACGGGCTGAGAGGGCTGGAGGGCCGGGGGTGGGGGCATGTGGACACCAAGGAAGGAGGCCGAGGCTGCTCAGGCCCTGGGGAGATGGGCCCCTGTGTTGTCAGAGGGAGCCGTGGTCTGAGCCTGGGAGAGGCTGTGCGTCGGAGGGCTTCCCTTCCTTAGCTGGAGCCGACCAGACACTCTGCTGAACGTCTTCCTGGCCATCGCCGTGGACAACCTTGCCAACGCGCAGGAACTGACCAAGGTGTGTAGGTAGGGACCCACCTGCAGCCTAGCTACGGGTGGGGTGGGGGGGTCAATCCGTGTCGCTCTGGATGCTGCTGCAGAGCCATGAGGAGGGCCAGGACCTGGGTTAAGGGCCATGTGACTGCTGTCCAGGGGTGTTTCCTCCAGGCCCTGGACAGGCAGGGCTGTGGGGAACGGCACCGAGGAGGTGGGCAGAAAGAGCATGCTGGGAAGGCAGATGGGCACGAGGGCAGCTCCTGGGAAGCCGAGACCTGGGAAGGATGACCGGAGAGGCAGGAGGAGGTGTGGGAGCTGGTGGTGGATGACATGACGCAGACCAGAGAGGGGCCTGGAAGATGGGGGCCGGGCTGCCCTGGTCTCTGTGTGGAGTGGGCTGTGTCCTCTCAGGAGCGAGACGCATCAGGAGGTGGGCCTAGGGGCCATCCAGTCTGAAGACCCCAGAGGGCGCTGAGGGACCCTTGTGGTCATTCCCGGTGTGGCTGGCTGAGCTCAGGCTGGCGCTGGGCAGCGCGGTCCTGAGTCGGGCCAGGCTGGCGCTGGGGGAGCAGTCGGTGCCTGTTCTCGGCAAGCCCGTGTCCCGGCAGGACAGCTTTCTTTCCAGGCTGTGCCCAGTGGGAGTCGTCTAACAGTCATGTCTCATCCTTGAGCCTGGCGGGGGACGTGATTACACGTGTCTCCCCTGTGGTTTCCCTCCAGATGGCACAACCCCCTGCCTGCTTACCGTCACCCTCTGTGCCCTGGGCAGTGCAGGCAGCCCGCTGTTTCAGCCTCAGGCTGGCGCTTTGACAAGCCCGGCTCCCGGTGCAGAGGGCACTCCTGCTGGTCAGGGGCTCTGAGCAGGCTCTGCTCCTTGCAGGCACGCGCATACTTGCTCTGTACGCCGGGCCTATGCCTGTGCGCGCACCTGTGTGTGTGGGTGTCTGTGCGCTCGCGCCCGCCGTCCCTGACAGCCTCCCACTTGTGTAGCACCCACTCCAGTCTAGCACATCCTAAGACTCTTAACACTGTCCCCGTTCTGGGGCTTGACTCGGGCCTTCCCTGAGGAAGGCAGGCGACAGAGATGCAGGTGTGCCACAGTGGTCCTGACAGCGCGTGCTGTACAGGTGCCCTGCTGCCCCACCCGGCTCCCTGCGAGGAGTGCTCCACGGGGGCGGCCCGTGCAGTGTGCCTCCCCCCACCCCCTAGCTGGGCTGGGGCAGTGCCTGTGGGTCTGGACTCCTCCCTTCTTCTGGGTGCTGGCTTCTGAGGATTGGGAATCCCACTGGCGTGCCCATTTCTGTTGTTAGCCAGTTCCTAGACTGAACCTTGCCATTCAGGAGGGGCTGGAGAATGGCCCAAGGCTCTGGCTGGGGGGACCCGTGCAAGCACAGAGCACTTCTTGGGGTCAGGATTTACAGGACCACGTGAGCTAGGGGTGCCCAGCAGCATCGTCCTGGGCTGGGTGAGCTTGAGTTCAAAGCTCTCACTGCCCCTTCAAGGCTGTCAGTGGGTGAGGACATACTGACAGGCCATGTCCTTGGGGCCCTGTATCCATGCACAGACCATAGGTGGTGGGCCCTTGGGGCAAACTGCCCTAATTCAGGAATTTCCTTGCTTTGGGAGTTGGGGCAGGTGGACGCCTGTCTGTGTCAGGCTATGGGGCATTCCTGGGCTGGCCAAGAGACCAAAGGGCGGACACTCCCTCCTTTACAGTCCCACAAATATATGGTAGCATCATTTATTTTGAAGTGGAAATAAACTCACATCGAGTTTGTTTGTAGAACACCAGTTGGAGTGATTTGAGGGCCGTAAACCAGGATGGAGCCCATAGCTGGAGGAACGACGTCTCTAGGGTGTTCTGGTGGGTCTAGCTCTGCCTCCCCTCTGAGGCCTGAAGTTTGAATGTCTCTTCTCTATGGTGGGAAGTCTTCAGACAGCTAATAGGGGGCTTAGTTGCCATTGCTATGCCTCTAAAAGCAGATTCAAGGACATTTGGGGACATGTTGGGAATGCCAGCTCCCAGGGGAGCCAGGTGGGCCCGGGATTGGGGTAATGGGGGATATACGCATGGGCCCAGTGATCTAGCTGGACGGCACGGAGACTGGCTTCCCTCCCAGGGCTGGTAGACTCAGCCTAGAGCTGTTTATCTAGATCTGAGGAGCAGATCATGTTGGTTTTGCCTAGTGACAGGGGGCCAGGGCTGGAGGGTCTGTCTGGATGTCCACTCCCTTCCCATGGAGGGGGCAGAGGCAGGGCGGGGTGTCCGCGCAGGTGCGCACACATGAGCACATGCTATCCCGGGTGGCAGAGAGCCGTGGCGCTCCTCTCCAGGAACTCAGTGGGGAAGGGAACACAGGGCCAGGCATGGTCACAGGTAGACAGATGTGACCCGATGAGTGCAGGTGGAAAAGCTCAAAGGCTGCAAGGTGGCCCTGCTAGGCACATTGCTGGTGATGGTTCGTGTGGGTGGTGCAGGGCAGGGACCCAGGCTCAGGGTGGGGCGCCTGCCCCTCGCCCTGGCTCAGCACCCTGGGGAAGAGGTGACTTCGTTCCAGTGTGACAAGTGCTCTGGGTGGCGGGGGAGCAGGTGGGAATAAAGGAGGGGTGGGTTTGCATTTTGATGGAATAAAGACTAACACGTGGAAATGGGTCCCTGGGGCTGGAGCTCTGGAGTGGGGCTGTCAGCTGTGAGCGCCCTGGGAAGGGGTGCTGACACAGAAACCCTGGGGACTCTTGCCTGCAGAGGTGGGCGTAGCAGGGCGGTCTGGAGCGTGGGTGGGTCGTGCTAAGGCAGGAGCTGGCTTCCTGGCCCCACTGGCTCAGGAGGCAGGAAGGACTCAGAGGCTCCAGGCGGAAGAGCTGGTGGCATCGGAGTGGACACAGCACTCTCAGGCTAGCTACACATTTCTGTCTGTCCAAACAGGACGAAGAGGAGATGGAAGAAGCAGCCAACCAGAAGCTTGCTCTGCAAAAGGCCAAAGAAGTGGCTGAAGTCAGCCCCATGTCTGCCGCCAACATCTCCATCGCCGCGTAAGGCTCTCGGAGTGGGTTGTGGGCGGTGGCGGGAGCAGAGTCCAGCTCCCCCGGGGCCTCCTCAGGGGCCCTCGCCTTGGCTGGAGCTGTTAGGATACAGCCCCTTCCCAGGAGCTGAGATGCGGGGGAATGGCACTCCTCCCCTGCGGGGACTTTTGAGCAAAGAGACCACCAAGTGAAGCCTCCCCGCTTCTCCCCGCCGGGGTGAGAGCGCGGTGTGGCAACGCCGTGGGTGGGAGTGACCACGGAAGGCGGCCCTCTGGACAGTCTTGGGCAGCGCCAGGGACTTGGTGTGTCTGACTTACACACCGCCTTTCAGAAGTGTGTTTTGTGAGCCGGAAGATTCAAGGGGTTACTTCAGCAGCCCAAGAGACTTAATGCAGTTTCCAATAGTATCGAGTTCTGGTGTTGGGACAGGGGTCGAGAGGAGGCCTCTCTGATGAGCAGAGGTGCAGGCGGGGCTGAGACTCCCGTCGGGGACTCTGGTCACCCAGAGCCAGCTGAGAGTGCTGCTGGGGGCGTTATGGATTTCCGAGTTGGGACAGAACGCCCCAGCGCAGGGCCAAAAGCCACGGTGGGCTGGGGGGCGTTGGCCCCCGGGGAAGGAGGCAGGAAAGTCTGGCCCAATCCCGGTCACTGGGTGGCCGTGAGAGAGCACAGAGGGGCTCGGGGCCAGGCTGAGCCCACCCTGGAGCTGCTGCCCCTGCCTTCTGCCCCGCTCGCCAGCCCCCGCCACGGCTCCCACTCCCCACGCTGCTCCACGGGCCCCCGCTCTGCACCTGCTTCCCTCTCCCGTGCACACTGTGCTGCGTGGTCGGAGCACCTCGGGCCCGTCTGTGGTGACACAGGCACTGGTGCCGAGAGTGCGCTGGCACGTGGATGCGTTTGTGGGAGTGGGAGTGTGTACACGCGCGGGTGAGGGTGCATCTTAGCAGCCCCATTCTCGCCTGGACGCCACAGGGCCATGGCCTGTTTTCTAGGAGGATGTTTGCAGAGGACCTGTCTCTAAGGTGAGCAGAAAGTGCTGGCCTTTGGGGGAGAAGAAGTAAAGGGAGGTCCCAGGCCCTGGGAGTCCAGGCAGGGGTGCAGGGGGCCTGCAAGGAGCCAGGCAGGACACAGCCGCCATCATTCCACAGCTGCTGGGGGCTCAGTGCCCAGTTGTTCTGGAGTTCTGTTGTCTGGCCAATGCACCTGCTCGGTCTGCTTGGTCCTGGGCTTGCTGTGACCCGGTTACTTCCTGAGCTGCATAAGCTGCTGGTGGTCTGTGTAGAGGACGTGGTTGGTGACTGACCCATTTATTCACGTGGGCCCTGTGGAGTTTCTGTGTAACTTTTGCCTTCCTGCTGTCCCGGAGGGGAGCGTGGTGTCCTGTGTCCCCTGCTGCTGCCCAGGGCTGCCCATTCCTCGGGGATGTGCGGCAGGGTGTCCACTCCCACCTGGGCTGGGACCTAAGCGGGGAGGGGCCCTCAGCACAGCCACGGGGAGCTTGTCAGGACACCCGAGAGGGAAGTCTGGATGTCCTTCCTCTCCCTCCGCCCCCGTCCCCGTTTGGGACGCTGCTGTGCAGGAAGCAGGCTGTAGACCTGCATCCCCGGGGCCTGGGGGACACTTGGCGCTCTCCCTCACAGCAGACCCCGAGCTCGGTGCTGGCCCATCCCTGTCACGGCCAAGCTGGGGTATGTCCAGGCATTGGCCCTTGCGTCCCCCTCTTGGGCCAGCTGTGGGTCCCGCGGCCTCCCCCGGGACGCGGCTTTGGGCTTGTCCTCGGCCCATCTCCGCTGCATGCACAGTGGGTCTGACGTGACTCCAGGTGCGGAGGGTGGGGGCGTGAGGACCACTGTGCGTGCTGGTTTGCTCTCCTCCGTCGAGCTGAGGCATCTGCGGGCAGGAGCTGTGCTCCAGCGCCCGTCTGTCCCGTCTGCCCCAACGGTTCCCTGCTCTGCTGGCAGCAGCAGCCTCGCCGTGTTCACTTCTCTGCCCGAGCCTCTGAGGTGGTGGGAGAGGCTCCGAGGGACCCCGCTCTGACCTGCTCCCGCAGCGGTGCTGTGTGGTCTGTGAGACGGGGGCCTGGTCGAGACGTGCGCTGTGAGCCTCTGATGCTCAGGGCGCCTTTCGTGTCCGTGGTGTTTGAGCGGCTCCATGGGCCGTGCCCGAGCGGACGGAGGCTCTGTGACGGACCCTCCTCAGAGGGGCGCCCGAGTCCCCTAGAGCCACTGGGGGTCCAGTGTCCTTGGCCTCAGGGGACAGTCCCCTCAGCCTCCTGGGAGGGAAGGACACTCAGGCTGATGCGGCCCTTCTGGCTCTCGGCTGTGTCGGCCTCGACGTCACTGGGACTCACAAGTGCCGGTGCCTACGGCCGCTCCCACACGCGGGTTCACACTCACACACGCTTGCTCTGATCCTTGTTCTCTTAATGTTCACAGTCTCAGTCACACTCACACCAGCTCACATGCTCATTCACAAGCTCACACACTCAGCCATGCACACCGCTTTGCTCACTCTCTTGTACACACATGCCTGTATGCACGCAGGGCAGCCAGGCAGGTGAACTGCTTTGAGCTCCTCAGAAATGCTTGTCGACTCAACCTTGAGAAGGCAGCGCTGGGGACCCACCTGGTCCTCCCCTGGGAGGGAAATGACTGTAAAGAGACCTATGGTTTCTCTCTATTGATTTTGGAAAAGCTTCCAGAAAGACACTTCCAGAAGGACACTCAAGGGAAGGTGGGCTGGTGGTAGAACCTGTTTGCCCCTGGGGAGGCTGGTGGTGACCTGGTGGCAGTGCCTTAGAGCCTGGGGAGCTGAGGGGCCAGGGCGGCTTGGGGGCTGAGCACGGTGTTCAGGAAGCAGGGCCCAGGTGAGGCCGGAGGCAGGTAGGCCCCTGCGTCAGCCGGCTCTGCTCCGCCTCGAAGGCCAGGGGACCACAGGGGTGAGCCCTCCCTGGCGCCCGGGGAGTGGGGCGCCAGGTCCGGCGGGGGCGAGGGGGCTGATCACAATGGCGGACGAGTGGTACCCGCTCCTTCCAGCCCCCCTGCCCTTCCAGGGCAGTGTGCACAGAGCTGCGCTGGACGGCCCACGATGGCGCTCTTGCCCTCGGCCGTGGGGGTCACTGCTCCGTGGGCGCTCCTTCTCTCTCATCTTCTCTCTTACCCCGAGGTCTCGGCCGGCCTCACTCTGATAGAAGCATCCCCGGCCTCCTGCCTGGATGCACACTGCAGCCTGTGCCCTGACCCGGCGCGGCTCACACCGTTCTAGCCGCTCGTAGAACTCTCTGGTGTTCTCACTTTTGTTCTGTTTTGTTTTTTGCATGTGCAGTTTTGTAAAGCAAACTCGAGGTACTGTATCTCGCAGCTCATCTGTCTCCAGCGTAACCTCACCGTGAGTCTCTCTGCTGCAATTTCCATCTATGGCTTCGTGATAACTACACGCCAACGCCTTCTGTCCGCCCCTAACTCTGCTTCCCACTTCAAGTCATTCGCTTCAGGGGGCAGCTCCAGGCCCACATCCTGCAGCCTGGCCGGGGACGGCGGGCACACTTCCTGACGCCCTCACGTCCTGCTCGTGGGATCAGGCTCTCTGGGCTCAGCCCCTCCTCCTCTCCCTCCTGGTCTCTGTCCTCCTGCCTGTCTGTCCCTGTGCTGTCACTCTGGTGTCTTGAGCAGATCTACTTCTCCTGAGGTGACCACCACTGGGTGCCACTGGGGCTGTCTCCTTGTGGCTCCCATGAGGTAGAGGATTGCTCAGGGGCTCAGGACATCCGTGGGGTCCTCCTGCCCCACCCTGCCTTGCTGGGGAGGGGGTGTCTCTGGGACCCTCAGGAAGTCTTGTTCTCGCGAGAGCAGAGCTTCTGCCTGCTCGTGAGGCTTCCGGAGACCAGCCAAAGCCTGAGGTAGAGCCGTAGAAACCCCAGGGTGGCCCTGCTGGGGGTGACACCAGTCTGCCCCAGGGCCTTCTTTCTGCAGGTGAGAAGTCCCTGGAGATGGCCAGGTGCCCTCTCCGTGTCCTGGTGGTGACGGGCACTCCTGCCGTCCCTGAACCCCTGGCCCCTGTTACTTGGCCAGCACAGAGCTGGGCTCGGTGCTCTCACGAGCACGCGGACCTGCTGGCGGTTGGGCCCCCGACGTCCACAGGGTAAGAAGGCTGGATCCTGAACGACTGACTCCCGGGTGGCCTGAGATGCGGGCGTAGGTGCCAGCGCTGCTGTACCTGGGCTGCTCCACATCGTCACAGCTGGGGGTGACTGAGGGAAGACTGACTTTCTCAGCACGGAGACCTCAAAGCAGGGCCTCACCACAGAGGCTCCTTCTGAATCCTGTTGGCACATCTGGGTCAGGGCGGCTGAGCCGGGCTCTGCCTGCAAGCCGGGCTGGACTCGGTGGGGCGGGGGGGGCCCTTCCCTGTGCCCGCTTCGGGAGTGCTTCTAGACGAGGCTTTCGCCTGGGTCAGAGTCCTCTGCCACGCTGCACTGTGGGTCAGAGCCTGACCCGCCCCCGCACATTCTTGGAGCTCGGTGGAGACACAGAGAGTGAGAGGCGAGCGCTGGCCACGCCGCGCCACATGCCAGGCAGGGCAGGGACAGAGCAGCAAGCAGGTGGGGGCAGGCTGCCGCCCCCCAGCAAGGCACAGGGGCAGAGACACGTCCAGAGAGGCAGCCAGCAGCGCCGCCGCGTGCTGGGCAGGCGCCGACGGTCTCGGGTGGCGTGAGGCCCAGAGAGGCAGCCACCCAGCAGGAGCGGGGCTGGTAGAGCCGCCCCTGGGAAGTTATGAGGGGAGCCTGCCAGCCCCACGCAGCCTCTAGGCCAGCAGGCACCCCGCCTCTCCGTGGACTTGAGCTGGTTCCTGGGTGAGGCAGAGCTGCGTCTGAGGGTGAGGCTGAGGGCAGAGCCCGTTCCTCCTGAGCTACCAGCTACCACGTCCCCATCGTCTTTACTGCCTGCCTGTTTCTGTTCTGACAGGCGGGTCCCCAGGGCTCATGGCTGGGTCTGAGCAGGCCACCACCTGCCGCCCAATGGCTCCGAGTCCAGGCCCATCTCGGCCTGCTGGGCTGATGGGGAAGCCTGACCAGTGTCCGGCCGTCAGCCCTCACGGGTTCCTGCACCACTGGGGAGCGCCCCTGGTGGCTGCTGTCCACTTCACAGGGTTCGGCATAGTTCAGAGTTGGACCCTTTGTTTTGGTGTCAGCTGGGGATGGGTAGGTCCCCCGTGGCTCTGGGTTGAAGCCAAGGAGAGAAGGTGGGTCTGTTGCCAGGTGACCTTGGGAACGGGGCAGCAGCCGAAGGTGTGCTGCCCACCAGTCAGCAGGTGGTCAGAGAGGCTGACCGCTGTCCCCCATACGTTGCCCTGCCTGCCCCCCGTCTGGGCCCCCAAGGACAGGCATCAGGCTCTCCTGCTCTCATACTTTCAAGGTGCTTCCCTGGAAATGGCTCCCCACCCTGGGGGCAGGACTCAGCGTGGTGCTCAGTGGCTGGGGCTCAGAGCCGGGGGGTGGAGACCTGTCCCACCTGGGCCCCCAAGGCCCCCAGGTTGTGGCTCTAGGCTGTGCGGTCAGTGCAGCTGGAGTCCGGCGGAGGCCTCGCGTCTCCTTTAGACACTTGTTTCCTCTCGCCCTTGCATGCGTCCGATCGTGGCTCCGTCAGTGACTCGCTGTGGACCCTGTGTGAGTCACGTCCTCCGTGCTCAGTGTGACATGGGGACAAGAGCAGCACCCAGTCCCTGAGGTGGTTGTGAGGGCTGGAGGAGGTGGCCGCTGGCCCAGATGTCACAGCCACCCTTGTCCTCGTGCTGCCACTGCTGCCCCCCCACAGTGGTCCCGAGACCTCCAGGGGCTGCGGGACGAGACTGGCCTCTGAGGAGGTGGTGCCGGCTCGCCAACTTTGGGGTCTTGTTCAGCAAATATCCCAGAATGCAAAGGGCTTCCACGCACCCTGTGGCTGTGGAATCCACCTGTGACCGTGTGGGTGAGCTTGGGGGGCGGTCAAGGCCTTTAGAAGCCTGTCTAGTGAGGGCTGAGCCTGGACTACAGGCCACTCCTGGCGCCGGAAGGCTCTCAGCCCCAGTGGAGCCAGGAGAGGGGAGGGCACTGCTGAACACAGGACGTAGTGTCCAGCCGCAGACCTGCCTGCTGGGCTCCTGGGCATTCAGCAAATGGTCACTGAGCTGAGTGGCAGCTGCCCAGATGGGGCCGACCACCGCAGGGAGAGTCCCCGCCTGACTCCCGCGAGGGCCAGCCGCCCCCGGGGCCCCTCGCTCCCTGGGTAACTGTCCCTTCCGCTCCTGACGACCCGCCTCTTCTCGGGTTCCCTCTCAGACACCCCGTCTTCCTCTGGCCAGTGGCTCCCCTCCTGGAGGTGGAGATAGAGAAGCCCCTCCTCGGGCAGCCTGCTTCCTGCCTCCTCAGTCCTGCTCCATTTGGACGTTGCCCCCCTCCTCGCCCCATTCTGGCCTTCCTGGCGGGCAGCCCACCTGCCCGGGAAGCCTGTCTGCCACCTCATGCTGGTGCCTGTCATTCCCACTGCTCTGCACCCCTGGCCCCCCGGCCTTGAGCCCCCACCCCCAGGTGAGGCTCTCACCATCTGTGGGCGCCCCCCGGAGGGCGCAGGGATGAGGTCTGTTTCCCTGGGTATCGGCCGCCAACTCTGCCCCTCGACTCTGCTGGGGTTGCCAGGGCTCCTGCCGCCCCCCCGCCCCCCCACACTGCGCCCTCTGCCATCTCTCCATCGCTGTGTGTCCATCCGTGGCTTCCCCTGCGAGGCAGAGAGGTGGGGGGCGGCTTGGGGGCGCGGCTCACGCGGGTCTCCCCACAGCAGGCATCAGAACTCGGCCAAGGCGCGCTCGGTGTGGGAGCAGCGGGCCAGCCAACTGCGGCTGCAGAACCTACGAGCCAGCTGCGAGGCGCTGTACAGCGAGATGGACGCCGAGGAGCGGCTGCGCTTCGCCACCTCCCGCCACCTGCGGCCCGACATGAAGACGCACCTGGACCGGCCGCTCGTGGTGGAGCCGGGCCGGGACGGCGCGCGGGGGCCCGCGGGGGGCAAGGCCCGGCCCGAGGGCGCGGAGGCTGCCGAGGGCGCGGACCCGCCGCGCAGGCATCACCGGCACCGAGACAGAGACAGGGACAAGGCCGCGGCCGCGGCCCCGGCGCCGGCGCCGGCGGGGGAGCAGGACACGGCGGACGCCCCGAAGGCGGAGGGCGGGGAGCCGGGGGCCCGGGAGGAGCGGGCACGGCCGCGCCGCAGCCGCAGCAAGGAGGCCGCGGGCCCCCGGGAGGCCCGGAGCGAGCGTGGCCGCGGCCCGGGACCCGACGGCGGCCGGCGCCACCACCGGCGCGGCTCCCCGGAGGAGGCGGCAGAGCGGGAGCCCCGGCGCCACCGCGCGCACCGGCACGTGCCCGAGCCGGGCAGGGAGGGCGCGGCGCCCGGGGCTAAGGGCGAGCGGCGAGCGCGGCACCGCGGCGGCCCCCGGGCCGGCCCCCGGGAGGCGGAGAGCGGAGAGGAGCCGGCGCGGAGGCACCGCACGCGGCACAAGGCGCCGTCCGCGCACGAGGAGGCGGAGAAGGAGGCCGCCGCGGAGAAGGAGGGCGAGGTGGGGGACAGGGACGAAGACAAGGAGCTCCGCAACCACCAGCCTAGGCGAGTCAGCGCGGGGGGGGGGGCGGGGGGGCTGGGGGCAGTGGTGACTGGGCCGGACGTGCCAACCAGCCCGTGAGGGGCAGGCTGGTAGGGTTACACAGATCAGGGGTGCGCGGACCTGGCCGGGCGGCCCAGCCCTCTGTCTCAGCCCCTTTCTGCAGTGGTGACAGTCCTGCCTTGTTGGGCCGGCGTGGTGGGGAGCGTAGCTCGAAGGCGCCCGGGAGGAAGGGAGGCTATGGGTGAAAGTGTTGGGACTGGCTTGGGACACTGAGACTTGGAAAAGGTACCCCGGGGAGAAGAGAAAAATGTGTAACCCCGTGAAGCAAGGCGAGTCAGGAGAGCCTGAGGGAAGCCTGAGGAGGCCACAGGACTAAATGGTGGAATGGGAGGGGGCTGGGCTATGCGGCCATGACGGAAAGGACCCCCATCCCAGGCCAGCCCAGCCCGGTCCCTGGCTGGGACAGGATCTGACGGTGACTTTGTGAGAACCCAGGGGTAACAGGAGCTGTTAGGCTGAGGCCAGCAGTCTCCATGCTTGCCAGTGAGTCACAGACCACCCAGAACTCGTGCAGCCAGAGGCCACAGCTCAGGATCAGCCCGACCTGGGCACGGTCTTTGTGTGCAGAGCTCTGTGCTGAGCCTTTGCCCTGGTGGGGCCCCAGATGGGGTGGCTTAGGGTAACATCCTCTTCCAGGCTTCTTCGTTCTGCACACAGTTCTGTTATATACACATAACGTGATATCAGCCATGCCTGGCCTTGTGCCAGGGACAAACAGGTGAGTCAGCCCTGTCCCTACCTTTCAGACCTAAAAACAGAAATGTATAGGGTGATAAAAACCATGACAGAGGAGGTGATCAGGGATTTATTTGATCTGTATAGGGGTTTAAGAAGCTGGGTTTTGCAGACTGAATAGGAGTTTGGCTCTCCATCAGACTCTGATGTGCATTCTTGGTTGCAGGGAGCCACACTGTGATCTGGAGGCCAGTGGGGTAATGGATGTGGGCCCTGTGCATGCCCTGCCCAGCACCTGTCTAGAGAAGGTGGAAGAACAGCCCGAGGATGCAGATAATCAGCGGAACGTTACTCGAATGGGCAGTCAACCCTCGGATCTGAGCACCACTGTGCACATCCCAGTGATGCTGACTGGCCTTCCTGGGGAGACCACGGTCGTTTCCAGTGAGTATCTTCCCATAACATCAGGGCAGGGCCCACCTTGTGCAGGCTCGGTTTGCTCTCCCCCCTTCCCTCCTGCTCCGTGACAGCCACCCGGGGACAGAGCTTGCCTCTGTGAATTGTTCCCCAACTGGAAAGTCTTTGCTGTCAGCATTTGTGCCTTGCTATCCCTTTGCTTTCCAGTGCCCCAGAGGAGCCCTCTTGCTATTACATGTCATTAAGCTCTAGTCTGCTTCCTTGCAACGGTATTTGCAAGTTACCAGGTAAGTGCCAGGCATGGTGTTAGAGTGCAGGGGGCACAGCAGGGGGGAGTGGGACTGGCTGCCCTTGCGGGGCTCAGAGTCTCGCCGGGAAGACAGACCACAGCGCGGTCACGGCTCTTCACAGTCGCACAAACGCTGCTAAGGACTGTGGCCACAGACCTGACTGAGGTCGGGAGCTAGCGGGCGAGAGGAGGGGGGTCTCAGGGTGGTGGTATTCCACCCACTTACTTATGGTCCTGGCTCTGCAGTTCCTCCACCCACTTACTTATGGTCCTGGCTCTGCAGTTCCTCCAGCCACCTACTTATGGTCCTGGCTCTGCAGCTCCTCCCAGGCCTTTGCCTGAGCTTCCCTTTTCCTTCCCCTCCCTCCCTCATACCGCGTGTGAGGTCATGACGGAGCAGCCGCTCCACAACTGGCTTGTGTGCGGGCACTGAGGGCACAGTGTGAATAAAATGCCAACCTGCAGGTGGCAAAGACAGGCCCTTCGCATGATGCGCAGGCGCACGGGCGTTCTGTGAGCACCAAGGATAGAAAAAAACATTCCCAGGGGCAGAGGTGACTCGGAATTCCAGATGAAGATTCAGCCTCAGGCAGGCCCAGGTGCTGCCACACGCTTGCCTGTCCGCAGACGTGTCCACGCACAGAACGGGCGCTGCCTCTTACCCAGGGGCTCTCGCCTGGGGCCGATGGACAGCGCACAGCGCCAGGTGTGACGGTGGGGGCGGCTGGCTCTGCCCGCTGAGCCTCCCCCTTCCTCGTTGCTCCCTTGGAAGAAGGCTTCCCTGGTCCATCTGTCGTTTCACCTCCCATGGCAGTAGCGTGTCTGTCTTCCCAGACTCCCGAAATCAGCCCCCGGGTCTCATTCTTTCTGGACTAGCTTGAGGGTCCCCACCTGGTTTTTGTCCATGGGAGTCGAGCTGTGGCCCCTCCTCCCCAACCCTGGCAACCACTGATCTTTTTACTGTCTCTGTAGTTTGCCTTTTCCAGAACGTCTTATAGTTGGAGTCACCTAGTACGTAGCCTCTTTAGACTGTCTTCTTTCACTTACCCGTGTGCATTTAAGGTTCCTTCGTGTCTTTTCGTGGTTTGGTAGCTCATTTCTTTTTAGTGCTGAATAATATTCCGTTGTCTGGATGGACCACGCTTTATCCATGCACCTATTGAAAGACACGTTTGTTGCTTACAAATTTTGCCAGTTATGAATGAAGCTATTATAAGCATTCATGTTCAGGTTTTTGTGTAGACTTACATTTCCAACTCATTTGGGTAAATACCTAGGAGCATGGTTTTTGGATTGTGTGGTAAAACTACATTCAGCTTTGTAAGAAACTGGTCTAACCAACTGGCTATATCATTTTTACATTCCCACCAGCAGTAAATGAGAATTCCTGTTGCTCCGCATCCTCTCCAACATTTGGTATTGTCAGTGTTTCGGATTTTCGCCATTCTAATACGTGTGTATTGATAGCTCATTGTTTTAATTTGCAATTCCTTAATGATATATGATCTTGAGCGTCTTTTCATACGCTGATTTGACATCTGTATATCTTCTTTGGTGAGGTGCCTGTTCATATCTTTTGCCCACTTTTAAATTTTTTTATTTGAAAAAAAATTTAGAGACAAAGTTTTAAAGAGCAGTTTAAGGTTCAAAACAAAATTGAGAGGGAGGTAGAGAGATTTCCATATACTGTCTGCCTGCACACATGCATAGCCTTCCCTATTATCAGCATCTCTCATTAGAATGGTGCTTTTTTTTTTTTTTTTTAAACCAAGGATAAAACTACATTGACACGTCATAATCACCCAAAGTGCACGGGGTACATTAGAGTTCACTCTTGATGTTGTACATTCTGTGGGTTTGGACAAATGTGTAATGACATATATCCATCATTGTGACGTGACACACAATATTTTCATTGCCCTAAAAATTCTCTGTGCTCTGCCTGTTCATCCCTCCTCACCTCCCATCAACGTCTGGCAACCACTGATCTTTTCATGGTCTTTGTTCTTTTGCCTTTTCCAGAATGTCATATAGTTGGAATCATACAGTGTGTAGCCTCTTCAGATTGGCTTCTTTCACTCACCAATGTGCATTTAAGGTTCCTCCGTGTTTGTTCATGGCTTAGCAGCTCGTTTCTTTTTAGTGCTGAATAATATTCCATTGTCTGGATGTACCTTAGTTTATGTACGCATTCAACTACTGGAGAACATCTTGGTTGCCTCCAAATTTTGGCAATTATGAATAAAGCTGCTGTAAACATTTGTGTGCACGTTTTTGTGTGGACATAAGTTTTCAACTCCTTTGGCTGAATCCTAAAGAGAGTGATGGCTGGATCATGTGGCAAGAATACGTTTAGTTCTGTAAGAAACCGCCAAGGTGGCTGTACCACCTCATGTTCCCACCAGCAATAAATGAGAATTGCTGTTGCTGCACATCTTTGCCAGCATTTGGTGGTGTCCCTGTTCAGATTTTGGCCATTCTCATAGGTGTGTCATGGTGTCAGGTTGTTTCAGTTTGCGTTTCCCTGATGACGTTTGCTGGGAAACATCTTCGTGTGCTTATTTACCCTCCGTATGTCTTCTTTGGTGAGGTGTCTGTTAAGGTCTTTTGCCCGTTTTTTACTCAGGTTGTTGCTTTTATTTTTGAGTTTTAAGAGTTCTTTGTATATTTTGGATGACAGTCTTTTATCAGATGTGTCTTCTGCAAACATTTTCTCCCGGTTTGCTGCTTGTGTTCTCATTCTCTTGATGTCTCTCACAGAGCAAAAGTTGTTCATTATCTCCTAGGAGTGTTATAGTTTTACATTTCACATTTAGGCCTATGAGCCATTTTGGGTTAATTTTTGTGAAGGGTGTAAAGTCTCTCAAGATTAATTTTTTTGGCATGTGGTTGTCCAGTTGTTCCAGCACCATTTGTCGAAGAGACTATCTTTGTTCCACTGTATTGCCTTTGCTGTCATGTCAAAGATCAGTTGACTGTTATTTGTGGGGGCCCGTTTCTGGACTCTCTGTTCTGTTCTGTTGACCTATTTGTTCATTCTTTCCCCAGTACCACACTGTCTTGATTACCGTAGCTATATAGTCAGTCTTGAAGTTGGGTGGTGCCAATCCTCTAACTTCGGTCTTCTTTAATATTGAAGTTTTGGCTATTCTGAGTCTTTTACATCTCCGTGTAAACTTTAGAATCATTTTGCTGATATCCATAAAATAAATTGCTGGGATTTTGATTGAGACTGCATTGAATCTATAGATCAAGTTGGGAAGAACTGACAATGTTGATTCCTCCCATCCGTGAACATGGAACATCTCTCCATTTATTTAGTTCCTTTATTTCATGCATCAGAGTTTGTAGTTTTCCTCATAGGGATCTTGTACATATTTTGTTAGATTTATGCTTAAGTATTTCATTTTGGTGGGGTGCTAATGTAAATAGTGTTGTGTTTTAATTTTAAATTTCACTTGTTCATTGTTAGTATATAGGAAAACAGTTGACTTTTTGTGTGTTATTAGTTTTTTAACCTTGATAAAAAACTAATAAACCTTGATAAAATCAGTTATTAGTTCCGGGAGTTTTTTTGTTGATTCTATCAGGTATTCTCTATAGGTGATCAAGTCATCTGCAAACAAATACAATTTTTTAGTCTTACTTCCCAATCTGTATAGTTTTGTTGTTGTTGTTGTTTGCCTTATTGCATTAGCAAGGACTTCCGCTATGGTATTGAAAAGGAGTGGTGAGAGGCGCATCTTTTCCTTGTACGTGATCTTAGTAGGAAAGCTTTGAGTTTCTCACCATTAAGTATGATGTTAGCTGTAGGTTTTTTTTGGTACATATTCTTTATAAAGTTGAGGAAATATTCCCTCTATTCCAATTTACTGAGAGTTTTTATGGTGAATGGGTGTTGGATTTGTCAAATGCTTTTTCTGCACCTGTTCATATGATCATATGATTTTTCTTTTTTTAGTTTGTTGATGTTATTATGGATTACATTAATTGATTTTTAAAAATAATTTTATTTATTTATTTATTTGTCTGTGTTGGGTCTTCATTGCTGCGCACGGGCTTTCTCTAGTTGCAGCGAGCGGGGGCTACTCTTCGTTGCTGCGCACGGGCTTTCTCTAGTTGCAGCGAGCGGGGGCTACTCTTCGTTGCTGCGCACGGGCTTTCTCTAGTTGCAGCGAGCGGGCGCTACTCTTTGTTGCGGTGCACGGGCTTCCTATTGTGGTGGCTTCTCTTGTTGCACAGCACGGGCTCTACGGGCATGGGCTTCAGTAGTTGTGGCATGTGGGCTCCGTAGTCATGGTGCATGGGCTCTAGAGCACGGGCTCAGTAGTTGTGGTGCACGGGCTTCGTTGCTCCGCGGCATGTGGGATCTTCCTGGATTAGGGATAGAACCTGTGTCCCCTGCATTGGCAGACAGATTATTAACCACTGCACCACCAGGGAAGCCCTGTGTTAATTGATTTTTGAATGTTGGACCAGCCTCACATGTCTGGGATTAATCCCACTTGGTTGTGGTATATAATTCTTTTATACTTTTTTGGGTTCGATTTGCTAATGTTTCGTTGAGAATTTTTATATCTGTATTCATGGGAGATATTGGTCTGTAGTTTTCTTGTGATGGCTTGTTTGGTTTTAGTATCAG